>NC_136871.1:7430197-8630197 GCF_951799975.1 Gobius niger | reverse complement strand
GAGAACGGAACCTTGTGGGACACCATGGTTGAGGGGGGAAGGGTAATGATCTGCAGTTACTGTATGTCCTTGGATGTATTGTGTGCGGTCAGACAGGGAAGAGCAAAACCAGGCCAGTGCAGTACCTGTGATGCCAGCGCAAACAAGCCGTTCAAGGAGCATTGAATGGGAAACTGTGTCAAAAGTGGAAGTGAGGTCCAGGAGTATGAGGATTGAGAGGAGGGCCAGAATCTGCTGCTATAGAAGAAGGTCGTTAGTGATCTGAATTAGGACTAGGAAAACATAAAAAATGCTCACAAACCCAACGGAAAGTGTGTCAATCCCTGCTGCTGATATTGCTTACTGTTGTTGGGTCTTTGGGCAAGAAGCTTCAACCATGCTGTGATGAGGGATTACTTTGAGAAGCCTGTATTGTGCAATCTTAAACCAAATAAAATCCATAATTATAGATATAGATGCATGTCAGTATGAACAATATACACGCACACACCAAAGTAAAGAAGAAAAGTCAAATATGAATCAGAAGGAAGGAAGTGTAATCGCGTTCTAGAAAATTCTGTCTATTTTTCAAAAGTGCACAAGTTCAAGTCAAGACCTTCTCTTCCTTCTTTAGTGTTAAAGTAATGCGCCCCAAACAGAGCTCAATGCAGAGGTGTGGGTCTTCGACGGGCCGCGGTGTGGTGGCTTAGATTTAGAGGTCTGTGGGGCCTCATTATTTAGGCTGGACTGAAACCACCTGCTGCAGTAAACATTTAATTAACAATAAAGCTACATCACGCTGCAGTGGATACAGCTCTGGTGCAGGGGAACGGCTGGTTTAAACACGTGGCTGTGAGGGACTAAAAACGGAACAGCAGTGAAGTCTAATAACCACAAAGCAGAGGTGTCAATTATAAAACCTGTATTTTATTGTCATTTGAAACAGGGCATATCTTATTCATGTTGACACTTTTCCATGTGTGTTATTTCATACCTGACTAGTTTCGGCCACTTCCTCAGAGGTGTCACGTTGCTGTAGCGCATCTGCTCAGCTGACTTAAACAGTCCGCCATGATAAGAAGCATCCGAATTGGGCCGTCAGTTAGGAAGGAGTTAGGGAAAGGGGCCTCAATCCTAACTATCATAGCCACTTTAGCATAATAGGGACCTCTGGTGCCAACATACCGGTGTTTAGGAGCTATATGCCATCCCATAAGCCATCGTGCCGCCAATCCCCCCACCCTTGAGTGAATCATGCACAACCGCTGTTGATTGACAGACGCACATTTAATGGAAAAAAAATACCATTCTGCACAAGCCAAACTTTATAAAAGTGACAAAATACATGCTAGAGTCACTGTAGCAAAGTCACTGTTTTTAAAAATGAACAGTGACTTTGCTGTGGGGTGTTTTTGCTTTCATTTAGGAAAGTTAAAGCCACATGGCTAATTTGCATGCATTGTGCAGTGGAGGAGCAGACCTCACTGTATCTTAATATGGCATCTTTCTCTGAGGCTGAACCAAAGGACAGGATTTTGGTGGAATATTTGATCAGAGTATTTTTTATTTCTGTGATGAAGCTGTAGGTGTGGAAGGTAAATCTGAAACAGCTTTTTATCATTGTCTGTGTGGTTTCATATCATTATTGTGGTTCATGTTTGAGTCATTGAAGTCCATGGCCATGGAGTAGGAATGTTTTTGTAGTTCATTACTATATGGGTAATGTAGTTTTAGTTTTTTCCAACAGCTTTTGGTGACGTCAACTGCAACTAACAGTTGAGCCCATGAAAGGTTATTAAGGATCAGGACATAAAAGCTACATATTTGATGGTTTCAGACACAGCCAAAGACCTATATAGACTGGGCCATTTTAGCATTTAAGGAAAGGCTTCGGCACCTCCAGCCATTTGATTGGATGATCTCAATGTTCGACCTGAATCACGGATCGACAGGAGATTGGAAAGATAGGGTGGAGACAATCCGTGCTCTCTGTGCCGATGACTTTGGCGCTGTCCCAACCCGTGAGGTGGTTCTCCCTCTTGCAGTGGTCTGATATGGCAGACTTTAGCTGCTCTTGTTCTGCTTGTTGTCTGGTGGCTCTTGTTAAAGCGTTTAATGTTTCTTTTTCACATTCTGTCCTGTGTTCAAGGGGACAGTTCTGAAGAAGTCGGACTGTAGATGGCGCTGTCAGCCTGCTATTACAAGCAGCAAGACAGAGCCAAAAACTGTTTGGATTAGCTGAGGAGACACGTTACAGCAAGATCAAGTGACACCTCTGAGGAAGGAGCAGTAGTGGGCGGAAATGTAGTGAGGTATGAAATAGCACACCGGTCTGGCTATATATGCATCATTACGAGAAGACCTTAGAAACCTAATGGGACAAATATAAAAATATACGCACTGTAGTTTTGTAATCATTGTGTAAACTCTGAGTTGTCAATGGTAGCGTAAGTAAAACACACAGGACATCTGGGAAAGGCTATCATTATATTGACAACATTTCATCGTGTTCTCTGCAGGTTCGACTGAACTTTCCAACCGTACAAATAACTACATATTTCAATATTAAGAAATGGACAGCGAGATGCTAATGGAAAGTGACTGGCATCATGTTAGAAAATATATATTCACTGGAAGATATTCAGAACAGTTCTTTGTCTTGGAGCTAATGGCTAACACAAAGAAAAAATATAATAAGGCCTATATTTGAACCAAGCTGCCAGTCTTTAAAATGCATTTTTGTTACATTTTCATTTGATAGTATGAGAACAGCCATTAGCTCTGAGATATTCCTATACCTTAATGAACATGAATCTGTCCTCCTATGAACAATTTACATCCAACTTGTTTCTAAAATGTTTCTGATGACTGTTAGTCAGTTTCTCGCTGCTAATCGCATAATCCCTGAATATTTATTTAAAGAGACACCGCAAATCCATTCTAAGAAAAAAAGAAATGGAAGTGGTAATGTAAAGCCCTATTCGCACAGGATGTTAATTACCAGGGGACCTCAGGTAAAAATAAATATTACTACCGTCCTCTGAGTTTTTATGCCCGTGCAAATCTCAGTAAATTGTCAGTAAATTGGAAGATAAAAATTCCCCCGATATTTACTTTGGGTAATTGAATCTGTGTGTGCATACCTTCAAATTATAGCAACGTGACTTCCTGTTCCGATCCAGCACACCAAAATAAAAGCACCATCTTATTCACTCAGCAGTTAATTAGTTCAACTTTCTTTCTGCCTAACTATTAACGGGCAAAGCACTTGTGTGTATTTTGTAATGTTGCAAGTACCCGCTGAACTAATCAATGAGACGAGCTGTGTGCTTTTATTTTGGCGTGCTGGATCGGAACAGGAAGTCACTCCTTGGGCGGCGTTGTTATGATTTCAAGTTATGAGTCAATTCTGGTCTCATGCGAATCGACATGTCGGAGTTTAGAAAGTTTTTAAACCGTGTTATGGAGTCTAAATAAAGCAACATCGATTCAAAACTTATTTTTAGCTGTTTCTTTATGCTGTTCGTATATCCATTTAAAACGTACCGGACGTACGGCCCCGTTGTCATGGCAACGTTAGACAGACCAACATGAGGGCCCTGAGGAAAGTTTGGATACGTTTGGTGCAAAGTTTAGGCGAAGGACACTGTGTCTGAGCGAACGGAATGAAGTGGAGAAGAAACTGCAAAATCCCACAGACATGACGCTGATGTCGTTCGTTGTGATGTGTGGAATGAAACGGCTTTTCTCGCCAAAGTAGAGCTCACAAACCCGATAATTAGCATGAATAAAAGGCTTGTCGTCATCATTCGGTGTTCATTATTGATCCATCATTTACGGAAAAAGTCTGTAAAAATGAGTGAGTTACAGACATTGCTGATCCCGTGCAAATGCCCATAAAAATTACAGTTATTAGTAATTTCAGTTATACCAATGTCCCCAGGTCATTATAATCTGTCTAAAGGGCTTAAAGGAACAGGCCTCCATTTTTACACACTGAAATATCTTCTTGCCTGAGCTTAGACGAGTTGATGCGTACCTGTCTGGTCTTTGTTCGTGCCCTCAGTCACGCAAAACGACCAGAGATGTTGTTAGCATTTGGCCTCTCCCAATGTATTCCTATAGCTCCAAACGGGGGTGAAATTGAAAGCTACCACGCTCTTTCACGGGCACGAACTAAGACCAGACAGGTACGTATCAACTCATCTAAGCTCAGGTACGAACATATCACAGTATGGAAAAACTGTGTGCCCTCAGTCAGGCAAAACTACCAAAGATGTTGTTAGCGTTTGGCCTCTCCCAGTATATTCCTATAGCTCCAAACGGGGTGAAGTTAGACGCGACCAAGCTCTTCCGCAAAGACCAGACAGCTACACATCAACTCGTCTAAGCTCAGGTAAGAACATATCTCATGAAAAACGGTGGCCTGGTTCGAAAGTCCAATCGGAAGTCGTCACATGTCGCTTTTTGTTTATAGAGCCTGTTTTGGGAAGCCTTATTTATAATTTTAAACAACAGGGGACGGCAAGTCAAGTCTTCCTGTACATATTCCAGTACAGCTTTTTGAATGAGAGGTGAATCATCTTCCACTCCTACAATAACCATGCATACTTCTTGGAAAAACTGTATGAAATATGAATAAAAGTCGGACCACACAAAGCAACTAGTATGTCATATAATGAGAGTCCGCCCACATGAGTGTCAGTGTTGGAAAGAGGCCATGGTCGAAAGGTCAAGAGTCATCTCACCGTGAGCTCCAGCAGTTCGTTCAGCAGTCCGTGGTGTTTGCTCACGAGGAAGGCGTTGGCACTTCCCGACTTGGCTATCCTGATCCGGGCCTGTCTGGTTTTCTGAACGTGGGAAGAAGAGAGAACAGAGGGAGACAAAGGGGAGCTCGTTAGAGTGGGAAGGAGGAGGTCAAAAGAACACGACGAAAAACAGATTGAATGAGAGAGACTGCCGGATCATCTGACATCAGTGCAACAGTCGTCATAACAGTTCTAATAAAATCCTTTGCTTTTCGTCTAAACTGAGGTGGGAGATTTTTTTTTGCCTTGCCAATAAAATACATGTTGGAAGAATGGGGTAAGTCCAACCAGTGGGTGAAATGAACCTCCCATTATAATTTGAAAATATTATCTTTTTTATTTAATGCAAGATTTCTTTCTATGAAAAACAGCATCTTTCACTGTTCAAAGTTTTGACCTGATCACAAAAACAATTCATGTTGGACTTTTTCTTCTTTTTAGGTAGGTATCAAAGCAGATGAATAGAGCAGATTTCCTCTAAGGCTCATTCATACTTTATTAGACGCAAGAGCTGCAAGAATACAAAAAAGTAATTTTTGCCTTGTAACCATGGAAACGTCTTGTAACTGAAGACATTTCCATGGTTATAGGGCAAAAATTACATCATTTTGAAGTTCTTGTGTCTTATGAAGAGTGAATGAGCATTTCATCTTCCTTTGGTGTCCCTTTGGTGCCAAAAAACCACAATAGGTAGCGTTCACGTGACATCACAACATTCTAAAGAGCCCATAGTTTAACATTGAGGTGGAGGTCAACTGACGGTAACTATGGTAACGGTGGTAACTGACAAAATGCATATTTTTATGTCTTTGTTTTTTGGCTCATATCTCAGTCATTACTGGAGGAATCCACATGAAACAAAAACTGTCACAAAGTTCATCGTCTCCTCTGTTGGCACATATGAGCTAATGTCCAATTATTATCTCAAAAAAATAATATCACAGGTTTGTGAATCCAATCACGATCAAATACTGAAGAGGAAAAACATTTGTCAATTTTCGTTTTGGAGATTTCTTCCAAAAACTGCATTTCTCCCATAGAGTTGCATTGGCCCTGCCCTCCATCTGACATTATGACATCATCACATTCTAAATCGTGAACGCTACCAATTGCAACTTTCCCTGCACCGGGTCGGAGGCGCAATACACACTAATGGAAACACGAAGAGGAAGCTAACAGGCTAACGGGCAAAGCTAACTGCAGGCTAGCTCCACTTTAGCAGTGTTTACAACCAAGTTGAAGTGAAAAAAATGATCTCCATTGTGTAATTGGATGGACAATATCTCAGACAATTAATGAGTAAAAACACGCAACATGCTATGACACCTGCAGTGGCGCCTATGGCCCCAAAATGTGTGTAAATAGTTACATTTTGTATTTATATTATTTCACAATGACCACCAAAGCTAAAAGTGCCTCAACTTGCCTCACTCCCCCCTATGTGAAATACATTTTTGTCACATATTGTTAGATTAGTATTATTACGGTGAGCAAGAAAATGCTACCACTCAAATGTAGCTGGTTTATGCTGCATTCAGTGAAGCCTATTTTGCGGATGTACTTAGATCTCATCATCTCTAATCCAAAAACAGGATTTATTTGCTTTCATATGTGACTGATGGAGAGTTAATGGGCTCTTCAGTGCTTTATGCACATCTGAAAGTAAAACACTCCAAACAACACACCCGCACCTGTTCCTCTCTGCTTTTTCTTGAGCTTGTAAACACTGATCCCACTCACAAATACTTGGATAGACCACCTGTTTCAAGTCACTGTGTGCCCTTCTCTAAATGTCACACATTTCACAAAGCATCATTTATAAACTGAGCCTGCAGTGGGGACCAGGGGTGTAGCGCAACATTCTGGGGCCCTATAGGTACAAGCCATCTTCGTGGGCCCCTGCAACAATATCTCCATGTAAGTTGCACCTACAGACTTTACATTTTCCAGTCTGGAATTTTCAATATTCCAAACCTGATTTGAATAAAAAATGTATGCATCATTCAGATTTTGTTGCTGGAAAGATTGGAAATTTTGGGCATCTTTAGGCATAAAAGGTTTATTTTTATATGAAGGCTCAAAATGACAGAAAACTTGCAATACCTTTTTGTCTCATATTTATGCCAGTAATCTACAGCAGAAGTTTCAAATTGATATCTGTAAGTGTAAATAATTTCCCTATTCACCTGCAATGTCTCACCTTATGGCTGGTGGGCACTGTACGATTCTTTTTGTTTAGATTTTTAGATGTCACATTGCACGATGTAGGGATGGTAAAATCGCGAACGGCACTCATCTTCACAATGCGAGTGTTCAAAGAGACAATCGTAGCTACAATCAAAGTTTTGCCGTTGCAGTTTCAGGCTTCAGAAGGCGTGTCTTTAGCTGAGGCGAGCTCAACATGCTCATGAGTTTATTTCCGCGTAAAAGTCCAAAGAGATTCCAGTAAACTGTGGAGTCAGACCCGTTCATGCCTGGCCTCTGCTGCCTGTGACTGTGGCGGCGGTGCAGTGTGTGCTCATGTGTCGTCGAGACGCTTCACGGAGATCCTCTCTGCAGCGAGAGGATGGCCCACTCTACGACTAGTGTTCCAAACTATCAGACACTAGGCTCGTTCGAGATGAGCCAGACGGAGTTTTGACAGCCGACTGCAGACGCACAGTGCATGCCGGTTAGATTTCTGCCCGACTTGCTCCAGACAGGCTCTGGTCTGATGGGGCACGGAAAGATCGTGTGACCCTTGATCAGCCACTGCGCCTCTCTAAAGTCTACTGCGACATGGCCCTGTGCATGACGGGAAAACTACCTGTCAGCGGCCCGAACGCATGTGATTGGATACAAGTCTGCTCTGAGCAGAAACGTGCACCTCTCGACTCTGACCTCCTCCTCTCTCCTCTGGGCAACACTTTAGATCTGAACAAATCAAATCGGCTATGACTGAAACTATTTAAGTTGTGTATTGCCCCCTAAAATAGACCTCATGTTTAATGCTTTTCAAAACAAACTTATGATTCATGGGATTGTGGATGGAAATTAGCCTTGAGCTAAATCCGGCATATTTACAGCACTAGTTGTCTGTTCATTAATATGCACTGTCCCATTCAAATAGATTAATAAATGAAATGAAAAATTTAGAAGGAAATATTTAATTCCACAAACTTGAACAAACCAATGAAAGTTTTATCTGATGAAGAATGATCACTGGAGTAAAGGAAACAGAGCAGGAGGTAAATGAGTTTTATTTAAGATAAACTTGAAATGAAAGCGATATCTGAACGAGACGCTGCATGATCTGAGGCCACACTCTCGTTCTTTTCATGTGGAGCAGTCGACTGGACTTCAGACTTTTTTCCTCTGCCCCCGTTGTGTCGGCGACTCTCGCTGATAATCCAGGTGAGCCGCAATCGCATCTCGAACGAGCCTAGACACTGCCTGATGTCAGGTAGCTTGTCTTTGGTCGTACAACGGTTCTATTTTAAATCTTTGTCCCTGTCTCACTGTACGACCTAAGACCTGCGATTTTCAGCTACGACCTAAGATTTTTCTCACGACTAGTGATCGTACGTCGCAGACGGCCTAAATAGCACAGTGTACACCCACCACTGAAAAGGCTTTTTGAGGGCACCTTTATGCTCTGGGCCCTGGGTACAGTATGTTTTACCCCCCTGGTCTGGTATTTCACTTTAAAAAAAAAAATTCACCCTCGGATCAGAATGACATTGGTCAGACCTCAGAGGCGATCTCAGCTAAAATGTATTATCTTTATGGATAAAATCCATCAGGCCAAAAGCTTGAGAGAAAAAAAGAATAAATCTACCAGCATAACTGTGTTTTTTTTTTAAGAAGATCTTGAATTTTTTTAGAGAAAACGTCGGCCTTGCTTCACATTTCCTCTCATTGATCAAAGGTTTTCTGATTTCCACACAGAGGTAGAAGTATGAAAGCATGAGGGCGGATGTGGATGCCACAGATGAGGCCGCCGTCTGCCTGTATTTCAGACGCCTTTTACTCGAAGCTCAGGCTAAACTTCTGATCAAATACTCAGTTTATTGAACTGTCTAGTCTAGTCTATTAGATCAAAAGGACAGGTAGGAGTCTAATTTTCACAGTGAGTCAAGCAAAATACAAGGCCGGTGCAGGAGTTGGTGCCAAGGCCAGTTTTTGAGTCATTACATTATAGAATAAGGATCATCTTTGGTGTTGGTTTATATTAGGGTTGAGGACGTTTCACCTCAAGAGATGATCTCCTAGCAACAAGTGTTGGCCCAAAAGTTTCTTGTAAGGAAGCAGGGTCGGTCCTGGGCATAGGAGACACAAAGGCGTCAGCTGGATTGGGCTCAAATGCCCTATGAGGTCCATGCCCCCGCCATCGACAACATCGCCGACTTTCACACAGAACTTTGGAACAGAAAGTTATTTTGTGTTGCAACTAGAGATTTCAAGCTTTCAAATGGGCCTGTGCAACTGTAAAACTGCAAACTTGCAAAAAAATTGTTAAATGAATGCAAGTCTTGGAAAAACGTGGTATGCCATATATTTGATCAAAAACTTTCAGAAAAGGCTATGTCTTTCTTCCCATATGTGCCTGGGTAAGACAGGTATTAACTCAGGTATTAATGATTTTTATTTCATGAACACGAGATGCTGCTTGTAACACTATTATTATCACCTCTTTTGGGGACTGCCTGCAGCTGGAAAGTAAACTAATCTTGATTATGGGGTAGGCACCTATAAGCTTTCTTGCTTTGGCCTACTCCCTTTGAGTTTTTTTTGTTCTGTGACAATGTAATGTAATAATGTAAATAATGTAAATAATGTAAATATAATAACTCAAATCAATCAATCAATCATATGAGTCTGCTAGGGTTGGGCGATGTTCCCTTAATTGGCCGTTGACGATGTTTACCGTGAACCATCGTGATGATATCGTCCATTTCTCATTATAAGCATTTTTTAAAGACATTTACATAGCCTATATCGATGCTGCATATTACTATTTATGTTAGGAAAATGTGAGATTGCAGGATAAATGGATCTAAACTAAACATGATTTGAACAGAGTCAAGGAACACGACTTTTGCAACAGAAATGTGTTAAAACTCGTGCGTAAAGTCTGAGAGGAGAACGACTTATTCAGAGCGTCAACTCCTCAATACCAAGGCTCTTATCACACTAATACGAATGTAAATCGGAGCTTATTATTTGCATTTGCTCAATGTTAACGTAATGTTTAAGAAACAGTGGGTGAACGGGACAATATGTGCACGTTTGCGTCGTAGCTTACGTTTTTGAAGCTGCTCCACGCGCCGCCCAGTCCGTGAGCTCATAACCTCGTATCTCCTGCACCGCCTCTTTCTCTCCTCTCCCTCTCCTTTCTCAGTTCTTCGTGAGGATAATCTAAACCCATGCGTGCTCAGCTAGCTCCGATGTAAGAGCCATCTCGCCATTTTAAAACGGTTTAAGTTTCCGTACACAGCAAAGCAAAGCAAAACCACGCGCTGTTAAACTCTGAGCTGTAGAGAGAAAGAGAGAGAGCCCCGCGGGTCAGAAATAGAGCAGCGCTGCGTCTTTACGTTAATAATTACGGCAAACACATCATGGCTTCTGGCAGGCCACTGAAACTTGCGCATATTAGTTATATTCGTGATTGAATTTAGTGCAATCCCTACAAAGTTTGAAGGTTTACAAGGCCCACAGAAGATCAGTGCCTGTTTCTGACAGGAGGGGGCGTGGCATCACAATGGTGGCTCTCCATCGTGATGTTGCTCATCGTCCATCGGCACAACCCTAGTGTCTGCATGTGAATTTGAAAATGCTGCCACTGCCAATAATGGCCTATTTATTTTATTTTATTTTATTGTGGGGGGCAAAGCCTAGGTTATCAAATTGGCTAAGGCCGGCCCTGTCAGGAGGGGTTTACCTTGTTTACCTTCCACCCATCCTTTTTTAAGAAGCTCTTCCCCACTTCTCTTTCATGCCTATTGAGTGCAATCATGTGTTTTCTTTGTCTAAAATCTTGACCTCCCTGTCATCAGATTTGTGGTTGGAGAAGTAGTGTCGACGGTGGCCTGCTCAGGTATTGGTACATCATCTCGTGCAGTGGCTGTGGACTTTCTCCTTAAAACCTCACCCTAACTTTTGGGGTTACTATGCAAGCCAATTAAACAGACATGAAAACCCCTGCAAAGCAGCAACCATTAGAATCAAGATGTGAATTGGTAGACCAAGGAAATGAGGAGATTTCGACTTATCCCTCCTGGACTGGGCACTGTCAGCGATCAGAGCAGAAGTAATGTCCCTGGAAAATGCCTTAAAGCTGTAGAATAGTTCATCACAGAAGCAATTACTGAGCGGAAACTTCCCTTTTTCTATATACCAGCTCTCACCAGCATTTATATCCATTAGTGATTTATGTTGGTCCATTATATATCGTGTTGTGGTGTTATTTAATGTATTAATTATTACGTTAATTAATACATTAAAAAACACCACAACACGATATATAATAGACCAACATAAATCACTAATGGATATAAATGCTGGTGAGAGCTGGTATATAGAAAAAGGGAAGTTTCTGCTCAGTACACTTGAAATTGTTCTAATTTAAATGCATTGTCGAGATGGCCTTATTTAAATGCATGTGTACATTTATCTTTTGTGTTTGTGTGGTTCTGTTTAACAGGCCTTTTCTTACTGTGTGTGTCTGTAGTATGTGACACAACCGGCATGCACCTCCCTCCATACCCTACTCGAATTAGGAGGGCGAGGACCTCATGCCGTGATCCAAAACACCGAACAACAATCGCATCAATGAAGGCTACTAAAAATAAAAAAATAAAAATATCCAGCAGTTTCACTTCCTGATCCTCCATGTGAACTATAAGCCTCTGTTTTATTAAAGGGAAAAGAAAAACAAAAAAACACATTACTCGGCTGGTGTGGCTGTTGTGAAGTGCTTTTACGATCAGAGGATTAACCTTAGCAAGAGATCGAGAGGCGAGGAAAGCATTTCCCGGATGCAAAGGACCTCAGGAGGAGCTTTATGGGAGCTGTTGCCGCACTGCTAAAAATGTCTTCTGGGGAAGATTCAAAGATTACTCAAAGAGCGGGGAGTGGCTCAAGTAAACAACTCCTGGGGGAACTGACCAGTGCAGGACACCATGCTCTGAAACAGAGACAAACCCAGGAGGCAGTGCACCGTATCAGAGGAGCACTGAGGTTTCTTCCGGGTGCTCTGGTTTCCCCAACCCTCAAAAACATGCTGGTCAGGTTGACCCACAGGACTAACCCAACACCTGATCTATGCAATTTTGTTGTACGGTTGTACAATGACAAATAAAGCACTTTCTTACTTTTGATGAGAGAACATCAGTGGAACATGGTAAAAAGCTTTAGTTTAGTTTATACCCCCCTTTAGTATCCACATTTTTGAGAGAGTATGGATCTATGCTAGATATCCAAGGTATAGGCTACTAAAAGTATGGATAACCGTGAAAGTATATATATATATAAGCAGTATAATCAAGTCCACGGGCCAGATCTTGTTCCTGGCGCACGGACAGTGCTAGCTCCATGGTCATCTTCCATGTGGTGCAGCTGCTCTACCGGCCTGTGCCACTGGCGAGAGGGCATTGCTTATAAAAAGAGAGTGGACTGAGACATGGTTTATTACAAGCAGCCCTGAGACCGGTGCTCTGATGGCAGCCTCACATTATAGGCTCTCACAGGTCAAAATAAAAGCTGTATTAAGCCCATCGTGAGCTAAACAATGTCCGTGTCCCGACAGAAAGTCCCGCTATGGCGAAGATCGACACTCATTAATGCAACCCAAACAAAAGTACATGTTCAAGTTCAAGTTCAAGTTCAAGTTTCCCACTTTGTTTGCTTTAAGTCTGGAGTGGCAAGATCTCAAAGTGTTAAGCTATAGTCTGCGTTTAGTAACACAAGATCCGGCCCCAAAATTAGTTTTTCCAATTGCACGGTGGAGCTTGGCTAAACAATTTTAATTCTGTTATATTTTCCGTTCTTTTAGCCCATTATGGTAGATTTGTTTAATTGGACCATTTAGTTTTAAGATGTGCTCTGCTAATTCTCCAGTGAGACAGCTGTCTGTGTAATAAAATGTTACTTATTCTGAATCTTATTAAAATGCTCAATAATCCTGCAGTGTCTCCAGTCACTGATTTAATGTGATGAGTTAAAGTGAGAAGGCGCTAACCTTTGAAGAAGTTCATTAGTGATTTTAACACCGAGTTATCCTGTCTCTGAAACAGTTGTGAAATCTCAGCGGGACATGGAGAGAAAGAGAGAGGTTTGGTGCATTAATTAATTTTCAAAACCTTTAATTGCTTATTTTTATGTTAAAGAAAAAGTTGACACTAACAAAAGGCCTAAGAATAAACCTCTCGTTAATGTTCCTCGCCTTCACTAAGCAGGCAGGGGCGTCTTCTGTACTTGAAGTCATTCCAGAACCGTGGCATTCACTAAATTCACTTAACACTTGAAACTCCATTAAAGTCCCTCTGACATTGACAAAGCACATTTTAGTGCCAGGCTCCTGTCTCCTCCTCGTCTTCACTCTCAGCTGGTGTTGCTCGGCAACACTCTTCTTCTAGCCAGAATCAACAAATTAATCAACCAACTTTTTAAAGGAACAGCAACTTTATAAGTCACAACAGTGCGGTGTCCAGTGTGTGCCAGACCATTCATAAACTAAAGCTGCTGTGGTTTCTGAAAGAACAAGGAACAATGCCATTATTTGTGGTTCACTGGTGTCCAAATGCTTTTATGTGATTGTCGATGACTATTTTGAGTATTTACATTTTAAAACCTGCATTAGTTTATTATTCTGAAATGTGTCGTGAATCCCAAACAGAAAAATCTCTGTTGATACTTTTCTTCATATCACGATCTGCTTCGGCTCAAGGATTTAGGAAACATTGAATATTAAAAGGACTAGATGCAAGTTGGCCATTTTATACTCACTACTGCCACCTCAGGTCATACGTGTAGCTGCAGTCTCTATATTAAGCTCGTGCATGACGGCACTTCGGATCTGAATTTTTGAGTGACAGTGCAGGATGTTAGAGGCAGTTGTGGTGAACAGGTCTGGGCTCATTCTACACATTAGGACATTGCTGGAACATGTAGGGGGAGGAAAATAATAAATATTAACATTTTTAAACTCCGTATAGTCCCTTTAATGCACTGATCATGTCAGTTCATTAACATGCATATAAACAATTGCATATTGTTTTATGTTCAGAATTTTTATGATACAACATTTAAAAATCTAAATTTCGTTTCTACCACACATTTTAGCAGTCTGAGAGAGCATTTTAAACTACCTAAAGAATTGCAGCCTCTACTAAGTTTAATTTTGGTTCAATTGCAATTAATTTTGGAAATAATATTTTTTTTTTTTAGAAAGTGAATAAAAATAAAATTCCACTCATCGTTTTTTTTTTTGTCAGGCCCTTATTGTGTTAGGATCAAGGTCACACAGAGGTGTAGAAACTGTGCGTTGCATATCAAAAAACATATTTCTCTGCTGACGAATCATGCATGTTTTTGGAATGAATTAAAACTGGTTCTTGCTATTTCTTTTCATTTTGGATTGGTTCCGGACGTGGCTCCTCAATTAGCGATCAGCAGCTGCTCTCGAACTTAATAACACTCTTATCTGGCCCCTCAGAAAGGTCACGTCTGTCGGGAGTGAGCTCTTACTGCTCGGTATCACCGTGGGGACTGTGTGTAGGACATCAAGTGATAGAGCAAGATTTTTATTGAAAATTGTGTTCTGAAGGTCGGCCGTTTTGCGCTTGAGGTCTTTAATTCGTAATTGGAGTCAAGCGCAAATGAATGTGTCACAATGGCTGCTTGAAAAGATGTCCTCTCTTTTAATGATAATAATGATAATAATTAAAGCCATCAGGTTCTATTATAATGATTACAATGATCAGGGTGAATTAAAGGGACTCTTTTTTTATGAGGCAAAGCTTTTCACCGTTTTTAATCATTAACTTAATTTGCATGTTTTCACCCAAAGGTCTTTTTTTAGCACGTGCTCCTCCTGGCAGTGTTAGAAAGTAAATACTTTTGTTCATTAAATAGTAGTAATACAATAATTGATGGAGTTGGAGTGCAGTTTAGTAGCAGCAGTGGGGGATGTTGTTCTCTCATCAGAAACATACTCTCTGAAGTGGCGTTCAAGTGTTGGGTTTGTCCTCAGCGGGCCGCCACTGAGGGCCAACCTGTCCAGAATGGGGAAAACCTGTCTGGCTGCCTTCAGTGATCCTCTGAAACAGTGCCGCCTCCTGGTTTGTCCCTGTTTCAGAGCGTGGTGTCCTGCACTGGTCAGCTCCTCCTCCTCCTTCCTCTTCAACATCTTCTGGGAAGAGCGTAGCAGACGAATACAATCCATCTTATTCTCCAGTGAGCGAACATTCGTCAGAACAATAGTAGGGATAGAAGATTTGTGTGGTTTAGCTGCGAGTCTTGCCCAGATACCTCCTCGATTGTTCCTTTTTGTTTCCTGTAGCGCCACAACTTTCGCTTCCTGCTTTTATTCCGCTCTCTGGCTTAGTTGTGTTCACAAACCAAGTAATCCGATTCAGAGTTTGTCTTAACCGGACCGAGAGCCACGTTTTCAGCCGGACCAGGGTTCACTTCTCTGGCCCGGATCAGAGTCTGTTTGTGCGTTCACATCACCTCAATCTCACAGCACTATCCCAGCAAACAGGCCAGGATTTGGATCAAGAGAGGGTTGTGAATGCACCCTTAATGATAACCTTTTTCCTCCTAAAATAAAATAAAGATTTAAATTCCACAGTGCAAACAATGCACATGTGGGTCACAATCTGTTCTCGTGCAAGACAGTTTTGGAATTCCTAACTAGTGATAAATAAGTTTGTAACAGGCGTTCCAAAAAGCCGCAGCCTACATTTTTGTATTTATATACATTATTTATATACTGACTTTTCTGCTATTGCTAAGAATAAAACGTTTCTCTGGTGCGCTAAAGTTAGCTAATGCTAGCTATACAGATGACACAATGACAATCAGCTACAATCAGTAATCAGGACCGGGACAAAATTCACAGTGCTTTTATCATAAAGGGAGACAAAATACTTGAGACTGTAGGCTTGTAAAACGTCACCACCGCAGTTAAAGTTACAGCTCCAGTTTGTGTAACATTATGTGACTGTCAGTAGCTAGATGTTAGCATGCTAAGGTGTGAACATTCCGGCTAGGCCCTAGCCTTTCCTTAGAGCAGATGCTTGTTTATTTTGAGACATTGAGCTGGGCTGTCCACATTGTTTGATCCATTGTAGGCAGTGTTCAGGTTGTGTTTTTGCTTTGGCAAGGAAAATAACTGGACTCCCCCAGACACACTCCTGTGGTACCTAGTGTCCGATTTACATCCTCCATAGGCAGATGCTTCACCATTTTGCTTCTTCTTCTTTGTCTGGTAGGGTTTTTAATAAAAAAGTGCATCTGCTCAGTGCTAATTGCTGGTATGTCCCACTGGAGGTCTGCGCCATGTCCGACCTGGCTTTATAGTAACGGTTGCTAAGATGTCTGATTGGACAATTACCGTTTGGGGGCGGAGCTCGGCGAAAGGTCAATTACAAAGTATTCTCCCCAAAACTGCTAGGAAGCCAGGAAATGCTCCTCTCTCTATCTGTAGCACAGCTTTTCCCACAGCACTTTATGGATATGTTTTGTGAAAAAGAGCAAGGGGATTATGGCCAGAGTGCTTGTTGAACCAGAAGGAATGTCTGAACAAGCCATTTAAGGTCATTGTGGAATTTTTCAAACAGACAAAGAGTAAGATAGTGATAAAGTAGTTACCAAATACCTGCAAAAAGCGCAATTCCCCATTTTTAAATGCAAGACTTTACTTTCAAAGGCCCCCAACCCAATGTATTTTGTTTTTCACATGCAGGTCAGTTTGTTAATGTGCATTAACTATAATGTAATTTTGTTGTACACTTTCATGTACAGTCTTTCTTCATGGTTGCATTCTTTGATTTTGTGTTTAATCTTATTAAACAATAGTAATCAAACCTTCTGGGCGCGCCTCTTGTCAGCCCGCTGGTTCTGGTGGTATATTCGGCTAAAGTTGGACACGATGACGGGCACAGGCAGGGCGATGACCAGGACACCACTGAGAGAGCAGATCGAACCAAAGATCTTCCCTGCAATCGTCTTGGGAACCATGTCGCCGTATCTGGAAAACAAAAACACACAAAATTACTATTAAACATCTCACATTACAAATCGAATCGTGTGAATGTTACGGACATGCTGCTGAAAAGAAAATATGAACATTTGATGAATCCCATGTAACTTAATAAGCGTGGGTTATGTGCAAGCTCGTCGTCCAAGAGTTTCAAAAACTTGGAAACCTTTTGTTACTGGTTTACAGCAATTGGATCTCCAAATTACAATATTTCCAAGCTGTAATCATGAATACTCTCTGAAATTATACAATTATATTTTCTATGTGCACGGCCTGACCAAAAAAAAAAAAGTTTCCACAAAAAATAAGCTGTAATATTTGGTTGGAACGTCTTTAGCTTTGATTACAGTTGTAGCATTGTTTCAGTAAGCTTCTGCAATGTCAAAAGATCCAGTGTTGCATTAAGGCTATATCCACTCAAAGACAAAACGCTTATGCATGAAGCCAGCTTAGTAAATGTGTCTGTGAAAACGGTGCAGGCATCCTCCAGGCCTGTGTGTGGCGCTGTGATGCTAACACAGATAATAGAACAAGATGTAGAGGGCGCATGCGGAGGAAACTTTTGTGGAATGTAAACAGTGAAAATGTAACTGATTCAAGGATTTACGATCTACAGAAGAGACGAGGAGGCGAGTTTATTCTTTAGACGTAACGGGACTAAAGCAGAAAAACCTTTCAGTGACCGGACTTTTACTGTCAGTCCAATAACCATCATAGATCCATGAGAAAAATTCATTATAAGGTCAGTAGATCATGGATAACAGACACCACTCTGGAGCTGTGATGTCATCGTTTTAGTAAAAGTTGTGGAGACATTGTAACAACGGCGTCACATAAACGGCGTTTTGAGATCTTTCCACTCTGGGACCTACTTTGGTTCGTTTTCAGACCCCCAAAACACTGCTCGTATGGACGATACACTGGATTGATAAAATATCTTTGCGTTTGGTCCTCAGCTTGACTTCGTATGGACAGGGCCTAAGACTAAATCCACACAAAGAAACTCTGTGAACACGGAGTCAGCTCAGTAAATGTGTGCGTCCACATGAAGCCAATCATGTGCTAAACCGCTGCGATCCATCTACCACGCCTGTGTAAGGCGCTGTGATGCTACCATATTTAAATAGAACAAAATGAAGATAGCGTGTGCGCAGTAAACTTTAGGGTAATCTAAACCGTGAAAATGAAATGCATTCATGGATCAACAGAAGAGACGAGCAGGTGAGATTTTTCTTCAGACGTAGCGGGACTAAAATAGAAAAACTGTCAGTGACCGAACTTTTACTGTCAGTCCAAAAACACAGACTATGGAGGCTAACTCAGCTGTGTTTTTCTACTTGTCAACTGTGGCTCATGGACCGCGGTGGGGCATAGAGGAGCGGAGTAAAACTTATAACAAGGTCAGTAGATTATGGATAACAGACACAACGCTGGTGCTGTGATGTCATCGCCCTAACAAGAGTTGCGGAGACGCCGCTACAATGGAGCCACGTAAAATGGCGTTTCGAGATCTTTCCACTCTGGGACCCAGGTTGGAAAATGTTTTTATACAGATGGATGAGATGCTGGATTGATTAAAACAATTTGCACTTAGTCCTGAGCTTGATTTTGTTTGGACAGGACCTAATTTTTCCACCAAGATCTTGTATTGATGATGGGAGAGTGTGACCACTCACACTCTCCCATGGGATGTGTTTTCCAACACATCCCAAAGATTCTCACTGAGGTTAAGATCTGGACTCTGTGGCCAAAACATGGGTGAAAATTATGTCTCATGCCCCCCTTAACCACTCTTTCACTATGTGAGCCCGATAAATCCTGGCATTGTCATCTTGTAATAAACCCATGCCATCAGGGAAGAAGAAATCCATTGATGGAACAACCTGGTCATTCAGGATGTTCAGGTTCAGCTGATCTCATTCTTTGGGCTCATAGTGTTTCTGAGCTGAGTTAGTTAAATCCAGGTGACACATACGGAAGTGTGGAATCTTACATATAACAAAACCACATTATTGTATTGATTTGTATGTTGAATACTTGTGTGAAAGGGCAGTCCACATTATTTGCTGTGACAGCTGTTTCTGTTACAGCATCTGCGTTGTTCCTCTGCTGTGACTAATTTGATTTAACGATGAGCAGAGGGATATCAAAAGGTCAAAGGAGAGACGAGGACACAAACCGTTATGTCGCCCACCGGAAGATGACATTTGTTTTTGTTGTTTATACCAAGCACGACACGAAAGTTGCACAGTGCGATACTTACGAGGAAGAGAAACAGCTTTAGCTTTAGAAATGTTGGATTAGTGCATGGTACGATCCCCTGACATCGTAGTTATTAGTGTTGCCTTGACTTTAAGAGCTTAACTGTGTGCCTTTCTTCATTCACTGTCTATACATGCCGTACAGTCATGTGACCTTTGTTGTTATGGTGGCCATTTTGAATACCGAAGTAGAATTATGCAGTACTACAACATGTAACAATATCTCTACTCAGCATGAAAATGAAAGACAACTGATCGACAGTGGCATTTTTATGTACTCGTAATCATTGCTCAAGAAGAAAACAGCAAAAACACAGCCCCAGAGAGTCATGTTTGTGTCTAAGCTGCTCAAGACGCTAGAATTCTACCAGTTAGCATTTAGCTTCAACAGTTCAGCTCTGACCTCTCCAAGAAAAAGCCCTGAACCAATCTAGCCTTGGATACGACAGAGGTCAGAGCTGAGCTGTAGTATCTCCTCAGTGTTCGTAGATATGAGCGACACACGTGTTTATCGTGTTGAAGTCATTAACAGTTGATGACAGTTGCTAACCGGTAGCATGCTAACGTCTGGAGCAGCTTAAACAAGATCTCATTAAATGACAAACATTGATAAGAACGTATAAAGCAAGATTTTTTCGATTGCCTCAATCTGTACAATTGATGTTTGTATTCAACACCAATGCATCCAGTCGTAGAAAACTTAACTTTACTCTCCCTTTTGCCAGAACAACCCAGAAGCGGATGGGCATCTCCGTGGCCGGAGTCAAACTGTGGAACACCCTGCCCTTGAATTTAAAGAACTCCTTCATAGTGCACCAATTTAAAAAACAGTTCAAATCAACAAACATCAACTCTTACACACTACTGTAAATATTACATTTTAACTTTAAAAACAGTAGTACCTGTGTTGTTTATTCTAGCTTATGGCTTAAAGTATAATACCTGCGAATCAGACCATTTATGTTTTTTTTGTTTTTGTCTACTTTTTGTATTTGAAGAAAGGGGCACTTAGCATAAGCGTTGTCTTCATCGTGCTCCTTTTCAATCATGTATAGCTCGACAGACAGAGCTGCTATGTCTGTGCCACATTTGCTGGTTATATCACATAAACGTGCGTCTCTGGGGCCGTGTTTTTCCTTTTACTCTTGAGCAATGATTACGAGTGCGTAAAAATGCCACTGTCAATCAGTTGTCCTTCATTTTCACATGTTGTAGTACTGCATAATTGTACTTCGGTGTTCAAAATGGCCGCCGGAACTATGCGTGATGTCATTGAAAACGCATGTATACTTAATGGTGACGAAACATGGCTGTGAATCGCCTTTCCAACCACCACTTGTGAGGAAACCTGCCCAAACATGCAGCTTCAAAAGACCACACAGGCCGACAATCAAGCCCAGGACCTTCTTACTGTGAGACGACCACTCAGCTCCATACACAAATGCACAAGCAGTCACCAAACTGCATTTAATCCCAGGTGCCTCTGTCAGAACTTCGCTTATCGAGGCGCTTTAGTACTTGCCGGTTGTGAGTTTCCTCTTCAGTGCACACCGCAGCGAGGCTCTGACAGGTGACTCCTCTGCCCTGCTGACCGCTCATACCTCCGCTCAGCCAGCCACTACACTTTTATTATGCTGTTCTTTTTGGGGGGGCTCAAAGTTTCAAAAGTTCAGGCACAAAAAAATAGCCTCACACTTCTAACTGTGGGCTGCACTTCAAAAATGGGAATATAAAGGAGTTTTTATGCATTATTCTGGCTTTTAATGTACTTTCAGACACATGGGTATTTCAGGCTTTGGAACATTGTGCAGTAAAACCAGTAGAAAAGGAATTCAGCCCTAATTTCTGTCTAATCAAAATGCCATTGTTCCAAGCAAACGATGCATGGACTCGAGAGTGGAGTAGTTTGAATAAAGATTATAATAATGTCTGCTTTTTGAAAGACATCTGGATAAGACTTGGCCTGAAGGCTTTATTGGATATGAAGGTAATCTGAGCACGGAAATAATCAAAGTGAGACAAGTGAAAGGGTAATGGACCTAAAACAACATGGTGAGGGCATCAACGGAAAGTTTTGAGGTTTTGTGAGAAACAGAGCGCCGGATTATTCCAAAGTCGACAAACACACTCTACACTACAATTATGGACTGTTGTAAGTAATCATTATAATTTCAGAGGAGCTAAAGAAAACTTTGGGAGAAAAGTTAGTTTTAATGATGGATGGATGTAAGATGTAAGAGATTTCTGATTCATTTTCCATTGACATAACATTTAAAATTACAACCTCTTAACCCCCACCTGAACTGAGCACATTTCCTCCTGTTTGGCTTTACCCAAATATTGAAGCAGTAATAAGTAACTCATGCCCCTAGAGGCCATAAGCACCACAGCAGGTGGCGTAGCTTAACTCAGTAATTGTCCATGAGAGTAAATTCTACGCTGACAGAAAAGACAAAGGGAGAGAGAGATATTGTACATCCAATAGAGATAATAATTTTTCACTCAAACTTAGCTGTAAATACTGTTTAAGTGGCGCTAGCCTGCAGTTAGCTTTGCCCGTTACCCTGTTAGCTTCTTCTTCGTGATTCTATTAGTGTGTATTGGTGGCTCCGACCTGGTGCAGGAAAGTTGCAAGTGTGGTTTTCTGGCCAGACACCAGGGGGAGATGAAAGACCCCCCAATCACCCATTAACACTTGTAATGCCCCCAGAGGGACTACAGGAAGGATTTATTAACAAAAAAAAGTTAAGTAATGAAAAAAAGTTATGAAAAAGTGGAAACAATCCGATGACAACAAGGCAAGAAAAAATATCAATTTAGATTAGTTTTGGAGGTCTTAGCTTTCAAATAAGGCGTTAGACTAGCCGCAAGCTTTTAGATTTGGGCAAAACTAAACTGGAGAAAATGCACTCGGTTAAGGTGGGGGGTAAGAGGTTAAAGGAACAGGCCATCGTTTTTCCATACTGAGATATGTTCTTACCTGAGTTTAGATGAACTGACACGTACCTGTCTGCTCTATGTGCGTGCCCTCAGTCACGCAAAACGACCAAAGATGTTGTTAGCATTCGACCTCTCCCAACATATTCCTATAGCTCCAAACGGGTGAAGTTGGAAGCTACCACGCTCTTCCACGGGCACGTACAAAGACCAGACAGGTACATACGTATTAATTCGTCTAAGCTCAGGTAAGAACATACTGTATCTCAGTATGGAAAAACGGTGGCCTGTTCCTCTAAACAAAAAGAAGAAATAGGTTCTTCAAAATTTTCATTTTCAATTATTCAATTTGCTTTGATTACTCCTTTGCACACTTTCTGACATTTTCTATATGGGCTTCATAATGTCGTCACCAGAAATGGTTTGGACCTCACAGATGGTTAAACCATTTCAGAAGACGACCTTATGAAGCTTATGAAGAATAAAGGGCGGACATTTACCTAAACCATCTTGACTCCTTTATTAAAAGTTGCTCTCATTGTCTGAAAACTTGTGTCATTATTAATGCACAGAGTATAGATTTGAAAGCTGGCTTGTTGTGACTGAAGTTCTCCTTTGTTCTCCTCCTTTG
The DNA here is from genome assembly GCF_951799975.1 of Gobius niger. NCBI lineage: Eukaryota > Metazoa > Chordata > Actinopteri > Gobiiformes > Gobiidae > Gobius > Gobius niger. The sequence continues at coordinate 8,607,337 of NC_136871.1, read as the reverse complement.
ACTCGTCGCAGAAAAGTGTCCAAGTATTACAGCAACATTTTGACAACTTATTCCTTTACAGCAGAGACCAAGTAAAAGATTTAAAAGCACTATTTCAAACGGCGGGATGCTTCCCAACAGGTGTCTGCGCTGACGGGAGAGTGGTGTGAAAAATGAGGAATCCTAGTGGGGGGATTTTAATTTTTAATTCAGTTAAAGGGAGGGTCTGAATTCATTACAGGTCGTGAAGAGACCATACCACCACTAAACCATAGGCGGCGCCGCGGGTATAGGACCACCCGGCGGTCCACATCATTCAGTGTACCCCGCCTCTCCCAGGACAGAGACAGCTGACACGATTTACATGGTGTGATTCTCATTGAAGGCATTAAACTATGAATGTGGTGTGTGATTATGCAGGCACAAAAAGGGTGAAATAACTCTAAAATAGGTTTCATTTTTTTAAACTCTTCAAAATGGCCTTCCTTCATTCTTGGCATTTCACGAGGTCTGAACTGGTTTAACAGTCTGTGAAGTCAAAGCATTTCTGAAGCCTATTGAGAAAATGTCAGAAGAGCTAAGCAGTTTCAATGCAAAAGGCAGCTATTTTGAAACATCTACACGTGAAACTCGGGAAATTCAAATATTGTATAAAAGTTTATTTCTGTAATTAAACTTAAAGAGACTAGACGCTAATTGGTTATTTTCTACTCACTACTGCCACCTCTGGTCTTACGTGTAATTGCAGTCTCTATATAAAGCTCGTGCATGACGGCGCGAGCATTAACGCCTTTTTGAGACAGTGCAGGATTTTAGAGGCAGTTGTGGTGAACAGGTCTGGGCTCATTTTACACATTAGGACATTGCTGGAAGATGTAGGGGGAGGAAAATACTTAATTTTAAATTCCGTCTAGTCCCTTTAAAATGTGACACTAATATATAATAGCTAGAGACTCATTACATGCAAAGCAACATGTGTCAAGCCTTTATTTGTTATCATTTTGATAATTATGGCTTACAGTCCATTTTATAAATAAATAAATATTCTAATTTTATGAGATTTTTAATTTGGGTTTATGAGATTTTTTTTTTTACAAGCTGAGCCATAATAATCAAATTATAACAAATAAAGGCTATACATATCACACTTAACTCAAGAGGTTTTTTCAACAACTGATGTCTCTGGCCAGGAAACCACAATTGCAACTTGACTGCCACTGGGTTGGAGCCACCAATACGCACTAATGGAATCATGAAGAAGAAGCTAACAGGCTAACGGGCGAAGCTAACTGCGGGCTAGCACCACTTAAACAGTGTTTGCAGCCAAGTGAAAAAAATATTTCCATTGTGTAATTGGTTAAGAGGTTTAAAAGTCCTGTAGTTCTTTACGTTTCAAAAGTTTCATGAATGCCGTCTGTTTGTCCTTGTCTCTCCTTAATTTAGCATTTCACACCAGTTCACTCTTTGTCTATATTAGGTAATGCACGGGCCGATACCACACGCTTGTACTACTACTATACCAGAAATCGATACCACTTGACGTGCGGCCACTCCGCTGAGGAGAGAAAATAGCAACAAACTGGAGAATTCTTTAGTGAAAATACAATATTCCACATACTGTATAATAGAGCTGACTTCATTACAAACTTTTTACATTACAGAGTCTTTGCTGGATTAAACCAGAGCTAAATGTTAGTGTTGCAGCGTGGAGTCTGCAGTGTTTACAGGAAAGCTAATGTTGCTAAACTAGCCGCTAACTCGCAGCTAACAGTTCTGGCGATTCTTACACAGTTTTATGCCCAGGGTTAGGGCATGTCCATATTGAGCAGAAATGAGCTGCAGCAAAACAATGAAAATGCTGTATGCTACTCGCTAAGTTGCTATAAAATCCACACGGAGCTGTAGTAAAGGCGAACAGAGACCATTTAGCTGTAGTAATAAGTAACCATCTCAATACTTTTGTTAAATAAAAATGCATAAATGAATAAAGCACAAACATTGAGGAGCTTTTCGACATGAGCTGTTCTGTCTAGGATGGACAGTGCAGTAAAAATAAAAAAAAATACTGAATGAAAATAAATAAATAAATAAAATGGCATTTGTACAATTTATATATATACAACTTCTCTTCAAAGTTTAGCCTACTTTACTCAAGGAAATACAAATGAGTAAATCAACTAATTACTAACCAATCTGCTGTGAAAAAGGAAGCATGTTGACGAAAATACCTTGTACTCGTATCGGTATTCGGTATCAAAATACCAGTCGTACCAGTTTTGGAAAAAGTGGTATCGGTGCATCCCTGGTCCATATCATTTGGACAAAAATATAGCACGTCGAGCCATCATTTGGATCAAGACAAACACTGACATTAGAGCCATCAACATCATTAGCAAAACCCAAACATCCCTTGAGCTTGAACGCAGAACCTGCAATTTTCAGTCAAATCGACTCCGTGCGTATCTGAGTTGAAAACACATTCAGGACTGGAGTATAAAGAGAAAGAATATCTGCTTAGAGGACAAATGCTTTACCTATGGTGGCTTTGTTATCTGGTTTATATTTCCTTCACGCTACACGGAGTTAAAAAGTGAACACACAAAACAACCACACACATGTATATAGTGCAGGGGGAAAGCACGGCGAGAGGAGATTGCTTTTCATGCGCGGCAGACATGATTTTCTTCACCTGTGTGCTTTTGCTGTTTATCTATCCGTCCTTCATTAAAAGGTCGGGTACCGCGGCTTCCTCCCGCGGCATCTGATGGATCCGCAGAACGCGTCGGAATAAAAGCGAATTGGATTGGACACGGGGCATGAGAGAAACCGAGAGCAATCACCGGAGATGAATGCGGCGCGGTTATGGGAGGCAGCGGACTTCATTACAGCGACATTAAAAGTGTGATCAAGCTCAAGAGCAGCATCAAAGTCTGTCTGTGTTTACCCAGTCTCTGTGATATTCCCCCACACAAAGACAAAAGGGGCGCTGATTGTCCCTTTTGACCCCTGGCAGCATATCCGTCACTTCAATGTGTTGCATCTGTGTGAGGTTTTTTGAAGAATGATCAAGAATCGTGTGAATTTTTAATTTCTCAAGCTTTCTTAGCTTTCTCAACGAGCGTTCTTCAAGTGGGTTTTAGTTGGATGGAGTTTGAACATTTCATTAACGTCGATTGGTCTGATCTTCTGATTTGATGTGCAATATTCTTCTGAATGCCTTGGACTGTTTTAGTTTTTGAAGTTAATGGAACTGATCCTATTAACGTTGAGCCGTAGTCGGGGTAAAATTCTGCCTTCCTATCTTTAGCTAGTTACTAAACAAGTGGATCTCAGGCTTTAGGGCCCGACCGATTTATTGACCGGGCGATATCTCGATATGTAAGGGATAATGCCCGACGAGGTGTCCATTATCAGAAAAAAACTGGACGACGCAAAGGCGTGAATGCTTTCTACCGCGGAGTCCAGGTATTTCTGATGATGGACACCTCAGAGCATTATTCCGTTTATACCAGGGCCCCACAAACTGAATCTGTTCATCGGGGCCTGTTTGCTTTTCTAGTCCTGAGTAGGAGTCAGTTCACTTGTTAATCTGTTTTACCTGAAGCTAGTTCCAGCTTGTTTATCATTACTATGGAAACAGCTGAACGTGATTGAATAGATGTCAGACATGGTGGAGGCTAGTCTATCACTCTTTAACGGACTCCCTCGAGCCAATCAGAATCAAGTATTCACCATTGTATTCACCTTATTCAGGAAGTTTGCGTGGGCGCCGCCATGAATTGCGCCCGCCGCTTTTCTCTTATCTGTTAACATGGGACTGGAGAAGTCCACATAAAATCAGTTACTACACGAAAACAAAGCTGTTTTTTGGCCTCGCTGAGAAACGGTGCAGTGCTGACTTGTGGTGCAAATGAACATTTACACAAATCAATCGACTAAACTAAAAGAGAATATTTTCCCTCGTTCTCCATTTAAATGAAAAGGCTTCACGCTCAACCGGAAGTGTCTGTACAACGGAAGTGCCGAGACATAGCAAAAAGAGGCAAAAGTGGGTGGAGTGGAATAAGATGAATAAATACAAATATATACCTAATATATCAGGCCGATATTTGGGAATTTTCGATATCGGCCGATATCTGCCTTTTATCGACCGATATCTCCGGAACTGGAAAGGGCTTAGTCTGGGCTTTAAAATGAGCCCTCCCACAGCCTCCTTGACCTCAAGGGAGCGGAGAGATTTCACGGTGAACAACGGTCACCAGTTTGTTCACCTGTTTTATGTATTTTATGTTGCAGACCTTTGTGTATATTTTCGGAACCATAAGAGACAGAGATTTACCGTTATCTGTTTTGAAATCTACAGATTTTTGTCTTTCAAACAAGCTCCCTCTGAGGTATCTACTAAACATAAGTAAACAGCACCCCCTGCTATCACAGTTAAACACTGACATGTTTAGAAGCTTCATACACAGGATTATAGACCAGATATTTTTTTAAATATTAGCCAGAAGTATCAGTGGTGCATACCGGCATAAAAAAAGTGATGAAAAAGCCACAAAAGAGCAACAAAAATGTGACACAAACATGAAAGAGAAGCACACACAAAAACGTGGTGACAAAAAAGTAACGATCGGTTTTGTTGGCCTCAGTTTTAAAATGAGACATGACACTGTTGCTCTCCGGTCAAGAAGCTTTTAGATTTGGGTAAAGCCGAGCTGGGGAAAATGTGCTCAGTACAGGCAGGGGGTAAGAGGTTAATCTGTGGCCTAAGCGGACTGCTATTGTCCTGCTTATGTTGTACACGCGTGTCCAAAAAACCCTGTAGTACTTCAGTGTTTTGCATATGAACAAAGGAAGAGTGTGAGGAACCATCTCAAGGCTAACTGTAGAAATAAGCATAGTTCTTCAGTCAAGTCATGGCGATATATATAGAACTTCATTGATCCCACAGTGGAGGAATTCACTTGTTACAACAGCTCTCAAGAACGCTCAGGGAAGAGAGAGAGAGAAAAAAAAGACAATATTATCACAGAACACCCCAGATCTGGGAAAAGGGAAGCACGCAGAAGTGTTGGGTTTAACAGGGGGCTCGCTCATCCCCCTCGAAGGAGCGAGACACACGGCGCGTTACCAGCTGTGCCATGGACCAACGCTCTTTCTGGGCAAACAGCTGCCCGGGCCGTGGCTCATGCCAGGGTAGTTATCTCCTTCGGGTGGGAAAAGCCAGCGGCACTGTGTACAAATAAGCAGCTCTTCTCGAACGAGCCCTGTGTCGTGTGTTTGTATGTAATGGATCAATGGTCTCGCAGAAGGTTCAGTCCATGGATTCCCCTCTCAGCTTCGCCCCTGCAGCTCTGATTCAGTCTATGAGCCTCAGCTTGACAGCACCGTGCAGAGAGAAAACACTGACCACCTTGAGCAGGTTGGCTCTGCGCCTTGGGTAGGACAAGAGAGAGAGGGAAGGGAGAGAGCGAGGGTTTAGTTAATTCGTCATGGCGACATGTAAACAGGCAGCAACCTCCCTCTTGCTATGCACAGCTGCATTTTTTGCCTTTATCTGCGAGCTGCATTTGTGGTTTCTGTGTCCCACATTGTTTTACTGGATGCTTTTGTACGTCTTTGCTATGTGGGGGTTCGGTGGAATTTCTCACTGCAGAGAGTCAATAATGGTCCTGAAGAAAGCAGCTTTTTAAGTAAACAAAAAGCCATCTTCTCAGCTAAACCCATTTGAGACCTACAATGTCTTTTTCTGAGACACTGAAGAGGCACCATGAGTCCCTCACACCTGCAGAACAGTGGAGGCGTCACAAGAGGCGCTACAGGAAACAAAAAAGGGACAAACAAGGAGGTATCCGGGTGAGACTCACAGCTAAGCCACACATGCCTTCTATTGTTCTGGCTAATGGACGTTCACTGGAGATTAAAACAGATTAATTGCTAAGATCTCCCCAGAGGATGGTGAAAGACTGTTGTGGAGCGGAGGGAGCTGCGCAGGAGGAAGAGGAAGTGGAGTTGACCAGTACGCTCTGAAACAGTGACAAACCCAGGAGGCGCTGCACCGTTTCAGAGGAGTAGAGGACGATTGAAGGCAGCCAGCCAGGTTTCCTCCGGGTGCTATGGTGGTCCCGGACCTCTGGGTCAGGTCGGCCCACAATGGCAGTGCAGGACTAACATCTGAACACTTTGTTTAAATGCTTGTACAATGACAAATAAAGCACTTAATTACTTACATACTTACTTACTTATTCAACAGTGCCGCAAATTAGCCATGTGGACTCAAGTTTCGTTTATATTTGAAAACAAAACTACGAAAAGCTGCCTTCAGTTATTTGTCACACTTAAAGCGCTTTGTGACCATGTCTGTGAAAGATCTTCTTCTTCTTGTTACAATAATTTTTAAAACAGTGGGACATTGTGCACAGGGACGTGATCTTTGCTCTGCCCTGTTTAACCTGCACCTCTGCTGCTGATGAGCGGTTTGTCAGCGTCGAGTCGAGACAGTGAAAGAGGGGAGAGATCCAAATGCCGGCCCCTACACTCGTGTCCAGGAGAGGAAATACATCTTGTAAAGGTTGAGCTGACGTGTTAAACGGACACAAAAAGAACACAAATAATTGACACATATCTTTGCTCAATTTGTGGTAATCCTTCATTTTTTCAAGTGGTTATACGGCGAGCGTATACCTGCGTATTGTGGGTCAGGACCAAAAAGTGGGTCAAGGAACAAACCCTGTTCGTCTGTCACGAGCACGAATGTACAGAAAAAGCATAGCTCGGGTCTGTTAAAATTACTGTTATCAGGTTGTTTTGCTCATAATTCACATTTTTTAGGAAACACAACATTTTAACTGTACCGTTATTCATTTATTTACGTATTTTTCCTCGATGCCAGTGAACTGGCGATGCTTGGTCTCCGGTGCCTGAACAGTTTATTTTTTATTTATTTATTTTTTCCGATACCTAATCTAAGTGAGCTGTTACCTTTTATTAATTCATTTTTTTTTTTTTAATCTTATCAATTTGTTCATGTTGTTTCCCCTGAAATTTGTAAATTCTATTTATTTATTCCCCCCCCAAATATCTACACATTTTCTCACATTTCATTCCCTGATTCTCCCAAAATGCGCAATGTTTACCCCAATCTGCCCCAAATTTTTACCCCAGTACCCTTTTTTGTTTCTTTTTTTTTTGTTCTTTCTGATTTTTTTCCCTGTCTTTACCCATCTTGTTACATATACAAGTTCGAAAACTAGGCCTTTAAGATGTTATTGTCATTGTTATTGTTGATGTTTTTTTTTTTTATCTGTCTATATAGTGTTGTTGCTGTGGGTTTCGAGACATGTGGCATGGGGTAGGGGGGTGGGGGGGGGGGGGCGGGGGGTGAACAGGGTGGAGGGAACGGGTGAAAAAAGGAAAAAAAAAAACATGTTGTGTGTAGACCATATGACTTGCAACATAAATATTTCTTCCTTACATGAGCACAAAAAGCAATAACAAAAAAGAAAAAAGGGAAACAGAACATTTTAGTCAAATTTGGGTCACGGCTTGTCATCCCAGGGTGATTGTGGGTCTCGACGCCACACCAGCCGAGAACCACTGACGTATAGACTACACCAATGAATGAGCCATGTGATTGTCCATGTTTGTAAAAGCCAATGCGAGACACATACATTGGCTACAAAGTGGGGGAATGGGTTACATATTATTAATTAAAATCGTTGAGGAAAAATTGGGTACAGCGCCTTTAAACAAAGCAACCACTCTCCCCCTTTTACCCATCCTGAAAATGAATCAACTTTGACAACTAAATTGGGTATTTGGAGCACACGGTAACAAAGAAGAGCAGGGGAAAGTTACCACCTGAAACTTCCCGACAACCGTGGGATCATCTATCTTCTTACGGGGCCTTGTTACATATTCTGATCAGTCTCTGGCTCCTGGTGTCCATCTGGAGCTGTTCATTTCAGGCCTACAAACAAAATGATGGATTCTGCGCTTTAAGTCACGTAGGATTGCCAATTTATGACTTGACTTTTCTGGGGGCGTTTGATGAATGAAAGGAAATCGCTTTGCATCACAAGAACAAGAACAAAAACTACGGCTTAGTGACAAAACAATGAAACATAGCTTGGTCCGTGATGAACAGAAGATTATTTTTTCATTGTAAGTTTTGGTTAGATCATATAAAAGTAATATTTTTGTGTAAGGCAGACAGAACAGAGGACCTTACATGGGGATCTACTGAAGTGCCCATTACGTCCTTTTAATAACGAGCCTATGTTTATTCAATGTCAGTTTGATAATACCACCACAGGGACAAGTGCGGAGCTCTGAAATGCCAGACCTCTCCACATACTCTGTCGGGCTTAGTGGACAATGGCACTGACTATTTTAAAAGACATGCAACCTTTACAATTGGTTCTTAAAATTCAGTGGAACAAGCTTCGCAATATTGTCTGAAGTTGCACTCTGGAATTGTTTATCTAATGTCAAGTTCATAAACTCTTGTGGTGGTCTGTAAAAGACTGCACCATATAAAACACAATACACATAAAGCATTACCCTATTTCCTTCTTGAAAAGTGTTTTTGTTGAGAACGTATTACTCTTGCTCCACAACATTTGAAAGATATGATTTCATTCTTCTAAAGTAAAAAGTTTAAATGCCTTATTCACCTTATTCCGCCCCGCCCACTTTTGCCACTTTTTGCATTGTCTCGGCACCTCTTTGTCCAGACACTTCCGGTCGAGCGCGAAGCCCGGTCTTTTTAACGGAGAACGAGGGAAAATATTCTCTCAAATCTGATGTTTAGTCGATTGATTTGTGTAAAATGGCCAATGTTCATTTGCACCAACATGTCGACACTGCAGCGTTTCTCTGGGCGGCTTGAAAACGGTTTTGTTTTTGTGTAGTGACTGATTTTATGTGGACTTCTCCAGTCCCATGTTAACAGATAGGAGAAAAGGGGTGGGCACAATTCATGGCGGCGCTCACGCGAACGTCCGGAATAAGGTGAAAACACATGCCAGAATCGAAGATGGAAACAAAAAGGAGAAGCAGCGCTTTACTGTAACGTATGCAGGCAGTTAGTGAGCTGGCAAGTCAGGGACTCAATGTATTTTTCCTATAGCCGTTAGCATTATCCCACCTCCTGAAAGTGCACACTGTCGTTGTGTCCTTGGGCAACATACTTCACCCACATTGCCCCCAGTGTCTGCGTACATTGGTGTATGAATGAGAGTATGAATGGGTGAGTGGATCCTTGCTGTAAAGCGCTTTGAGTGCCAAATGTAGGTGGAAAAGCGCTATATAAGTTGAGTCCATTTACCATTTTACCATTAGCCACCACAATATCGTAAATAATGAACGATCCAGATGTTTTCAGCTGTTTCAACCCAACAGTCACATTTAGGTGAGGTCAAAGTCTGGCTAGAATTCTTTAATGAATTTGCAGACCTTTGAAGATTTCACTTTAGATACCAATAAAAGCGTATAAAAGTGTCCCTCTGAGCTAAATGCTAGCTCAAATTTGGGGGTCGGACATACACATGCAATGGCCACTAAACATGATTTAATATTTTGGTGAAGAAACCACAGAATTTATATAAATGCCATGAAATGGACAAAACCTCCCCATAAGTTTGTATTGCTCCATTGTCTCCCGATTCATTTCATGGTGATACAACTTTAATTTTGAATTGGGCCCGGGATTTGACGGCTAACACAATGTGTGCATTTGTAGGAACAGGCACAAAAAAGTTTCACCAGAAAGTCCAGCAAGGAACTTTTTCTTTTGTTTTGAATCTGGGGTTACCAGATTTTTCCTGCACAAACTGTGACATTTTTTTTTATTTGGCCCAAACTCGTTTCTAGCTCTCATAATACCTCCTGCATGTCCGAATTGTTCAAGCAAATTAGTTGCATGCATGTTTCAGCTTTGAGCAGGGGCAAAGTGAGGAAGGGGGGACCAACCCAAGATAAATTTGCACTAATTTAGATTCTACTTCTATCATCAATCGCTCAAAAAACATTTAGGTGATGACAATGCAATATGATCTGTTTTTGCTGTGTTTACAACATAGGCTGAGGTGGTAAAAACAAATTTACTTTACAACAACAAAAAGTCAGGTACCCCAGATTTACACGTAAAGTCATGATTCACAACATGTATTTAAACTGATTTCTTACTTTGAATTCTTGGGAATCACCCTCCTTAGCCTCCCCGGTAAGGTCTACTCCGGGGTGCTGGAGAGGAGGATCCGGCCGATAGTTGAACCTCGGATCCAGGAGGAACAATGCGGTTTTCGTCCTGGTCGTGGCACACTGGACCAACTCTATACCCTTCATCGGGTACTCGAGGGTTCGTGGGAGTTCGCCCAACCAGTCCACATGTGTTTTGTGGATCTGGAGAAAGCGTTCGACCGCGTCCCTCGTGGTGCCCTGTGGGGGGTGCTCCGGGAGTATGGGGTCCGGGGCCCTCTGCTAAGGGCTGTCCGTTCCCTGTATGACCGCAGCAGGAGCTTGGTTCGCATTGCCGGCAGTAAGTCAGACCTGTTCCCGGTGCGTGTTGGTCTCCGCCAGGGCTGCCCTTTGTCACCGGTTCTGTTCATTACTTTTATGGACAGAATTTCTAGGCGCAGCCAGGGGCCGGAGGGTGTCCGGTTTGGGAGCCTCAGAGTCTCGTCTCTGCTGTTTGCGGACGATGTTGTTCTGATGGCTTCAACGAACCAGGACCTTCAGCACGCACTGGGGCGGTTTGCAGCCGAGTGTGTAGCGGCCGGGATGAGGATCAGCACCTCCAAATCCGAGGCCATGGTTCTCCACCGGAAAAAGGTGGCTTCCCCTCTTCGGGTCGGTGGGGAGTCCTTGCCTCAAGTGGAGGAGTTCAAGTATCTCGGGGTCTTGTTCACGAGTGGGGGACGGATGGAGCGTGAGATCGATAGACGGATCGGTGCGGCGTCAGCAGTGATGCGGTCGCTGTATCGGTCTGTCGTGGTGAAGAGGGAGCTGAGTCGGAGGGCAAAGCTCTCGATTTACCGATCGATCTACGTTCCCACCCTCACCTATGGTCATGAGATTTGGGTCATGACCGAAAGGACAAGATCGCGAATACAAGCGGCCGAAATGAGTTTCCTTCGCAGGGTGGCTGGGCGCACCCTCCGAGATCGGGTGAGGAGCTCAGTTACCCGGGAGGAACTCGGAGTAGAGTCGCTGCTCCTTCACGTCGAAAGGAGCCAGCTGAGGTGGCTCGGGCATCTGTTTCGGATGCCTCCTGGTCGCCTCCCGCGGGAGGTGTTCCAGGCATGTCCTAGTGGGACAAGGCCTCGTGGAAGGCCCAGGACACGGTGGTGGGACTATGTCTCCGAGCTGGCCTGGTGTCGCCTCGGGGTCCCCCCAGAACAGCTGGAGGAGGTGTGTGTGGATCGGGAAGTTTGGGCATCTCTGCTGAGACTGCTGCCCCCGCGACCCGGCCCCGGATAAAGCGGAAGAAAATGGATGGATGGATGGATGGAATTCTTGAGTACTTTATCTCAAGTAATAATCTGACTGAGTAACTTTTACTGTGAGTTATTGGAGTAATATTCAACCTGTAGTGTCTTTCACTCCAGTGAAGAAATCAAGTACTTTTGACCACCACTCTTTATCACATTATGGAACCTTGCTAACACTATAAGGCTCATTGAAACTACACCTGGGGTAGGCAAGTTTGCTTGGTAGAGGGCCGGACCCTCCATTGTTAGGCCAAAGTAAAGCATTGCTTTTCTACAAATCACATATGGCCTAAATGTGTGTTCTGCTAAGACATTTTAAAGGAATTTAAATTTCTGATTTGTATAACAATATACCTCGAAAACATCTTGAGGGCCAGAGGTTCAATGATGGAGGGCTGGTTTTGGCCTACCCCTATAGTGGCTGAGTGGTAAGTGCTCAGTTTGATTTCTGGACTTGCGTCTTGATGGGCTTCTCCCATCAACCTAAAGTATGGACAATAGGCCAATCCTTAAGTTAGTTTAACCATTAACCTTTTCTCTATTATGTTATCTATCGTTGTTGGCATTATGTACATTATGTACACCTTGCCCAATGTTCATTAATGTGCTCTGTCCATGTCAAATAAACAAATAAATAAGTAAATAACCTGGCTCAATATCTACAGATATTGTAAAATTCTTCAGAGTTGTGTAAAAACAAAGACTTGGCCCACACATTCACATTCGACGCACGTCCCCCAGATACATCATTCTTGTCCCAAACAGACCCTCGTGTGTTCTCGCCGTCATATCAAAGGCCCCCACGCCACATGAGCGCCTCTGAAATACAAATCACTTCCTCATCTTTCTTCTTCTCTTCCTGAAGGTTGAGCGCCACCCGGGCCTAGTTTGTTGCGTTCCCCCAACCCCCCCCCCCCCCCCCCCCCCCCGACACTTTTATGACCCTCTCCTCCCCCCGTACAACCTGCCCAGACTCAAACCACTGAGGGGCCACAGACCAATCTTGCTCCTGACAAAAAGGCGAACATGAGAAATGGACACCGCGTATCCGCCGGGACCACTGCGTTGTGCACAAACTGGAAAACAAGATGGAGGACCGCGAGTGTTGTGGCGATGGGAATGAGGAAACGTGCCACTGTGTGTTGTTACATACGGATAGGTGCGGGGTCCGTGGGTGTCGGCTTCCGTGACCCCGTGCCATTTGAAAGGCAGGCTCCATCCATCTTAACTTACGCGGGCCCAAGTTAGAATGAAAGTCTGACTTGTTTCGATAGCAGGAGTTAACAAAAGAGGGGGAAAAAACGCTAAACAATGTGGAGCTTATTAAAAAGCGGCGAATGGGTGAGGGTCACGAGGGAACACGTGATGGGACGATATGTAACAGGCGTGGAGCTACACAATATCTAATGAAAAAATAACTGGAGTGGTTTTCTGGACTAGTACAATGAGCTCGGCCGGGGACACAGAGGAAACACCACTGTAGTCGATGTATCCATTGTTTGCCTGTAAAACCTGCACATTTTTTATAAAGGGCATTCACCAAGTTATGCAGCTTAACATTATTGTTTTGCATTCAGTGAGTGACAAAGCAGGTGGAAAACATAAATCCCATAGGAGCAAAATAGTAAATACACATTGAGTTTAGTGAGCGATACCCTTATCTTTGTGTTAACACATTTTTGACCTGAACAGGTTTATTGTTTTGTTTTGTTTTTTTTCCAAAAAGAGAAAGTGTTGTTGTTCATTTTCTAGATAATTGGCCAATTAAGGTTTGGCTCAACAATGGCGCTCCGCTCACCTCTGAGCATCGGAAGTAAACATTCCATTGATTTAACAATAAATAAATATCAATCATTAATATTAAAGGAACAGGCCAGTCAACAAAAAGACTCATGGTGAGGCGTCTTTCCAATATTATGGCCCTCGCCTCTGGAACGACCTGCCGGAGGAGCTCAGGGCTGCAAAGAACGTTCATGTTATTAAGAGCAGGCTCAAGACCCACCTTTTTAGCTTAGCCTTTAACTGACTAATCTATTTATTTAATGGTTGTCCCAGGCGCATTGTTTTAAATGTTGTAATCTGTAAAGCACTTTGTGATACCTTTCGGTATGAAAAGCGCTTTATAAATAAAGTTTGATTGATTGATTGAATCTATCGGTCATTTTTATGATTAATTGATTAATCACTTGGCTGTGAATGGTATAGTAAAATTTTATTTTTTCAATTTTTTTTAAATCACATTATAGCTTAAGTCGTGCTGTTTAAGGACGTGCTGATGGAGTAAACTAAAGGGAAATGTTTTTCGAAGGCTCTATTCATGAAATTTACAATGTACAAATCACTACAGACCCTAAATATAAAATCAAAGTAGGTTTTCATCAAAAATACTACATTTTTTTTGGTCATTTTTGCTCCATTTTAGTCTGTGTGAGCAAGAAAACGATTAATCGATTACTAAAATTTCAATAATCGATTCGTCGTCGATTAATCGATTACTCGTTTCATCCAAACCAAAGATGTTGTTAGCATTTAGCCTCTCCCAGCATATTCCTAGGCAAGGCAAGTTTATTTGTAGAGCACAAGGCAATTCAAAGTGCTTCACAGTTGCACAAAATTGCAATGAGATGCCTATAGCTCCAAACTGAGGTGAAGTTAGAAGCGACAAAGCTCTTCCACGTTTTACCCAAATACAGTTACGTGTAAAGTTACATGCTCCTAAGATGTTAATACGCCTTACAATGCAGGACCCCTTTTTATCTGTTTAGAAAATCGATATGTTTCATTTTGTGTAACTATACTTGGATCGTGTAACTTTTCACGTAACTGTTTTTAAATAGGGTAAACGTGGAAGAGCTTGCTCGCTTCTAAGTTCACCCCAGTTTGGAGCTATAGGAAAATGCTGGGAGAGGCTAAGTCCTAGCAACATCTTTGGTCTACTTGAGTGACTGAGGGTACGCACAAGGACCAGACAGCTACGCATCAACTCATCTAAGCTAAGAACACATCTCAGTATGTAATAACGGTGGCCTGCTCCTTTAAGAGGTCAAAAGAATGATGACATTTAATCAGCGGTGTGGCATCTCATGGACACACAACACACACAGTTTCAACATGAAGATTTTTTCCAAGCCGAAAAGTTAGAATCAACCTCGATGGCCTTTAAATTCATTTTATCCACATTTTTTCATGAAGTCTATGGGGATTTTGAATGGGAAAGTTACTTCCTGCACCAGAGAGGGGTTGGAGGCGGACTGTTGAGCTCCAGTTCATGATGTTAGGCAGATCAATAGAAAATTCAATCCACCCCAATTCCAATCGTTTTGTGTAGCCCAATAACAGTAGACGCCTCACAGGGAAACACTGAACAAAAGAATCGTCTACAGGTGGGTCGCGGCACAAAAGTGGATTGTTTCCATTTTCAGAGGTCCAGCAGTCAGATTCAGAAAACTTTATTGATCCCAAAGGGCAATTCATTTGTTGTAAACTTCAGAACATTTCACAAACACATCACAAACCGTCACTGTGTGTCGCTCCCCACACATTCATTTCCAATGGACCATTTCTGTCAATATTCCTCCTCTCAAAACATATAAACTTTACAAAATGTGTTGAGAAAGTTCATTACAAAATGTAGCTTAACAGGGTGCTGGATGTCTCTGCCTGCTCTTCACCCTCTTTTACATGAAACTATCCTGTCTATAAAAGTCTACGGGCCAAAACACCTATTAGGTGTAAAGTGTAAGGCAGAGGACTCCCAGACAGGCAATGCTATGTTTATACGACACTATAGGACTGAATAAACCGACTGGCACATCTCAAACAGTCTTTCATGGTCTTTTGCTCTTTCACTGAAACTCTTGAGCATTTGTTCCAAAGTTCTTTCACTAACAGTTCACATGTGCTGCACATTCAGTTAATAAAGCGTCTTCAGTGATTACAGATGCGGTGTGAGCTCACAAAGGCTCCATTAGCACAGTTCCTATTGATTTTGCTCCAAAATAGTGAACCCCTCCTTCAATGTGCGTAATAAGGGTGATGTAGCCATGGTGACGATGGAGATGTTTGAAACATATTGTGTCAGATCTAGTCTACATCATTTGAAGTGGCTTTACCGGCAAAAGGTTATAAATCAATACATGCAGTACCAAAATTATATAAATAATAATCATATTCTCTTGTTCTGTAGTTGTTTTTCATAAATCCATTAAAGCAGTACTAAGTAACGTGTTTACCTTAATAAATCCTTTTCGTAGTCCCTGTGGGGGTAATACAAGTGTTTATGAGATGATTGGAGGGTCTTTCATCTCCCCCTGGGACAGAAAACCACGTTTGCAACTTGACTGCCACCGGTCCGGAGAAAGCAATACACACTAACGGAATCACGAAGAAGAAGCTAACATGCTAACGGGCAAAGCTAACTGCGGGCTAACGTCACAGTATTTACAGCCAAGTTTGAGTGAAAAAAAAATATTTCCATTGTATAATTGGATGCAGAGTAACCCTCTGTCCCTTCGCCTTTCCTGTCAGCTCAGTATTTACTCTCCAAGACAATTAATAAGCTAAAAAATCGTAACTTGCTACTACACCTGCAGATTAGTTACTTAGTACTGCTTTAAAGCCAGTGTATCAATTTAAAGTATTAGTACTGGCGGAGACACCTCCTACCCTGCTCTGACGGAGCATGTTCCTAAAAAGGGCATATGGGCGGGATCTTCACTGTAGACTCGGCCCTCGCGGGGTGTGTAGTTCAGTCGTAGCCACGCCCGCGCCATTAGCTCTAATGCTAACGACCTGTCAATCAAAGTCCGGCCCTCATTAGTATACGAGATTTCTAAAATGTAAAAGGTTTCTTCAATTGTAACTAACCCAGTGTTATTACAGGAGCAATATCTAGTTGTAGAAAATAAAAATAAAATTAAAAAGAAAAGAAACCAGGCTTTACGGTTGCTTAAATCACGTGTAAAGTGCAGTGGTTTCTAATGGAAAACTAGCGTGTTTTGCCGCCCACATATGGAGGTGCTGCAGCAATGGCGGACAATGGCGGCAACTAGCTTCGCTGTCATAAAGCAGTGCAACCAGCGGCCATTGCATAAGACAGTGACCTTGATAATTAATCTGTACAGCATACAGATTAATAGCAATAGATTAGTAGCATACAGCTACTGTTCTGGAGTGTTAATTGTTAGGCTTTTAAATGGGACAAAGCACACTGCCAAATTTTACTTTTTACTTGGTAGTTTTATATTTGTCTTTCAAATGCACTGAAGTAAAAATAATAATTTCTCAACAAAAATAAGACTCAAAGTGCAGATTCTTAAACGGTGCGGTAGTGCAGTGCTTGAGTAAATTCACTGTGTTACTGACCACCTCTGACTAGTAGTAATTACATATTTCTACCATCAGCTTTGCTTGATGGAACAAGATCACACATACAGATCCCTGATGCTCCCGCTGAACGTGGAGGAGAGGCAGAGGAAGTCTCAGTCTGGATCAAAGTCTGCTTCCATGAAGTATGAAAGAGACAGTTCAGAACAAAGTGACGAGGAGGGAGACAGAGCCCAGAAAGGTTTTAAAGGAACAGGCCACCGTTTTTCCATACTGAGATATGTACCTGAGCTTAGACGAGTTGATGCGCCTGTCTGGTCTTTGTGCGTGCCATCAGTCACGATAAATAACTAAAGATGTTGTTAGCATTTGGCCTCTCCCAATGTGTCCCTATAGCTCCAAACGGGGCAAAGTTAGAAGCGACCAAGGTCTTCCACGGGCACGCACAAAGACCAGACAGGTGTGTATCAACTCCTCTAAGCCCATGTAAGAACATACCTATCTTCAGTACGGAAAGACAGGGGCCTGTTCCTTTAAAGTAAACTCGGTTGTATGTTTTTGATGAGAGAACATAGTTAAAAGAGTAACAAAACTTCAATTTCAAAACAATCCACTGAATATATCCCCTCCCTTTTTATCTTCAAACCTAGCACCTTTCTTTGCTTTAACTTCCTTATGGATTATTTATACCCGTCTCCATCCCTATATACGCACTTGTAAAGGCAGTCTGGGCCCTCTATACATGTCATTTATTTTTATGCAGCCAGACAGGAAGGTTTCATTGACAATCCCAGCCAGCCAATCATCAGGAGTAATGAAGCATAGTGTCCCGAGGATGTGACGGGAAATTTAGATTTGCCTTTTGTCGTGGCAGCTTGGGGAAGGGCCGTACAATGCAGTGGGGGCATTATTGACTTCTTTTTTTTTTTTATTGGGACGAGGACAAATAGCACCGAGCTAACTAAAGCATATGTAAGAGGGAGAGGGTAGAGCGCCGCCCGCAGTTCGAGATATCGGCCATGTGATGACGAATGAGCTATAGCGGAAGCTCCATAACGTAGTGCCCATATCACCCCCGTTGTACTCCCACGTGTTAATTACAATTTTCTATTTCCTCTCACTGGCCTGAGCTCAGCAGGCGAGACCTTGGGCTCTGCTGCTGAAAAATGAAGCATGCATTATGATACTGCTGTTGTAAAAGCACTGATCTATCTCAAAGCCTGCAGGGAGGAAAAGAGAAAGACTAATTGATCGGATGTTAAATAATTGGCCACTACAACAGCTAGTTTTATACGGCCACCGCGTCACATCAACCATTAGAAAAGGTTGTTCACGGGAGAAGTCGATGAAATGTCCGTACAGGGAGTTACACGGAACAGTTATAGAAATATATGTCGCCCGTTGAGAGTCATTTGTCTTGGATTGAATCAAAGTAAAAGATGAAGAAAAATCAATGCGAAAGGTTTTTCAGTCGCATGCAGGCCCACGTGTTGTGAATGAGGAAGAGGATTAATTATGTGTCACGGACGATTGGTAAAAGCAGGAGTGGCTTAAAGTGTGGCCCAGGGACTGAATGTTTGGCCCCCAGGCTTCTTCCACACGTTTGGTAAAGATTGTATGTTTCACGGGGAGATTGAAAAGTCAACACGATTAACCTCTTAACCCCCACCTGAACCGAGCACATTTTCCCCAGTTTGGCTTTGCCCAAATCTGAAAGCCTCTCGAAAAAAGTGTCAGAATGGCGACACGCGTGAGACGGAAATGAGGATTGAAAAATGCAACAAAAGGGCGGCAAAAATGTGACAGAAAATGGATGAAAAAGTGACAAAAACGTGTGGGGAAAAAAGCCGAAAAAGAGCAACAGAAAGGCGAGGAAAAACCCAATCGAAAAGTGACGAAAAAGTTGAGAAAAAGTGAGAAAAATGTGAGGAACACGGAACAAAAAAACGATGGAAAAAGTAAAAAGAGAGAGAGGATGACCCTTTATCGTTTTATAGGTCTTTGCTTTTTAAATGAGGCGCTTCACTGGCCTGGAGGCTGTAACCTTGTAGATTCGGGTAAAGCTGAACTGGAGAAATCATCAGACAGTCCGAGCCTAAATGGAGGTGTGGGGAATGGGTTAATATGCTCTTAAATGCAATGTTTGAGAAGATTAATCACTGATTTGTGGCAGTTTTCATTAGTGATTCAATATTTATTACAGAATATAAATTGGAAATACCTACTGGGATATTCTCAAAATATAAAGAAATAAGCTAATGTGATGGTACCTGTGGGCTTTTGGGGTTAACAACTAGCTTAAATTAAAGACAAAATAAACCCTTACGGCCACCCCCGGATACATAAATAGTAAATATTCAATTTGAGTTTGAGTGTGATTAAGATAGGCCTGAAGGTACAGTGTAGGCAGTTACACAGAGGAGATAGACGGTAATAGGATATCATACCAAACATTTGTGGAAAGGTATAGGAGCCATGTGGGTCATTTATTCACTGTGAAGTACTGAGCAATCTATAGAAAATGTTCAGTGGGGGTTGAGTAGTGTATGAGCTCGAGATGAATTACACTGCCCCCAAGTAATTATTGACGGACAGAGCATCTGAAACTAGCGTTCCATAGAAAATAAGCTTTAGAAATGTCTTGAATGAAGATGAAACAGGAATGACAGCGTTAACAGGGACTAAACCTAATACAACTCTTATGTATAAGCTTTTGTTGAATAAATGGGAGCTGAGAGCAGTAAACATGAACGTATACTGCTGCAGTTCTAAAGAGCTAATTAAGAAATAACTATTCAAATACAAAGAAAACATGCCCCCGATATGATCTGGCAACGCATCTCACAGTACATGATACAAACATCATCCACAATAGTACTTTTTAATGCACTACAAAATAATACTAGTTGTAACAAACAAGCTGCTATGGTATGCATTTGAATGCTTTTCTTTGTCAATGTTGCTAAGCCTAAGTTTAAAATTGATGATTGATGATACTTAGTGACTATTGTGGCCACAGCCTCTTGGTCTTTGGATGATGAAGAAAAGTGTCCCTCTATAAAGCAAACTTGCCTATCCCTGATCTAAGTTGCTGCAGCCGACCCCACGCAGCCCCAATGCTCTTATCGTGCTCATGGCGTGGATCCGCTCTCTTGCCGCCATTACCCAGCTCCGCCAGTGCGTGACAACGGGGCTGGATGGTCAGGTGAGGGGGCAGACAGAGGAAGGGGAGGGCCAATATTACAACCACACAACCACACACCCCACATTTATGCAGACTAAGTCATGTAAAACTTGGTTGCACCGTGGTTAGGTACGTCCACAGCAGATGGCCGGGCGGATAGTTGATCCTAAGTGTACGGCTGGATTTGAGCCGCTCCATCTGGAACAGACTCTCAAAACAGCTGCTCTTTTTTACGGTCAAAAAACTGAATATGGATCAGGGCCGGGCTCTGAGGAGTGTAGGAGCGGGAAAAACATACGGGCCGGCAAAATATGTAATGTCTAGGGGAGTGGGATCTACAAATATATATATTGATCTGTATAGTTTTATGATAGCTACATATTGCACATCGTTAACTAAATAATTTCAGTACATGGAAAGAAGAGTTTATCACAGGTTTCTAGGTTTCTGTCTCAAAGTTTGGTTGGGGTGCCCTCCGCTGCTAGCAGGGGGAATCAAATATACTAAAAACCATATACAAGCCTCAATTTTAGCTAGCTTTATGTAGACGGACATTTCAGTGCAAACACTTCCTTCGTTTCTATCCATAATGCGTCGCAATCCAGGAAATACAAATTAGATTGCTTCAACAGTGCAAGAAAGGCCAAAAGTAAGTTTTGAGTGAGGCAAATCCAGGATCCATATGACAATAATCACTTGTCGCTCCATCGAAGCACTTTACAGACGTGAAGTGGATCTGAAATGGGGAAAAAAACCTTTACGTGAGAAGTCTTTTAAAAAGGTCCCTAAGTAGGTTAGATGAGAAAGTAGGCTGCACCAAAGCTCCAGAGACCTCAGGAGATACTCTTGTACACTGGAGAGGAGTGCCTT
Source organism: Gobius niger (assembly GCF_951799975.1). NCBI lineage: Eukaryota > Metazoa > Chordata > Actinopteri > Gobiiformes > Gobiidae > Gobius > Gobius niger. Next base: position 8,586,487 of record NC_136871.1, on the reverse strand, counting down.
TCCACTTCAGGAGTCCACTTGAACAGATGCATTGTGGGAAATGAGACATGGGCATTCGTGAAGCAGAAGGTAGAGTTTAATTGGCCTCAAAAACTCTGACGGTGAATCAGAGAGCAGGCAGTGTCAAGAGAAGAAAAGAAGAAGAAGTAAAGCTGTCAATAGGAATATGTACAGAACTTGTTTACAACAGAGCAATACTCAAGCACATGCTGAAGGTTCTTGCAGAGGCCGCGGTTTCTTTATGCCACACTATTTCTATCAGGCAACAGTTGTGAAAGAAATAATGAAGTGCATCCTTGAAAATGTTTTTCTTTTTTCAACAAACAATTATATGAAAACTATTTTGTGGCCACAGAGACAAATAACGAATCAAAGAAGTTGTTCAGCAGTTTTGCGTGAAATCTCTTTTCTTCATTATCTATAGCTTTTCGGTAACGCTTTAGAATACAGCCCGCATTTCAGGTGTAAGTACGGGTAATAAGAAAGTCATTACACATGTAAGCACAGGTACTCTTACATGTGTAACAAAGGGGAACAATGTGTAACAAAGCAGTAAAAAGTGTCACAAGGGGGAACAATGTGTGACAAGGAAGTACAACATGTAACAACGTGTAACTGCGTGTCAAGGTGTAGTAAAGGTATTCATTTTCATTTTTTAATTTGTTTCATTCAAAAGTCATACAATCATAACAAAACCGCCAAGCCAATGCAGTATGAATGAAACGGAGCAATTAATGATGCTGAGCTATCACATAGTTGTGGCAAAGGGAATGTGGTTTTGTGCATACATTTTAATGTTGTCAAAGTGAAGACATGACCCTTGGCATTTTTCTTGATTGTTCTTTTTTAGTAATTACACATGTACGTACAGGTACTCTTACATGTGACTGTAGCAAGCAGAAGCAAGAGTGAACAGAGAAAAATAAGTCAAAAAATGATCACGCTTAATTATAATTTTTAAGTCAGACGGAGCCTTTCTGTGCTGATGTGCAACCTATTGTTTGTAGTTGTCGGGGAAACGGTTGGCACAGGAAAAACATGCACATCTGCACAGAAAGGCTCTGTCTGACTTAGGAATTGAACCCGGGACCTAGCTGTGAAGCAAACGCGCTAGCCACTGCATCATCATATCACATGTTATGGTGTGCATGCACTTTGATAGTGTGATAATTTTTTGAGACTTGTTCTGCTTATTTTGTCTAGAGTCATGTCTTCACTTTCACAACAGTAATACTGTTGTCCTGCAACATTAAAATTAATACACAATTTATAATACCACATTCCCTTTTGCCACAACTATGTGATAGCTCAGCACCATTAATTGCTCTTTGAATATCTTTACTACACCTTGACACGTAGCTACATATTGTTCCCCCTTGTTACACTTTGTACTTCCTTGTTAAACATCGTTCCCCCTTGTTACACTTTGTACTTCCTTGTTACACATGGTTCCCCTTGTTGCACTTTGTACTTCCTTGTTAAACATTGTTCCCCTTGTTACACTTTGTACTTCCTTGTAACACATTGTTCCCCCTCGTTACACTTTGTACTTCCTTGTTACACATTGTTCCCCTTGTTACACTTAGTACTTCCTTGTTAAACATTGTTCCCCTTGTTACACTTAGTACTTCCTTGTAACACATTGTTCCCCTCGTTACACTTTGTACTTCCTTGTAACACATTGTTCCCCCTTGTTTCACTTTGTACTTCCTTGTTACACATTGTTCCCCCTTGTTACACTTTGTACTTCCTTGTAACACATTGTTCCCCCTTGTTTCACTTTGTACTTCCTTGTTACACATTGTTCCCCCTTGTTACACTTTGGACTTCCTTGTTACACATTTTTACACTTTGTACTTCCTTGTTAGACATTGTTCCCCCTTGTTACACTATGTACTTCCCTGTTACACATTGTTCCCCCTTGTTACACTTTGTACTTCCTTGTTACACATGTAAAAGTACCTGTACTTACATGTGTAATTACTTTCTTGTTACCTGGAACGCGGGCTGTATTCTAAAGCGTTACCAGTTTTTCTATAGTATTTTTGTGAGTTATGTGTAAATCCTTTTTTAGCAGTTGAAATACATTCTTCAGTAAAGGAACAAGTGGGTTCCTTGCTTTTGTGTCATGAATCTCAGATATCATTACAGGTTCAGATTTGGATACAAACCACATCTCTCTGACTGTGAGAGCTCCAGTATCTTGGAAAAGATTGGATATTTCTGATTCATCTTGACATTCATTTCTGATGTCTGATTGTGCAGACTTAACTTAACTTTGGTCAGTTTTTTCATATTTATTTATTCTTATGCCCTGAAGCATCATCACTGCAATGTACCGTAATTTCCGCACTATAAGCTGCTACTTTTTTCACATGGCTGGTACCAATGAAGATCTGCCGGCGTCACGCGGTTCCTTTCAGACGTACCCCACTCATCTGCACAATAACTCAACAGGTGGAAAACCCTCTCGCTGTCTTCACTCTGTCCGCGATGTTTACTGCACACCGAGGCTGCTCGCTAAGCATTATGGGATTAGCAGCAATTGTAAACTAATGGAGATTTTAAAAGATAAAATACTGGAGTTACTGTTCACATTAAAACCAATGCCTGCTGGCTGCTCTGCTTTTTGGCCACAACACTAGAGGCCGCCATTGCTGTAGTACCTCCATATCGCCACTGGTCCCCCATTGAAAAGCATTGGACTTTAGACACGTTAAAAACAACTTTAAAGCCTGGTCCCAATTTTTTTGGAACTATCGAGAGCTAGATATTCCTCCTGTGATAACGCTGGGTTAGTTACAATTAAGGGGACCAGGCTGGTTTTCGTAAGAAGAATTTTTGAAATCTCGTACTTAATGAGGGTCGGACTGTTAGCATTGGAGCAGCGTGAGCTACACGTCACACAAGGGCGGAGTCCACAGTGAAGATCCCGTCCTTTAAGGAACATGCTTCGTCAGAGCTGGGGAGGGGGAGTCTGTAAATCCGCCATGACTTCCCCCACGAGCGTGGTCATTATGGCAAATGGGGAGGAGTTTGGAGAAGCTGTCCATTTATATATACAGTCTATGATTAAAACACTGTTTTATCAGCAGTAACTCAGCAGCGAACGGAGTTGTTCCACGGCTATTTTCTCCACTTTTTATACTGTTTTTAGCTAAAGTAAATGGAAATGTATTCTAACAGCTGCAAAGATGGCGGATCTCCATGTTAACTGTGGAATTTCAAATGCAGGGGACAGATTTCTCTACTGGAACAATGCATTTCACCCTAACCATATTAACCTTCTCAATGACTTGGGATATACTTTTCTACATAAATATTTGACAAAACCCTCTTTGGTCGTCATGGCAAAAGTGATCTCACGCCGTAATACCAAAAGTTTTGCTGTTGAGCTAATTGCAAACCGTAACAGTTAAATCCCAAATGAGGTCTCTGGGGTTTTTGAGTCGGATTAGCAGGCACAATAATAAACATCTGCGCGATAACGCTGAACAATGTAACCAAAAACAGCTCGGAGCCGACGGGGCACAAACAAAAGTAAAAGCTTGTTATTGTATGTACTTGTGAACGTGAGCGTGACTAAAGCTGCCGATGTCTTCCTGGCGGCTGCTCCCGGGGAAAGGTTGACACTTTGATCACTGTTCTCTCTTCCACATCTCTCTCTCTCTCTCTCTCTGAGGTACAGATGTGGGGCGAGCCATGACAAATCATCTTTTTGTCAGACGCCAAGTTTGAACAGCTTTGAATAAGAACAAGTCGAGCTCCGGCGCCGACAGACAGCGAGGAAATAGCGGAACGGTGTAAAACCAGATACGATAAAAGTGCTAAGGGCGCCCAAAGTTAGAGAGGTTGTTTAGGACACCTTCGCTCCACTCGACAGGGCATCTATACAAACCTCACACTCTGAAATGGTCTTAATTAAAGAGATAGAATCTAATTAAATGTTCACGATGCTTTTGGTAAGAGGCTATAGGCTAATGGGCTAAAGGAGGCAGAGGGGCCAGTGTGCACCAACAAGGAGCAGAGGATGAAATGAAAGAGGGCGCTATTGATTCGACGTTACTGAAGAGGCTGCCGGTTCACGTACTCCATACTTTAAGTGATTCACTGGGTAATTAATGCTAATGGATGTGCAATCTTTTATGTTTTATGAAAGCAGTGTGGCACCAGCTTCTTTCTCTTTAGAGAGAGGAGAAGGAAGCTCAACATATGCCGTTCTGAATTACAGTCAGGGAGTGTGTGGTGTCTGAACAAATGTAACAAAACAAAATTTAAAAAAAAGGGAAAATGTCAGAAACTGAAGCTCTAGGGGGGCGATCAAGCTTTTGTAAATTGATACAAAATGTGCTACCTGATTAAAAGGATTGGAATAGACAATAACGGGAACGCATGACTGTAATTGTAATGTGTAATATGATGGGTATAAGAGAGAAATCACACGTCACATACTTACATAACAAAACATAGTAGATAGATATCTTTAGATAGTGACACTTTATTCTGCCCAATCAGGTAAAAAATACTGATGGAAATACCAGCAGGAGGCAGAAGCTGCAGCTCTTTTATAATTACAAAATGAAAATGGTTATAGATGGTTATATGGTTATATAAATTATAGAAAGAAATAATATATTTTTTAAAAGGCTGTGTACTGATGAACTGAACCACAATTGCTTTGACAAACAATGTAAGAATAAACTGAATAGATTAAGAATGATATGCGTCGCTGTAGATCCCCATAGTCTCCTTCATCAGTGGCAAAACCGCGAAATCCGTACATTCGTATAGCCTTAGACACCAGGTTACATTACGATGACACTTTTGGCAAATTCCAAGACTAGTACCATCTGTTTGCACTTGTCTGTCCATGTACCGCGGCTTTTCAATGAGCAATATTTATTCTGCTGTTTCCTTGGGCTAACATCTGCTCAGCTGCGATAGAATTTAAGTATTAGGAGGCGAAGCTTCCCCTCGCTACCTGGCACTCACTGAATAAATTAGGTTTGACATTTTCCACCGGGGTGACAATGTAGGGATCCATACGCCGCAGTTCTGTCTGTACTTTGTTTTCATTTCTATCATGTAAGGCACATGCAGAGAATTTGAATTACGCTACGTGCAAAAAGACAGTAGTTATTACTGTACATACGTGTACACAATAGGGGGCAGCAGAGGTCAGTTGGACCTGTCACTGATCGAGACTCCGCGGTCTTCTCCCTGAGGCAGGACTGAAGAGGCTGTGAGATGCGTGTGTTTTCTCCCTCTGAGGAAATTTGGCCTAATGGATCCTGTCCAGATTAAATTTTAATTCGTTATTTTATGGTCCCAGTAGCACTTTATTATTGATGGTTGTTTGTGCTGTGTTTTATTGTTTTTGATATTTATTGGCACAACTGATGAATTTCCCATGTGGATTAATGAACTATTCTGATCTGATCATTATTGAGCCAAAAACACAGCAATTTGACACAGTCTACTGAGTGAGTAGTGAGAACGATGTTCTCTGCAAGTAAATTAGGGAAAGGCGGATCAAGCTCGGATATCTCCTCTGTTTACTCTCCTTATTCTGTCACTCCACTTGTATTTGTTGGAGCAGATCGTGCCTTCATTACTTTGTTTACGTTAATGCAGGTCCAGCAAAAACTTGTGTTCTACAGACAACACAAGGTGTGACAAAGCATCCCAGAAACATTTAGATGTGCAAAACTTAACACTTTGGACGTCATTTATCTTGTTCCTAATTTACCATTTGAAATTGCCTGCATTACAGTTTTATGGCCCTAAATCCCCTCTGGGGCCAGGACTCCCCTGAAAAAGAGATTCTTAATCTCAGTGGGACTATCCTGGTTAAATAAAGGTCAATAATAATAAAAATGGCCCTAAATCTGACATGTAAAAGAGAGACTGCTGCATGAGTGAAAAAAAATACGCAAATGACTCCATTGCTAATCCACTTTGCATGTGTTATTTGATTTGCACATGAGCAAACGCTTGGTAAATGACCCCCTTGGACTTTAACATACAGTGAAGAGTCTGTTAATGAAACACAAGGCGACATCCATGTAATATTGTAAAATTTACCCCATATTAATTGTTTGCGATTGTAATTTTACCACAAACAACAACGACAATGATGATGAAGATGACAGAATGTAGGATAGATCATCATCAAATGTAAAGAGTTGTTTAAAATACAGAGTTATTATTATTATTATTAGTTGATCTATGGAACTGTTTACCTAACTTAAGGGCTCCAAAACTATTAAAGCATTAAAGAAAATGTATAAGTTAAACATGATGGAGAAGTATAGAACACTTGAATGAAGATTATCAGAAAAGAAGTTGATCGAGGATACATAAACACAATTCTGATTCTTGAAGCATCATTTAGCACTTAAATTCTTAATGTGTACATTTTTCTTATTGTATAATGTTTAAAGGGACTATACAGAGTTTAAAAATGTTAAGGTAATGTATCTTCCTCCCCCTACATGTTCCAGCCATGTCCTAATGTGTAGAATGAGCCCAGACCTGTTCACTATCACTGCCTCTAAAATCCTGCACTGTCACTTAAAAAGGTGTTAATTCGGGTCCGAATTGCCGTCATGCACGAGCTTAATATAGAAGGTGCAGTTACACGTATGACCTGAGATGGCAGTAGTGAGTATAAAATGGCAAACCTGCATCTAGCCCCTTTAAGATCTAAGGAAAACATGTGATCTAAAATCTAAATTTCAAAATGACCAAAGAAAATAAAATAACTACTAACTACTCACATGGAGTTACAACAGTATAGTTAAATTCATATTCACACCCATTGAAGACACTCCTGAACCTCAATAAGACAAAGAGATGTCAGAAACATACGCCTTACACCAATTAAACCACGCACTGAGCTGCATTAGGGCTATGGGCCATAATTATGTTTCTGCTCGTAACAATTTAACATCAAGCTGCTAATATCAATTGACATTACAAGTGTGGAGATAAGTATCTGTGAAGTAGACCATAAACTGCCTCATACTTTCACATCACTCCACCGCACCCACGTTTTATCTAATCACTAACTTGAGAGTCTTAATGGCTGCTCACTTACCACATTAGCAAAATGCGCAAATTTACAACCGCGGCACAGACATTTCTGAGACGTGAAGTTGTTCATGAGCAGTCAGGGGAAATGCAGAAAGATGATGTTTTTATGAAGAATCTCCAGATGTGCTCATTTGACTCATGGAGCAAAGCCTGGGAGAATGTAATGCCTAATGTAAGAGCAATAATAGTTTTGTGTTCAAATGACTACATTTGATTGAAGGAAGAGAGAAGCAGCAGTAAAAGGCTAAGACTGTTTGCCATTAAGTGAACACGGCCAATAAAACCATTATTTGTACAAGTAACAGGACTTTTGGAATCATAGCAGGAGCTGTAAGGTATTATTATTATTATTATTACAATAGTTTCAGCCCAAGTCGGTGCCATGGCAACCAAGAGCACGCAGTTACGCACACACAGAAGAGCGAGAGGTCGAGGAGCTAGTCCTGAGACTTGAATGGGATATTTTTAGCTTATAACTGTTTTTATATGGTGCTTTTCTTGGCCATGTTGTTGTTAGCGCTCTGCTAAGAAATGCTAGAAGGCTACGTTACAACTAGGGATGGGACGATAAACAATAATATCGTTGATCGCGATAAAAATCCGGTAATCAATCAATCGCCACATTCTTTGATTATCGTGAATATCGTGCTAGAAGATAATCGCTAAATCCATCAGACAACCAGTGCCGGTAACTTTACTGTGAGTGGGTATACGTCTCCATGGAGATGTGACTAAAGGCAGCAGTATTTAAGATTTCAGTTGGTCAGTTCCTCATCCAAATCCATTCCTTGATTACCCACTGCAGAAATAATTCCGTGTCGAGCTGCTCATTAGCTGCATGTTTTCTATTGATAACAAGAGTATAGTCCACATTGGTACACAGTGTGCCTTTAAATACTTACTTACTTACTCAATATGACATTTACAGCAGACAATTAAGAAGAATATTTAATAATTGCCCATTTTCATTTCATTTCTGCTGTTTCAGTGATTTTTTTTAAACCATTGGCAAATATTGTGATAATATCGTTTATCGCAAATTATTTTAGCCAAGATAATCGTGACCCCAAATTAGACTATCCTCCCATCCCTATTTACAACTTGTCAGAGTTCATTGAAAATGCAAATCCCGAGCCAGACCGTCTGACACCTTTCACTTTTTCAGGGTTAAGGATCCGGCAACTATTGTGGAGGATCTGGCAAAGGTTTCATATTATATCATGGTGTTTGACCTATTACCTGCCATCTTTGGGTTAAGGTTATTATTATGCATATCCAAATTGTAAAGCTTATTGACAGGAGAGTTTACAGCCTATATGTCAAAAGCCTATATGAAAAGGTTAAATCATCAACTGGACTGGGTTTAGGTAGCCTGGCCATAGCCATCCATAAACTCCGGTCAATTAAATTTTCCCTACATGTATGTCTGGGTCTGATCAATTTTGACCAACCATTTAGTGAGCGGGGGAGGCGGGTGTTGTAAGTGACGTCAAGCATTTGCGCCACATTTGCTGGTTGTAGTTTGGCACTGGCGGCGGATACAAAAGTAATGGAAGCTCTTCAATCCATTCTGGCTCGGCTCCCAAATATTCCGAAATTAAAATTGAAGCCTTGGAATGTGCAAGGAATGCCCCCAAGAGTTATAATAGCTTGGTTCACTCACTCGGGCGCATTACATACATCACGAACAAACGCTAGCGAAAATCAGATCCAATCGTTTCAAAGGAGTTCACATCCCCCACCTGATAATACCTGGAGCTCAATTGTGAAGATCCAGACCCTTGTACGAGGGTATGGTAAAACCAGGCTATGGTTGAGGTAAATTTGAGCATGTTTCTCTTCTAGTCACAGAAGCATCTTCTTTAGGTCATAAAAGACACTTGTTATCCAACCTGGAGTGGTCGAAATAAGACCCAGGCTCCTCCCAGGATGAGGTCTACTTCCTAGACCCAATTTGTTTACAGTATCACTCAACTAGCAGCCTATATGGCAGTGTGATGCCTCATTTGAAAGCCAAGCCACCTTCTAGTTTCTAAAAATGTGCGACTTACATCTTATTTGCCGTCCCTAACCACAATCATAACTCTAACCCCTGACCCTCAACCTAACCCTAACTCCCTGATCGGGGGGCTGAACAAACCCTAACCTGATAAAGACTTTACTCTGTATAGTTCATAACCTGGTATATTCCTGGATTCAACTTTCCTTTATCTTATGGCACTTGAAAAGCACTATGTTTTCCGAGTTGGCATAAAAAGTTTGACAGCCACAGTTTTAATTTTTCAAAAAATGTCAAAAGTGTACGCGCAACTCCTGAAAATAATACAAAGACAAGTGTGGCAGACATAAAAATACGGTTATTGATTGTTGAAACTCTGCTTTCACTTTGCTTTCATCTCTCTGGGGTGGGAGCGAGAGCAGAGGACAGGACGTGCCTGTGTTTTTTATACGGTATATGTTTTTAATGCAGACTCTGAAGTCACTGAGGTCCGCAGCAGGGAGGGCTTTGAGGCTTGACCCCCTGACCTTTCCAGCACACCGCAACCTTTAGCACTGAGCAGAGAATGAACCACGGGACGGCCCCTTTTGTCTTTGAGCTGGGCTTCGAGCGTTGTATAAGGATAAAAAGAGGTTATAGGAAATCTAAAGGACACTGTATATAGGTGTATTGTGGAACTTTTTATGTGAAAAATAAAGCTTTTTATTAATGCATATTTTACCTTTCAGTGACCCACCGGCTGTATGAGTGCACTGGCGCCTTTATTTTCCATCACAGTGGCCTCCACGATGCTCCAGGATAAATTGTTTTTCGAGTTTCTGGCAGGTTATACACTGCTCACCAGAAAACCTACAAAACAATTGGTCCTGGAGCGTTGTGGAGGCCACTCTAGAGCGCCATGCAAACCACGCATACAGCCGCTGGGGCACTAAAAGGTCAATTACGCTCAAACATTTATTCCTTTTTTGCATAAACAGTTCCATGATGCACTTTTAAGGTGAGATAAATAAATCTATGTGGAAATGTTTGCTGAAGATTATTGATATAAATTTGAGGGGGAAAATCATTTTATGTTTTCAAATGGCTAAAATTTCTCATTTTCAGTGACAAAATCTACATAATGGATAGAGTAAGGTTTAAGTTTATGGTCTTGTTTTGTTGAAATATAGTTCCAAGTTTTTCAGAGGGGGATTTTGGATCTCGTTTTGTTTTTGAGTAAACTTTTTAGAAATGAAAAGATATCTATAAAAAATTAATTCCCCTGAAAAACCCTTCAGAAATATTAAGTACAACCTTGGGAAGTTTGGAATTTGTAGGAGCCAAAGTGGAGAGAAGAGTGTAAAGAAAACCTAATTTTGAAAAAAGTTTACGAACCAGCCTGTATATTTCCCCCATCTTTAACTACAGGAAATGACCATATATGGATTACAACATCATCTTGTTCCTTTATCGCGCCATATGATAACACGTGGGAAACTGTCTGGTACACCACGATATTTTAGTTACTCAAAGGGGCTAGATGCAAGTTTCTGCATTTTATACTTACTACTGCCATCTCAGGCCTTAAGCGTAACTGCAGCTTCTATATAAAGCTCGTGCATGACGGCACTTCAGACCCAAATTAACACCTTTTCGAGTGACAGTGCAGGATTTTAGAGGCAGTTGTGGTGAATAGGTTTTGGCTCATTCTACACATTAGGACATGGCTGGAACATGTAAGGGGAGGAAAATACATAATTTTAACATTTTTAAACTCTGTATTGTCCCTTAAGAGGACATGAAGCTTCAGCCTGGAAGACGTACCTGCAGCCTTCATTCATCGCCCCATCAACGGCAGCCTTCACTAATCATCCAATCACAGCCCCAGCTCAAGCCGCACCTTCGCATCAGCCAATCATTGCAGCTGCTTATTCCTGCTTCAGCCATTCATCGCCCAGGATCCCCTTCTTAAGCTCCCCGGTCAATCCACTCGGCCGCTTTTCAGCCGTGCTGCGACCCTCCTCCGCCCCTCCTCCGCCTGACCAGCCGGCCCGGGTCTCGTCCTTCCACCACCAGTGTCCGGGCTTCGGGGGAAGATTCTGGCCATCATCCATTGACGCCATGTATTCCAAGATACTAGCTCTTGCAGCAGACTGATTAAATACCGATCCTGAGGGAAGGGGTTTACGTGATCAATTCTGAAAGGCTACACTCAACTCGTTCAATAGCCTCCATTGCAGTGGTGTCCAAGCATTCTACATCAGTGTTAATGGCATTATTAGCATTCACCACAACCGCGCCGCCACACCTTTATTTTAGCTTGCAACCTAAATGACAGATCTGTTATGCACTAAAATGTTAGTTATTGCTGCAATAATTGTGTAGAATTACACAGAAAAAGCCGCACTTTGGGCACCCCGTTCTATTATGTAAGGGTAAATGCATAAAAACAACAAAGCTCTTTCCTTTTCATTTGAAAGGGAACAGTGTGTGTGCCCTTTGTGAGTCATTAAGTGTTTGCTATAGGTTGCTGTCGAGGAGAATTTGTCAAATAAATACCTTTCTGTGATAAAGAAAACCTCATACACTTTTTATTCATCTATTTCTATTCAAGGCATCATAAAACAACACAAAAGGTTTACTATTGTTGTAACGAAAAAGACATCCAATAAATGCGTTTGAACTTGAAGCATTTACCACCAAAATCAAATAAGTGGGAGTGCCCTTTGCTCCTCTCACAGGTGCAGACGGCAGCTCAGACTGTGGCCCTATAATTTAGAAATCTCTTTGTTTTGTTGTCTGAAGACGTCTCTCTGGTGTCCAGCTGTCAGCACCAAAGAGCCGTTTGTTTGCCGCAATCCAGCTCAATGAGGCAGAGCATCGCACGCACAGACCCCCAAATTGCACCTATTGGAACGGCAGGTAAAACATGTCAGAGCTTGATAATCTGTCCGTGTTATTTAGCGCGGTGCAGAGAGAATACGCAATTGAATAAATTATTGTAAGGTATTAGCATTATGTGACTTGGCTCTAACTAAAGCAGACACCAAGAGCAAAACTTTGAGTTAGGAAGGCAAGAAAAGTTGTAGAGCACAATATGCACACAAAGTAATCAAAGTGCTCCTCGTATTGTTATTCAGCAAAATCAAGAGCTTTTTTACCATGTTTTAATATTGTTTCTTCATCACAAACCTTACCTGAAGCTGCATTTCTAGTAACTAGCTCATCTTTGGGTAAACTTAGGGTCTTCTCTGCGGCTATTATGAGCACCACGGTGGCAGTTTCCAAAAAAGTGAATTTCCCAAAAAGTTCCTTTTGAAGTCCTACATATCCAGGAAATGCTTTCCTCCTCTCACGACCTCATGCTAAGCTTTCATCACAAAGTAAAACCACTTGCCATTGTTCACTATAGCCACACAAGCTGCATATACTGTTTTTTTTCCTTCTCTCTTTATTTAAACAGCGGTGCGTGGGAGGGGCAACCACGAAGCGCTTTACATTAATATTGTATTTTCGAACCAACAAAGTGTAAGATAGTGTGATATGATGAGTTAAGGTGTGTTCAAGATTATTATCAAATACCGGCAAAAATCCTTATCCCCCTCTTTAAGAGTGCAAATAACATACTTGCACACTAGCAAAGCTTTAAAGTCTTTTCTCTGGGTGACAGAAAACCTGCTGGACTAATTTTGTTGTATTTCCTGGTTCTATCAAAAAGAGTGTTCTGAATGTATTGCCAACTTAGGGAGGCCAGTGAGGAGGTTGATATAGTGGTCAAAACTGCTGGACATAAATGAAATTTTTTTTGTTGAGAGGAACGAAACATTAACCAAAAAGTTGACTGAATTAGAACATCATCTCCGCTGCATACGATGTAACCTACATCGGAGAAAGCCAGGAGTAATGTCTTCTGTTGTGTGGGATTCACGACCGACAACAGTGGGACCATGAGCTTATGAAAAGTCAGGGATGCAGTCCCTTAAATCCATCCAGGACATGTCACCCTGGGACACCCAGGAGGATGTGATCAGAATCTCAATCTGGATGAACCACGGCCCAACGGGAGCATACTATGCACTGTAAAACACATTCCCCATTGTCTGACGTCAAACCAGACAACGCTTTTATGCTGTTGCTGTCAGTCAGACAAACATATGTGTCACATAACTCCAAAAATAAAACTGAAAATGCATTGATTAGCTATATTTTTTGTGTCAAACGTTTTTCCTCCAGTATTTGCAAAAAACTACTTTAACACTCTTTGGGCCCGATCTTGTGCATCAAAACGGAGATGCTAGCGTGACATTTTGCGCTCAGTAGGAGCGCACTTTGTGATCTTGCCACTCCAGACTTAGCGCATTTAAGTGGGTGGAGACACAAACATTTTCCTCCAACCATGCTTCCATCAGTGCAGTCACCTCATCTTGTGACGCCCCCTCACAGGTGGCGGAGGCGAATGGCACATATAGCGCCGCCACTCAGAAAATAATTCGCCAAGAGCCTGCGCCGCCCCGTGCGCCGCCACAAGATCTGGCCCTTTGACTTTTGAACAGGGTCCTTGTTGTAGCTACAGAGTTTGTGAATGTGGAAGCACAGAGCAAGGTTCTTGGTGAATGAAGCTGCTCTTCAGTCGGCTGGACCTGGCCTGGGGACTCTCCATTAAGGCAGCACATCTTTACAAAGACATGTATCTGGGATCAGGGGTCATTTCTTTGAATTCCTGATGAGCGTGAATTAACCAATCAGAAAAGCCGGATGTGACGCAAACGGCGCATTTCCTAAACAAGGAAGGGGTTTTATCAGCCAGAAGATCAGAGACAAATGTGAACAAGTTTTCTTGTTCACATCTAGAGAAGATGAAGAAGGTAAATTGTTGTTTTTCTTATTTTTCTTTACTTATGGTTGATTTGACCTGCCGTGACATCATGGTCTGTGTGATTGGATCTAAAACTTTTTGATATTTGACGGGCTGAGAGCAAAGATTTAGACCGTCCTGCTTTTGAACAGAAACAACTTTGCTGGTGCAGTGGGTGGAGTTTTTTTTTTTTTAATCAATGCCATAACAAATGTAATGCCACTGACCCAAACCGGAGGTGAGCGTCGCTTTTTAATCCCTGAACATCTGCCTCGCATTAGCTTTGTGTTACGACGATCACAACTTTCCAACGCAGATGGCCTTTTTGACTGCACAGTTTCAAACAAACACTAAAACCTTCCATTGACGTGATTTCACACTTTCACTCAATTAATTATGTATATTTGTGTTTTTGATTCGTCTCGCCACAGCTGTTCCCAAATGTGACCCCAGAGATCGCTCTCATCTCTACTTAAAACCTGATGGGACTCACGCAGAACAATGAAATTCAGGACACATATGGTATTTCTATTATTTACACAAGCAGAAAGTGGGGCAGTGGATTTCAAAGTAACAGTATGTGCGATTTGGGAAGTTAGTGACAATGAGATGGAAGGTTTTCACGCAATAAGAGGATATAGTGCATTATTTTATTATCCTTAGGCTTTATTTGCAAAATGTCGCTGTTTATTTTAGTATAGTTGTAGAAGATGGAACCAAATGGATTGCATCTGAATTATTGAATAAAGATTACACACTATGGCTTTGCAGAGTTGTACTTTTGAGTCTCTTGGCGGTTCATAGAGTCACGACTAGACATGGTGAGGTTACGTTTCAGTTTCTTGTAGCAAAGGTCCGGAACAGTCACCGTGACGACGTAATTTAGGCCTCAACTCTGACTATGCACTGTTAGGATCATCTTCATTGTAAATCCAAGGTCTTGAGTAAACAAGCTTTCGGTCCCGGAGTTAGATCGTAGTTGATTCCATTTAAATGAGTCAGTGTGAGAGAAAAGTTAAAAGCTGTGGTGCGCGGTGATGGCGGAGAGACAGTCCCGACTTCAGCTCACTCATATCGACTGAATATGTGAGTAAGTGATTACTGTGTGAAACTATCTGTGGAGTACTAAAAGTTAAAGGAACGGGCCACCGTTTTTTACATACAGAGATATGTTCTTACCTGAGCTTCGACAAGTTGATGCGTAACTGTCTGGTCTTTACAGAAACGCAACAATACCAAGCATGTTGTTAGTATTTAGCCTCTGTTTGGCCCCATAGGGATGAAGAGGGGAGGTTAAATGCTAACAATATGCTTGGTATTGTTGCGTGACTGAGCGCACGCGTAAAGAGCAGACAGGTACACATCAACTCGTCTAAGCTCAGGTAAGAACATATCTCAGTATAGAAAAACGGTGGCCTGTTCCTTTAATGCTAACCAGTATCTACAGCTAGCCGCTAGTTGGTAACTAAGTGTAACGATGTTTATTGTCCCACCAAAACACGGTGAGACAATAAACATGACATTAATTGACATTAATGTTAAAACTAGGCAGAGAGAGAGCGAGGGAGGGAAATAACACACGACTTGTTGACTTGTCTAAAATGATGTCGACTAGTGCCGCATTAGTCGACTAGTTGACTAGTCTGTTAATGCCCGGGTTTGGTGTTGTTGATTGGCACATTAACATGAAATGTGCTGTATATATAAACTTGCCTTGCCTTGTTTGCAACTCAATTTTGTTTCTTTGATTACAGACAATGAAAGAGGAAGCCACTAAAATAAGCACATTTCATTACTTGCAGGGTCACTTTTCAGGGTCACTTTCACAGAAATGCTAGAAAACTAATGTAGTAGAGTGGACTGCAGGTTCTACTGGGCAGAGCCCACACTTAAATATTTTACCATTTTTACTTCTCATTACCAACCACATAGTTATGTAAACTTAAATTTAACCTGCAGAAAAAGGCAACACAGATTCGTAAAATTGGCAGGACAGAGGCATTCATTTACAAAAGTAGGATCTTTATTAGTTACATGTTTTGTTAAAATTGTCCATTGTTTCCTTTGTCCGAGGGTTGTCCAATAAGTTAAGGTTATAGTTCATGACGGTCTCTCACGTGAATGAGCACGTTCATTTCAGTGTCTATATTAAAACAGCACATCACAGTCTACAACATAAAAAAAGCGGACGACCCTGGCGATACAGGCGTAGAAGGTGTGTAACGCTGACAGGACCCTAAGAATGGGGAATCTACATTAGAACAGATACAGATTTGTGGGCAGATGTCGCTATGAGGCCATTGACCTACCAGGGCGACGATGCATGGTACTCCCCAAACGACCCGTACTGAGACCCCGAACATGTTACTTGTCCAGCTATGCAGTAGCCTTTGGCCGGAGCGCCAGCATGCTAAAAACACAATAGCATCGTAGCATAAGGGCTAGTGAGCCTATAGTCTGCATGAATATAAACTGGTCAACACGCTTACCAGTGATGTAAGGGCAATATAGGCTACCCCACCACACTAAATTGTTCATGAAGCTTTAGATGCACAATGTTTTACCACAAATGTCTCAAATGTCTGACATAAAAATACACTAAAGGAGGACAAAACACATTTCATTCCATTATTAGAAAAAAAAGGTATTGTGCACTTAAGAACTGTGCAGCTTTCCAGTCTGTGATCTGAAAGTTAATGTTGTTAATGTTGTGAAAATTGTGCTCATGTCTACTTTGGTTTCCTCCTGATGCTTTGGTTTATCTAAAAAAAAAAACCCATGTACTATCTCCGTAGATTTTCCTGTAAATAACGGTAAAAAGAAAAAACACACACGCACAGAGGAACGTAGATGGATTTGCATTGCAGTACTTGAATGTCTAATTGCATACTTTCCATTCACTGCAAAAGCCCTTCCCTGCGCATAAAAGAAATAACAAAGCGTCCTAATTAAATGCGTCTGATCATCTCACCTTCCCAATTAGTATTCTTTTTGCAAGAGAAATATATTTGCAAAATTAATGTGCTCATTTGATACTGTCCTTAATCACGGAGATCCCCTTGAACGCTTGCACCTCAGGAAAAAGCGAGCGCACTTTGAAATCCCCAGGGTCATTTTTCTCTGCCGCTGCATAAAAGATGGAACTGTCCGTGAAGTATACAAGAAGAAGCACCTTGGACAGCTCCTGTTCAGTAAGTCTGCTCTCTGTTATTTCACTCCAGTAACATTCATGTACATAATGGATAACGCACAATATACAATAATGAAATCGTATGAATAAATCAACAAGTCTAGTGTATTATGGACAACAGTGTGGCAATGAAAAATTCTATTCCTTTTTGGAAATACATTTTGTGTTCTAATGGTAAATTAGCCTCAGCCTTCTGTCATTTTTGTATTAGTTGAAAGGAGAAAAACAAAAGGAATTAGAGGACTCTGAAACTTTCTTTTGTTGTCTGACCTTCTGACTTGGCATCGTTCCTCTTGAAGAAAAGTTGTTTGACCAATTTGTTGTTTTGTTTGTTGACAGTTGTTAAAAAATATGCTTTGTACAGAGAGGAATTCCAATTAGCTTCCATTTGTTATCCTCCTGCACCGGCCCTGCTCAGTGTGAAATACTTTTATTGGCTTTATTTCAACTGGATAGAAGTTACAAAACAAATCAAGAATCCATAAATGTGTGAACTCCGAGCGCTGACATGAATGTCATCAGAATCTGCAGTTATAAATGTGGGGAGACAAGGGTGAACACGGGTATTCACGATGGTATTTACTCATCCATTGTTGAAATTGGGCAGAATAAGGTGACTTGTCTTTTTGTACTTCTGTACAGCATGGCAAGCCCAAGACCAATTTCCCCTTTGGGACAATAAAGTTTAACCTAACCTTAACTATAAAAGATAATTGAATTGTCAACAACGGCAGTATGACTTAACAGACAAATAAAACAACCCATTTTGAGGGCACATGTAGTAGGTTGAAAAAACGCTACATCTAAAGTTTTATATTTTAACAAACACCCCCTCTATTTTTTTGAATATTCGCTATTGTCTGTTTTGTTTTGAGTTATACATCTTACCAGTAGATGGTGCTGTTGCGCTACTGTGGGGACTAGAGAGGCTCGCGCAGGCGCAGCTTCAGAAGTAAACGAGCTGTGGCCTGACTAACAACGTCTCCTCTACGTCTGTCCACAGGTACGGTAAAAAGTTACTTTTGTAGCTCAATCTTGGTCCGAAATCGTTTTAATCCAATTCGAAGTGTTGAATGTATGATCTGAACGAATTGTGAAAGTGCAAGATAATTTGGTTTAATTAGAAGATGTATTTTACGTTGCGAACGTTGTTCAACGGTTAAACAAAAAACGTTAGTTAAAAATGTCGTTGTAGAATGAATGTATTGCGAAGCAAACTGTCAATGATCCAAGCAGTGTTTTGTGCTAAAGTCCTTTGTAAAACATTTTCATATGTAATTCGTTAAATAGTATCCAAATTCAAGTTTAGTTTCAGAGTGATGAAGTCCGTTGTCGCCAGTTGCTGGGCGCTTTCTTTTCATGTTGCCGCGCTGCGTGTGTGCATGTATGTGCGCGTGCGTGCATGTGGGAGAGATGAGACGGAGCAAGGCGTTGAAGGGAGATGAACTGTTGGACATTTAGTGGACTTTTTTATACACTACCGCAGTCATAATTTAAGTAAAGTGAAGGAGTATGTGTGTGTGTACGTGAGAGACATATTTTTGAGATGGCTATGTATTTATTTTGTCAACTGTCAATAATTGTATGTCTTCATGTATGTAAATATTGAATTGAGAAGTAAACGAGCTGTGGCCTGACTAACAACGTCTCCTCTACGTCTGTCCACAGCATGACCATAGGCAACACGCTAGCTATGTGTCACTTGTAACCGCCCAGCTTCCCCTAGGGCTGGCGCCGGTAACAATTGGGGGCTCGTCCGGGATGCTTAAAGGGACAGCAACTGCCTGGTGAAGAGTGCATCTTGTGCTCGAGGTGTCCAGAACTTCAGGGAAGGCGTGCTACGCGTGTCATCCAGAGAGTGTCTACCACCATCGATGCAACATGGCCACTAATGCACCACGGCGAGCGCTGGTCGTTAAGATCCAGAGACATCTCTCAAATTTGAACACAAGTCAGCTGCAAGCCATTGTCTGCACTATTGAGGACATTAGCGTCACATGCAGACTTGATGAGTACAGTGACACTGACTTGTATGATTTAATTGTTGTCTTTCTGAGAGGTGACAAGCTAAAGTCACTAGAAGATGAGGGTATGTCGCATCTGCTCCTCATAGATGACATCATAACTGATCTCCTGAAACCTGCTGACGTCGCCACACCTGGAGGCGAGAGTCCGATCCACGTCCAGAGGGAAGACCAGACCATCCACCTTGGCCCGGTCCACGTCCAGAGGGAAGACCAGACCATCAACCATGTTCCTACAATTCCCCCACTCCAACCATCTACCACTCCTGGGGATAACGGCGCCATGTCATCACCACAGTCGGCTGAACACCACCAACTACCCCTATCACCACCTTCTCATCACCCCTCCCCTGGGCAGGACCGAGACACCACTGCTTCACGACAAGGTTTCACCGTTCCACTTCAAACCCCAAGAACCTTTGGCACTCCTTTGAGTGGTGCTAGTCCTTCGTCCAGTATGAGAAATCAGGTATGGAGTCTGAGTGATGTTGCAAGTCTACTCCCACGCAGAGAGTTTAAGCTACACGGTGGACAGATTTCAGATACCGGTTCTGATGTTTCTTTTGGTAACCTGTGTAAACAAATCGATGATGGTTTGCTAGAAGGTTTTACTGAGTCAGAAGTCATCAGAGGTGTACTTAAAATCATAAAGCCTGGTAATTTCAGAGAAATGTTAACTAACAAGGGTGATTTAAGTGTTGATGAGCTAAAGAGATTTCTTCGCTCTCACATTCGTGACAAAAACAGTACAGAGCTCTTTCAAGAGTTAAGTAATGCTAAACAGTCAGACAAAGAGAGTCCACAACAGTTTCTATACAGAGCGATGGGCTTAAAACAACGTGTTCTTTTTGAGTCACAACAAACTAGCACTAGTTTTAACTATGATGCAAAACTTGTACAGGGTACTTTTCTCCATACGCTCTATCAGGGGTTAAATGAGAAAAATGACCATGTGAGACGTGACTTGAGACCGTTCCTTAATGACACGCAAGTTAGTGATGATCTGTTATTAGAACAAATCACTAAGTCCACAAGCGAAGAAGCAGAAAGACAGAAACGACTAGGTACAACTGCTAAAACTAAGACAGTGACTGTTGCAAATCTTGACAGTGGTGACAACAAGACCAGAAATGACAAAGTTGACAAAGAGCGACAAACACAACAAGACGCTCTTAGAGAACTAACAGCACAGGTGTCCTCACTGACTAAGCACATAGCCCAAATGACCAAACCACCTGACCAACCCATACCTGCTGACTCTAGCTTTCAGAGACGCTACCCAAAGGTACGAGGTGAAACACGGGGCAAATGCAAAACTTGTGTACAACAAAACGAAGCTATTTGCCAGCATTGCTTTGTATGCGGTCAAACAGGACACAGGGCCATAAGCTGTCGTCAACAAAAGGTGTCGGGAAACAGGCCACGGTCACAGGAGAGGGGCAGCCAGTGACCGAGACAGCCCAAGTGCCCTCAGTTCTTAATAACCAACAATCAAACTCGCAGTCGACTAGCTCATCACCACCACCAAAGAAAAGACTTGCACAGCTCATTGGGAAAAGATGTATGGTTACATGTGCTCTCAATGGCGCTCCAATCCAAATGCTGCTTGATTCAGGTGCTCAAGTGACTATGGTGGGAAAAACCTGGATGCAAAGGACACTACCAAATGTTCAGATCCAACCACTAAATTCCCTCCTTTCAGACCAACCTCTTGAAATTTCTGCTGCAAATGGCACTAACGTTCCTTTTGAGGGTTGGGCAGATTTGGCACTTGAAATCCGAAGTAACAACCATGGATATGTCACCATACAAGTACCAGTTTTAGTCACCCAGAACTGTCTTAACCATCCTATTTTAGGCAGTAATGTCATTGCAGAAATGATTAAAGCTAACAAAGAGACTGATACAGATATCACAGGTCTGCTCAAAGAAGCTTTAAGTGTTACTGAGAGTACCGCTGAGGCTTTAGTATCTGCACTCGAAGTTTTTACTCCAGCTGATAACTGTGTTGAGTGTACTGTAAAAACAGGAAAAAAAGGAGTAATGTTACTTGCCGGTCAAATCTGTGAGATCAGGTGTAGAGTGAGAGAGTGGCCAGCAGGGGGTGCAATGTTATTTCAGCCCAGTATACAAGACCACTATCCTGATGGTGTAGAGTTTTTCCCTGCAATAGTAGATGTTCCTAGTGGTTTAACGAAACTTGTGAAAATCCCTGTACAGAACACTACTAAACATGATATTTACCTTCCTAAGAGAATTATTTTGGGAACATTAGAAGAAGTAGCTGAAGTAAGATCAGTTAACAGTGCTGCAGACATGTCACAACCAGAACCACAAACCTGTGTAGACTCGTGCTCTGCTAATCTCAGTTCTAACTATCAAAATAGTGACAAATGCCAAACCACGAAGGACACTAAAAATCAAAAATGGCATCCACCTGTTAATTTGTCACATTTAAACGAAGTTGAACAAAAGGCTGCAAGAGACATGTTGTTTGAAGAGTCAGATGTTTTTGCACAAAGTGAGTCAGATATCGGCTGTATCCCAAGTCTACAACTCAAAATCAATCTCACCGACAATGTACCAGTGCAAACGTCCTACAACTCCATTCCAAAGCCTTTGTACAAGGAAGTGAAAGAGTATGTCCAAAAGCTTCTTGACCACGGCTGGATTAGGAAGTCTACTTCCCCCTACTCCTCACCAGTGGTCTGTGTGAGAAAAAAGGACATGACATTACGGTTGTGTGTTGACTTTCGGGGTTTAAATCGTAAAACTATCCCTGATCGCCATCCACTTCCACGCATTCAGGACCTGCTGGATAATCTGGGGGGCTACTCATGGTTCTCAATACTCGACCAAGGCACTGCCTATCACCAAGGCTTTGTGGAAGAGAACTCTAGACACCTGACCGCCTTTAGCACACCTTGGGGGTTATATGAGTGGAACCGTCTCCCATTTGGCCTTACCAACGCCCCAGCAGCCTTTCAAAGATGTATGGAAGGGGTCCTTGAAGGGTTAAGGGATGAGTGTTGTTCTCCTTACTTAGATGACATATTATGTTATTCTAAGACTTTCACTGAGCATGTGAGTGACATAAAACGTGTTCTGCAGAAACTCCGAGAATATGGAGTTAAGCTACGACCTAACAAATGTGAACTATTCAAGAGACAAGTCAGATATGTAGGACGTCTCGTTACTAATGAGGGTGTCCAGATAGATCCTAAAGACCTAGAAGCAGTTAACCAGCTCAGAGACAGAGAACCAAAGAATGTAGGAGAAGTAAGAGCTCTCCTTGGCTTCTTAGGGTACTACCGGACATTCATACAGGACTTCTCTAGGTTAGCGAGACCACTTTTTAAACTTGTTGAGGGTCCCAGTGTCTTGAACAGACCCACTAAAAGCCAATCAAACAAGTCTAAGCATAAAAACAATAGTGGTCAGCTTCCTTCCAAAACACCTGTTGACTGGACACAGGAACACAGTGCCGTTGTGTCACGCTTTGTTGATTTGTTGACTAGTCCACCTATTCTAGCATACCCAGACTTTGACTTACCTTTCGTCCTTCATACAGATGCTTCAAATGAAGGGTTGGGAGCCGTACTTTATCAACAACAGGGAAACAAGCTACGTGTCATCGCATACGGTTCCAGGACGCTCACACCTGCTGAAAAAAATTATCACCTTCATTCTGGAAAGCTTGAGTTTCTCGCACTCAAGTGGGCGATCTGTGATAAATTCAGGGATTATCTTTATTACACACCAACTTTTACTGTATTCACGGACAATAATCCCCTCACGTACGTTTTGAGCACAGCCAAGTTAAATGCAGTTGGGCATCGCTGGGTGGGTGAACTAGCAGATTTTCACTTTTCCATCAAGTACCGTCCTGGCAAATCAAACGCAGACGCTGACACATTGTCCAGATATCCAGTTACATTGCTCGATCACACGTCTGAGTACACAGAGACAATGCCTCCCGAAGTCATTTCTGCCATTTGGCAAGGTGATAAAGCAATGAGAGACAATGATGTACCCTGGGTTGCTGCTTTACAGTTAAACTCAACTGACAACGATACACCCACTGAAGGAACTCCTGTAGTCTCACCTGAAAATATCAGAATGGCTCAAAAAGAGGATGCTTCCATCTCAGAAGTGATACAGTTGAAAAAGAGAGGATGGAATCCAAACGAAAAGGACAAGAGACAAATGACACGTGACACAAGGAGACTCGTTCATGAATGGAACAAACTAAAAATGGAAAAAGGACTGTTATACAGATGTGCTGGACAGAGAAAACAATTAGTTGTTCCTGAATACCTGAGAACGACTGTCTTGAAACATTTGCATGATGACATGGGACATGTAGGTGCCGACAAAGTCATTCACTTAGCAAGAGAACGCTTTTATTGGCCCTTTATGCAGAGAACAATTGAAGATTATGTCATCTGCCAATGCACGTGTTTAAAGCAAAAACACCCGTGTGTTCCAGACAAAGCTCCAATGGGGTCAATCACCACAAGTGCTCCTTTTGAACTTCTATCAGTTGACTACCTTCATCTCGAACCGAGTAAGGGCGGTTATGAATACATATTAGTCCTGGTAGATCATTTCACACGTTTTGCACAAGCTTATCCAACTAAAAATAAGTCCGGCAAAACTGCAGCTGAGAAAATCTTTCACGATTTCATTCCAAGGTTTGGATACCCTGAAAAACTCCACCATGATCAGGGCCGGGAGTTCGAAAACAGCTTATTCCAAAGACTCCAACAGCTCGCGGGAATAGCTCACTCTCGAACAACACCCTATCACCCACAGGGAAATCCCGTTGAAAGACTGAACAGAACTCTTTTACAAATGTTACGCACTCTGCAGGAAGAAAAGAAAACACAGTGGAAAGACCATTTACCACACATCCTCCACGCGTACAATTGTACTAGACACGAATCAACTGGGTACTCACCATTCTTTCTCCTGTATGGTAGAACGCCAAGATTACCAGTTGACCTGCTTTTTGACATAAAACCTGATAGTGACTGTAAAACAAAACAAGAGTATGCGGAAAAATGGGCTAATCGAATGCAGGAAGCATACAAAATTGCGTCAGAAAACAGCCAGAAAAGCTCTGCTAAAGGAAAAAAGTACTATGACCGACACGCAAAAGGCATTCCTTTACAACCTGGAGACCGAGTACTAGTCAGGAATCTGTCAGAACGCGGAGGACCTGGAAAACTAAGAGCTTATTGGGAAATGTCTATCCACAGAGTTATTGACAAGGTTGGAAGTGGACCTGTTTATCGAATTCAAGCAGAGACAGGAGACCGCAACTTCAGAGTTTTGCACAGAAATCTTCTATTGCCTGTCAATGACCTACCACTGGAAAAAGAACAAAGTCAAAACGTAAACCAAACAAGACCAAAACGAAGAAAGGAACAAAGACAAATCCAGGAAGCTGCTGAGCCAGAGTCAGAACGCTCTGATGAGGAAGAGGAATACACATATCACTGGCCTCGTGTACCTGTGACTCTGAGAAAGAAAACTCAACCTCAATCTGCTCGTGAACTCAGAGCCGCAGCCCCTGAATACCGTCCTGTAAGACAAAGTACTCAACCAGTTCAAGCGCAAAAACAAAGTGCATCACCACAAGTTGCAGTACAAAACCCAAACCCGTCAATCCCAGCTGTCGAACTTATTTCAGCACCAAGGACAGCGCCGGTTGTCACAGTTCCAGCGGATGTTACACCGAACGAGACAAATTTGGACAATGTCAATGAAACTGATCCTGTTGGAAACAATGATTTGGAAACTGATACTCCTGATGAACAGTGTGATAATGTGTCGGATTCAAATAGACAAGAAGATATCACAACGGTACGGAGATCAACGAGATCAGTGAAACCAAGGGAAATGTTCACTTACAGTCAGTTTGGACAACCATCTTACCAGACATGGAAGCCCGGAGCAAACATGATGATTGCTTGTGCACCTTATCCAATGCCCTATTACCCAGCTCCACCTGACATGTACTATTACCCCGCACCAGGATGGACATGTTAGTTAGGAGACTGAGAAACGAAAGACGACTAATGGGCCAATGATAAATGACATTCTTAAACTGTATGACTTTGACGTACGACATTAGTATCAGATGCCGGAGTCATCTCTTAAAGCAGGGGAGAGTGTAGTAGGTTGAAAAAACGCTACATCTAAAGTTTTATATTTTAACAAACACCCCCTCTATTTTTTTGAATATTCGCTATTGTCTGTTTTGTTTTGAGTTATACATCTTACCAGTAGATGGTGCTGTTGCGCTACTGTGGGGACTAGAGAGGCTCGCGCAGGCGCAGCTTCAGAAGTAAACGAGCTGTGGCCTGACTAACAACGTCTCCTCTACGTCTGTCCACAGGTACGGTAAAAAGTTACTTTTGTAGCTCAATCTTGGTCCGAAATCGTTTTAATCCAATTCGAAGTGTTGAATGTATGATCTGAACGAATTGTGAAAGTGCAAGATAATTTGGTTTAATTAGAAGATGTATTTTACGTTGCGAACGTTGTTCAACGGTTAAACAAAAAACGTTAGTTAAAAATGTCGTTGTAGAATGAATGTATTGCGAAGCAAACTGTCAATGATCCAAGCAGTGTTTTGTGCTAAAGTCCTTTGTAAAACATTTTCATATGTAATTCGTTAAATAGTATCCAAATTCAAGTTTAGTTTCAGAGTGATGAAGTCCGTTGTCGCCAGTTGCTGGGCGCTTTCTTTTCATGTTGCCGCGCTGCGTGTGTGCATGTATGTGCGCGTGCGTGCATGTGGGAGAGATGAGACGGAGCAAGGCGTTGAAGGGAGATGAACTGTTGGACATTTAGTGGACTTTTTTATACACTACCGCAGTCATAATTTAAGTAAAGTGAAGGAGTATGTGTGTGTGTACGTGAGAGACATATTTTTGAGATGGCTATGTATTTATTTTGTCAACTGTCAATAATTGTATGTCTTCATGTATGTAAATATTGAATTGAGAAGTAAACGAGCTGTGGCCTGACTAACAACGTCTCCTCTACGTCTGTCCACAGCATGACCATAGGCAACACGCTAGCTATGTGTCACTTGTAACCGCCCAGCTTCCCCTAGGGCTGGCGCCGGTAACACACACAGGCTCATCTTTGACAATTACAGAGAGCAGGGATTCAGTTTTTTATCAAATATCGGATTCATTACTTTGGGTGTTCAGATGTTTTGTTGTCTTAGTTAAGAATGTCCATTAAATCAGTCCAGTCAGTCATATTAGAGGGTAGGCAGTGCTGCATTTCACCCTAGGAAGCAAGACAGGAATCGGCCACCAACTTTCTACTAAGTCCAATCAAGTCCAATTCAATGGGTATTCCCTGCGCACATACTAGGCCAACATCCCAACCAGCCAGCTATACATGGACCCTAGCAATCTAGACCAGATCCCAGCTCCATAAATCAGCTATGGACCCAGGACCCCACTTTCCAGGCTACCAAAGTACAGGCTAACCATTCCACACCATTAGAACAGCAGGCACTGGAGCAAAACGACCGGCCACAATAGGACCTCTTTCACTGGCACTTCCTGCCGAGTCCAGAGCCAGGTCTACCTGTGTAGCCGAGTGTCTCCACTGGCCAGATCAGGGTCAAACAGGGTCAGCCAGGCACAAGTTTTGGGCACGAGCTCAAACCTGCGCTGCACTGATGCTAACGTGACATGAACAAACTGCTGGGTTCTGATTGGTCAGAAGAGAGACAATCTCCCTCACTAAAACAGGCAGGTCATAAAGGACTTAATATTTCACACCATACCGCTGTTGACAAAAGATGATTTTGCAGATCTTAGCATTTAGCCACTGCTAGCACAACATTAGCTGGTGTTAGCATAACACTAGCGCGTAGCTCACCTTCATAGTTTGTCTTTAGCAGCTTCTTTCCTCTAGTATTTGCCTTGGCACTTCTGAATGATTCCATAAACCAAAAGTAAATATTTGTCCACATTGTTCTCACAAAACCTTTCGTCATCGTCCTGTTTTTCCTTCAGTAAGGTGTATTCTAGCGTGTGCATGCGTGGGAGCACCGCCCACAACAACTGCGATCCATGCTCCACGTGCGAAAAGGTTCTATGTCATGAACTGCGGCCTATCAGTGCTAGGTTGAAGTGCACTTTCATGAAAAAATGACAGCAGGAAGAGCAGGGGAGGGGAAGGATGAAAGGATGCTGGGCTTTTATATTGGAAGGTGGTGCCATCTGCTGGCCGTCTGAACTACGCGGCGTTCTGGGTGATCGGGAGAGTTGGGACGTTTCCCGGTGGGCCGTGGTGCTTTTGGGCCACCAGGAAAAAAAACATCAATTGATAATGGACTCTTACAGCTGTACTATTCAGGCCCAAAGGCTTTAACTGGGTTGACGTTGGAACCTGTGCTGCTGTTTTAGACATAAATAGAGTGTTTTGTCACTTTGCATTCAGTGCACTGACGCAGGAAAAAGCCATTAGACGCTGCAATGACTCAGAGCTAAGTTCAACACTCCTGCGGGCTCGTTTAAGTTGGTGCAGTCCAGCGCAGAAGTGTCCGCATGAGAAAATAAGTGGACAGAAGATAGGGCATAAAAGAAAGAATGAAAGGCAGCAGTGACCAATATTTTTCATGTACAGAACTGTCAGGCCCAGATTATGTGTGACGTGGCCCAGAAAAGATTCAGATCCTACAATCTTAGTTTTTTAAAGCTGACGCTGTACAAGATGAGCAACAAAGTCTGGAGGTATGAGGGCTGGTTTAAATAATAAAACTCCCGGGCCAAAATGATGCCCCAGCACACTCCTGCACCGCTTCCACAGCCAGGCCGAGAGGGAGAAGAGTGTGATGTTTTCAGATCCAACTAACTGAACTGTCAAGTTTCAACAAAAAAATGTGGAGTCCATGGCTAGTTTTCAACTCTATTAATTAATTCCTTATACATAAAACAAGATTAAGAATGCCCCCTTATGAGAAAGCAGAGATGATGCAATACAGAGCGAGCAGTTACGAATAGTATTACTGTAAAACTGAGGCTACGGGACAGACAAGCAGGGAGGGCTTTAGCATGGTGCCTCAGAAGAAGCCAATGGTGTAGGTGGACATCCATCACTGATGATGGCACAAGCATTGTTAATGGTAAATAACAATGTCCATGCAGAGTTACTGTTCTCAGCTCAACGTCTTTGTTTTAGGAATAACAATGAGCCTTTGTTTATCTGCCTTTCACTTTTAAACTCATCAGAGCCCAATCAACATAAATCCAGACTGGAAAAATGTAAAATCCGCTTCATAACAATAATGATCCAATACACTTTTCACCCTCTTTCAAGATCAGCATTCTGTCTCTCAAAACTGAGGTCTGCTTGGGTGTTTTTGTGCGTCTGAATGTTTTTGGGAGGATGTCTTTGTTTCGTCTTTGTGGACTGGAGAGCATAGTTTTGTTCTGAGTTGGCAAAAACTACAAGTGGTGATAGACAACGATGAAAGAGGAGATATCCGAGCCAAACCAGTGGCTATTGCACACAAGCTGCTTGTCCCTGTTTGTAGAGATTGTACACTCGTTGGATATCAAGCAAGACGATGCTTTTCTCAGTAGACTATGTAATGCGTTTGTCAACACTAATGTGGGCTGAACTGGGCAGGCAACCACAGCTTCTTCACTCTTCCCTCTTGTGAATTATATGTTTGAATATCTTTTTATACGAGGGGTTTGATGGCAATGTTTTTTCTCCCCACTTTGTGTTCTTTACACAGGGCAGAATAGAAAATGAAGCTAACTGAGCTGAACTGAAATTTTATTGTATTATCCACTACATCTCTGTCACACTAGCCACAGCTGCCTTGAGGCTGACTGACTTAAATGTGACTACTCATCGGCAGGGGTGTAGCTTGCCATTAGGCAAGGCAGGCAGCTGCTTGTGACCCCGCAACTGTCAAGAGCCCCCAGGAGCTGGCACATTGTGGACAGCCTTACAATGAATTCTGGCTTGGTAGAGTTTTCCTGATGACTCTGATGCTGTAGTTACACTAGCTCACCACAAGTGCTATCTATTTGTTCCTCTTCAGCAGTCATGCTTTAGTGCAGGGGATGCACTTGTGCATAAAAGGCGCTTTGTAAATAAAGTTTTGATTTGATTGCATATATAAATAAAGGAAATTACTTAATTATTATTTATTTACTATATTTACTAGTGATGCGCGGGTCGACCCGACACCCAGGGCAGGGCGGATTCGGGTACTTCAAAAACACAGCAAACTTCGAGTGCGGGTGGGTTGGGTTTTTTTTTGTCCAAACATTGTTGGCTTACAACATACAGTGCATTCTTATCCATAAATCCCACACAAAGTCGGCTGTGTTTGAATGTCCAAGCACATATGCACACGTGATGAAAATAATGCATCAACAAGGTAAAGCTAAAATAACAAACACAGCATCTTACTAACCTGAGGAGAGCAATTTCTTGTGGCGTCAGGTAAAGGCTGCTCCACTTTAATCCAAACTCCGTTTAGTTTGACAGAAAGAGTCGTCCATGACGTGGTAGAAGTAAAGCCTCATAATAGTTTCTGCTCCTCGTTTCCTGATAAGTCCATAAGCGATTTCAAAGGTTCCTCAGCTGCAGTAGGAAAACAAAGCATCAAGTGCTAATTCTCCTGTAAACTCGCAGTCACGTGACACGCTCCTGTTTGAGTGATAGCCAGCTGCAGCATGGCTTTAAAACATGCCGCTGTTTTTTAATGTGTGTGGGATCGGGTTGGTGTGGGTCAGAAAAAAAGCTCTCAGCATCTCGAGTATTTACCTATGTTTGCAGTCTGTGTTCATGTGATTAAGTAAATGTAGAAATATGGAAAACCGTTAGCGTGCTATTCAGAAAGGGTTGGCGAGCTACTGGCACCTCCGTTACTGCCGGTTGGCTGCTTTTGTGAGTCATGGCTTCTTGACTCTGTGGGAGTTGTCCGGTGCCCAGCTCCTCGTCCTCTCTCTCAGCACCTGCATGGATTGATGGATGAGTCGCCGCTGTTTTTGGATGGATGTATATGGCTTCTGGTTTCCATTGAAAGGAGTTCACATTTTTGGGGGGACTTCTATTCTCAATGTGGTAATATAGTCAATTATGTATCTTCAGGCCTAAATTAAACTTATAATATGATATAGGGCCCCCTGTGAACTTCTACTTGGGGCCTCCGGGCACCTGATGATCAGTACCCCTGATAATCGGTGCCACACAGCCTCTCCCACTTGGATTTCGGCTTGCACTTTCGCGTAGGCAAGGCGGGTGAAGTGTCCAAGGACAAGCAAAGTTCAGATCCTCAAACTTCTATTTAAGTCGACATGCTCTTCCACTTGAACCACTGCCGCTGTTATTGCACACAAAATCATCACCAGATAATGCAAGTCGCTATGTCTGTCTCCAAAACGGCCTGGTGATAAAAACAAACAACATTTTCAGAGGATTGTTCTTTGATTCATTCAGTCTTATACTTATGGCTAGACTTTCTTATTGTTTTACTGCATTTAGCTTTTGTGAGACTGTCTCTGGTGTTCAGCGATGGTTTCAAGGAGACTTAAACTATTGTATTTTCAGACTAATCTTTAGCAATTATTTCATCCTCATAAAACCTGTGGCTAAGCTGACTCACAGTAAGTGAAGTGAGATGAATCTTTATTACCAAATGAATTGTCCTTGGCCATTATGAGCGGGACAGAGAGAGAATATTATCTGAGAAGTGATTAGTCAAATGAGCTGATTTAAAAGCTCATGGTGTATTCATTTGGCTTCAGTGGTAATCATTATTAAAATACATATTCAGAGTGAACGTCGGCCATTAGCAAGAAGCTTTTGGTAATACGTGGTTAAAAAGAAATCTAATTATCAAAGTGAATGGCAAGTGTATAAAAAGAGGCATTCGAGGATGACATGACATTTTGGTTTGGTTCAACTATTTGGAGGGTTTGGTCCAGTATTGTTTCGGTACAAAACACACAGAAAATAAAATAGCTAAATTGCATTCAAGTTTATCCATATTGTTAGATTAGGTTAGATTAAGCTTCAATCAACTTGTTTGTCTTTCAAACCTTATTACTATTAATAAGTATAAAAGCTTTTGTGCAGAGAATCATGCAGCAGAACAAACGGCGGATCATTAGATAGAGGGATCACAGGGACAGCGGTCAGTGCACAGTAACAGCACATGCATCAGACAGAGCTAAAGTTGACCTGGAGGCTCCGGGTCGACGACAGGTTCATGCATCGCTGGAATATAGATGAGTGCTTTTCCACTGACGAGTAAAAAGCAACGCAGGATTAAAGCTTTACTGTCAAAATGGTAAATGGACTCAACTTATAAAGCGCTTTTCTACCTTCATCAGGTCCAAAGCGCTTTACAGAAGGAACCAGTCACCCATTCACACTCTCATTCATACACCATGTACACAGACATTCGAGGCAAAAGAGGGCGGCATGGTGGTACAGTGGTTAACGCTCGTGCGTCTCGGGTTCGTTTCCCGGCCAGAGGGGGCCTCTCTGTGTGGAGTTTGCAGGTTCTCCCCGTGTCTACGTAGGTTTCCTCCGGGCACTCTGGTTTCCCCTATAATGTACATAGAATGAATGAATGTAAGTCAGTAAGTGCTTTTTTTGTCATTGTACATTTGTACAATGAAATTGTGTTCAGGTGTTAGTCCTGAGCCGCTGCGACTGAGCGACGCCGCCACTGTGGGTCAACCTGAGCAGCATGTTTTTGGAGGTCGGGGAAACCGTAGCACCCGGAGGAAACTTGGCGGCCTTCAGTCTCCTCTGATCCTCTGAACAGCCTCCTGTTTCACACATGTAGTGAGTGAGTGAGGGAGGGGCCATAAGCACAGACTGGTTGCCTCGCTTCCATCAGTCTACCCGGGGCAGCTGTGGCTACTATGGAGTGAATGAATAATGACAGTGTAGCGTTTTTAAAAACTTGGTAATACAGGCTTGTAAAGTGCAATTCAAGTGTAAGCCATTATTAATATTATTATGATTATTTCAATAATTGATTAGAATAATCACTGTCAACGCTCAAACGGTAGCACTGATGAAAAATATACAAAAATATGCCCAAGTAGCAGTGCACACTCAATAGCGTCCATGTGAAACGGGCCAAAATGAAACTTGCTGAATAACTGCGTAATTGTACTGACACGGTTCACAATTGACCGAACCGAACGTGCTGAACCTAAACGGTTCAATACTTTGCGTGTATCGTTACACCACTATTTAATAACCATAAACATTCAGGCAATGATTTCTACCTGAGCATATTCTGAAAACTGTAGACGTGTGGCTGCCATACCTGACCCGCAGCTTCAGCATTAGCGGAAACTCGCCCAGAGCCAATTTCAGGACCACATTCAAAATAGCTCTTTTCAAACATATACTCACTGTCACAGTAACAGTGAGTTGCCTTGCCAGCCATTGAGTCCATGATGGATGTGGAGAAGAGCTCTCCAGATGGCACCAGCGAGGGCAGAGCAGCCTCGGTGATGTGGACAGTAGGTGTGAGGTGACAGTTTCACCGTAGTGGGCTTTGTGCTGGAGACACTGACAACAGAGCAGCCACTCGAGAGGTAGACGCAGGCGACTGGTCTCTATGGCGACTCCTGGTGTGGAATAATGGTCTGGAGGATATTTCTAACTCTTCTAAACATAGAAGGGACACGCTCACCCAGCAGGTTATAGATTAGCCAAATCTCACCCCAGGGTTTGGGGCGAGTGAAAACAGACGGGAGGTTTTGTTTGATTTGCTAAACATGCACAGCTTTGCAGTATAAGGTTTGAGGTTTCAGGAGATTCCAGATTATCCCCCCATCAAAACAAACTGAATTAAAGAAGACATAACATACAAAAATCCACTTTTTAATCATGATGTTCCTCCATAAAAACACAGAGTTGTATT
The DNA here is from genome assembly GCF_951799975.1 of Gobius niger. Classification (NCBI taxonomy): domain Eukaryota; kingdom Metazoa; phylum Chordata; class Actinopteri; order Gobiiformes; family Gobiidae; genus Gobius; species Gobius niger. The sequence continues at coordinate 8,553,397 of NC_136871.1, read as the reverse complement.
TCACTACATTCACACCGTTTTGATTAAACCTGTTCAGTTTGATTGATTCTTCTTCAACTGCTAAAGTGCTCCATATCTGTATTACTTCTGTCATAGATTAAACCAGGGGTGCCCAAACTTTTTGTCTCTGAGAGCAAAAAAGGAAAAAGTGTCTGTGGGTCGCGGGCCAAACACAGCGATGTGAAGCGTGAACCACATATAACTACAAATAATAATAGTTATTTTATTTTTTGGAATACATTTGCATTTAATTCTATCTATGCAAATAACATGCTACAAAAGCCTAGTTTTAGTAGAACAAAATCAACTATTGTAGCAATATAGAGCAAAATGTAAACAACAACACCACCTGTACCTGCAGTACCTACAGTGACTTTACCTCAAAATGCCATATTAGACCAATTTAAAAGTGTCAGATCAGCATAAATTCTTTTATAAGTCATAGATGTCAACGACCTTTGCATTAAAATTGGTAAAAATGGGAAAGTTGATGCTATGACGCTCTATGACTGACAAATACCAAGACACCAGAACAGTGTTTCCTAAACTTTGCGAAAGGAGTGAAACAGCGCCCCCAATTTGTCGCTGGTGGCCAAACAGTGTACTGCATCCATATTTGCCATTGAGAATGAATGGGAAAGAGTTAGTACAAAGACCAGACAGGTACTCGTCTAAGCTCAGGTAAGAACATATCTCAGTATGTAAAAACTGTTCCTTTAATGTTTTAAATGAAGTATGTAAATAACCATCATGTTGTTCATTGAGTTATCTAGTGCTTATTAGGAGATCCCTTACCTCCCCCTGAAAAGTGCAACAAAAGATGTTAATAAAGGGCTGTTTGTAACACTGCTTTACACAACACGCAACCTCCTTCGTACTCTTGGCCTTGACCGTGAGATTTCAAAACAAAAAGTTTGAAAAGATGTTCAAACGAGTCGTCCGCTCGCCGCACGCATTGTCATGGCAACAGTATATACGGCATAAATAAAGCGCTTTGTTGTCCTCATAACTCGACAATGACAGCATATGATTAAAGCGGGTCTGTGCGGGAGACACATTTGTTATTGAGGGTTACATTTTTATCAGAACATCTTCCAGGGACATGGTTCTTTTATAAAAAATAATAAATAAAAAAAAATGGTCTGACCCCACAAGCTTTCATGCAATGCCACCTTGGGATGACATAACACATTTTGTCCATGCACATAAAAGAGCAGGTTTATCGGAAAAGGACAGATCAAGATGACTAATATTACCAGCTTTTGTGTGGACATACATCTGCACTTCAAACCAGAGCACTACATAACTGTTTCAATTTTTTTTCTTTGTTGGTTCATGCCTGGGCCTTCAATGCTAGACCATTATGTCTGAGGAGTTATAAATATAGTGTATGGGTAACACTTTATTACAATGGTACAATAGTTCATGTATGATTTTCATGAACTTATGCATGAATTAATGCATGATTTCATTATACATTCATGCATTACTACGTAAATCATGAACATGTTTGTTCTCAGGATCAAAAATGATGTTGGTTAATGGATGACTTCATCCCTGAATTAAACGTCTAACTACTGTAATGAAAGTACATGAAAATCTTGATATTTCATGATGATCATGAGGATCACATAAGAATACCATGAATTCACCTTCAGTATCACATCATGGTTCAACTTTCTGACTGTTAAATCCAAATCCAAACTCTCCCGCATCATCACTCAGGCCTCAAAAATCACCGGTACAGCTCAAACCCCCTGCCTGGACTTTATAGTCGCTCAGTGCTGAAGAAGGCCACCCAGATCACTGAAGACCCCTCCCATCCACTCTCCAGCTCCTTCACTTTGCTCTCATCAGGCAGGCGTTTTAAAGTCCCCCTTACCCACAAAGACGTCTATAAAAAGTCATTTGTTCCAATGGCAATCTCCACTTTGAACGATCACAAACTACAGTCCTGTTGTTCATTATCGTTATGTTGATTTTAAATGTGCCTGTGTTTTTATGGAAGTGTGTGTGCATGTTTGGAGCCTGTCAAAGACGAATTTCTGTCGCCTTCGGGGACAGACAATAAAGTTCTTCTTATCTTCTCTTATCTTATTCAATAAAATGGCAATGAAATGTTCAACTAAAGTGGAGCACTACCCTAAACTTTTTAACCTGTGAAAGACCACCTTAGTCCTGAAGAAGAAGCAATGATTTCTGGATTTTTGTGTGTGTAAAAAACAATTAAAAAACCTTTATTACAAATTATTAGAAGTACAGCAACCACATAAGAACTCCAGAGCTGGTCAGCAACAGGTTAAAAGGTTTAGGATAAAGCCCACTTTAGTTGAGGGGACACGATCATAATAAAATCATGATGTATGAAGGATTAGCAAATGATAAGTTCATGATTGCCCTAAATTTGATCCTGTAAAGTTATACTTTGTGTTCTTGTCCATAATGTGTAGTAGATTTCATCCATGTGAGGCATGATTTGTATGCATGATCCTCATGATCATGTTTGGTTGATCATTTTATTGTTATTTCATTGCCTTTTTAGTGAATTCATGATATTCCTATGTGATCCTCATGATCATGATGAATTTTTCATGTACATTCATTACAGTAGTTAGACGTTTAATTCAGGAGTGAAGTAATCCATGAACCAACATGTGATCGTGATTTAGAAATGTGTGAATGTATCATGAAATCATGCGTTATTTTATGCATGAGTTCATGAAAATCATGCATGAACCATTAATATAAAGTGTTACCGGTGTTTGAATTGCGTAATGAAACACGTTTTCATTAATGGCATATTAAACTGCTCCAAGCTTTGCAATGCAACTTTCTTACACATGCCCAAAACATTGCCATCAGTTGTGGATCAAATACGAAAATGCAAATGTAACCATGGCGTTGTGCATTAGAGGAAAACAACAGAGGAGTTACATGATGTGTTTTCAAAAGCTGCTAATAGATAATAAGCACAGTTTGTTTGTTGCCAAACTGCAACATTCGCCCTGTTTTTTAGGGTAGAAACACAAAAGGATGAAGCGTGCAGCACACACGCTAGGATGACAGTTCCAGTTAATGTCTCCCACACTGTCTCGTTCCTAAAAGAGGAAGAATTGTGAAGAAAATTATGCTGATGTCTAGGCAGCGTTGATTTTCAGTCCACCGGGTTGTCATGCTGATAAAGACGCAAAAATAAAGCGAAAGGAATAGTTAAAAGAAGGCGAAACAAGACTGTAAAGCTATCAAACGGACAACAGCACAGTCTCCAGGATTGTTTGTTTGGGTTTGACAGGTGCCTGAGAGAAAGACTGATGTAAAACGCCAAGGGCTTTGTGGTGGACTTGTATTTTGGCTTTTGTTTTATCATTTTTTAATGCCACCCAGAGTCCAGAGAACATAAATCATGAAGCAGGACACAACTTCTCCAAAAGAATCGGTGTGTAAGCAGGTTTCAGCCCGTGTGTCCGAAATCAGGACATGAAATTTTCTATACAGACTTTGTGGAGGCTTAAGGTTTTAGGGCTAAAATGATTGACCAATGTTTCAGTGTTGGAAAAACAAAAGCCAGTCCCACATGCAGGAGGCAAAGTTCAAAGATTGTAGTGAAAATGTAGCCACCACACAAATGTACACATTATACTTTAACGCTAAATTCTATTAGTTCATGTCTGATTTATGCTGGTCATTGTTTCACTTAATTTCCTTTCTATAGATGGCAGCGCGTCATACAAGGGGGCGTGGCCTAGTCAAGGGGGAAGAAAACCTCTCATGGGAATCACAATTTTTCACTCTTTTTACCTGTTTTCTGGCGGACTATAAACATATTTATTACACATCAATAAAGCAAAGTCAAAATCGGGTCCGTATGGATGGGGCTCGGTACCTTAACGATAGCTGCTTTTTGGTACCGGTGCCTTAAAGGGACTATACGGAGTTTAAAAATGTTAAAATTATGTATTTTCGTCCCCCTACATGTTCCAGCCATGTCCTAATGTGTACAATGAGCCCAGACCTGTTCACCACAACTGCCTCTAAAATCCATGCACAAGCTTAATATAGAAGGTGCAGTTACACATGTGACCTGAGGTGGCAGTAGTGAGCATGAAATGGCCAACTTGCATCTAGCCCCTTAAATGGTACTTTTTTTGACATCTATGTTATTTTTGATGAGATTAAAATAACATGTGCATAAAAAAAGTATCGTTCAGGGTGTCATAAAACAGCACAGAAAGCAACACAAGCCGCAGCAGCGTCACCTGCAGCTTCATGTTCTGAGCAGAATTTCCACAGCGATACAAAGAGAGAAAGGACATTTTTACCTCCTGAGCTTCAGTTACAGACCAGATCCACATCATGACACTGCTAAACTTTTCTAAACACGCTGCGATGTTCGACAAATGTACCAAAAATGTCTAATACAGAGTGAGCGCTCAATTTTCCACAAACAATCTTTGATATCCTCGTCACGCTGCAGAGTAAACAACAACCTCTGTGGTAGGGCTGTGCAATTAATCGAAATTCGATTACAATTTTGATTATTACACTAAACGATTACAAAATTAGCATAATCAGAAAAAAACGATATATATATATACAGTGGGGGAAAAAAGTTTACTTGCGCAGGTGTGAAACAGAGACCTCTCCTTAAACGAGGCAAACTGGAAATCATTCGTACTTTTATGACTGTTCAGAAAATATTCAGCATAGTTTTTTATTAAGAAATATATAAATAAAATAAATACTTTTTTTAAAGGCAACAAATAATCGTTTGAATAATCGTGATTTCAATTATGACAAAAATAATCGTGATTATTATTTTTTCTACAACCGAGCAGCCCTACTCTGTGGGCCAGTGACTAAAAGTAAAGACATCTTTCTTGTTGTCACTGCTATTTTGTGATTTTCAATTTACCTTCAAACTCATGTTTCTTATTCAGTCTTGGTTTAGTCCTGGATTACAACCAGTGTAGTCTAAGTCCTGGTACCTTTACTGCGCGGACGTCGAAGTGCACCTAAGGTATTATTGCGCCTTAAAATATAGTACCACTTTTTATCCGCTCAGAAAATTGATATGTTTAATTTCATGTGACTATGCTTGGATGTAACTGTATCTAAATAGGGAAAACGTTTAAGAGCTTGGTCACTTCTAACTTCACCCCCGTTTGGATCCATAGAGGAGAGGAGAGGAGAGACTTGAAGAGGCAAATTATCTGCGCATTATGGTGCTTTTTTTTAGACCCACTGCGGGTTGTATATTCACATCTACAGAAACTTGGCACCAAAAGAATTTTAGCTTTTTGATACCAGCCCCTATCTGAGCTTTTCAGTTGGTACCAAGTAGGTACCACAGCAAATTGTTCAGTAGAAGCAAAAAACTCTTTTCGAATGTTAGCATATGTAGCATGAAGCTGGGTGGGACTAAATAAGTGTTTACTTCCCCCCACTCCTTTTCGAACAGCCTAATTTAAAATGTGCAAAAGGTAAAACAAAATTGTTTGTACTAAGATGTAAATGTATTGAGCTGCACGTCTGAAACTGAGCTCACAACTGCCTCAATCATGGCAGGTTGTATTTTGAGTTCGTATGAGTTTGTGTTTTTATGTTTTGTTTATGGTCCGAATAAAGATTATTCATTCATTCATTCAAGCTAACGTTAGCTTTTGATTGATTGATTGATTGATTGATTGATTGATGAACTTTATTGTGAGGAAATTTGTCTTGGACTCATTGCCCGCAGCTGCCACACATACAGTACAACCATTCATATAAAACAATTCAGTTAGTCAGTGCAGCCAGTCCATCACAATGAAGCAATTCAGTTCATCTTAGTTATGACGACCTCTTCACCTGCTCTTTCTCCTTCCGTTTGTTTAAAAGAGACACAGAGTTGAAACTGTGTGCTCTGTACCGTCTTGATGGGAGAATTTCATATTCACCATTCAGAAGATGTGATGGATTGTCAATGATTTTCTGAGCCTGGATGAGGACAGTGCTTTCAAAGGTGTCTTTCATGGACGGAGACTCTTTTGTGTTCGTCAGCTTCCTGGCCCTCGGGACTAGTCTCTCAATTTGTGTTTTGCTTTTCACAGTTGGAGGACCGTACCAGGCTGCGATCCCGTACCGGATAATACTCTCTAGAATGGCATTGTACTGAGTCAACATTTCTGCACTCACACCAAACAGACGCAGCCTCCTGAAGAAGTGGAGTCTTTGGGACAGTTTGGAACACAAATGCTCAATGTGCACATCCCATTCGAGCAGGTCATCCATATGTACACCGAGACACTTGAAGGATTTGACCTGCTGAATTAGTTTGCCTCCAATCACCACAGGGTCATGCTTTTGTATAGCTCTGGGATCAAAAATGACCTCCTTAGTTTTGACTGCATTTAGTGACAGGTGGTGGTCCTCACACCAGGAGATGAAGGAGTCTATCTCTGCGGAGTGCGAGGAAGGGCTGTGACCTGCATACAGGAGGCTCACAATCACGGTGTCATCGGAGAATGTTGTTTGGTGCAGTGCTCTTTCGACAGTCATTTGTATACAGAGTAAACAAAATAGAGGAGCACACAGCACCCTGCGGCACACCTGTGCTACAGTTTTTCACTTTCGAGAGGGTGCCGTTGACTCTAACCTGTTGCTCTCTGTTTGTTAGAAATAACAAAAAACACTTCACTAGGGCTGGATTCACTTGTAATAATAATAATAATAATGCATTGGTTTTATATAGCGCTTTTCTGGACACTCAAAGACGCTTTACATTGCACTATTCATTCACTCCATACTCGGTGGTGGTAAGCTACTATTGTAGCCACAGCTGCCCTGGGGTAGACTGACGGAGGCGAGGCAACCAGTCTGCGCCATCGGCCCCTCCGACCACCACCAACCACTCACTCACTCTCTACATTCACTAGGCTTCCTGGTGTTACCAAACGGTCTCCCATCCAAGTACCGACCAGGCCCTTCCCTGCTTAGTTTCCAAGGTCTGACGGGATTGGGCATAGCAAAGGTGGTATGGCCACTCACTTGTAAGTAGTTGTAAGTAGGGCTGGGTACCGTTTCGATACCCCTACTTTAACGATACCTGCTTTTCGGTACCGGTGCCTTAACGGTACTTTTTTCGATACCTGTGTTATTTTAATTGAGTTAAAATAAGGTGTATAAAAAGTTTTGTTCAGGAGGAAGTCCAAACACGGCACATCAGAAAACAGGCCGCAGCAGCGTCACCTGGAACTTCATTTTTTGAGCAGAATTCCCACTAAAGCAGTGATAAAAAGAGAGAAAGGACATTATTACCTTCTGAGTTGAAGGAACAGACCAGATCCTCATCAGGCACTGTTTTCTTTCAGATAACCTTTTCTAAACTCACTGCGCTGTTCGACGAAGTGAAAGCTCCTCACACGTCAAAGATCTGTTACATAGTGAGAGCGCTCACTCTGTCACTAAAAATGCACCATAACTGTTCCAAAAACGATTATGCAGAGTGAGCGCTCACCTTTTCCAGAAACAATCTTTGATCCCAAATGCTCCGGTGCAGCTGGAGTTGTAAACAACAGCGTAGCTTCAAGCTCTGCGGGGCTAAAGCTAAAGGTAAAGTCCATGTGTTTGTTTTTGTCACTACCGTGTTGTCACTGCTTTTCTCTTTGTCTAAGAGCTCTAGTTTCTTATTCAGTCCTGGTTTAGTCCTAGTTTTTAACCAATTTACTGTAAGTCCTGGTTTAGTCCTGGCTCAGACCGCGGCTCTGCCATCTCTGATAATGACTGAAGTGTTAGTAAGTTATAGCTTTGCTTCGCTTCTGCATTTGCGCTGAAGCTGCTCATGAGTTCAGGCTTTTTTCGACTCACTGCGGATCATTTATTGACTTCGATACCGCCCCCTACCGGAGCTTTTCGGTCGGTACCAAGCCCTAATTGTAAGTCTCTGAGTTTCTCCGCAAGTAGATAAGCATTGTCCATTATTTCTGTATTTATGGGCTGTTGAACCACTTTGCTTCTCTCCATGTCTCTGTATCTTTATTTAGTGGAAAAATACATTCATAATTCAGCATTTGTGAAAGTCTAATGGTGAAATGGGAGAAGGTTCATTTTTTTCCCTCTTTTCGAACATGACCATATATGAGCAATTCCCCAGATGCCGTCTGTATCTATTTTAGCAGTGAGAAAAACAAGTTTTGAAAAAGTAAAGAAAACAAGGAGGGAAAATAAAACACTGTGCAAAGTTGAGGGAAAAATAACAGTAACCTGCTAACAATAAAGACATATTTTTTTCAGGGGTATTTCCGCCTATGAAACACCCAATGCCTCATTCTTTTCATGAACGGATTCGATTGCCAAGAGCTTCATTTCTACGTTTCCAAATGTTGTTCCGCTTCCTCTCCAGCCCCCTCCTCTGCATCTGTGGGAAGTACATCCAAACCTGTTGCATATTGCGACTCGCCGTGGGCCTGCTGTGGTGCCGCTATAATGCCTGTCCAACCCCGCGGCGAGCTGCTCTGAAGGAACTCAAAACTCTGCGGGAAAGTTGGTTGTTTACCAGTTTTTGAGGTGTCCAAATGCGGGGGACGAGTGGTCTGACGGAGACTCGGCGCATCGAATGGGCTGCAATTCAGACACAACATATTTTTTTTTCATCAGTTAGCCTTGTCTCGAGGCCCCAGCTGCGGCCTTTGTGCTTCAACCATAATGCGATGTAATGTTATGGCTGTGAATCGAAGCTGTCTAAATGGCCCGCGTCTCTCCGTGTCGCTTTTTTATATCATTTTCATTCAGCGTACTTAAATCAGGCAGTGTTTCTTTTTCTTTTTTTCCTTTCTTTTTTTTTAATGGAGTCGATGTTTTGCTGGCTGTGCTGTGCTCCCTGCGGTGAAGAAGGTGCACAGCTTTTCCAGCCCTCGTGTTTTATATCTTACGAGAAAGAGGCGAAACCCCATGAATTTTTCAGCTCACCTGTGGCTGCGAGAAAAAGTTATTGCTGTACTCAAACGAACTGAGAATGATATATATAAAAAGCCCGATGACTTATTTAAAAGGAGCGTATTTAAAGATGCATATTTGCAGTTGCTCGAGGCATTGGGCCCGACACGAATACGATTGAACTGGGTAAAGTACATTTTCAAAAGGTTGTATTTCAATTCAGGCCGAAATACTTTTGGAAACCGCAGCACTGGTATTTCAAGTTTAAAATAATATGTATGGGAAACCGGTGAGAAATTCAACCCTGATTTCTGACGACAGGATACACTTTTCTGCAGGAGCCACACTCCAGTGTAGCTCCTGTTTGTGCCCCAGGTAACAGCTGCAGGCGCCAAAAAGCAAACTGAATAATTTTCATTTTGCTTTTATTTTTAATGTAGTCATGTCACACTCTCAGACTGTATTCAGTAACCCACACATATGGCATTTGTGTTAATTAATGAAAGGGTAGATCCAAATGTTGAACCCAATCATTTACATAAAACATAAACAACAAAGCGCTTTCTCTCCATCTAAATCGATCTCTAGGTAAGAGTCTAAATCAGTGCAATGTTTTTCTATGGTGGTGTCTGTGTCCTGCTTTATTAACTCTTAAAGGAATATGCCACTGTTTTTACATACTGACATATGTTCTTACCTTAGCTTAGACGAGTTCATGTGTACCTGTCTGGTCTTCATGCGTGCCCTCAGTCACGTAACCACAGCACTCTCCTCCTCTCCTTTATAGCTCCAAACGGGGTGAAGATAGAAGCTACCAAGCTCTTCCACCATCCATCCATCTTCTTCCACTTGTCCGTTGCCGGGTCGTGGGGGAAGCCATTGGAGCTGCCCAAATCACATTGCACCAGCCCCTTATGGCTCCTCCTGCAGGTGGCCGGAGGAGCCACAAGGGGCCATCCTTCTCACGGTTCTAATCGGGCCTGTTGGTCTTGCATAAGGGGCTTCTGAACCGTCACCTTGGACCTGTTTGCCATGGGAGACCCTATAGGAGCACGAAGCCCCAACAGCACAGCCCCCAGGATCATTCAGGTGCTCAAACCCCTCCACCACGTTAAGGTGGTGGTTCCAGGAGGGGAAGCTCTTCCACGTTTACCTTATTTAAATATGGTTAAAATCAAACAATGTGGATATTCTAAGCGGATAAAAAGGGGAACTATGTTGTAATGGCAGTATACACCACGCATACTGACACTGTGGCTGCTAAAATGAAAGGTTCCCAGACACGTGTTCCACTTCTATAAACGTATTTATTTGGCTCAACAACCCAATATCCACATCCACATGTGACACGGTCAAGAAGAATTGTCCCCAATTAAGCAGCACCTGGTTACATAAGACCACGCCTTACATAGGCCCAGGGAGGAAAAAGAGACAGTGCCATAGAGGCACTCCTCTATGTAAATGGCTCCTACACTATGTTGTAAGGCGTAATAATACCAGGACAGTGATATCTTCACTTTACTGTGCGGACGCCGAAGTACTTAGGAGAGGCTAAATGCTAACGCCGTCTGTGCTGTGTTTATGTGACTGAGGGCTCGCGTGAAGACCAGACAGGTACAAATGAACTCGTCTAAGCTAAGGTAAGAACATATCTCAGTATGTAAATAACTGCGGCCTGTTCCTTTAAAGCTGTACAAGTGCCAAAACATAATGACTTGATGTGAACAATCAGGATGTGTGGGAGGGACAGTGAGAAAAATACAGTGCCTCAGCTTTAAATGAGCGTAAAGAATACTATGGCTGCTCAAGCTCAACAAAACATCCTTATAGTCAATTCAACTTAAGCAGGTAAAGGATGTAACTTTTTTGTTTTTTAGGCTAACGTCTGTTCCAAACAAGACGAACATAATTTTATGCAACCTTCATGCCCTGATGTGACTCTTCATTTAATCGAATCTTAACAAGCCCACAGATGTGTCATTATGACATCAGCTAAATATAGAGGTGTGCAGCAAACTCTCAACCTGATTATGGAGGTCAAGGGTTTACAGCATGAAGAAGCAAAGAACAACACAGCTGCACAATTGGATACAGACAAACTTCAGTAAATATATGGTTGTTTACACTGGTCTATTTGACTATGTTTGTTATGACTCTGAAAGCCTCCATTATGTCCTTTGTGTTATTTCATTGTTATTCCCACAAATAAAGCAAAGGCGTCGACTTCCACCAGTGATACTGCCAATATTTATTTATTCATTCACAGAGGCGAGTTGTACAGTTACATTTACTCAAGCACATGTTTTACCACATGGTACTCTTTACTTCTACTTGAGTAATATTATTTTTGAAGTATCTGTACTCTTACTTGAATAAATACAATAGTTCCACAGTGAGTAAGCCTTTAAGTGCACGGCAAAAGCTTCAGGTGACACTGAAATAGATGAAGTTTGTGTTTCATGTCATATTCTTCTTAAAAATGTGGGCATTTTCTTTGGAAATACTTGGATTTTTACATTTCATGTTTTGTTTCTCACCATTTATGTCACTGCTGAACCGTAAAGCCGACTTTTACGCTCAGTACTAACAGTATAACCATAGGTACTTTTTAACTCTTCCTCGAGTACCGTATTTGCCAGACTATAAGTTGCACTTTTTTCATAGTTTGGCGGGTGTGCGTCTTATACTCCAGAGCAACTAATATGTGATTTACTTTTTTTACTTTTTTAAAATTCAAATACCGTAAATGCTCTAATATAGGCCGGGGCCTTTATTTACTCAAGGGCATCTAGGACCAGGCCTTTATTGGATCCAGAAAAAGAGAAAAAGTCTGCACAACTAAGTGGCTCCCAGAAAAAATATTTATTGTTAACTTACACCGTGAAGTGGCTTCTGGGAGCCACTTAGTTGTGCGGACTTTTTCTCTTTTTCAGCTTCACAGTCTATTTTGGTCCTGCACACTATTTAGATTGGATGTGCATGTTTTTCCTTTTTAACTCTTTATTGGAACCAGGCCACAATTAGGGACAGGCCTTTATTTCAATTTGAGCAAAACGGACAACCTGGAAAATGAAGAAAAACGAGATTTGTGTCCATTTGCACCTAAAATATTAGGTTCATTTATTAACTAACATTTCAAACCCTCTCCCAGCGGCTGGAACATTGACGCCTTTTATTTTGTCGGGACAACAGGAAGTGTTTCGTTGCTGTTAGCGGAACATTGACATCGTTTTTACCGCGAACTGGATTATTTGTTGTTATCTTGTGTAAAAGGCGAGTTTAGACGGAGCGTTTGTGTTTGTGATCGATCATGAGACTGACCCGAGAGAAGACGAGACGCTCGCGCTGATTGGAGGAGTTATGTTGAGGCGTGGGACTGACCTGCACACGGAGCAGCTGGACGTGCTTTGAAGACGCAATGGTGACTTTATTAAAACCCTGGAGGGTCACACAACATTTGTTGCTTTCCCTGTTTCTACAAATAGTCACTGGAGGTTTGAAAAGTGGCTAAATCTGTGTCAAAGTTACGCTCGGATCAGCTCCTCCGCAGCGTCCCCATCGGCCCGGGTTCCCGTTTGTTACTTCCTGCACATGAGTTATCTTTTACACGACTATGAGACAAATTCCTAACATGGGGAATATTTCTACCGCTATAGTTTCCAATTCCTTTCCTTTAATTTGCCTCCGCTAGCGACAAACCCGGCCACTGTGAGACCCGGCTGCTAATGGAATACAGGCCAGTATTAGAGAATTTACGGTATATAATTGCACATGCTGCTAGAGGGCACTGCAGGCTTATCGAGCAGCAGAAAGAAAGTTTGGAGTGAGCGAGAAAGCGGAGGTTACTCTTAGAGACGAAAACAAAACAAAGATAAGCACAGGCTAAAAGCTAGAGGAACGAGTTCGCAAATGAGAGCTTGAAAAACGTGCTGCCGGGAGAGGCTTGTCAACGGTGCAGTTACACCTCCGTGCTCAGGTAGTTGCCATGGCGATTGTTCAGAATTGACACCGAGGATGAAGATTTCAATGGATCGAGAGTTCGGTATGTTCTTTATGCTATAGTAACTGTTTATGTGACGTTAACATACCAGACGCCTGTTTACTTTGTTGTTTATGCTTCATGTAGCTAACCAACAATGTGTTACGTTAGCAAACCGTACACCTGTTCAGCCTGTTGTTTTCATGTCCATTAGGCAGTTTTTGGCTAGTGCGTCTACTCCGGAGCAACTTATAGTCCAGAAAATACGGTAATAATTTGGTCACAACTTTTTACTTCTTCTTGAGTTAAATTATTTCAAAGTAAAGGGGGGGTTAATATTTTAGCTCCTCTACCACCTCGCATTCGCCTGCTCCAGATTGCCATGCTACGTTCCCGTGACAGGAATTGGACAAATGGGCGACAGCAGTGCGCCTCCAATGAAGTCTGAAACGGCTACTGCTTTAAAGGCAAACACTATTCTGAATAACTGCACCGCTCTTGTGAAAAATAGGAAAGACTGTGCCTGTAATAGTGAAATACAGTCGGAGGTATTTCACAGTTATTAGTCTAAACGCAACACAAAGTTAATTCCTTCTTGAGTTCACTCACAGGGCAGCGGTTTATCTCAAAATGATAGTTTCTGACTCTCGCTGCACAAAAAGCCGACTGGATTTTGTGCATAACCAGATCGTTTTTTCCAACTGCCTGGTGACAGTTGAGGCGAAGGAGCACAGTGCCTTTCGATGCAGCCTGCCTTGTCCAATAAAGAGCCCATTTTCTTCTCTTCGGGCAGCTTCCTGCTCACTGTTCCACTGCACGTCTCTTACTTATCCCACACAGCAGGTTGCGGCGCCCTGGGCTTGACATCTGAGCCACACTGTGCACCATCAGTGAAGTGCACAACTCGGCGTTTACTGTGACTGTACAAATAAAGCAGGTCATTACCACGACTGTTTACTGCCATTTACCATCCATTTGCAACACAGTGATACAGTGTAGGAGGAATCTCTAGTGTTTGGCTAAAGCAGATATGATCCCCTGCCAGCGTGTTACATAAAAAAAAAAACATGTTTTGTAAAATAAAAATAAAATACAAATAGGGGAACCAACGGAAAACGCCACATGACATCAGCAGGTGTAAATGGCGCACCTTGAAGAATACAAAACGCAATCCATTTCTTTCATCACGTCCCCTCTCCACACTTCAAAGTTCTGGTAACCCAATTGTTTTTTTGTAGAGCAGACTTCATTTGGCACCAAAGATCTATATTGGAAACGCATTTTTTATTTGCAAATGTAAAACAGACCGTGTGTGCTGTTGTTGTGTCAAAATATAGTGTGAACCAGGAAGTGTTAGTAGGGTTGAATGATGAATGCATTTGCAATTTTAACACAATATTACACAACGGAATTTCCAAATGGGAGAGGCTCATGCAGCTGATGCCCCTGGCCCATAGATGTGATGTGATGTTCGCTGCGCCATGTGTTTTTTGTTTATTTCTCAGTTTAGTTAAAGGCACAGACCACCGTTTTTCCATACTGAGATATGTTCTTGCCTGAGCTTAGACGAGTTGATATGTACCTGTCTTGGTCGCGTCTAACTTCACCCCGTTTGGAGCTATAGGAATATGCTGGGTTACTACATCTAGGTCGTTTTGCGTGACTGAGGGCACACAGTTCCTCCATACTGAGATATGTTCTTACCTGAGTTTAGACGAGTTGATACGTACCTGTCTGGTCTTTGTGCGTGGTTCCAACTTAGGAATAGGAAGTGCGCGGTAGATCATGGATGTACCGTGAAAATATATGCCTTTATAATGCAGCCACCAAAGGACTATAGGGCTGCGTCTGAAACCATCAAATTGTAGCCTCTAAGCACTAACACTAGCAACTAGCTCCTTAACCTTTCATGGGGTCGACTGTTAGATCTCTATGCAGTTAGTGAACTAGAGCTTCAGCAGCATTTTGAACAATCCGTCCGTCCTTAAACAGGGGGAAGGGAAGTGACATCACCAACAGCTGTTTTTCTTCTTTAAAGTCATTGGTGGAGTGCAGGCCAAACAAAAGCGCCTGTCGCCCCCTACTGTATAGTGTCCAACAACAACATAGTGTCCAAACAAAGACATTTAAAGGATATGTATCATGCTATTTTAGCCAAGTTAAGTATAGGCATTTATATGATATATTGTACCTCTACCATTATGGAGCACTCATTTGTAATAAATATAAGTGTTTTCTGGAGGTATTTTTCAAACCCGGAAGACACAACGCTTCGCCCTCTCTCTCCGCTCATACAACTTTACCGTAAAATAAATAAACAGCAATAAGTGAAGTTACTTCACGATGCAGTTATAAGGAGTTGACATCTGCAACATAGCTTCATAAATGGCTAACACACATGCTAACACGCGTTTGGATTGACTCACCACTCTGGTCCATCGCTGTTTACATGATGGGATTCACGTTGGTTATAAAAGTTAATCCACTTTGATTCTGGTGAAGGTTCACCAAACATCCATCAAGAGACAGTCACAGAAAAACACTATTTTGGCTGACAGTCGCCGAATCCCGGAGAAAAAAACAACTTCAAGTGGCCTCTTCTTGAAAAAGGTTGAATAAACTCCCGTCCTCGTAGCCAAACGCGCTTCTTTTTCTCCGTCCGTGACATTATTGTTAGGTAAGAATAAAGAACGGGTGTGTCCAGAATAAGTTACAACGAGCTCCATCTTCAGCTGCAGCGCAAACATGAAGTCTGTTCAGACGCTCAGGGGATGTGTTTGTTTTGGCCTCAGCTGACCTGGAAGCACCTCGGGCACATCCTTTTTTTTTTTCTTCTTTTTTTTCTCTTTTTTTCTTTCTTACGACAGAAATAATGAAAGAGCTGTTTTACAAATTAAAATCAGGCTGTAAGCATAAAATTAAGACATTACATTACAGACGTCGAGCACTTCCGTTCCACTGTGACGTCACAACTGAACAGGTCAGTCGTTCACCAGGAGAGGGCGACGCAGCTGCTCAGAGAGCAGGATTCAGGAGGATTGCTGAGAACTGCGTGAATGAAGCCACAAACCACTCTGGGGGTGTTTTTGATAAGGAAATAGCATAACAACATGGCTAAAAGCTCTAAAAAGTCGATTTTGCATGATATAGGACCTTTAATGATCCATACATTTCCCTTTAGTCTTATTTTATTTCAACAGCTGTTTCATAAAACTACACCAATCTGCTCGTTTCGGACGCAGCCCACCTTTTGTCTCCGTTAGCATTGTGTTAGCAGCAGCGCTAATCACTCCATTCAGGGTCCCGGGCCGCGCTGCCTACACACTCTGATGCACTGATCACAGAAACTCCCTCACCTCCGGATTCACACGTCTGTGCCTCCACAGAGATGAAGGTGAGCCTGTGCTGCTTGAAAAGAATAAAGAGCCCTTGCTGCTCAGTTGGGACCTTTTAGAAACTAAAAGGAGGACATTTTGTTTGGGGATGCTGTGGATAAAGATAAGAACTTATCTCGCACGCACTGACTAAAACACAATGAAATTAAAGGAACAGGCCACCGTTTTTCCATACTGAGATATGTTCTTACTTGAGCTTAGACGAGTTGATTCTCAACTGTCTGGTCTTTGTGCCTGCAATCAGTCACGCAAAAAGACCAAAGATGTTGTTAGCATTTGGCCTCTCCCAGCATATTTCTATAGCTCCAAACGGAGAGAAGTTAGAAGCGACCAAGCTCTTCCACGGGCACGCACAAAGACCAGACAGGTACATATCAACTCGTCTTAATAATAATAATAATTCAGCAAGAGCTTATTGTTAATTATGTAAATGGCCATGTGGATTGTTTTGAATTATATATCATATGATTATAAAGGACTTAAAAGTAAATAATACTTTGATAAGTCAGTTGTAAATACTTCATGAGCAATAACATTGTCTGGGGGAATCGAAATCGCAATATGGATTTGAAAAAAATGGCAATGTTAATTTTTGGCGAAATCGTTCAGCCCAAAGTGTTATCATGAGCGGTCTGCCCTGTTCACGTCTAAACTCTATCTTGCTTGTTAATACTTAATCAACTGAAGTGACCAAGCGGGATGTGCGAGTGTTAACGGGAAAGAGCCAGACTCATGGCATCAGCTACATTTCTGGAGCGGAACAGGAGTAAATCAGTGAAGGGCATGTGTGCCGTTGATGCGGTGTTATTAGCGATTCTGCATTAATCTTTGAGCAGGATTATGAATCACGAAATCCACCCGTCGATGTGTTTTTGGTTCATTTATCGCCGATTGTCTCTCCCCTGTGCCATCTGTACATTGTTATTCACTCCCAAGAGAGACGCTGCTCACGAACAACACGTGACGGCAAATACACGAATCTGATTGCACGGATCCTTTTGAGTTTGGCAGCAGCGGCAAACGTGGGCATGGGGCCCAGACTGTATTCAAGGAAATACAGAGGGGGATCATTCTGTACATGCCAGGGTAGTACGAGAGTTCTGTGACAGCTTCAAATGCATGTAGGCAACAGCTGACAGATTTTATTCAACTATCTCTGACTTTCACGGTTTGATAACGGAGTGATTCAGGTAGTGCAGCTCCAAACAGTGATTTAAAACAGAAAACTCCCTCCCCCTGGTTCTGGACGTACATTTTCCAGTCATAATTTGGGAAAAGCAGTTTAAAGTTCTACATATCCAGTGCATGTATCGCAGAATATAGATCAGTGTGGGTGACTGATCAAAATAGCTTCCAAAAACGCACTTTCCACAGACTAACCATTGACTGCATGTGTATCTTGAAAGGTTGAAGTGACTGTCGTGGGAATAAGGTGAAGAAAACATCAAGCTGCAACAATAGCCACCACAACGCTCCCCATTCATTCAGGAGAGGAGACGCGAGATTGGTCATTTCAATAGCACAGTCTCTGCGGCAAATACGCTCCCTGGAATGCAGAACAAAACATGACCTTTACTGCTCGGATTCAATCGTAAATTATGAAATGAAAATAGATTGTTTACGGCCGTATTTTATTACCCCATATTTCCATATTGAGTTTATTATTCTCTGCGCAGTCTGCAATCATTAGCTTATTGTTGACACTGATTTTGTTTAATGTGTCATTCCCTGGTGTCGAAGTAAATGCAGACTGCAGAATGATATATAATAAAAACTGATGATAATATTAACACATTGAGTACAATTTTTATTACGAAACTAGACACTCAAATACACCTTATGTGCGATTTTGGGGGCGTCTGTGATGAACAGAAGTGAACTAAATGACTAACAAAAAAGCCACGATCTGGACATTTCATATATATATTATTGCGTTTCTTTTCTTTCTCTTTTTAGTTCGAGGGGGCATGGTGTTGTGTAGCGAACAGCTGTAAAGCCGACACTTCCCTCTCGCTCTCTGGAGCGCGTTTGACAAAGCAGAGCAGCTCCCCATGGAAAGATCGAAACAGTTGAGATTTCAACATTTCTCTGAGTTTTTAAATGGTCAAAATTGATCCAAGGACCGCTTAGAAACATCCAGGTTAAGTTTTCAATCTGAGAACCAGGCGATCGATCTGCAGCAACACGCGGTGTTTCGAATCGTGTCAACAATGTTGTCGTTGAAAATTTACTTGAAACGGAGATATTTAGGCATTGGCCTCTTCCCAAAACGTTAGTGTCTGTCCAGAGAGGATTGAGGTGGAGAGAGGAGTTAATCAGCATCGCATTATCTCCGTATCTTTAAAAAATCAGTGATTTTGATCAAACCTAGCCTCTGTTAACTTTCACAGGAACCGAGGCACGTAGAATTAAACGTTTTCACCTACGGAGAGCTTAGAGTCTCAGCTTTCAAACGAGCCATAGCATGTGTCCATAGGCTATAACATAAGATACGCTGTGGTGCTACAAATAACATGAAAAATTGTCCGGACTGTTTGCACTCTGCAGCTAAATTCCAAAAACAGCGCGGCCTCAATGTGTTAATGTGAATGGAAAGGAGTGATTTAGCAACAATAAATATTAGCTGCACAGAGGTTAGGGTTAGCCTAATCCTAACCCTCATTTACTTTAAACCAGGGGTCCCCAACTAAATCAGCTCAAGGTCCACAAACATATGTCCAAGGTCCGGACATAATGCAGTCATTGCACAAGCTAGTAATGATGTCCAGACTAGTTGTGTTTCTTTTATTATTTGTATTTTCTATCCACACATCTCGAGCAACATATGACTCGTCTCGTGACTATTAATGCACATAATATGTCTCACTCCGTCTTCCCCAATGAAGACCTAATCGATCGAAACGCCTCGGTGCCCCTCGATAATAAAGGATTTTTAGTCCGTTGTGCCTCGGACCTCCTTTTCTCTTTTTCATATGGAGTCATTGAGTTTGAAAATGTTAAAACATGAGCACAAGTCGTCTATTTAGCAGAGCTGATCAATGAATCAATAATTTTGCGATTTTATTTCAATGTTGTTCAAATTGTGTAGATCATTTTAAACTTAAGCCTGAGAAATTAAGTATATTGAGTGGATGAAAAGGCTTTGGGGTTCGGACTAAAGCCTTTGGAGGTCCGGATCTGGACCCAGCAGATCACGCCAGTTGGAGACCCCTGCTCTAAACCTGAAAGTCCTGGGGTAATGGCGTGGACAATCTGTGTCCGTGGCGCCTTCGATGACCACCATAGTGACTCACCAACACATTCACAGAGGAAATGTAGGTGAAGTGACTTGCTCAAGAACACAGCAACAGTCAGAGCTGGAGTTGGCACCACTGACTTTTGGTCCGTGGGCAAATCTTGTAAATGACTAAGTAATCACAGGGGATGATGTGTTTTTCAGCCCTTTCCTTGCTAATACCAGGAAATTACTGACCAATTTACAGCCTTAATAGTGAGATAAGGTCAAGGCTTGGGTTAAAATGAGTCATATTATCATTACCAATGTGTTTCCTCTTTCCATACAAGTACTATGCTATTTTCACCACGCAATTACTCTGCTGCAAAGTAAACCACCCCACCAAATAATCAAATGAAATCGATTTCTCAAGTGAATATGCTCGTGTCCGTGAAAAGGTGATTGAACTGTGGAGAATTCACTCTTTCAAATGAGGGTGAAACATGTCAAGGAGAGGTTTCTAACATATCAGGTTTTTTTTTTGGCCGATAGATGATATTTCTTTTTATGTCCATGTATGCTGATGGATAATGTCGACCTGCCAATATTTCGAAGTGAAGTCTGACGAGAGCCATCTTCAATTTCCCATTTTAAATTATTGAAACAATGTCTAGGTATCAAAACCTGAGGCGAGACTTGAGGAGATCGATGCTTCCAATCACTGTGGGTGTGCGGTGGCAAAACAAATCCATGCAATCTCCTCACAGACCGCTATATATGAAATCGTCCCGAGCCCCAGCGAGCATTGAGTGTGCACTTACTTGTACGTGCCCTTTACCAAAACCAAGTAGCATCGAATTGAGTTCAAGCTTCAGCCCCAATCTGTGCCTTTAATTAGTGGACACTTAGTGAATGCCAAACCGCAGCCGCGTCCAAACAAGCTGGAAAGGGGTGCAGCCAGATAGGTTTAATGAGATGACTTTAATGAGATGAAAGCCGCTGTAGGGACTAATGGAGTGCCATTCAAGTTTCTGCCAGGGCAAGCTCAAAATAGCCACATTTAGGGATAATAAGAGGTTTTCAAAACAGTGCTGATCTGATTCTGATGGAGACCAAGGCTACAGGAGGTCATTATTCATTCACTCTTCTTGTTTGGTGGTGGAAAGGCTGTCTGACCAATCACTCACTTACACATTCACAAAGTCAGGGAAGGGTGAAGTGTGTCTCTTTTTCAACACCATGAACTGGGATCGAACTGCGGACCTTGTAAGTCAACAGCCCTTCCATCCCCATCTTTGCCGTGTTTTTGTAAGGTCCAGCAATTTTGTTTTACTGCAGAGTCCTTACTAACTGTAACCCGGAGTAGTTGTACCGGTTCCCTACATCTCTCGCTCTTTTACGTCAACTTTAAATATGGTTTACGAACATAATATCGCGTTACTTTGGTCCGCTTTCGCGAGACCTCCCGCGCTGCGTCTGACGCAACTTCCTCTTTTATCATGGCGCGCCCCACACACTCCACTCTCTTCATGTTCCTGTGGGTGAGGCAACTCTGAGCGGCTACACAGGTACGCGATAGACCCTTTAAATAGCTGGTTTTAAACTTAACATGCTGTTGTAGTGACTGGTATGCCTGTCGACTTGTAGGTGCCCCTACCTTTTGCGGGACACTACGCTGGTGCCCGTTATTTGATCCGTTTAAGAGGAGATTGGTGAGCATTCACTGATTTGTTTGTATTAGCATGCTCGTGTTAGCTGTCAGCCGCCAGCCTTTGTTTTGAATGGGGCCGGACATTTGTTGTTGGTGCGGGCGCTAGCAACCTCTGTCCTACGGTGTTTGTCGTATTAATATGTTTATCTAATGCCTCACTGGCAATAATTGTAGGATGTTGTCCGTGAGTTTACGTTAGCAGAAATGAATTATGCAGTAAACCAGTTATTGGCTTATAGCCACTAACATTGAAACTGATTGGCCTTTGAATATTTAGCTTATTGTGCACTAGTTGCATTATTATTTATGGTGCAGTATTAGTTGAACCTAATGATATATGAGCACTCTAATGATTATTGATTTGTTTTTTTTAGAAATGTGTACATGTACTAGACCTGTTTTGTTTGAGGATTAATATGTTTAATCAACATAACTGAAGGTTGGTCCTGTTTATGCAGGCCAGGTTCCTCTCGACTAGATCCGTGGTCCATCTAATGGACCACACACACGCTCAATCACATTCCATGAACTCTGAACACTGAACCACACACTACAACCCCTAATGAACTGAACTGAGTTCCTTGAACCGGACAATCGTCCATGGGACTTTTTCCCATTATTTCCTTTTTGTAAATAATAATAATATTTTTTGTAAATATTGTACATATTGAATATACCCTTCACATCTTGCTGCACCATATTCTGTGTCCTGTTGTGGTTTACACTCGGTTCCATGTCCCTCTTCAGAGCCGAGCAATAGAACTTCTGGTCCTAGCCTAACATAACAAACCAAACTCATGTTCACTATCTCTTGCACTTTAAAGGGAGTGTTACATAACCATGAAGGAACCGTGAATTTAAAAGGAAATGCATAGAAGAAGGTCTTGGAGCGTCATTTGAGACCTAAAGATTCACAGATTTCTTCTTCTGAAACACTGAAGAGGCACCAAGAGCCCCCCCACACCTGCAGCACAGTGGAAGCGTCCCAAGAGGCGCTACAGGAAGGGGCGGGGCGTGCTGGGACATCCCCTCAGCCCGTGCGTTACAACGGCCCACGCATCCCCAGATTTGTAACTCACCACACAGAGCGTCAGCTTACAATACAGCTTTTCACATCAGCCGCTACACACTTGATCTGGACCTGCCGCCTCCACAATTAGCTTTGAGTTATGCAGATGAAAAATATGTCATCATGCACTTTTTACACAGTGGTCACTACTGCCTTTCATTCTGTCGTTTTGGCCTCACCTGCATTTTTTCTGTCCCACTTATTTACTCACACGGTCGGACACTTCTGCGTTATCTCCACTGGACGGCACCAAATTAAACTGACTCGCAGAGGTGTTCAACTTCAAGTGCATATGACAGGTTTTAATGCTCTTGAAATTATGACTTATTTAGAAGGATAACATTAGTTGCAAGTTCATCAATTATCATTTTATTTCAGTGAAGCAGCCTCTCTGTCTGCTGCCGCCCAAGAAGTGACTTCCTGTTTCGATCCAGCACGCCAAAATAAAAGCACACAGCTCATCTCATTGATTAGTTCAGCAGGTACTTGCAACATTATAATAATTTAATAATAGTAATAATTAAATACACACATTTCTGTCTGTCTGTTAACAGTTAGGCAGAAAGAGAGTTGAACTAATGAACTACTGAGCTAATGTATAATATGGTGCTTTTATTTTGGTGTGCTAGATCGAAATAGGAAGCCACTTCTTGAGCGGTGTTGTTTTGATTTGAAATTATGCACAGTTATGCAATGTTGGGCAGAAAATTTGAATTTTTAAGCTACTGACAGGAAGTGACATAGAAGAAGTTAAAGTTTCACAGCAGTTTGACTCATTTCCCATTGACTTAACATGGTAACACGGCAAAACAGTTTAAAATTGTTTACCTTCCTCTATGTCACTTCCTGTCGGTGTCCAATAAGGAAGTGAAACTAGAAACATCACAAACGTAGTAGTAGTAGAAATGTATTGTCCCCGTGGGGAAATTCATTTGCAGTGAGTGGAAATACACAAAGACAACCGTGACCACAGCAGACAAATCCAAACACTGACAACACACAAAGAACAAACCACGGCCCGTAGACGAGACGCAACTCACTGCCAGTCGCCACAGTGCAGCGCCCGGCCTGATTGGTTCAGAAATGAAGAAAGCTGGGTACAATCTTTAGCAATATCTTAAATAGAATCGTGTTAACTATGTTTTACCAAAAATGTTGTCTAACATGTCATATGCACTTTAACTCCCCTGCTCTGAGTCAGTTCAGCGTCCAATCGTATCTTCTTGCTTCAGCGCACTGAATGCAAAGCACAATGTGAAATTTCAACTGTGAAAATCTATTATTAATAGATTTTTTTTTTCTGGTTTCCCCCACAGGGAAACTCTCCTGATTACCCATGCAGCACGCCTTTGGGAAGGGGCAAACGTGGAGGTATCTAGGCAAGACTCGCAGCTAGGCTAGAGTAAGAAGGGCCCTGTTTTAAAAGCTGGTAGCTTCATCAGGAGTCCATTTTTTCCACCATGTAATATCATGTCAAGCTCTGAGACCTGAATCGCTGGAACTTTGAGTTTGAATGTTCTCCCCGTGTCTGCGTAGGTTTCCTCTGGGTACTCCGGCTTCCCCGACCTCCAAAACCATGCTGGTCAAGTTAGTTCACAGTGGTGGCACACAGAGTCGCAGCGGCTCAGAACTAACCGGATCACGCAATTGTGTTGTACAATAAAGTCTGTTCATTTGAAATACATGATTTAAATGTCAGTTACTGGAAATATACGATTTATGATTAATCTTTGTGTCTCCCACATAACTGTCAGTCTCCTGTTTTGGTGCGGACACTTCTATATTTTACCCCATTAGTATAATCCCATCTGTATTAGTATGTCCCGTAAATCTCCCTTATTATAATAACAACAACAACATAAACCATCACTCTGCCTCTTCAAACTGAACTCTGTCACTAACCCCATGAGAATTGCCCCCTGCAGTGGCAGCTGTCGCGAGGTTAGTATAGCTGTCAAATCTCCCATTTTGTTTGGGATATACTGTAGTTTCCCCTTCTTGGAGCTTGGTTGGGGCGGCGGAATGGCTCGCAGTAGGCACCAGAAAATTACCCTTATTTTCAAATCCAAAACTTGACAGGAAGGATCTCTCATTAAAACCCCTCTTGTTTGAAAAATAATGTGTAAACAAAACAAACTCGTTGCTTGTGGTTTTATTTATTTCCAAATTAAGTCTGGAACGGCAGAATCCGTGACTAGCACAGAAAACTGAAAGAGAAATCTGAAATCCGTTTGTGATTAGGAACTTGTGCATAAAATACTAGTTGATTCCATGGAAGAATAAAACAGATTTCTCAATTCCAGGGGACTTAATGATACAATTTGTTCAACTAAAGAATAACTCTGAGCTTAAAGAGTGATCTGATGGTAGCCTGACGGAAACAGAATTGAAGATAAAAGCTGAAAGAGGCCCGGAGGAAAAAATTGATAAAGATATTGAAACAAACCATCTTTTTGAGGGATCTAAGAGATTTAAGAGCATAAGATGCTTTGAGATTCTCGCCAAAAGATGACTCACATCAAATAGCCATGTTGTTATCTGCTTCTTTTGACAAATCTTAGATGTTGGTACACAATAAAAGCTGGGGAACAGATGCGAGATGAGACGGATGACGGACTCAAGCAGAGAGGCGCATTTTTCTTTTATGGAAATTTGAAAGCAACCATATAAACTCAGAGTAGATTAAGCTCACTGATATTGAGTCGTACAATGTTGCTGTAAGACAATCAATCACCGTGGCCATAATCATAGACGAGGTTGTTCAAAGCGTTTTTGATCAAAGGTCCCGCACTTTTCTTTACAATACAGTAATATCACGGTAATAGACTTGTGTAGGCTCTGCGTCGAACAGGAGTTTTCCATCATTGTAGAGATTTAGATATGACAAACAGGACTGGGTTGACTGAGTTGTTGAGAGGTTTCGCGTCCATCTTTAAAAGCTTCTCGCTCTGAAGGTCAAACACATTTCAGAATGATTTAACGTACAAGTGGAGAAAGGCCTGTACTTAAACTCTTAAAGCTCCACTCTTGGGCAGTGGAGCTTTTTATGTGAAAAACAACTTTATTTTTAAACTTTATATTGTTTTGCTGCGTATTTGACTTTTAAGTGACCCAGTGTTTAGCATAGAATAGCTTTAAAGGAACAGGCCACCGTTCTTCAATACTGAAATATGTTCTTACTTGAGCTTAGACGAGTTGATACGTACCTGTCTGGTCTTTGTGCGTGTCCGTGGAAAAGCGTGGTTGCTTCCAACTTCACCCCCGTTTTGAGCTATAGGAATATACTGGGAGAGGCCAAATGCTAACAACATCTTTGGTCGTTTTGCGTGACTGAAGGCACACACAAAGACCAGACAGGTACAAATCAACTCGTCTATGCTCAGGTAAGAACATATTTCAGTGTGGAAAAACGGTGGCCTGTTCCTTTAAGTATCTCGGACTAACAACAGACGACAAACTGAAATTCGATCAACACATAACGGACATTCAGAAAAGAAGTCAGCAGCGGCTGGCAACGATCCTGAAAGCGAAAGGATTTTATGTTGCCCTATCTCTGCTGCTTCGCTTATGTAAATGCATTATTCAACCTGTCATTTTGTACTGTCCCACCTGCTTCTTTATTCTGTTAACTGTCAAGAACCAAACCAAACAACCAAGGTAAAATCATAGGACTCCCCACACCAAACCTCAAAGGTCTAAACAACCGCGCCATTGGACACATTGCACTCTCTATAGAACAGGACTTCACACACCCCCTGTACATTCACTTCACCCCTCTGCCCTCAGGACGGAGATACAGGACGCTCAGATGTATTTTAAAAGAAGCCTGATCCCCTCAACCATCGCGTTTCTCAACAACAAGCCCCGCTGAGTGTTTGTTCTTTGTTGTTCTGTCTGTCCTTTGGTCAAACATGCACTATGTACGTAAAGACAATAAAGTCTAAAGTCTAAAGCAGGGGTTGGCAAAGGCAGTATTGTTAAAATATCCTGGCAGAACATCCCACTTGGTCATATGTAACGTAAAACACTGATTCTCAAGTGGTGTGTCGGGACCCAAAAGTGGGCCGTGGAACTAATTTCAGTGGGTCGCGAGCCTGTAGGGAACCTATCTGAAACTGCATGGAAACTTTATACAATATATATGACACATTACAGTTGCATTTGGGTTGTGGCTTGTCATCCGAGGCCAAAACCAGTTGAGAAAATCGGCCCTCCACGACGCAAACTTGCCTACCCCTGGTCTAAAGGATGCTCTATGATGCTACTGCTGACGGACCCTCTCACCTGGAAACCTACTAAACAATTGATCCTGGAGTGTTTCAGAGACCAGTGTGATCGAAAGTAAAGGTGGCATGCTGACCACCCATACAGCCATTGGGCCAATAAAATGTCAATTACGCCCAAATATGAAGTTTGTTTCCAGCAAAAAGCTCAGTGAAGTCGAACACCCGCTTCATTATTTAGTCCAGGGTCAAGTTTGGTCTTTTTTAGGACTGGTGTAGTGTCTTGGGTAAGGTGAAACTACACATTAAAGAAGACTGCATGTGACAATAAATAAGGCTTTTCCGAATTTAATATATAACAGTCACATTGATGTTGCACATTTAAAGTGACGAAAGAAACAAGTTTGTAACTCTATTGAAATAGCTGTGACCCCTGTCCTTCCGCTGAGTATGTGTGGGTAACAATGATCATAAATAAATGAATAGAAATATAAAACCGCATTCTCAAGGTTGATGGGCAAATCATTTTTAAAAAGCAATAAAGTGATGTGACCAAGAGTGGCAGAACAAATGAACAGGTTACTGTACAAACAACTTTGGTCAGACCAGTCGCAACAGGAGACAAAGTTTCAACTTTAATCTCCTCTCATGTTCTTTGGTGCGGCTTTAAAAGCAGAAAACAACACTGTGGTAATTTAGACTCTTCGGATCACTGTTATGTATGCAATTCTATGCTTTACTCTGCATTACATCATCTACTGTACATACTGTATCTCTATATATAGAGTCTGATGAAACACGAGGACATGCATTGCCTTCATATCAGTTCATCTTTGAGAGCATTAACCTCCAAATATGAAAAAAAAACGTTCTTAGCTATTTTAAGTTTTCTTTTGAAGACGATTGGGCTCTGAGGTGGAAAGACACAGAAGAAGAAGAAGAAGAAGAAGAAGAAGAAGAAGAAGAAGAAGAAACAGATAGAGCAGTAGAACTTTACTTTACAGCACTTGCACAAAAACAGCATGAGGGTGGAAATATGTAACAATATAAGACTCATGGGAAACAGGACACGCACACGCACTGTCCATTAGCCACAATTATTGGTAGTATCTCGGAAACATAACATAACATAAAACACACAAAATGCATCCCTTATTATTCCTGGTTATCATGCTTTTGTCTCTCACAATATGTTCCATTTCTTTACCAGATCTTCCTAATTTCTCCCCTTTTTCACCATCTTATTTTCTTAATCTGGTTTGAGATCATTGGATGGCGGGTGGTCTATGCCGGCCAGGACTCATTTGCGGAGACTTCGCTGCTCTTCAGCTTGACATTTAAAGCGAAATCTAGATGGATTTAATGAAATTGCGTGGTTCCGTTCAATAGAATAAAAGCCAATATTTGTCAAAACTGGGACTCGCACAGGAAAACGAATGAGGCGCGCAAACGTGACTGTGTGGATGAAAAATTGGTTGAGTGCGATATGTTGCTCTAATATGAACATTTCAGGTTGATTTACATGCACTGAAGGGGCGCAGTAACAGCACTAGCCAGCAGGGGGGATTATGTCAATGTGGGACCAGTTGGTAATTTTTATGCTCACTACTGCCACCTCAGGTCTTAAGCGTAACTGCAGGTTCTATATTAAGTTTGTTACAGTGCAGGATTTAGAGGCAGTTGTGGTGAATTGGTCTGGGCTCATTCTACACATTATGACATTGCTGGAACATGTAGGGGGAGGAAAATACAACATTTTAACATTTTTAAACTCTGTGTAGTTCCTTTAATACAGTATTAAGGCCGACAAAATATTAGTCAATTAAAGAAGAACTAAGTAACTTGTTTAATTTAATAAATCCTTTCCGTAGTACCTCTGGGGCTTATACAAGTGTTAATGGGATGATTGGGGGTCCTTCATCTCCCCCTGGTGTCTCTGGCCAGAAGACCACCTTTGCAACTTTCCCTGCACCGGGTCAGAGGCCCCAATACACACTAATGGAATCACGAAGAAGAAGCGAACAGGCTAACGGACAAAGCTAGCTGAGTGAAAAAAAAAAGATTTCCATTGTGTCATTGGGTTGTGGCACAACATACAATATCCCTCTCTCTCTTTGTCTTTTCTGTCAGCGTAGTATTTACTCTCACGGACAATGAGTAAAAAGAACGCAACATATTACGACACCTGCAGTGGCGCTTATGGCCTCTAGGGGCATGATTTTACTCCCCCTACATGTTCCAGCCATGTCCTAATGTGTAGAGTGAGCCCAGACCTGTTCACCACAACTGCCTCTAAAATCCTGCACTGTCACTCAAAACGGTGTTACTTCGGGTCTGAAGTGCCGTCATGCACGAGCTTAATATAAAGACTGCAGTTACACATAAGACCTGAGGTGGCAGTAGTGAGCACAAAATGACCAGTCTCTTTAAAAGAAGATGTGTGTCCACTAGTTCAATCCACATCGCTGGCTTTGCATTTTGCTATGAGCCGTGGTTGATCTTCATTCACCCACTAACTCAGTGCTTGGTGATTTAATCTCGGTAAATGAATTTTGCCTTTCTCCAATCCACTTTAATTCAATAGCACATTTCATAAACAAGCGTTTCCAAAGTGCTGCATATGAAAAGACTGACGTTGCTATAGTTAACCACATGCAATCGAGTGAAGCCAATCAGTTAAAAACAATCAGAAGCAATATAGAAAATCCAATGGAAAAGTTGAAGACAAAGAAAGTTAAACAGAATAATTAAAAACAAGAAAGTTAAATAAAACAACTCACGCTGAGCTAAAAGCCAGGGAATTGAAGTGGGACTTTTAACCCTCCGCTGTGGGGGCTGTTTATTTAGGGACAGAGTGTTCCAGAGTCCGGGACTGACCACAGAGTCTCAGTGTTGTCAAGCTGCGGCTGGACCTCGGACCTCGCACCTTGCCCGTATAAGTTCGTGTGACAGAGTGATTGGGCCCTCTATGCCTTTACGCCAATGGATTTAGCACCTATAACACAATTGTCCATGCCCACAATCTTAGCAGAGTTATATGTGATTACATTTGAAGAAGCAAAACATGAAAACTTTCAGAAACAATGCAAAAAGAGCTCAGTTCTCACCAACCGCTCTGTATGTCTGACGGCTGAAGAATGACAAAACAAAAAAAGAAAACGTAGCTTGAGGCAAATGCTTCTGAACAATTTCCCAGTGTGAGTCAAAGCCGTGTCTCACGTCTCCAATTGTGTCAGTTATAGACTACAATAAAACAGGTAGAAAGTGATGGAGGTTTGAGGAAAACAAGCCAGACAGGTCCTGTATGTGTTTTTAAGAGCGCGTCGGCTGTAATTGGTGAGAGAGAGAGAGAGAGTGTGTGTGGATGGGATTGTTCTGATGGAGGATAACAACTTCACACAGAAATGTCACAGCGTTGTGTATTATTGGGCTATTTTTTGTCATTTTTGTAATATGTTGTGTTCAGGGAGCATCCAGCTGTGGCCAGAGGGTCACACACTCAGTTCTCCATGTGAGGATCTTCCCCAAGCGTTTCAGGGCTTTTTAGAAGTAAGTCCTTTAAGTTTTTGTCCCAGCATCTGAAAGTCCTTTGAACAAATGATGCTTTAATTCTTATGTATGGATTTTTTTTTTTTGGCCCCTCCTGGAACCGCCACCTTAATGTGGTGGAGGGGTTTGAATGCCAGAATGATCCTGGGAGCTCTGTTGTCGGGGGCTTCGTGCCCATAGGGTCTCCCATGGCAAACAGGTCCTAGGTGACGGGTCAGACAAAGAGCGTTTCAGAAGCCCCCCATGAGAGACCAACAGGCCCGGTTAATCGTGAGGCCGTCCTTCTGTGGACCCACCACCTGCAGGAGGAGCCATAAGGGGCTGGTGCAATGTGATTTGGGTAGCTCCAGCAGCTGCCCCCACGACCCGGAAACGGAAAAGTGGAAGAAGATGGATGGATGGATGGATGGATGGATGGATGGATCAATGGATGGATGGATGGATTTTTGGGGGGTTATTGCATATCTTAAATTGGGACAGGACAGCCACTTTTGATCTTATTCTCCTAATCATGAGCATTTATGCTTTTTAGATATACTTTAAATATAACATGGCACTGCTTCAGCCACATTTCATGGGAGGTCTGTCATTCAGCATGCAGAGACAGTGGAGGGGCCACAAGACAAATTAAAGACATCTTCTGTAACTTGTTGTGATTACGTGGTTGTTTGCAGGTACCTAGTGTTTTAGATTTATTTTGATATATTGTATTTTTCTTTTTACCATAGGAGCAGGTGTAGGTTTCCCCCCATCAATTATATAGCTTATTAAGCCACTGGGGTATTTTATTGAGACTTGCTGTACATTGTTTAGGTAATAGCAGAGGGAATTTACTCACGTGCTTTACTTAAGAGATGTCTGTGTAGACTCTCAGTCATACAGGAGTTGTCCATCTTCAATGAAGGTTCTTGAGTCTTCTTCTGTACTCTGTAGCTGAAGTGTTGAACGATTCTCTTCTCATCCAACAGGCTTAAGATTCAGCTCAGCCCGCAGACCAGATATAGACCACTGGTTAGGTTGTCGGGACTTAGAACTACAAAGTTATAATTACAACGCTGTTTACCAACAGGTGAGGGTGTTAATAGAGGGGAGGGACTGAGCAAAGCTGAACTCCTCCCTGTGGTTTTTATCTGAGCTGCGTGCTGAGCCGAACTTTAGTGCACTGATGAAGCCTTTTGGATGAGAGGAGAAATGTTCGTCACTTCTAACTATAGAGTACAGAAGAAGACTCGAGAACCTCCATTGAAGATGAGTTTTTGAGAATCTGTATTTTGCTTGAGTAGTATTTTTGTCGTGATTTCATTATTTTTACTTCACTACATTTGAAAAATAAAGATTATACACTGTAAATTCCGATTAAGGTGGTAACATGAAATAAAGTGTTATAATTACTAGGAGACCTGAAATTTTCAGCAACATGTTTCCGTTCCAATAACAGGGTTTTGCTAGTAATTACTAACTTTACATGATGCCAGTAATGATTATTTGTCGTCCTGTTGTGCTCACGCTCATTCTTAAAGGGACTATAAGGAGTTTAAAAATGTTAAAATTAAGTATTTTCCTCCCCCTACATGTTCCAGCCATGTCCTAATGTGTAGAATGAGCCCAGACCTGTTCACCACAACTGCCTCTAAAATCCTGCACTGTCACTCAAAAAGGTGTCACTTCGGCCCGAATTGCCGTCATGCACGAGCTTAATATAGAAGGTGCAGTTACACATATGGCCTGAGGTGGCAGTAGTGAGCATAAAATGGCGAACTTGCTTCCAGCCCCTTTAAGTATCCATTATAAGATTCTGTCCCATTTACTAGGATTTGCCAGTATTGAATAATATAGGCTTAACATTGGCTTTACTTGTTTTTCTCTTTATCCAGAACATGATTTTAGGTGCTCTCACTAACCTCCCCAGTGTCCTCTACTGCCGCCCTGTAACGAGAACTTGACTGTCTCGTAACTACAAGAATAATAGTACAGGTTAAGACCATATTTAAGTAACAAAAGTAATCAGTACTAGGAATTCCCAGTTGCCTGTACTAACATGTCTCGTAATCAGAACTTGTATCATAAGTAATGAATACTGTGAAAGCCCTCTTAATCATACTAGCGCTAGTAGTAATCATTGCTTAACATCGGGCTTAACAATTATGCATCGGGTTTACAACTTATTCCAAGTAAGCGCAATGAGTTGGAAGTTACAGTGTACTCCACTACATGTGCATAAAGGCTCCAAAGTAAATAGTGCCATGTGTTCATTTTCAAAGCCTAATAATGCACATTTTATGAAAAGGAGGTGACACTGTGGAAATGGCAATGCTACTGAGTCACAACAAGGAAGAAGATTTGTCCCCGTCATATTACATATTCAAGGGCAATTTTTGTGTTGGGAAAAAAAGCTGACTAAAAACACCAAGCACAGGTGCTGTTCTCTGTCACAACACTCTCTCATTGATCAAAGACTGATTTATTGTTTGATGTTGGTTTCTTTGTTCAATGTCACTTTTTTTTTTGCTTTTGCTGATGTGGTTTACGCCTCCTGTCTCGTGGTCATGTTCAAATGTTCCCATCTGTGGCTAAACAAGAATAGCACAAAATAAAAACACATCTTCTTCGCTGCCTATAACTCCAGACCGAAGAAAAGGAGAACTTTGAAATGACTTTTTGCCGTGTCTCTGAATACAAATAAAAGAGTTAAGGGTTCAGTAGAGGCCCATCTGTTCCACTGTTCGCGACATGTTTCCCAAATTTAGGCTGAAAAAAAAAACGCGTGTCACCGCTCCTTTCATTTATGGTGCAGTTTTTTTGTTTTTTTTTCCTCTCCTCATCCGCAGCTGGGGGGCACCGATCCAGGTCAGACAGCCCGACGGCAGGACTCGGAGCCACTGCACATAAATCTGAGGTGAGACTCTACATGTGCGCTTTGTCTCTGTCAGCCGGAGTAAATGAGCAAACCTTTTTTTAACATACTGTGAGAAATAATATTGCCAAAACATGACCCACTTTCCATATTGATCCCGCCGTCAGTGAGTCCCACGGATGTAGTGCCTTGTTAGAATGCAAGATACCTGCTTATTTGTGACGCTCATTTGGAAATTCATGAAATGTCGTGAAACCAATTGAGGCAACTCCCACCGGAGCTCGATACCGCCGGTGCCAGATAGTCGTAACGTTTGATCCTGTTCAGATTCCCCCACACACTTTTCCCCCAGAATATTTGGTGGTAATTTTATTTTGCCGCACAGTCATAACATGGTGATTATGAATGGAAAATGCATGCTAATTAAATGTGTGATTATGTAACTCCTTGTGGAAACAGGACACACGCCTGTTATTTGTCTTTATTTCATGATATTATTAATCAAAAACCTAACCTTGTAGGCAGCCAGGAAGTATGGTTAGTATTTTAGATATGGAAACAGTGCTGCAAAATGCATGTATCCCTTGATATCATACCATACTATCAAATTCCATCTCTTGTAAATTTAAGTGTGAATAGTTTTAACATCAGATCAGCTTAAAGGGATATTTCAGGATTTCTGACATAGGGCCTCATTTCCTAGTTATCCAGAGTGTTGTTTTTTTATGGAGATTTTTTTTTAAATTATTGTTCATGCAGTCCTTATATTTGAAGAGTTTAGTGATGCTAGGCTAGTGCTAGGCTAGTGCATGTCTATGGTAACTAGTAGCCTGCATTAAAAACAGACCAAAGCACAGTGCACCTGAGGCAAATCACTTATAACACCAGAGCAAACTACCGATATAAATGTCTGTGTAGACTGAAATATAACCATTTTGCATTTTAAAGAACTTATGTTTGCGCAGCATCAGCTTCCTGTTTGTAAGCTACGCAGAGATGGAGTGATCTGCTACGTTACCGGATCTACAGGAGTTTGTTTACCTGCGGCCGGCATTATTACGCGTGGAATTCACAAAGGAGCTTTCTACAAATCAGATACGGCAACGTTTGGAGGACGACCCGAGGATTGTGAAGAGGTTTTTAATGCAGGCTACTAGTTACCATAGACGTGCGCTAGCCTAGCACTAGCCTAGCACCACAAAAGTCTTCAATTATTAGGATATGATGTATGAATTAAAAATATATATATATATCTCCAGAAATCAACAACACTCTGGATAACTAGGAAATGAGACCCTATGTCAGAAATCCCGAAAATATATCTCTTTAACAATGATTCAACTCGTATTGTCTCTTGATGTTGCTTTGACATGCTGCCAATTGTTAGGCCAGAGAGCAAGCAATGCTACACTGGGACTTTTATAGTGCGTATGATCCACAATACTACCATGGTCACACTCGTATTATCATTCATTATCATGCATCGGAATGTTCGGAATATAGAGCGCACCTGAGTATAAGCCGCACCAAATGTATATAATAAATGTAATAAACCGCAGGTGTCCAAATTGTTACAAAGTGCAGTTGAATGCGCCATCAGCACAGGAAATACAGGACTTTTCTCTCAGTGCACTTTAAATATTCCAAGAGAACGGTGGCCTACAGGTACATTTGCTTTTTTAAAAGAGTGTAAAGAACTTAAAAGTTTATAAATTGGACTGTATTATTCTTTCAGTCAAACTGAAGCACTGCCCCCACAGTGGCTCTGCCCGGGAGAGTGGACGTGCCTTTAGCTCTGATACTAACGGCCTGTCGATCATGGTCAGGCCCTCATTAACATACAAGAATTTAAAAATGTACCTGGTTTCTTTAATTATACGTAACCCACAGGAGCAATATATAGCTGTAGAAAGTTTAACGATTTTCGCCCAGACACAATCGGGGGAGTAAAGGGACGCTGTTAACAAGTGACAACTTATATTTCCTATAGAAAATTGCTTATAAACTTCCACATCCACTTAAAAGCATTTTATGCGCAACATTTTGAGTGCATTCTTCAGTGGTTAAGTTTGAGAGACGTACTTTGTTCCCGTCTCAAGGCCACATATATATTATATGTGGAAAAAGTCTCCACAGAGCCGTAGCTATGAGCAGCTAATATACAGAAGGCATTCATCTGTGCAGAAATACATTTTTTATCTACAAAGAAAGGCCATGGTTTTACTGGTATATTATGGTGTTCATTTAATATACATTCAGATTTTTTTACTTTCTTTTTATGTTTTTACTTTATTAATAATTTGATTATAAAGCCACTCAAAATGTGACAATACATTAGCAACGCCAACACGTCTTGCTCTTGAGAATTACTCATAATTAGAGGTAGATGATTACCTATTCAGCCCCATTCACAGTATTGGTCCCAAGTCGTCTGTGAAACTTACATGGCCGCTCAATCTCCTCCTACGCAGCCTGTTCCTTAAAAGTGTAAAAAGGCGGGAAACCTCGTGGGGAGGAGCCTCCACAGAGCTCCAGATCTTGATTGACAGGCTCAGGAGCCAATCAATGCATTGAAAATGCTTCCACTATTTCGGGCTGATAAACAAAAAACATTTTGGTTAAAAATATTTCACCTACCCCAGCATTGTCACATGGGTCATAGCAATTTTTAGAAAAAGAAAAACTCTCTTTAAGCTGTTTTAGGAAGGTCTGAAGTCCCATTAGTCCCATTAGTTTACCAAGTGTCTTTTGGAGTGGCCCACGAGGGTGTGGTATTACATCAATGTCTGCTCCCGACCATGAGGACCACCGAGAAGCACGTTCCTCGCCCACTGGAATTACTACAGCAAACTGGGACTCCAAGGCCAGGGTTGCCAGGTCTCAGCAGCCAAACCCACTGCAAAATATCTGAAGAACTGCCCAAAATCTGCGGACATACGGCACAGTGGGATTTTCAATGTTTTTGAGACAGTGCCCCTTTCTTCCTCTCTTGCTGAAAAAGCATCTGTCAGAGCCTTAGATTTGAAATTTTGTCATTTGAAGCAGTGCTTTGATCGACAAATAAGCAAAAAAACAGCCAATTTTACTGACAGTTTCTTTCACCCGCGGCAAGGCTTAAAAAGCCGCCCAATTCTGGCAACCCTGCCTAGGGCAGAATTCTCTACTAGGCTTCAATAAAGTTACTATTTACAAACTATGTTTTTAAAATGATCTGAAAACAACCACCTGTATAGAAGCTGACAGACTGTTTCCATCTCTGCTCATCACCACTTTTATGTACTGTGTGAAGGTCATACTTTGTGTCATGTTGACATATTATGAATGTATATTTATTTCATGCCCAGCAGCTGCTCTGGCTGCATATAAATTGATACTTTAAAGTGAGATGAGAAGACGTCCGTCAGATTGTATCCAAGAGTTGAATAGCACCTGTA
Source organism: Gobius niger (assembly GCF_951799975.1). Classification (NCBI taxonomy): domain Eukaryota; kingdom Metazoa; phylum Chordata; class Actinopteri; order Gobiiformes; family Gobiidae; genus Gobius; species Gobius niger. Next base: position 8,517,056 of record NC_136871.1, on the reverse strand, counting down.
ATGGGAAATATAAACATGCATGAAGTCTCGTCATCAGCAGCCATATATAGCAGGTCTGCATCTACTAATGTGAAATTCAACACATTTCTTTAATTGGATTTGAGAGTTTTAATTTTTGGTGTGAGTGTTCTTCCCCACTCTCTAAGGTGGTTTCCAGAGCCAGCTGTGCAGCGAGATAAGGGCATGGTTTCTAAAAATAAAGTTCTCTCATTGGGCAAACAGAGCATGTCCTGTCATTAACTACTCTTCTCGACATCTATTAACCTATCAAGTTTGCACCTGGCTATACTTTACTTTAAATGATTGTGTTTCATTGTGTATAAAATCAATACGCAGCCAACATTTCAGCTCCCGACTTTTATAACTTAAATGTTGCGCAGATTGTAAAGTGGTTTGTCTTCATTAGATTGGTACTTGCTAGGGCTGGGTACTGTTCTTTTTTTTTATTTTTATAAATACCACTACTTTAAAAATACCTGCTTTTGATACCAGTGCCTTAACGGTACTTTTATCGATGCCTATCGTTCAGGGTGTCATTACAGCACAACAGAAAGCAACACAAGCCGCAGCAGCGTCACATGTAACATCATGTTTTGGGCAGAATTTCCGCTTAAGCAGCGAAATATAGAGAAAGGACATTATTCCCTCCTGAGCTGCAGGGACAGATCCACATCATGACAATATTCTCTTTTTAAAAACGTCTGGCCCACATTTTCAATGTCTGTCTGATCTTGAAGAGAATCTTTTTATCCTCAGGTGTTTATTCATTACTATTTTCGACACAATAGTTGCTGTTGATTGTGACAGAGCAACGTTTAAGCTAGAATGGTCCATAGTGTGGCTTTAATCAAACACTGAAACCACAAAAGCCACTGACAATTCTCCAGCAAGTTTTTTCCCCCCGAAACACCTGCCGCGCTCATCCTGTACCCCCTGCGGCGAACACATCAGAGACCGTCAGTTCTTGATTGAAGCTGAAAAGATTTCCTGTTTAACTCATCTGACAGAAACAAAGTCCATCCCTATCGCCTTCACTTTCGTCTCCTTTGTTTGAAATCACATACAATTCAAGTCTTTATTAAAATAGGAAAGTGCTATTATGATCTGAAGTCTGCCTGGCACTGGCAGAACATATATCTTTACTATCTGACACCAAAATAGTGAATTATGTTTTAATCTGAAGCGTTGAAAATAAAAAATATTTGAAAGTTGTCTTGTTGTTCCCTTATTTGGAAAAATGCTTTGATTGGTGTCAGGTTTCAGTCATGGCTGTCATATTTATGTAGCTTAAAAGCAAAAGCTTTGTGTGGATAAGAAAATCGCAATGCAAGGTCAGGAGTTTGCCTGGAACTCCCTCTGCAGGCAGCAGTGTTAATAACTTCAAGTGGACATATGCAAAATCCAAAGACATTCCTGGAGTAGTATTTGACTATACACTCACACAGTTTTGACTAACGTTAAATACTCTTACTTTTAGCAGTTTCTTCTTCTACGGTGTCAGTGCTGCGTTCAGTAGTTCCTGAATACAACTGCATTATTGTTAGAACCAATTCTTATAGAGACATCATTTCAAATTTTATGTTTAAGTCTATTTTAAGCCCCATATGCAAGATACGTCTAGCCTGGGAACCAGACTCACCACTGTTCCATCGGGTAAGTCTAGTCACCGCTGCGTCGATTCCATTTCCCACCGCTGTAAATATGCAAGCAAACAGGAAGGAGAATCAACCAATCAGCGAAGGGCGGCTGTCTGCCGATGTGGTGTTATTAGCGGTTTTAGATTCACATTTGTGCAGGATTATGAATCACGAAACTCACCTACTGTCGATGTGTTTTTGGTCATTTACCGCCAATTGGAGACACGCTCTTTCTCGCTCTCGTGCACCTCGTGTTCATAGATTGTTATTGAGGGAACTTCCGCTTCTTGTGAGTGACGCTGCTCGTGAACAACATGTGACGCAAATAAACAAATCTGACTGCACGGGATCAATTTGATTTTGCAGATACCGCCAACGGGGGCGGGGGAATCAGACTGATCCCCCTCTGTATAAAAAATATAGAGGGGAATCAGTCTGGTCTCACCAGGCTATGATACGTCCACTTAAAAACACATTTCCAGTTTAAGCCAGCTGAAACTGAAAGGGCTAGTATCTCCATGGCATAGTGATGGACACACTTTGAGCACAGAACTGCTCAGAACCAATTTGAGCGTTCTGCTCTCCCAAAATTTCTTCCACTGAGCGGCGCTGTGATAAAAAATGACACCGTTCGTGTCCTAGCGCACTTCCTGTTGCTATTATACTCAAGGCCATGGGAACCCAGGGTGCTGAGGGCGCTACAGCACCCCCTGGTGGATCGTCTATGCATTACAAGCAATATTAAATAAATAGGAAATAGCAAAGAAATAGCGTTTTGGGGGGCAATCTTGTCTCTCAGCACCCCTTAGCCAAAATGTCTTCCCACGGCCCTGATTATACTGCATTCAGACTGAGGGCCAGATCTTGTGGTTCATGGCGCAGGCTGTAGAGAAGACGAGTACGCAGACGGGTGGCGCTCCTTGCAATCTTCGGTCTCATACCTGGCGCAAAAAGTGGGCAGGACAGGAGGGGGGGACAGACTCTCATTGTGATGTTGTGGTGCCGCCCCCTCCCCATGCTTTCCCCAGACCTGCAGAAGGCGGTTGGTTGCGAGGGAGGCTTCTCCTGTAAACGCGTAACATGCGCAATGCAGCCCGCAATGTTTAATAAAGAAAAGAAAGAAATACAACTGTCCCTCCGCTGCTGCAGCCACTCGCTGCAGAATCAAGATGAGCGGGCGGGGAAAGAGAGGCAGCATGGTAGCGATGTCACCTTAAAACTCAGATCAGACCTGGTGTTGTGCACTTGAAGGCACGTGTGGTTTATTCATGGGAAACTGTTGTTGTTTTGGTGTTAGGGGTGTGTGTGTTGATTTACTGTATCAAAGTAAGCCTGCGTGTAACTTACGCTCTAACAGACTTTTCAAGGCAATTTCACTTTTGTTTTCAATTTGACGTCGATTCTAAGGAAGAAGACAAGGCAGCGCGATTTAAAGAGGAAGATAATGTGAAGGTTGCCACAGAAGAGTAGCACGAGTGCTGCTTGTAATGAACCACGCCTCAGTCGGACTCTTTTTCTTAAATAACGCCCTCTCCCTAGTGGCGCAGCCTTAAACGCAAAACCTGCGCCACATGCAAGATCGCGCGTGCACCACTTTGCGTTTAGAGTTGCGCACGGACTGCGCCAGTCACAAGATCTGGCCCTGAACGCGTTGGAGACTTTTCTGTTCTGTTTTATTGCCTTATTGGTTTGTGCAGCCCTGTGAGGCGACTCCTGTTGTGATAATAGGCTATACAAAACCACTGATTGATTTAGACGTCAGGGGCGAGTGATGTTAAATGTGTTCTGAAGCGTAGGAAGGAGCTCTTGACTGAAAAATAACTGCTGTTTTGGTTCTAACTAGTCCCTCTTTGTTACTGCCATGTCCTATGGATCTTCAACTATAGCTATACACACGATCTACGCAAGGATCTCCCTAGTATTTAAGCACATATCCAGCCCATATGTCCGAATAAAGGCCTATTATTTGTGCCAGTGGACAATTGTTATTCCAGGTTAGCCCCGTTAGCTTGTTACAATCGCCTACAGCTCATTGTTGATAAAAAGTCCGCAATAAACCACAAATGCATCAAGCCCGACTCAGTGTGTGATCAAGCTGCTTTATATAGTTACCGGCTGTATTGACGTCATTATTGCATAATGCTTGTTCTCACCGGATCTATGCGCTGCTAAGGAGCTAGTTAGCAGCTCGGCTACGGACTTATTTTTTGACATGTCTGATGTTCTCACGTTGAAAACACAGACTCGATAAAGTTGTATTGGGCAGAGAGAGATAATCAGAGGCCGTCAGTGCTTATGAAATGACTGCTTTTTACTATAGTCTCCCAGGGACAGCTCACAGACCCCAGAGGCAACGCTTAGCTATCCTGCCCGGCCTTTGAGGCTCCGAGCCGGGCGGGAGACCGTACAGCGGGGCAGTGCGTGGCTAAAAGTGTCCGCTGAAGGCAGGAGTTACGAGCCCCAAATGTAGGGAGTCGGAACAGTTGAAGTCTGCATCATAAATTATCAGCTACAGAATTGTATTCCTCTCTTAGCAGAAGATGAAGCAAGCAGAGCGAGCGAAAACGCTCTGGCAGAACCGGAACTTGCGAAGACTATTGTTGCCCATAATGCACCGCAAAATTAAGTCGCTCCCCCGCCCATCGGATGAAATTTTGGGAAAGCAGAACACCCGAATTCAATGTTGGGTTGTGTGCTTCAAAAATGCAGAGGACAGTTTTCATCTGCAGGAAGAACAGATCAGAGCGCCTCAGGGGTAGAAGTTTTTCTCAAACCTGTGAATGAAGTGAAATACTCGATGTCTCGCTGCCTAAGCACTTGCAGACAGTTTCGAAAATCTGCCTCATTTTTACGCTTGGAAAGCCCACAGACCAGGGTTTTCTCTTTTGTGTGGAAAGAGTGATTTAACACATAAACTCTAATGGCTGCGCTTCACTTTGAGAGGGAGAAAACTGCAGCAGGTTCAATTTGAGGCACGTGAAGAGACTACTCCACTGTTTTCTGACAAACTCTGTCAAAGTGGTGTCACATAGAGGGGGTCGATCGCAAACAGGGCATGTGTTCTTGAATCTAGGCCAACATTAAATTATATACAGCATAATAAAAATAAAGGTTAAGGCTACTTCATTGTCGTCTGCAGCTGTGGTGGTGTTTTAAATACAGAAATCAGTCTGAAAAACTCTGTATTTAAATCATAAACATGCAATGCCAATGCAGAGAATATCTAATGCATAAATTTGTGATAAAAATGTGTTTTATTCTGTGGAGCTAATTCTGAAAATATGCACTGGGTTACGGTTCTCTCCTCTCTGCTTTAGTCACAATATAATGTGAAACGTGCATGTCAAGATAGATGCTTTGTTACCAGCTGCTGAGAAAGGATAAAGGCTGGTCACCTCAGTCAAAAGAAGCAGAGGAAGAGACAGTGTGTGGAGGTCGTTAAGCTCCCTTCCTCTGCAACTTTAATTCCAAGGTGTTAAATGAAGCTGCGTCAGAGCTAAATTAAATCGCAGCACTATCATTAGAAAGCTTTCCGTTTAAGAGCTTTATACAGGGGAATTGGGTCTGGAGCGTTATGACTTGATAAAACTTGGAATATATACATTTCTAATTTCTATACTTACTGCAAATGCAAATGAGACTTCAGTGACCCAGAGACATTGGGGCTCAGAACAATATTGAGTGAAACTGTTCTCTCTCTCTCTGTCTTCACAGTAGTACAAGCAGTGTGCGAAATACAATTCGGGGGGTGTCCGCATCGCCGACACCCATCACAACTTGATAAGCCGATCAGTTGTTGTAATAAGCGGGGGAAAAATGTGCACTCACCTTTGCGTGCCTTCTGCTCAGCAAACTCGTTATGTATTGAGGTGAAATCCTGTTTCCTCACGGTTATTTTCACTGTAGAGATGGTCCAATCCACTATGGCCGCAATGTCGTTTTACAGTGACTGATAAAACGGCTGACAGGGCATCATCAGTGGCATTGTTCAGAATTCATGGATAGCCTGGAAAAGTTCACTGATTTCATGCAGAAAAACGAACCTCTGCAGTAGCTGATTGATGATAATGTCCGGTCTGGCACCGTGGTGAAGTTAGTCGGATATTCGGCAGATATTCAGAGCGGGAGCTGCTGTGAAGCCGACAGACACACACAGGGAAGCGGCTAATGCTCGTAGACTAAAGGCCCATCAGATTTAGGGGCCGTCAGCAAATTACTCTACTTAAATTGTGGTAGTGTAGCCGGCCTACTGTATGTGCCATCCATGTTGACAATATTTTCATACTGAGGCTGAACAACGCGCCCAATCCCTGCCCGCGATGGGCCCTTCAAGTGCTACTGGCCCAGCTCATAGACACCGCCGGCAACAGTGCAGAGTGCACTTGTGTCTGCACCTTTGCCCTCGTCTACACCACGTTTGCCTTCGCCCTCAAGATCGGCCCCCCGTATTTCGCACACTGAGTACAAGCATGATAGACACCAGGACACACGCAAATGCTAATGAAAACTAATCAAGGCTGGGTCAGAAACTATGATAGAAATACCTAAAGAAGCCTAATACAAAAAATAACCACTGCTGAAGTAGCCTGGTTTCACCATACACTCGTACTCATTGCGTTTCATACAAGGGTCTGGACCTTCACAATTGAGCTCCGTTCTCAGGGGGGAGCGGTGAACTCCTTTGAAACGATTGGATCTGATTTTCGCTTGCGTTTGGTCGTGACGCATGTAATGCTCCCGAGTGAGTGAAGCAGCTATCATAATAACTCTTGGGAGCATTCCTTGCGCATTCCATCCATCCATCCATCCATCCATCCATCCATTTTCTTCCGCTTTATCCGGGGCCGGGTCGGGGGGGCAGCAGTCTCAGCAGAGATGCCCAAACTTCCCGATCCACACACACCTCCTCCAGCTCTTCTGGGGGAACCCCGAGGCGACACCAGGCCAGCTCGGAGACATAGTCCCACCAGCGTGTCCTGGGTCTTCCACGGGGCCTTGTCCCACTAGGACATGCCTGGAACACCTCCCGCGGGAGGCGACCAGGAGGCATCTGGAACAGATGCCCTAGCCACCTCAGCTGGCTCCTTTCGACGTGAAGGAGCAGCGACTCTACTCCGAGCTCCTCCCGGGTGCCTGAGCTCCTCACCCGATCTCGAAGGGTGCGCCCAGCCACCCTGCGAAGGAAACTCATTTCGGCCGCTTGTATTCGCGATCTTTTCCTTTCGGTCATTACCCAAATCTCATGACCATAGGTGAGAGTGGGAATGTAGATCGATCGGTAAATTGAGAGCTTTGCCCCCCGACTCAGCTCCCTCTTCACCACAACAGACCGATACAGCGACCACATCACTGCTGACGCTGCACCGATTCGTCTGTCGATCTCACGCTCCATCCGTCCCTCAATCGTGAACAAGACCCCGAGATACTTGAACTCCTCCACTTGAGGTAAGGACTCCCCACCGACCTGTAGAGGGGAAACCACCTTTTTCCGGTGGAGAACCATGGCCTCAGATTTGGAGGTGCTGATCCTCATCCCGGCCGCTACACACTCGGCTGCAAACCGCCCCAGAGCGTGCTGAAGGTCCTGGTTCGTTGAAGCCAACAGAACAACATCGTCCGAAAACAGCAGAGATGAGATCCTGAGGCTCCCAAACCAGACACCCTCCGGCCCCTGGCTGCGCCTAGAAATTCTGTCCATAAAAGTAATGAACAGAACCGGTGACAAAGGGCAGCCCTGGCAGAGACCAACACACACTGGGAACAGGTCTGACTTACTGCCGGCAATGCGAACCAAGCTCCTGCTGCGGTCATACAGGGAAGGGAAAGCCCTTAGCAGAGGGCCCCGGACCCCATACTCCCGGAGCACCTACCGTGTCCCTCGTGGTGCCCTGTGGGGGACAGGGCACCACGAGGGACACGGTCGAACGCTTGGACTGGACATGTGGACTGGTTGGACGAACTCCCACGAACCCTCGAGCACCTGACGGAGGGTATAGAGCTGGTCCAGTGTGCCACGACCAGGACGAAAACCGCATTGTTCCTCCTGGATCCAAGGTTCACCTATCGGCCGGATCCTCCTCTCCAGCACCCTGGACCTTACCGGGGAGGCTGAGGAGGGTGATCCCTCTGTAATTGGAACACACCCTCCGGTCCCCCTTCTTAAAGAGAGGGACCACCACCCCGGTCTGCCAATCCAGGGGCCCTGTCCCTGACCGCCACGCGATGTTGCAGAGACGTGTCAGCCAAGACAGTCCTACAACATCCAGAGACTTAAGGTACTCAGGGCGAATCTCATCCACCCCCAGAGCCCTGCCACCGAGGAGCTTTCTCACCACCTCGGTGACTTCAGCCCCGGTGATGGGCGAGCCCACCTCCGAGTCCCCAGCCTCTGCTTCCCCATCGGAAGACGTGACGGTGGGATTGAGGAGGTCCTCGAAGTACTCCTTCCACTGCCCGACAACATCCCCAGTCGAGGTCAGCAGCCCCCCACCCGCACTGTAAACAGTGTTGGTGAAGCACTGCTTCCCCCTCCTGAGGCGCCGGATGGTTTGCCAGAATCTCCCCGAGGCCGACCGATAGTCTTCCTCCATGGCTGAACTCCTCCTAGACCCGGGTTTTTGCCTCTGTGACCGCCCGAGCTGCAGCACGCTTGGCCTGCCGGTACCTCTCAGCTGCCTCCGGAGTCCCACAAGCCAACAAGGCCAGGTAGGACTCCTTCTTAAGCTTGACGGCATCCCTTACTTCCGGGCGCCACCATCGGGTTCGGGGATTGCCGCCGCGACAGGCACCAGAGACCTTACGGCCACAACTACGAGCAGCCGCATCGTCAATGGAGGAGGAGAACAGGGTCCACTCGGATTCCATGTCCCCAGCCTCCCTTGGAATCTGGGTGAAGCTCTTCCGGAGGTGGGAGTTGAAAACCCCACTGACAGAGGGATCCGCCAGACGTTCCCAGCAGACCCTCACCACACGCTTGGGCCTGCCAGGTCTGACCGGCTTCCTCCCCTGCCAGTGGATCCAGCTCACCACCAGGTGGTGATCAGTTGACAGCTCAGCTCCTCTCTTCACCCGAGTGTCCGAGACACGCGGCCGGAGATCAGACGACACAACTACAAAGTCGATCATCGACCTCCTGCCTAGGGTGTCCTGGTGCCACGTGTCGTGCACTTATGGACACCCTTGTGCTCAAACATGGTGTTCGTTATGGACAAACCGTGACTAGCACAGAAGTCCAATAACAGAACACCACTCGGGTTCAGATCGGGGAGGCCGTTCTTCCCAATCACTCCCTCCCAGGTCTCACTGTCGTTACCCACGTGGGCGTTTTAGTCCCCAGTAGAACAATGGAGTCCCCAGTCGGAGCACCATCTAGCGCCCCTCCCAGGGACTCCAAGAAGGCCGGGTACTCTGCACCGATGTTGGGCCCGTAGGCCGAGACAACGGTGAGAGACCTGTCCCCGACCCAAAGGCGTAGGGACGCGACCCTCTCGTTCACCGGGGTGAACTTCAACACGTGACGGCTGAGCTGGGGGGATATGAGCAAACCCACCCCAGCCCGCCGCCTCTCCCCGCAGGCAACTCCAGAAAAATGGAGAGTCCAGCCTCTCTCGAGGAGTTGGGATCCGGAACCCAAGCTGTGCGTGGAAGCGAAGTGACGTTCCATGTCCCGAACGCCAGAAGCTGCGCATGCGGACCAGGTCGTCGAGGCACCCGGCCTCCGACTGCCACCCAGTCCTCTCCGCACCCGACCCCTATGGATCCCTCTGCGGGTGGTGGGCCCACGTCGTCCCTTCGGGCTGTGCCTGGCCGGGCCCCGTGGGCAGAGGCCCAGCCACCAGACGCTCACGTTCGGGCCCCAACCCCAGGTCTGGCTCCAGGGTGGGGCCCCGGCTGCGCCATGCTGGGCGACGTCTCGGTCCTTGTATATTGTACGTCCATAAGAGTCTTTTGAATTCCAAGGCTTCAATTTTAATTTCTGGATATTTGGGAGTCGTGCCAAAACAATTTGAAGAGCTTCCAAACTACAACCAGCAAACGCCGCGCAAATTTGACGTCACCTACAACACCCGCCTCCCCCACTCGCTGAATGGCAGGTTAAAATTCAACTGATGGCCACCGAGATCAGACCCATGTAGGGAAACTATAATTGACCGGAGTTTATGGCTGGCTAAGGCCATTCTACTGCTGAAGCAAAGTGTTTGTATTTTATTTTAAGAAACAACTGATCCCTACTGGAACCGCCACCTTAATGTGGTGGAGGGGTTTGAGCGCCTGAATGATCCTGGGAGCTCTGTTGTCGGGGACTTCGTGCCCCTGGTAGGGTCTCCCATGGCAAACTGGTCCTCGGTGACGGGTCTGACAAAGAGCGGTTCAGAAGCCCTTTAAGAGAGACCAACAGGCCCGGTTAGAACCATGAGGCCGTCCTTCTGTGGACCACCTGCAGGAGGAGCCATGGTGCAATGTGATTTGGGCAGCTCCAACAACTGCCCCCACAACCCGGAAACGGAAAAGTGGAAGAAAATGGATGGATGGAAACAACTGATCTCACATTGTGATGATGAGATCACTTAATGCGAGTTGTTTATATTATTGTAACCTAAAGTCTGTCAAAACTCAAGGATATTTAGTGTAGAAAAGTTATCCTTGTTAAATGTTTATCCAGGAGTTTATCAATGTATATAAAGGATCTGTAGCATGGCAATACAATATGACTTTATTGATCTTACAATGTAGAAGAGTGAATTAAATGTTTCACTCAGAGAAAGCCACTTTTAAGAAAGTCTCTTGGAATCGGTAAATATCGGATATCGGCAGATGCGGTAGCAATTTCAAACAAATATGGCCGGAGTTTGATCTTTAGTGCCACTTTAAAGAATAGAGTGAAGAATCAGAACGTGCAAAAGAATCTGTAAGAAATAGCAATCGCCTCAGCTTGTTTCTAACAGTTAAAATTGAACTTCCTCCTTCTGGTGCTGTTTCAGAACTGGAGAAATCAGGTTTATCTAGAAGCAAATACACACAGTTTTTGGGGTGCCCTCTAGTGGCCGGTGGAGTGTCATGCTTCTACACAACTTGCCCAAAACGTCAAGATGCAAATCCCAGGAGTCCAGTCAGGCGACCCAACAAGTCCATTCATTGCAATTGAAAGACGGCTACCCCAATAAAGCGCCCCGATATGCGCCGTCTGCTGCTTTGTGCGGAGGAAAGTCGGCACGCAGCTCCTCAATTATTAACCAAACAATATATGTCAGGCCAGAATTAATTGGCATTTACTACAACAAACAGCACCCGAAAGCGTTCTCTTCAGTAACAAATAGGCCATTATTTACTGTGAATATAATATACAAGAAATGCCAGTGGAATAACCATAATGGAATCCGATTTAACATTATAATAACTGCTTCCAAGACGCCAGAAGTCATCAGGCAGCGAGAGTGTTGTGTCTCAGACTAACAGCAGTGGTCTCAGCTCACTAATGGTGTGACCTTTGGCTAGTGATGTTATAATTATGTCAAAAGACCTTCTGCTTCACTGGTTAAAAGGTGAGAAATTGTGGATAAATTTCACTTCAACTTAATTCATCCATTAACCCCAACCCAGGCTTTTATGAGGTTTTATGAGCAGAAAAATAACAGGTTGAACTAAATTATTAAAACTTGCGAGCAGTAAGTCAGGTACAGAATAAGCTACTGGGGGGCATGTTTGTCATCAAAATAAGTGGAGTCTGAACTTATTTTCTTGTTTTATTCAGTTTTGTAGAGTAATCCATCATTTTTGTGTCTTAAAAAGCTATGAGGAAACAAATAAACAACATGCAATAATCTCATACTGTATAACACTTTTCAAGACCGTCAAGTTGCATTCCAATTTTGTTCACTCTTCAAGTGGTGGCACGGTGGCGCAGCGGTTAGGTCCGGGTTTGATTCCCACATGGACGGGCCCTTTCTGTGTGGAGTTGGCATGTTCTCCCTGTGTCTGCATAGGTTTCCTCTGGGTACTATGGTTTCCCCTACCACTAAAAACATGTACAATAGCTGAATCGTCCAGCCAGGTGATTCTTAACATCGGCAATGTCGCCGCCCCCTGCTCCTTATGGGTCCCAGCGGCGTCCAAGGATTGGTCAAATGCAGAGGACAAATTTCATTGTACGGTTGTATAATTAACCGCGCAGTAATATCTTCACTTTACTGCGCGGATGTCTAAGTAGTCCTGGTATTATTACGCCTTACAATATAGTTCCCCATTTAGAAAATCCACATTGGTTAATTTTGTGCAACTAAAACAATGTGTTACACTTTATCGTGTAACACTTCACGTAACCATATTTAAATAGAGAAAACGTGGAAGCTTGGTTGCTTCTTTGTTTGTTTGTATTAGTTTGTATACTTTATTGTCCCCGTAGAGAAATGTGTCCTCTGCATTTAACCCATCCTTCGATGCCGCTGGGGCGACCTGTAAGGAGCAGTGGTCGACGGCCGTGCCGCGCCCGGGGACCCATCTCCATGATGTGGAGCCAGGCTGGTGGTCAGAATCACCTGGCTGGAGGATTCACCTATTGCACATGTTTTTAGTGGTAGGGGAAACCGGAGGACCCGGAGGAAACCGGAGGACCCGAAGGAAACCTACGCAGACACAGGGAGAACATGCAAACTCCACACAGAAAGGCCCCGTCCTGGTGGGAATCGAACCCGGGACCTTCTAGCTGTGAAGCGGAGGCGCTAACCGCTGCGCTACCGTGCCGTGTTTGGAGCTATAGAAGAGAGGAGGAGAGGCTAAATGCTAACGCCGTCTGTGCTGTGTTTATGTGACTGAGGGCACACGTGAAGACCAAACAGGTACAAATGAACTCGTCTAAGCTAAGGTAAGAACATATCTCAGTATGTAAAAACGGTGGCCTGTTCTTTTAAAGGGGCTAGATGCAAGTTAGCCATTTTATACTCACTACTGCCACCTCAGGTCATACATGTAACTGCACCTTCTAGGAGCCCGTTTGGAGCTGTAGGAATACATTGGGAGAGGCCAGATGCTAACAACTTCTTTAGTCGTTTTGCGTGACTGAGGGAACACACAAAGACCAGACAGGTACGCATCAACTTGTTTAAGCTCAGGTAAGAACATATCTCAGTATGTAAAAATGGTAGCCCGTTCCTTTAAAGTGATATGATTTAGTTAATACCTGTTTTGGTGCTGATTGGTTTAAACTCAATCGGACTCAACCTGTGATTTCTTGTTCAATTCTTTTTGAGTAAAATATTGCAGTTCGTTGTAATGACATGTATCACAATACGTATCGTAATGTGCCCTGTGTACGTATTGTATCACAACAAAAGTGCATCGTCCAACCCTATATAGCCACAGCTGCCCTGGGGTTAACTGATGGCTTGCCACTACCAAGCTGCTCACTCACTCACTCACTCACTCACTCACTCACTCACTCACTCACTCACTCACTCACTCACTCACTCACTCACTCACTCACTCACTCACTCACTCACTCACTCACTCACTCACTCACTCACTCACTCACTCACTCACTCACTCACTCACTCACTCACTCACTAACAGAGCAGGTGTGTTGCCCAATGACAGGTTTTATTTATTTATTTTCTTCCCACTACCAGCCTTGTAGCAGAAACTTGATCCTATCAGCCGGTCCCCCCGTGTCCACCACCACTCTCTGTACTGGAGACACATTATGGAAAGGACCGAATCTTTCTGAAGCAAGGAGCTGAGTATATATAGCCTCTGATTAAGACAGAGATGGGACCATGACCTACATGCATAACAACACTCCTCTGCGCTCCGCTGCTGGAGAAACCTCCGTCCAAGAACAGGACTCCACAACTGGGAGCACCACTCTAAATATACCAGCGGAGTCATATTCCAATGCACACCTCATTAGTACGTCTCTCATTAGTGGGTTAATCATGTTTTCAGAGGTGTGGGAGACTGTGGAGAGCTGCTGCTATTTAGTGAAACGTTACCTGTTGGTCTGAAATGTACAGTATGAAGGGCAAAGCAGAAACAGATTCAACAAAAATATAAAGTATAGTGGCGCAAAGTTCACAAACTAGGAGGAAAGAATGACTTCTAGTTTAACAAAGCAACACTTTCACACTTTCTTTACTATTACTAGCTTATAGTGAGTCATACTAGCTTATAGTGAGTCACTGCCACTCCTACTTTCTGATCAAAAGCAGACGCTTCTGGGACCCGGCTAATTTCTCCCAGAACAATGACAGCTGTTTGTCTGTAACGGGTTTCTTACAAGTGGAAGACACTTCTGAATATCCCATGTCTTTCAGAACCAACTCTAAGCTTCCTCACCTATGAATAACAGATCACTTTGCCTTTCTTGATATGGACAGAGCATAGAAATGAGAAGGAGAAGCGGCGTTTGATCTTAGAGTCCGTCAGCCTGCTCAATGTATTTTTCCTATAGCCATTAGCATTAGCCGCCAAACAGGGCAAATTATGATCGATCCAGATGTTTTCAGCCGTTTCAACTATCGACCAGATTTTGGAGAGGTCAAAGCCTAATTAGAAATCATTAACAAATGCACAGACCTTTTGAGATTCTACTTTAGATACAAATTAGCGTGTTATAAAAGTCCTAAATGCTAACTCAAATTCAGTCTGGCTTCTTCTTTTTGTGGGGTCAGATAGACATCCAATGGTCACTAAACATAATCTTATATGTTTAAGGTATAGGCCACCGTTTTTCCATACTGAGAAATGTTCTTAGACGAGCGCGTACCGTACCTGTCTGGTCTTTGTGCGTGCGCTCAGTCAAGATGTTGTTAGCATTTGGCCTCTCCCAGCATATCCCTATGGCTCCAAACGGGGTGAAATTAGAAGCGATCACGCTCTTCCATGGGCACGTACAAAGACCAGACAGATACGTACAACTCGTCTAAGCTCAGGTAAGAACATATCTCAGTATGTGGCCTGTTCCTTTAAAGAAACCACAGAAATTATATATGAAACTGACAAAACGTACCTCCCCATACGTTAGTGTTGCTCCGTATGGGGATGGAACATTGAATTTAAGTCATACCATGCATTTCTCTGATTGATTAATCTGCCTGTCAATCACACGCATCTAAACAAAACAAAAACAAGTCAAGGTTCAAGACAATACTTGTTAGTGAATAGGAAAAGCGTGTGGGGTGTGCAGCCAAGTGAGCTATACAGCATTGCTTTGCATCGTCTGAATTAATTACATACTGCGATACTTTTGGAGGACCTGTTTTTTTTTTTTCTCGAAGTGGAATACATTTTGTTTTGTCCTTCAGACGTTTGTATGGGGAGTATAATACCTGTGCGCTGTGCATCTAAAGCATTTTCATTGATTGCGGACTAACGGTATTGCTCCCTTAAAGTCGTGCTTATTGCTGCATTTCAGGTTTATGCAGCAAAAGTCTGGAACAGCCTCAATGAGGATCTGAGACAGGCCTCAACCCTGAGCATTTTTACGTCCAGGCTGAAAGGACACCCTTTTACTGCAGCCTATGGAAATTGAAACTTTTTTTTTTTATGAAATTGTAACTAATGATTTGTTTTCTTGATTTTCATTGTGTTTTTAATGCTTTTATTGTGTTTTTAATGCTTTTTATTCTATTTTTACTATGTTTGGTGTTACTGTGAGGCACATTGAGTTGTCATGTACATGAAATGTGTCATACAAATAAGCTTGCCTTGCCTTGCCTTGCCTTATAAACAGATGAATTGGGATGTCAGAAATGTGTCAAGAAAGTTACTGGAGTGCAACTAAAAACTATCCGTCATAAGTGCCTTGCCAAATGCTAACGACAGTATATACCGGTGCTACAAAAACCTCATCTCACACATGCTTTTTTCCCCCCCATCTGTTTTTCTATCTAGACATAAAATGATAATAATTTGAGAGGTGTTACAGTTGAGTGGTGCATCAGATGCGCGGCCGCAGTGCCTTGTCCTTGGCTGACACTGAGCGGCTCTTTCGGTGGCGCGGCGGATAGACTCCGAGGGCTGCTGCCTATTGTGTCCCCCATAATGGCCTCCACACTCACGGCCCTTTGTTCACAGTTGACCATTTTACATAATGTTTCACGTTGGCATTGCCTTTCTATTGTGTGAGCGTGTTCCAAGTGAGAACTAGCACACAAAGGCCCGTCCAGCATCGCAACAGGTGAAAGCGGAGGCAAAGATAATCCACGGAACTCTGCTTTGAGATTTAAAGCATCGCCTTTACGGTGACAGTAAGTATATCACAAAAAGGACGAGGCACTTCCTGTTTGCCGTGGGGTGAACCTCAGAATGTACTTGTTTTTGTGTCTCTTCTGTGTCAATCGAAACTGTATTGTTCATTTGGAGGACATTGTGGTTGGAATATATAAATGTTTTAGAATGTTGAAATTCTCTGGACGTCACAATGATCTGGGAATATGTTCAACGAAATCTAATTTCCGTGGCGGATCCTCTACGTCGTGCAATTTAAGAGGCGGTTTCAATCATGTAGTGTTCTGACAGCACAATGAAACAAGAATAAAACCTTCTGAATTACCTTTTTATGACATCCACTCTAATGAAAGATACAGCACCATCCATCTACGGGTTCGGAGGGAAAAGTGTCAGGAAGCCATCCACCTCGATAATGGAGAGCTTTAGTGTGCCAAACATCAAAAACACTTTCAAGTTCACCCCGCCATTCACAGCAGTATGTAAGATTCAGAGTCAAGCGGAATCATAATGCAGGTGGCGGAGTATGGCTCTCCCGGGACACCTGCCCCCAGCAAGAAGCATAGAATCTGCTTTTATATGCACTTTTAGCACAAGAGCAGGGAACCACTACCTTCAAACCTGCAATCAATCGTTCATTCAATATCTGCTACTTCACATGACATGTCATTAAAGTTGGGAAACTATTGGCTTTCAGGAGGTTTCTTTGTGGATAATGGGTACTTCAGTTCAGGTCGGGGTAATAAATCCCAATCGCAATCTCTCATTTGATGATGTCAGAGTTTCTAACAGGATGAGCGATACACAATTTTTTAAGGAAAGAAAAGCCACGATTGGTTAGTTTCAGGATGTGTGCTGTTATGGCAAATGTGACCATTCTAGACTCCGACCACCTCAATGCATTGGCTTTTCTTTAGATTCAACACTTCTTACGTTGTTTGATCCTCAATACACTATGAATTAAAATGTGGGATTATGTAGGAAAAACAAAAAAGAGTGAAATAATTTACAATATGTTTTGTATTTTCAAATATTGCCACCCTTTAGTCTTTTTTTTTAGCATTTTCCACAGTAGCGCAGCCGTTAGCGTTCCTGCTTCACAGCTAAAAGGTCCCAGATTCAATTCCCACCTGGACGGGGCCTTTCTATGTGGAGTTTGCATGTTCTCCCCGTGTCTCAGTAGGTTTCCTCCGGGTACTCCGGTTTCCCCTACTACTAAAAACATGTGCAATAGGTGAATCCTCCAGCCAGGTGATTCTGACCATCAGCCTGGCTCCACATCTGGAGATGGATCCCCCAGTGCTCCCTACAGGTCGTCCCAGCGGTGTCAAAGGATGGGTCAAATGCAGAGGACAAACTTCCTTGTACTGTTGTTGTATAGTGACAAATAAATAATCTTAACTTAAAGGGACTATAATTAAAAAAAACATATTTTCCTCCCCTGCATGTTCCAGCCATGTCCTAATGAGCTGAGACCTATTCACCACAACTGCCTCTAAAATCCTGCACTCAGAAAGTGGTTAATTGACTGTTAATTTGCATAACTTCAAATCACAACAACGCTGCCCCTAGAAGTGACTTCCTGTTTCGATCCAGCACGCCAAAATAAAAGCACACAGCTCGTCTCATTGATTAGTTCAGCAGGTACTTGCAACATTACAAGAATACAATTAAATACACACATTTTAAGTGTTTTGTCTGTTACAGGTTAGGCGGAAAGAAAGTTGAACTAATGAACTGCTGAACTAATGAAAATGATGGTGCTTTTATTTCGGCGTGCTAGATTGAAACAGGAGGTTACTTCTTGGGCGGCGTTGTCATGATTTGAAGTTATGCACAGAGTCAATTCATGTCCGAAGTGCCGTCATGCACAAGCTTAATATAGAATCTGCAGTTATGCATAAGACCTGAGGTGGCAGTAGTGAGTATAAAAATGACCAACTTGCATCTAGGCCCTTTAACCTTAAATGAGCTTCATAAGTCATTTTTTTAACAGTCTGTGAAGTGAAAACCATTCCTGGTGACGACGTTGTGAAGCTCATTGAGAAAATGTCAAAAGTGCAAAGTGGTAATCAAAGCAAAAAGCTTTTTTGAAGAATCTGTTTTATGTTTAAAACATAAGTCCATGTGTTCATTCATAAATGAATGCCTTGGGTAAGAATCTACAATGTAAAGAGTCTTGAAATAAAAGAAGGTACTGTATATTTTATGGACTTTTTAAACCCAATCTTTCTTCAATACTTCTTTGATCTCTGTGGCAATATCCCAAGATGTTACCCAAGAAGATATCCCTATATGTCCAGATTTTAATGGTTTTCTGTGCAATTGTTAGAACTTCGAAACTGCAATCAGAAAAGCTCAAACCATTTTGAATTATGCAGTGACCATTGTATTCCTTCGTATACACTGTACATATTCAACACCGTATTCTGTTATTTTGTGTTGTGTGTGTGTCAACATATATTTCCATTCAGGGAGCACTGAGACAGCCACAAGTGCCTGGGTAGATAAATATTGGAGAGGCCACATTACTCAAGTTGGCAGCTTCAAATAAGTTGCAGTGTATAAAGGCGTGAGGGCACAGTCTCCAACGGTTGTAAAAATTCACAGTTTAAATTATTCAAAATGTAAATCCACAAGAAAACGCGGGGTGAATTTATTACTTGCACAACAGAGAGTTTCAGCCATTTGACGTTTAAATATATAGTAGTTTGTTTTCACAGCATTGTTTTCCTTACACACTTATCAACCATAGCATTATAACCACCAGCAAACTATGTAATACTGTATATACATCCATGCCCCTCCTCTTAGTCTCCAACCTGTTGCTCAGAAACTTATTTAGCTCAATAAGTTTTTTCTCAAAGGCTTTCTACGTACACATGTATAATGAGACAATTTTGATAACCGTCTTGGTGAAACAACTCATATGTATCAAGGCACATTCATTGCAATTTCTCTTTCTGCACAAAATGATGGTGAGTTATGAACATGTCCTACAAAGTCTACAAACATTTAAGTAATAAGAGGTATACTCAGCCAAAGTCCCATGGATACTCAAGATTTATCAAAGCGTAATTAGCTCTCCCCCTTTTTTATATATAAACAGTTGCTCTTGGAGAAAAAAGTTCGAGACACCAGGCTATAGTGGGGGCTGCCTTTGATCCTCCTTGCGTCCCCTGTTGTTTGTTCAGGGCAGCGCTGATGTTGCATCTTACCCAAATCAAGTGCATTTGGTGACCAGGGCCTATTTTCTTGCTTAAAGACGGCAGTCTTGATCTTTACTGGGCTGTGCCTGTCAAGAGGCTTCTTCAGCAACAAATAAACCTTTTAGCAAAAGGATCACTCAACTCTAAAAGTCTGTTAAAGTTAACTTCAGTCAACAATGGGTATGCCTTTCAGTCACTTGACTTCTGCTGCTTTGGCCGCCATCTTGGAGACCTCTGGCTAGTGTTATCAAAGGTTGTTGCTTGATCATCGACTCGGGAGGGACAGTCGGCTGTAAGTTTGTATGGATCAATGAGTTGGTTTGTCTAAAAATACAAATAACCCTTAAAGATGCATTATGCAACTTTATATGCAAGGGAAAAAAAATATTATTTTGTGTGTTTGACCTTGTAGTGACCCAGCAGCTGTATGCGTGGTTTGCATGACGCCTTTACTTTTGATCACGGTGGCCTCTACAATGCTGCAGGATCAATTGTTTTGTAGGTTTTCCAGTGAGCGGGTTCGTCAGCAGAGAAAACCTTCCAAACAATCGATCCTGGAGCATCCTAGAGACCACTGTGATAGAAAGTTAAGACGCCATGCTGACCACTCATACAACCGGTGGGGCACTACAAGGTCAAATACACACAAATATCAACTTTTTTTTTCATATAAAAAGTTGCATAATGCCTCTTTAAGGTTAACCATACCCCTGGGCCTAACCCTTATTTGTGTCATGAAATCTTACATTTTCAACGCAGACTGTACCTCCTGAGCCGACGATCTAGCAACAACCGTTTTCAAACTATGCATCTGAAGTCAAGATGCTTCATGCAGCAGAGCTTGTTAAAGAAAACTGACAATTTAGGAGTTTTTCCTTATAAACTGCCACCACTTGAAAGCAGCAAAGCCTGACCTGGAGAACATTTGTGGACATTAGCTACAGTTGCTGAGCTACAGGTCATACAAACCTCTCCAAGAGAAAGTCCTTAAACATTCTCCAAACATCCAGCCTCGGACACAGCATGTGACAGAGGTACGAGCTGAGCTGTTACTGAAATTATTTAGAGAGTTTGTAAGATGTGAGCCGCACATGTGTTTATTGAGGCTAAATGCTAACTGCCTTAGGATGCTAGCACCTTAAGCAGATTAAACACAGACTCAGACTGAAGCTCTGTTGACATGACAATCTGTAAAATCCTGCTGTTGCTGGACTGTCATTACTGGAATGTCTTTACCTCATAAACTTAACCACAAGTTGTCTTCTTGAGCAATCATTACCATTGGCGGTGCAACTGTCAGTCAGTAGTCCTTCATTTTTATCCTGAGTAGAGCTACTGTTACATGTTATGTACACAATTCGGTCAACAAAATTGCGGCAAGACGTCATTGGAAACGCATGTATGTAAGGATTAAACAACGAGGAGCCGTGCATTAAACGGTTATAATGCTCAACGCGGAGTCAAGTTACTCCGCGAAGTGCATTATAACCGTCTAATGCACGGCTCCTCGTTGTTTAATCCACTTATACCATGGTCCCACAAATGTAACATTTATAATAAATGTTTTTTTCATTTACTAAACTCACTAAATATGCCAGACTACCGGGACTATTTTATGTGGGTTATTAGCCGGTCACTGAAGGCTCGTCTCAAAGCGAGTCATTCTCCGCAGCTATTACGAGAATCTCAGTCAGGCTCAACGAAACAACATAAGCACAGAATCACAACACAACAGGACTAACCCGGCACTTTTCCGTAGAAGTAAACACCGATGTGCGGCACTCGTGGGCAGGAGTTATTTCACTTCTACTCTTTTAAACCTGAAGCTAGCTAGCTCAACGAGCTCAACTGTTTATGGAAACAGCTGCGGTGGCGTCTCTTACACCTGGGCCCCACGAACTGAAACTTTTATGTTTGACTTTACTAATCCAGCCAAATATGCTTAAATGCAGGATCATTTTATGTACGCCTGAAAATTATGAATAGTGCCTTAACTGTTCAATAGAAATGGAAAGCTCGTACAGTAGGCTAACCTAGCTGCTCACTCTCCTCTACTTCTCATTTATCAAACGTTTTGTTTCGGCTAAAAGCGTTGAAATTAACCACAAAATCCATCTCATACGTTCCTGTCAATTACGAGTTTATCTGATTCAGCTGTGTCATGCGTTGCTATGGCGATGCCAACCACAGCGGAGTGATATCCCAGTGATTTAACTACCGGACTACGTGTGCGGTTATACCAAAATAATGCACGCTTGTTAGCACCCACCAGCCAATCACAATCGAGTATTCACCCAGACCATGGTATACAGCAAGTTATTTATGATTTTACTCACCCCAGTGTTGTCATGGTTACAATTGTGTACCAGAAGGAAGCTGGAATGCTGGTGAACTTGCTCGAGCTGGATCCTTTCTCCGCGTAGAACATTACGGTGGCGAAGATGATGATGGCCATAGTCAGCGAGAAGAGGAGGAAGCCCAACTCGGAGGCGCAACTTTTGAGCGTATACCCCAAGATTCTCAGGCCTTGCGAGTGGCGCGAGAACTTGAAGATCCGGAAAACTCGAAACACCCTCAGCGTCACGAACGCGCCGCTTACGTCTTCGTTGTTGGTCATCACCAGGCCTATGTAGTAGGGCAAGATGGCCACCACGTCGATGATGCTCATGACGGAGCGCATGAAGCGGTAACGGCTCGGGGCGGCGAACAAGCGCAACAGGTATTCGACCGTGAAGATCATGACGCACGCCGTGTCCATGCAGAAGAACGCCACGGTGTACCGCTCACCGCACGGCATGTTTTTGTGGTGCGGGGTGGCGCCACAGGGGACAGTTTCCACAACGTTAGTGATGACGGACACGGCGATGAAGAAGCCGGTGACGTAATAAAAGACGAGGGCCATGGTGGAGGTGTGCGGGTTTTCGAAGGCGCGCCACATTGTTTGCCGGATGGTCATGTTTGGCAGTTTCATATCTTTGTTCTCCTCCTGATCGTCTTGATGCCTTTCCAAATTCTCCCGTTTCCTGTCTTTGTACTCTTCATAGCAGCAGTCGCCGATGATCTCTGGAATGATGCCAAAGAAGGTCAACTCTTCGTCATAGGCTGAGATGCACTCTTGGCGCGGGTAGTGCAGCTTGCCCGTCCGGTAAAAGTTTAGGATGCTTCTAAAGACGTCCGGATCGCGGTCAAAGAAGTACTCCTTGTCTTCCTCGTTGTAAAAAAAGTCCTTTTCGGAGCTGCCCAGTAACGTGTCGGGGTAGCGGTCCAATGTGGTTCTCCAGGTCTGAAATCTGCGCCCGCTCACATTCAGCATAATGAGCTCATCCTTTTTCTTGCTGTTGCCCCTGGGGGCCAAAGGCATGGGACAACTGGCCACAGGCATCCAGCCGATAGCAGCCGCACGGGCGAAAGGGAGCCACGCCGCTGTGCCGGTCGCCATGGTGAACCAGTCCTCCTCACCTCTTCAAAGCCGGTACAGCTCAACACAATGTGACACCTGAAAGACATAAGGGTGAGAAATAAACACTAATCATCAACAATGTACATAAAAAGAGCCAAAATGACTTTAAATGAATGACTTTCCTTTACTTTCTTTTACAGTTATGGTCGGTGGAAGTGAAATTAGAACATATCCAAGATTATTGCAAATTTAACCTATTCTTGTAGTAATATTACAAGACAGCACACTGTGATACTTATTGAATCAAATAATGAAATATTGTGCGATTTACTATATACTCTGAACCATATGTCAGCCGTAAAAGGACAAATTGCAAACCTTAAAATGCATGCACTGTTTTGTTTGAAACTTCTTTTTCATACGGCATCTTTACTAGAAACCTACCCATGAACACACTTGGAAACTCCTATTCTCGAGTGCAAAAGTGACCTGTCAGTTCAGGTGAGCGCGGAGATTCTCAAATCCATTCAGATGAAGAACAGACAGCCTTCCCTCACGTCGCTCAAACGTGTACCGTCTCAAAAAAAAAAAAAAAAAGAGAAAGAGAAAAGCACCAAAACAAAGGCTGAACGTGCGTAAGTGTTCCCCTGCTGTTGGTGAAGATGAGAGGAGAGCCTAACCGTATCTGCGCTTCCAAGTGAATCCTACATGGTGTCCTCTTTGTGCTCGGAAGCATCCGCGTGTGTGAAAGTGAGATGCAGCGGAGAGGAGCAGCGGCTCTGCTTCCCTCCAACACCCGGCTAAATGTGTAGCTCTCTCTCCACGAGCGCGCACATGCGCCCTCCCCTGTGCGTATCGGGCTGATTGTCTCAACCGTGCACACACTACTCTACTACACAGAAGAAAAGGTGCTGGTGCTGAGTATTTCAAAGGCTATGAGAAGTACTTTTTGTCATCTCTGAATGCAACAGTGGTTCTCAAACTGCAGTACGTGTCTACAACATGGTTCTGAGGATCATCTGCAATTTTAGACTTTATTCATTTATGCTTTAGCAATGAATTTAAGTTGTATTTCTAGTTTAGGCAGTTTACTGGAGTAACATATTCCCAGACATGTCCTGCTTAAGCGTAAAACGCTCCCTGTTAACATTTGGCATACTGTGAAGAAAATATGCTTCAATGCTATAAAGCTGCTGTTACTGTAGTCAATACTCCAATACCACATGTTGCCATAAGTTAAACAGATTCATAGAGACATTTCTGTATCAAGTGATATCATTATATAAGGAAGATTTTAAAGGTACAAAGACACAGATGAGTAAAATGAATATCTACATAACAACAATAACAGAAACAATACAATATTTTACTCGTGTTGTGTTGATGTGTTATATAGGTGTAAATGTACCTGTTGTTGCTTAGATAGATAGATTAGATTAGATTGTACAAGAGGGGTAGGGTTTTCAAGTTTTAAAGCAGTAATAAGCAACTCATGCCCCTAGAGGCCGTAAGCGCCACTGCAGGTGTTTTAGCATGCTATGCTTTTTTTACTCATTAATTGTCTGTCAGAGTAAATACTATACGCTGACAGAAAACACATCCACACACATCCAATTACACAGTGGAGATAATTTTTTCACACAAACTTGGTTGTAAATACTGTTTAAGTGGCGCTAGCCCGCAGTTAGCTTCGCCTGTTAGCCTGTTAGCTTCTTCTTTGTGATTCTTTTAGTGTGTATTGGTGACTCTGACCCGTAGACAGCGAAGTTGCAATTGTGATTTTCTGGCTAGAGACACCAGGGAGAGATGAAAGACCCTCCAATCATCCCATTAACACTTGTATGAAACCCAGAGGGACTACGAAAAGGATTTATTAAGGTTAACAGTTACTCACTACTGCTTTAAACTTCATCCTCCTTTTGAGCATCTCACATATTAGAGCATCTTTAAAGGCACACTGTGTAACATTATGGACGATACTGTTGCTATCAAAACAAAACATGTTCCCAATGAGCAGTTCGACACAGAAAATGCTTTTTTTGCAGTGGGTAATCAAAGAATGGATTTGGATGAGGACCTGACCTGTTTGAATCTCAAAGTCGGCCGCCTTTAGTCACATCTCCATGGAGACGGGCAGGAGACGTACCCACTCCCGGTAAAGTTACAGTCATGTCTTACAGCAAAGGCACATGTTTGTTTGTACATTTATGAGGTATTTTTCAATGGTGGAAATATCCGTTATTAAAAAAGTAGCTTATTTTTCAATTTTGTTTATTGGGTGAAACTTTACACAATGTGGCTTTAAGAATTACAGTGAAAACATATGAATGGAAACGTATTCTTCTTTATTATTTCAATCTAAGGCTCAAACAAATAAATCAAATTACTTCCTATCCAAAGAAAATCGTCAGAGGCATTGGAGAAAGCCCACATCCAGAGCACCACTGACAGTTCCCTCCACACTTATAGCCCATAGCACACACAATTCTATCAAGGCACCCCTGCACCAGAGAGGGCTTTCAAAGAGGAGTCTGTGTGCTGGAGACAGGCGGCCTATTGATGGACCACAGTGCAATCAAATCCGCGCATGAAGTTCTAGCACATGATGTAAAATATTGATGAATAAAGGCTTAACAGATTCTGAAGTTTTTCAAGTGTTTCCTCACCAGGGCAGTGCTTGGCTCAATCAATACCTCTTGCGGGGTTTTGGAATGTTTGAATGAATATACAGCATTTTGCATTATGAAAAGGCTAAAAGGAGAAGAGAGGCTGCTTCACTCATGTTGTATTAAATGTAATGAAAATATGATGAAGTGGCCTTACAGATGAGAACGATGTAATTCGAGCTGCTGCAGAGTTGAACCACTCACCGTTATAAGTTTATTTGCACTTCGAATAACCCTGGACTGATGATGACCTATACTTTTGCGTGTTTTCATCTTCCCGGCAGTAAACAGAAAGGAGTTTTTCACAGGGTAGATGCCGATAGTTAAAGTGGGAAACCGTTCTATCTATGGATACGAAAAGGGAAAATAAAATGAAATAAATGCAAATCACAGGCACATTCATTACCATTTGCTCTTCTAATGCATCGAAAAGGCCACTTATCAAGTCACTTTTAGATGCTTGGTATTTACAAGCAAAGGTGTGATCCATCACCAGTTCTGCGAGTATGTAAATCCGACGCAGTAATTGCAATAATGTCACTAATGGCACATCATCCAATTTTGGTTATCCATTGCAACAGCTGGGATTTGAAGGCGTTACTCATTTGGCTGTCCTGCACCTGCTGCTCCTGTTTGCTCACTGGAAGATGGCCAATTTTTATGTGTCATAGCTTTGAACGAATAGCAGCTCGGCACAACCTCTTAACCCGATGCATCAACTTAAATGAAAGGGACGATTTCTCAGGAAGTTTGAACAAAGACATGTCTTTGCAATTCCAGTGATGGGTTTAGCTTTTTTCGTTTAATACTTTTTTAGCTTGGGGATCTTGCAACTCAAAGGGCCTGTTTTCTGATTTGATACTCAACAGGACACAAGTTTATGAAATAATTATAAAGAAATATTCCCAACGACAGCTTGTCAATCATATCGACTGAAGAAAGCAACTGCACGTAGCCATCTATGCTGAAAGGCGGTATAAGGCGGAAAAATACTTCAAACACCTTTCAGAGAACTAGCCGACATTGTTCGTCTTATTCCTGTCAATTAGACCCAAAGCAGCTGTATTACCAACTTATCACTACTGAGTGTGCTGTGAATGTGAAATAGCCAACTGTTGATCTCAGAGAAATTTGTAAAGTACATTATGAAGAACGAACTATCAATTAGCGATTAAAAGTCTTAAAGTGGACATATTATGCAAAATCGTCTTTCTTGAGGTTTAAACCATGTTTTATTGTTGTTCCCTCGTCAAAGACAGACGTGGAGTATAGTATTTCACAATATTTGTTTTGAGTTAATCCTCAGACAAAGCTCTTAAAATTTGCTGTTTCTTCTTCTACGGTGTCAGCGCCTCGTTCTGTGCTTCTTGATTACAATTGCATCATTGTTCATCCCCAAAAACTGTCCTCCATTTTTAAAGTCCATAATCCAACATTATCAATGTTGAGCTGTTGTGTGCTTTAAAGGGGACTATACAGAGTGTTAAAATTTAAAAATTATGATTTTTCTTCCCCCTACATCAGGGGTGTCCAAAGTGCGGCCCGCGGGCCAAATGTGGCCCTCAGACCAATTTTTGGTGGCCCTCGGGCTGCTTGCTGAATCGGTTCACATTATCAGAGATGGTCCTTTTTATTTAATATGTAATAATTCTACACAATTCTAACCTAACAACTAGCATTTTATTGTGAGACAGAGCTGGCATTAAGGTTTTAAGCATAAATAAAGGCATGAGGCACAATTTAAACCTCTGCTACTCGAAGGTTTCGTGGAACTAACCACCGACCCATGGCCCTTTACCCCGTGTAC
Source organism: Gobius niger (assembly GCF_951799975.1). Classification (NCBI taxonomy): domain Eukaryota; kingdom Metazoa; phylum Chordata; class Actinopteri; order Gobiiformes; family Gobiidae; genus Gobius; species Gobius niger. The sequence goes on along the minus strand of NC_136871.1, from coordinate 8,490,117 downwards.
GCTCCAATATGTGGCCCCCCATGAAAAAAGTTTGGACACCCCTGCCCTACATGTTTCAACAATGTCTTAAGGTGTAGAATGAGCCCAGACATATTCACCACAACTGCCTCTAAAATCCCGCGCTGTCACTCAAAAAGTTGTTACTTCGGGTCCAGAGTGCCGTGATGCACGAGCTTAATATAGAAGGTGCAGTTACGCAAAAGACCTGAGGTGGCAGTAGTGAGCAAAAAATATGCCAACTTCCATCTAACCCCTTTAAGTGTGTTTATCACGCACTGCTGGAGCTGCTAACCACGCTATATCCAACCTGGAGTTTTATTAGGTTTTTTTTTAGAAAATTATTCCTGTAGCTGCCAACAGGAGGAGCCCCAGTCAAGACTTTCACCAGCTCTGTCCCTGTATTTCATTGTTTAATTGTTACTATCCAAGGCCATAGCGCCTTTGCTCTGCCTGAACCTGTCAGATTTCGGAAGCTGTACAGGTAGGGCCTGGTTGGGAGAACGTTTGGGAACACAAGGAAGCCTGGGTGAATGTAGTGAGTGTGTGAGTGAGTGAGTGAGTGAGTGAGTGAGTGAGTGAGTGAGTGAGTGAGTGAGTGAGTGAGTGAGTGAGTGAGTGAGTGAGTGAGTGAGTGAGTGGTTCGTGGTGGTCAGATGGCGCAGATTGGCAGCCTCGCTTCCACCACTGAGTATGGAGTGAATGAATGATGCAATGTAAAAGTGTCTTTGAGTGTCCAGAAAAGCGCCATATAAAACCATAAATCATAAAAACATTATAAATATTATTAAATTCTGACAGAGACATATTTTCAAATGATAAAACTCAAAATATCAATAAGCTGAGGCACCCAAAATAAGGTTTTTAAGTCTATGTTTAAGCTCCACATGCATTAATCACACTTGAATCAGGGATTAAGCCAAAATCACTTTCTTGGATGCACTTATTTAACCTGTTATTTTTCATCCCCACCATTCATACTGAGATTTAAGTTTGATCCAAGCTTCAAACTTCGAAAATGGGTTGTTGCGAAATGACCTGACCGTTTTAAGAAGTGCTCATACGCCGATTACAGCGGATGGTGCAAGTGAGTGGCATCTCTGTGGGCATAAACGTCTTGTTGATGCCACACTGGTCGGAGATGATAGAAAGACAACAACGGCTCAAATAACAGCTGTCTGAAGAAGCGCACCTCCAACACTCCACATGAGGCCCATACTGTCAGCTCAGAGGAGCGGAGAGGGGCTCCATTATCAGCTCAACGAAATTGAATAGTACAAGATTGTTTGGCTTGTGTTTTTGTTGCTAGATTTAGCAGTAGAGTTACAAGTAAGGCTGTGGGTTTCAATAAGAGAGTGAACCAGGACCAGATAATAGGTTGTCTTAAAAGTCCTGAGGGTTTTTTATTCATTTATTTATTTGAGAAAACACTGATCTAACAAATTAAAAGTAGTAAAAGAAAACATGCTCACAAAGCCCTCCGCACACTACCGTCTTAACACCCAAATAATCCTTGGAGCTTTGTTGTCAGGGGCTTTGTTTTGCCAATACCATTGTCTCCTGACTGGTCCTATAGCTTGGTGACAGGCAGACGCAGAGCAGTTCAGAGGCTCCTTATGATGAGAGACGTCCAAGGCCAGTTACGCCGCCCGGATTGGCAGTGCGTGATGGCAGGTCGTTGCAGCACCTCCCACACAGTCTCCCTTCAAGCCCAACATCGCAAGACTTCCGAGATCAGACAAGACTGGGTATTTTCAAGCATCTGCAGATAACAGAACTGACCTTCCCCCCTTTAGAATTGTTAGCTCAGTCAACAAGGGGAGTTTAACACATGTCATAGCTGGCGAGAAGTCCGTGTTAGTGACTTTTTGGTGTAAAACCAGCACGATTGCAAGTGCAGTGGAGGAATACAGTATGTTTATGCAACAAAGGGAAAACTATATTGAGAACAAAGCACCAGTCTCGGAAGCTGACTTAAATGCAGCACAGTTGTGTGGACTTGTCATGTTCTTGTAATATAGGGCTCTCCGGTGTATACATCACAAATCAAGCGGCGGTGAATACAGCGCTCTCAGCTTCATTGAAAACAATGGGAGGTCGCTGGGAGCTGAGAGGATTAATTAAGGTGAATAATTGTCGGATTGTGATGAAATGTTTTTTGATTGCCATGATAACCTGCGTGTTGAGGCAAACGTCCGATATGAACAGAAATTGGACTTAATTGGTCTCAGTGAGTGTTTGTACAGTACGCTTCACTAATCCATCTTAACTTTGTGCTGAATTTCACACATTTATGTTTGCATTTCTGGAAATAATCATGATTCCAAGTTAAATGTAATGCTGACTAGAAAATCAAATAAAAGCTATAAGCTCTTAGGCGACGCTCTTCCTAGTTTTTAGGCTACAGCCTAGTTTTCTAGGCTTTAGATTTAGCTTAAGCATGATTTAGCTAACGCGTGTCATGACATTAAACATTTGATTAACAATTTATTTTATGTTTAAAGCAAAATAAATCGTTGAATTTGGAGCCTGATGTGTCCGGCACAGCTACGTTGAACTTTAAAACATAATCCATGCAATTAGTTTAGATCTGCAGACGTCGATTCCAGAGGCATAGCTTGCCATTAGGCAAGGCAGGCAGCTGCCCGGGGCCCCCAACAGTCAAGGACCCCCATGAACCAATCCATTTTTCAGAAGCTTGTAGTAATCGCTTAGATATACAGTGTAGTCTTTCTAATGATTCTGGTGACGCAGTTACAGCACCTCTCCACCAATGATCCGTGGCACTGTTTATCCCCATCCTGCTGCATGCTTTAATGAGTCATGGTCCCTTAATGTTAATTTATAATGAGCAGTGGACAGACTTTTTTACTCATGGCTCCACCAAATTATATTTCTAATAGTGAAACCAGTTTATTGTAACACCCTTCATGACCTAAAGAACCTCATCCTTCGGTTCTGTGGAAACTTATGCAGAGAATTGCATTGCAGAGAATTGATGGGAGTTGTCAGGTGACCCACTCCTGCTCAAATGTCGTCCTCTTTCTCAGTGCGCAGCACACCGAGCGTCCACCAGAGGGCCCCCTACTGACATTCTTGCCTGGGGCCCCTTGGTACCCCACTGGTCGATTCTAATCATTAACTTACTCAGTTTACAAGATTGAAGCTGTAGTTCCGACAAATGGAACATCCAACCGCACAACAGCTTTTAGGCAAGATTTACTGAGAAAGACTCAATTTATCGAACACAATCTGTCATTCACAGGCAAAAACGCTGTCTAATACCGCCATTGTTTTCACCGCCACATCCACGATGCTCTGAAATGACCTGTATCATTTCCTAGTTATCCAGAGTGTTGTTGATTTCTGGAGATATTTTTCATGCAGACCTTATACTTGAAGAGTTTAGTGGTGCTAGTGGCTAGCGTAGTAGCCTGCATTAAAAAAAATCCTCAAAATCATCGGATAGTCCTCAAAACGTCGCCATATCTGATTTGTAGAAAGCTCCTTTGTGAATTCCACGTGTAGTAATGCCAGCCGCAGGTAAACAAACTACTGTAGATCCGGTAACCTAGCAGATCACTCCGCCGCGTAGCTTTCAACCAGGAAGCTGATGCTGCTCAATAATATAAGCAAAATGGTTATATTTTAAAAGAAAAATATATACTGTCAACACAAACACAGACATTTATATTGGTAGTTTGGTGTTATAAGTGATTTGCCTCAGGTGCACTGTGCTTGGGTCAGACTGTTTGAAAGGAAGGGTACTAGTTACCATAGACATGAGCTAGCCTAGCACTAGCCTAGCGCCAATAAACCCATCCATCCATCCATCCATTTTCTTCCGCTTTATCCGGGGCCGGGTCGGGGGGGCAGCAGTCTTAGCAGAGATGCTCAAACTTCCCGCCAATAAACTCTTCAAATATAAGGACTGCCTGAATTAAAAAAATATATCCCTTTAAGGTTAGTAGCTATGGGCAGCGTCAGGGTTAAGCTGATTGATATATGTATGACGTTTCACTCTCATGAATTGTGATTGGTTGATGTATCTCAAAAAACTCAACAAAAGAAAAATCGCACTCTGGAACATAGGACCCGGAGAACATAGGTACGCACCCAAACCTACTGGAGGGGCGCGACTCACAGACCCCTGCTGTTGACTGCAGTGGCTCTGTCTCCCCCGTGTCTTATTCAGCTTGGTAACATACTGTATTAGTCATGATTCTCCAGCCACAGTGTCACGTGTGTGAGTGGCAAAACCATCCGCTGCTGAAATATCAAGGGTCTGCTAAGAGCAACTAAACGCCTCTTGTAGCACTACAAGTTAGCAGGTACTCCTGATTATTTGCTGCTGTCTCGTTTCTATGGCAGGAGATCCGGGGAATGTCTGCTGACAACGGTTGCTATGAGGTATGACTGAACAAGAACTGTTTCGGGGCGGGTTTTTGTGAAAGGTCAATTCAATATTTCTGAATCATCAATATCTTGGCATGATTCTACTCGTTATTTCTACACCCAGTAATAAACACTGACAAAAGTAACACGGTCTCGTTGAAGTGGCAAATGTTCTGTAATCAACGTTTCAAAAACCTCTTGAGGGTAAAAGAGGGTGCGTTTCCGCAGGAGGTGTGTACATATTCATCTGCCAACCTCTTATCAGTTTTCAGCAGATTAGGCCGAATACATCAGTGCAACGCGAGATGTTGCTCAAGATGAGATGGATAGTGAGGACACATAAATGGTGGGTATTTTCTGGTCATTTACTGAAGACGAGAAAACAGCGGTAGCATTTCTCATATGCATCGACAGGTGGTTCATAATCATTTCTGAACCACCTGTTTACCAGTCCCTACGGTTTGTGTAACACTGGTTACTCGGTATGTCCAAATATGTGTCATGGGCATTTCTTTAAAAAGAAAGGCACTAAAATATCAAGATAGTGAAATAGCAATTATTATTACACATATACACTGTACCTCTTGACTTATTATTGGTCGGGAGATATTCTGTGCTTTGACTGGTCATAAGGTTAATGAGTAAATATATGGTAATTCAAAACTATTATTTATTAAGTACACATTTCTTCTTTCAATCGCGCTTCTGTTTACCTCTGATAAGCCTGACTGGAGCAGGGTACCTTTGGGCTTTGAAAGTCCTTGATGATCCTGATCTTTTCTAAATAGTTTTTTTTTATTGAGAGCTTGCTGTTAATTCTCTCCAAATAATATCCACATATTCTCTAAACTAGTGCTTTTCGAAGGAAGCAGCGATTTGTATAACCAGTGATGTGAGAAATGAAGATGTCCTATGCTCCAGATGGGAAAGGAGAAAACGTAAAAAAAACAAAAGAAATTCAGAAAAACAGCGTGAACTCTCTTAAGCAAAAACACAAAGTCAGGAAGAGGTACTTAAAGTAAGAGCGTGGGTCACTGTCGTCGCCCGGGCTCCGTCTATCAGGTGCTCACAGCAAGAACTGATAATGAAGGAAAGGTCAAAAAAGAGTGGGACAAGAGTACTATGAAAAGAATATGCTTTTACTGAAACTTTTTAAAACCACTTTGGACACTGCCTTGGTATTTCATTTAGTATAGCTTAAGAATAAAATACCTTTAGGACTTCAATGCCAGCAGATGATGATGGTCTCCCTTAGCGACAGGAGCAAGATTGAACACAACGGGCTCAGCTGATAACGTGTTTAAGTTGAAGTGCAAGTGATTTGAGCAAAACTTGTTCACAACACGTCTGGTGATCCTGTATCACCTGTATCCTTTAGAAGCATCGGGCAAGATGACTTTATTGTATATTGTTTGGATTAACCTGCTGGTGCAGTGTTTCCTCTAGTTTGTGGTCATGCTAGTTAGATCTCAAAAGAGGAGAAGAAGAAGAAATAGATGAAGAAGAAGAGGAAAAAGAAGAAATAGAAGAAGAAAAAGAACAAATAGAAGAAGAAGAAATAGAAGAAGAAATAGAAGAGGAAATAGAAGAAGATGAAGAAAAAGCAATAGAAAGAGAAGAAATAGAAATAGAAGAAATAGAAATAGAAGAAGAAATAGAAATAGAAGAAGAAATAGAAATAGGAGAAGAAGAAGAAATAGAAGAAGATGAAAAAAAAGCAATAGAAGAAGAAGAAATAGAAGAAATAGAAGAAAAAGAAGAAATAGAAGAAGAAATAGAAATAGAAGAAAAAGAAGAAATAGAAGAAGAAATAGATGAAGAAGAAATAGAAGAAGAAATAGAAGAAATAGGAGAAATAGAAGAAAAAGAAGAAATAGAAGAAGAAATAGAAATAGAACAAGAAGAAATAGAAGAAATAGAAGAAATAGAAGAAAAAGAAGAAAAAGAAGAAATAGAAGAAATAGAAGAAGAAGAAGAAATAGAAGAAAAAGAAGAAATAGAAGAAGAAATAGATGAAGAAGAAATAGAAGAAGACATAGAAATAGAAGAAGAAGAAGAAATAGAAGAAATAGAAGAAAAAGAACAAAATAGAAGAAGAAATAGAAGAAAAAATAGATGAAGAAGAAGAATTAGAAGAAGAAATAGAAGAAGAAAAAGAAGTAGAAGAAGAAATAGATGAAGAAATAGATGAAGAAGAAGAAGAAGAAGAAGAAGAAGAAGAAGAAGAAGAAGAAGAAGAAGAAGAAGAAGAAGAAGAAGAAATAGAAGAATTAGAAGAAGAAAAAGAAGAAATAGAAGAAGTAGAAATAGAAGAAGAAGAAGAAGAAATAGAAGAAGAAGATATAGTCACAAAGCGCTTTACATGAGACAAAGCAGAAAGAGAGGCCAGTGTGAGCGATTGGTGATGGTCAGAGGATCGGTCAGTTGAGCCAAGAGTTCCCAAAGTGCAGTCTTTGAGTCAAAGCAATATTTAACAGGGCTGAACGATTATGAAACAATATTGCGACAATGATATTATTGTGTTATTTAGCTAAATAATTTCACAATATGCTCCATTCTAATTAAACACAAATCGTAACTAGTTTTTTTTAGCAAATTATGTCAAAACAAGACTTGAAAAAACACATCAGGACCAAAACAAGGGTAAAGCTGAACTAAACTAGGAAATGTCTAACTTAACCTGAACTTTCATAAGTTCAATGGATTTTTTGTTTCTGGCTGAGTTTTCCAAAAAAAATGTGTCTATCTCAGTCAGAAGAAGACTTTATGGCTTCTTACCATACGCATGTTGCATCACCTAAAATCTTATATCTATACATTTTGCGATATATTGTGCAGTTTTGGAGATTTCTTGCAACAACTGTATTTCTTCCATAGAGTTGCATTGGCCCCTGACATTATGACATCATCCGTCCATCCATCCATCCATCCATCCGTCCATTTTCTTCCGCTTTTTTTTTCCGGGTCGCGGGGGCAGCAGTCTCAGCAGAGATGCCCAAACTTCCCGATCCACACACACCTCCTCCAGCTGTTCTGGGGGGACCCCGAGGCGACACCAGGCCAGCTCGGAGACATAGTCCCACCAGCGTGTCCTGGGTCTTCCACGAGGCCTTGTCCCACTAGGACATGCCTGGAACACCTCCCGCGGGAGGCGACCAGGAGGCATCCGGAACAGATGCCCGAGCCACCTCAGCTGCTCCTTTCGACGTGAAGGAGCAGCGATTCTACTCCGAGCTCCTCCCGGGTAACTGAGCTCCTCACCCGATCTCGGAGGGTGCGCCCAGCCACCCTGCGAAGGAAACTCATTTCGGCCGCTTGTATTCGAGATCTTGTCCTTTCGGTCATGACCCAAATCTCATGACCATAGGTGAGGGTGGGAACGTAGATCGATCGGTAAATCGAGAGCTTTGCCCCCCGACATCATTATGACATCATCACATTCTAAATCATGAACGCAACCTTATCATATATTTAATGCATTTTTGATTAAAAAATGTGTTTCAATGAAAAAATAAATAAATAAATAAATCCGATTTTAAATACTTTTTGCCTGAAATGATTTTAAGCGTTAATTACATTTTGCAGAGTTGATGATGGTGGAGAACTCATGGTCCAAGGGCATCTGTGGCTAAATACGAAGGTTACGCATCACAAAAAAGTACGGAGTGAATGAAAAATTGGCCCTTGTGAAGCGATTTGTGAGATTTGTGTCACCACCCCTGTCCTTCAGAACCTCCACTGGCTCCCCGTCCCTCAACGCATCCAGTTCAAGGTCCTCCTCCTCACTTTCAAAGCCCTCCATAATATGGCCCCTCCATACCTCACCGACCTCCTCCACCATCACGCTCCATCTCGCTCCCTCCGCTCCTCCAACGCCGACCTCCTGTCCCTCCCCTGTAAGACCAAGCGCCGAACCTGGGGAGACAGAGCCTTCTCCATCGCCGCCCCCACACTCTGGAACTCACTGCCCCAACCACTCCGTGCCTGTTCTGACCTCCCCACCTTCAAGAGAGAACTCAAAACCCACCTCTTTGAAAAGGCTTTTAATATCGAGTAACTGCCCTCTATTTTAATGTGCTAATTTTATGTGTGATTTTATTCTTGTTTTCTGTAAAGCGTCTTTGTCTTGAAAAGCGCTATACAAATAAAATGTATTATTATTATTATTTTTATTATTATGTGTGAGGTGCTCTAACATTCTCAATCCCTTCATCAAGTAAAGCAAAAAAAAAAAAAAACAATTAATGGAGTCAATATTGTAATGACTTGGTTCAGGAGCAGGATTCACGCCTCAACCAACCCATTTTCCTCTCAGCCAGCCACTCCTGCCTTTGTCTATAACCACGTCTCGAATTTCCCGGATGCCCATTTAACACTGTTTGTCTGGCACTGTCAACCCCTCCCTATATCCGTTTATCTTCCAACGCTGATTTTTCTGCTGCGAGGGGGTCCCCACAAGCTGGGTACACGGAGCCCCCACCCATGGCCTCACCCAGCGATCATCATCCTCTCACCTTGAATGCACTCTCACTCGCACCTCGTTGTGGCATTGTCCTTGCGAGTGAATCTCATTCTAAACGGAAGGCCAGACAATGTTTTAATATAGAGAACGAGCTGCACGAAGAAAACACTGCATTCATCCTATTGTACTTTCATACAATATGCATTTTAATTCTACCACTGATTTCCACATGTAAAGCTCAAGGTGCAAACAGAAAGAGAGAAGGGGGCATAAAGTCTATATGCACATCTATAGAAACTTCCCTGACAGTCAGCAAACGTTGTCGATAAGAGACTTTTAATTAAATCTCAAATGGGCACAGTGAATAGGACAAGGCCTAATTTCTGACAGAGTTATAAATTACATACGATGATGAATATTTTCAATTATAGAAATCCTACGTGACAAAACCATCAGCCGTAATGACTTCAGTGTAGGTGCGTGGGAAGAAGACGGTTTTACACCTAATAGCATTATGCACAAAACCCAAACAAAGTACAGGGATTTGACTCTCCTGTAATGTGCGGCAAGGCTGGTACCGGATTGAACTTTGATCCTAATGTGCTTTCAGTGGAGTTAGAACATTGTAAGTGATGGAAACCTCATCTTTACCATCATTTTACAGCTTGGCCAGCCAGACTACACATTTTTACAATTCTTTACAAAGCTGCCCGGCGGTCAGCGTTATTTCCATGAGTTCTAAAGAGTGTGTTTGACAAGTGGATTAGCGCAGGGTTCATCCAACAAAAACATTACGTTTAACAAGAAACATCACACTGAAAATGTCCATCCTCTCCCAAATCAACAGGCTAACTACAAAACTCTTATTACAGGTGAGAAGGGTATGAAGTTAGTTCTGGATGATGCATGATTTCAAAGTGCTCCACATTTGATTGCTGTTACAAATTTGCATATGTGATTAGAGCGAAGTGTACTGCTTTTGGGATTGACTGCATGCAGACCCCCAGACTCTCCTGCTTTTGAACAGAAAGCAGGTGAGGCTGGCTAGCCAGGCTAATAATTCAGGCGACTGACAACGACCCAAATAGAGGAGACCGGGACTTTTTTTTTTTGTAGTCGACTCCTCTCCAACACAACATTCCACAAGAGCCACACTTACATTAAATTAAAGCTTAAACCTCTTAAAGTCTTGCTTACTTCATTATATCTCATTATATTACAGGGCGGGTCATCACAGTGAGTGGGGTTGGTTGTCTATATTGTTATTAATGGCATTTTGGGTATTAACATGAATTTGACAAGTGTAACTTTTTTGTTTCATGAGATAAAAAGACAAAGCCGTTTTTTAAATACTCACCAAACAAAGCCTGATGTGCTCATATCACTATTATGAAGTATTTTTTAAGTTTCAGCAAAATCCTCTGTAATGAGCTTGAAAATGCAGGAAATCATCCAAGTAGTAAAAGTACTGTTCAAAAGTTTAGGGTACTTATTTTTGAAAGATTATTTTTTAAATGAGGATAACTTAAATTAATCTAAAATACAGTCTAGACATTGTTAAAGGAACAGGCCACAGTTTTTCCATACTGAGATATGTTCTTACCTGAGCTTAGATGACTTGATGCTGTATGTACTTGTCTGATCTTTGTGCATGCCTGTGGAAGATCCTTGTTTGGAGCTATAGGAATACATTGGGAAAGGCCAAATGCTAACAACATCTTTGGTCTTTTTGTGTGACTGAGCGCACGCACAAAGACCAGACAGATGCACATCAACTCGTCTAAGCTCAGGTAAGAACATATCTCAGTATGGAAAAACGATTGCCTGTTCCTTTAATGTTGTGAATGTCTTTTCTAGCTGGAAACAGGTGATTTTTAGGTGTGCAGAGGCGCTCCAGTGTTCCAGTGTGAAAACCCTCATGCAATTATGCTTCTATAGAACTACCCTGGGTGAACCCCCAAACTTTGGAACGGTGAAATGAATATGATCATGAAAGAGCCACAAAGACAAAAATCTCCACCATTTTAGACTCATGTGACAACCAGCCCCACTGAGGCTTTGACAAAAGATTTGACCTATTGCTCTCACGTGACTTAGTTGTTGTTCAGTTCAAAGCTGCGATCTTTATCTTTTTGCCAAATTGCATTATATTATTTAGCAATGGTATTATCACTGCAGAATCTGAAACGTATTTTCATTTCAGTGTTCTCTGGGTGGATGAAAACAGCTGGAGAATCAGGACATTGAGCCTGATGTTCAATAACAAGATCAAGTCACAGCAAGTAAAAAGCAATGTGACAACCAACCCGTGCGACAACCAACCCCGGTCTCCCCTATGTGTGTGATGTATCAGCCCAGCTAGAAAACATTATGATGTAGAGGTGTTTAGCATTTGACGAAGTGATTATGACATGCCATTAAATTAGTTACCTTTTTTAGACTTCGCTGTTAAAACACGTTATAGAAGTAGTCATACAGAGGTATTGTATATTTTAAACAAAAGTAAAAACAACAATCACTTCTTTTTGCAAGTCTTCAACATTCATCTGTGGACGTGTATGCAGCTACTCTACACATATTACTCCTGGAAGGCTCTATATACTGTAGGAAACCACGAGGAGAAATCGTGTTATTATATTACATTTGCTTCATTATGTGGCACTGCTCTTATTCGCTCACATCAAACAAAGCGGCACGGCAAAGCGCACGGCAGCCATTAGCGGAAACAAGTTTGGGGAAATACACGAAATGCATTCATCATTTAAAATGTGATTAGTTACCGGCTTCTGTAACAGAGCAAACTAATTACAATATACAGGCATAAAGCGTCTGCATTTTTCAGGGCGCAAAATAGCTCGCTTTTGTGGACAGGTTTTGAAAATAATTTGGATTTGCAGGCCCCGCGTTCGCTCGGGGAAATTCATTACTCGGCCGGAGATAACAATGGTGGTATTGTGGCGGTCAACAAAAGTTCAGGGCTGAAAGAGGGCGAAAAGTAACAAGGGAAGGAGACATGAAAGAGTTAGAATCAAAGGCGCGGTGAACAAGTGCGATGTGTTGTGGGTGAGTGGGCACGCACACGCCAGGGCCAGGTACAGTATGACATTTAGATGATATTTTCATGCAGAAAGTGAATTTCGGTGGAGATAGTGTACGCTCTGAAGTTGACGCGTTGTAGAAGTCCAACTTAATCAGGTTTTTGATGCTTGGCTTTGATGGAGAAGAACTTGAATCGAGAAGGAAAAGGCTTTAATGCACAAGGGCTGTCGCTATATTAAATTGATTTTTGTATGTTTTGATGTTGTTCCCTTGTCAAAAATAATTGCTCTTTAGTTTTACTTTATTTACTAAGCACACTCATAATATGGTATAGCAGCCAGGCTTTTATTTTGTTTTGTTGTTTTGCCATTTTGGCACACCATCAACTTAGAATGACAAGCTGCCACTCCAAAAAACACTAGGCCTACACTTAGTTGTATAAAATGTAAAATGTGGTATTTCTCCCCAACTTATTGTTGAATACGCACTAAATAATCCTATTAATCAGATATAATGACCAAAAGAGCTCAGCAGTAGTCATTCTAGCAGACTTTAACAAAATGTTTAAAGCAGTAGTAATGCCCCTAGAGGCCATAAGTGCCACTGCAGGTGTCGTAGCATGTTGCGTTTTTTGACTCTTTAATTTTCCGTGAGAGTAAATACTACGCTGACAGAAAACACAAAGGAAGAGAGGGATATTGTGCATCAAATTACACAATGGAGATCATTTTTTTCACTCAAACTTGGCTGTAAATATTGCTTAAGTGGCGCTAGCCCGCAGTTAGCTTTGCCCGTTTAGCCTGTTAGCTTCTTCTTCATGATTCCATTAGTGAATATTGCACCGCCGACCGGGTGCAGGTAAAGTTGCAAGTGTGGCTTTCTGGCCAGAGACACCAGGGGAGATGAACCCCCCCCAATCATCCCATCAACACTTGTATTACCCCCACAGGTACTATGAAAATGATTTATTAAGGTAAACAAGTTACTGAGTATTGCTTTAATAGATAAACATGGAAAGAAAGGCTCGCGACCCATTGAAAATAATTCCACAACCCACTTTAGGGTCCCGAACCACCCGTTGAAAACCAGTGATTAGGCCAACAAGCTGAGAGCTGAGATTTTAGAGCGGAGAAGGTGCAGCCGATGTAACACTCAAAGGTCAAGCCTGAATGCAAACAGAAATAATCAGGTGAGCTGACAAGCATTTATGACAAGAAACAAAATGTCTTCACTTTACATAAAAAACGATAGCGATATGACATAACTTTTTTCCATACAACAATTTACAGATTATGGGGTCGTTTATTAAGCGTTTCAGACTTCAGACCCTAAAACTGTAATGCATGTAATGCACGTATTTTCAAATGGCAAATGAGGTGCAACATGCCTACAGATAGCTCGCACCATTTAGCACCTGTCTTTATAAATGACCCCCCATGTGTGCTCAATGCTGCGCCTCAATTCAGGAATTGATCTTATGAAGCGGAAGTGTTTCAAGCCAATTATTCCAGTGCTGCTTCAGTCAGATCATGTGACTCGTGAGCTCCAATGAGGTGCGGTTTTGACAGAGCACTTTTCATTACGTTGTTCTATCTAAACAATGGGTGCCGCATTTCAACAATGGTTCATTGCTTTACTGTTTAAGGCCTCTAATTCACCACAGAATGAGATTTTTTAGGGGCAACACGTGGTTAGTCTTCACACTGAAGCAGAAATGGAACATATGTTTTCCAAATCAAATGCATTTTCAAGTTCAGAATGAGTCAAAGCTGGTTTATATTATTGGTATCCAGACACTATTGCTGTAACAGTAACACACATTTATCAAGAGAGGCGCTTAATAGTGAGTGCAAGCTGGAAAAGAGCATACAGCTTATTGGATCTACAACCAGTAGCTTGCCGCAGATTTTCTACATCTCTACATGCTTAATAACTCAAATTTTAGATGCATTTTCTGTTGCTGAACCTAATCTGTGCACAGTTGGTTCAAAAGTAAAGTATAAGGACTAAACTCAAGTCACTTTCTTTGAAATACCCAATTTGGCAAGTCATTTTTCTGGGTGAACGCCACCTAAGTTGCATTTTTCACAAGTGTTTTGGAACATAAGTAGCTCTCTAATGTTCATACTGTGTAAAAGTAGCTCGTCGGGTAAAAAAGGTTAGAGACCCCTGGCTTAAAGGAATAGGCCACCATTTTTACATAATGAAATATGTTCTTGTCTGAGCTTAGACAAGTTGATGTGTACCTGTCTGGTCTTTGTACGTGCCCTCAGTCACGCAAAACGACTACAGATGTTGTTAGCATTTGGCCTCTCCCAATGTATTCCTATAGCTCCAAACGGGGTGAAGCTAGAATTGACTAAGCTCTTCCACGGACCAGACAGGTACGTATCAACTCGTCTAAGCTCAGGTAAGAACATCTCAGTATGGAAATGGTGGCCTTGAAACGCCCTGTACAGTTTCTGCTGCTTGTGCACATGCTATTCGTTTTGCACATCGCTTGGCACATGACCCCCATAATGTATGTTCCTCTTACACATTCAATCAAGTATTACACCTGATCCTAAAATGGCCCACATGATATTACACACAGTCCTGTGGCTAATATTGCGCCTCATTTATAAGCTCTCTGTCACTAACCTTATTCTGGCTGTTTAATTTCCAACTCAATTAGACTCCGGTGAGGTATGAGCAGGACTTTTCGGGGTTCAAGGTGCATCCAGGCAGTTGTGTCTAATTTCCTCCTCGGCTAGAATAATACATTTACTTAATATTTAGTGTATTTCATCTCGTATATATCAAAAGGAGCCTTATTGCGAGTAGTGAGAACAAAGAAAAGCGCTTAAACAAACACTCTCCTTGATCCGTCTGATTGGGCCCTCGAATCAATGCGTCTGCTGAGTAGTAATGAGAGAGGTAAACACAGCACTACATGAGCAGCCACATGCCGCTCAGACGCTCTCACCCGGAGTCTGATCGCTGGGATTGATCACCGTGATTGGCCCGAGGCCATGCCCTGATTCTTCTCTGTGTCCTCTTGGAAATAGACTCCAAATGCTGGTTCCTCACGGCGCCGATCCAGACCACCCATTTCTCCGAACAGCACAGGGACCCATGGACAGAGATGATATTACAACGAAATGAGAAACACCAGACTTTGGGATTAGTTTTTCATGGCAGCTTTTCTCCTTGATGATGTGAATTTGTGTGATATCCAATAAATGAATATTCTCATCTTATCTGCTTATATTTCAAGACTTTCCTCACAGCGTGGTATAAAACTGCTCCCCGACAGCCCTCTTGGTGGTTGTGGGTCGATAGTGCTGCAGAACAGTGCGAAGGGCCTTGCTTTGGGGACCAGACTGCTCCAAACACACCGTGTTCTGCTCTGTCCAAGGGGACGCTTCCACCTGTTCAAAGCAATAAGTTCTCAGCTTTGAGAACTCACAAATCAGGGAGAGGACAGGTTGGAGTGTTACTGCGTTTGTTCCCACAGGAATGAAAGCATCATATTCTGCTGTGATTTTTAACTCCTGTTTTAGCTTAGTAAGACCTGTGTCAGAATTTAAAAAGGTTAAGGAAAAATGTTACCCCAAAGTTCTCAAAAAAAAGAAAAGAAGTCTTGGTCAGAAGTGCTAAGTTGCAGAACATCAGATTAAAGTTTTAACACTCAATTTCATCACTATACATTTATATAGAAAACATTATGATTTTGCTGAAAGCCTAAAGTGCATATGACACATCATACACCACTTTTTGTTACAACGTAGTTAGTGCAATTGTGCTTAAGATTTAGCAAAGAACATTTCCCCATTAGTTGACAGGAAGTGACATAGAGAGAGGTAAACAGTTTTAAACTATTGCTATGCCAACCATGATAAATGTGTGAGTCAGAATTCTTTTTCTTCTTTCCCTCTATGCAAATTTAAAGGAACTGGCCCATTTTTCCATACTGTGATATGTTCTTACCTGAGCTTAGATGAGTTGATACATACATGTCTGGTCTTTGTGCCTGTGGAAGAGCATGGTCGCTTCCAACTTTACCCCCATTTGGAGCTATAGGAATATGCTGGGAGAGGCCAAATGTTAACAACATCTTTGGTGACTGAGCGCACACACAAAGACCAAGCAGTATGGAAAAACGGCGGCCTGTTCCTTTAAATGAAAGTAACTTTTCTTCATCAAATTGCTGCTTCACTGAAATAAAATCAGAATTATTACAAATTTGAAAGACATGACAAAAAGCTTTGTTTCAAATACCTTGCACGTTTTGATGAACTTTGAATTTACTTCCATCATCCTCAGAGGCGTCTCCTGCATGATGTGTCTCTTATCAATCGGGAGACGGAAGTAAATTCAAAGTCCGTCAAAACCCATAAGGTATTTGAAACAAAACCTTTTTGTCATACCTAGTCTTTCAATAAGAACCATATAAACCATTTGAACTTTCAACAGATGTTATCTCTCTAACTAAATCATAGTTACAAAAGCATTAAATCCAATGCACTTTAAAGCCTTGGGCCGGCCCTGGTGACAAACAAGTCTGAAGACGTCCTTGGCTTGTTTACTACTATGTCAATCAAAAGGAGTGCACAATATACCTCACTTGAAGGAACATTTAACCTTGGAGAGCTTTCGATCATGGAATTTGATTTTCAAAAATTCCACTTTGCGTTGTTAAAACAAGCCAAAGCAGATTATAGTGTAACATACAGGAGCTCTTGTTGACATGACAGCACCTGGACACTACAGTGTGTTACATGTATTTAGTGACGGGGCAGCTATTGTTTCGTCTGATGTCAATATGGTCACCGTTGACTTTGTCGCAGTCCAAACTCTGCTAACTTGAGCCAAATTGTGATTATGTGAGCGTTTTTATGCAGACAGCTGCCAAATGATTATCCTCCCAGATGGACTATATCCTTAATAATCTTTAAATCAACCGCAAATGTGGCCCTCACTGCCAAACTGCCACCGCAACAACACTGTCAAAAAGTCATATCAAACCACTTTCCCCATACTGCTTAATATTATGTAAAATAGTGCCAGAATCTGATGGTCTGTCTCTTTGAATGGAGCTCCTCTCGTCAGATAGTGTTGAGATGAGAGGCTTCACTGAGTCCTTGTGGCGTCTTATGAACAGGCTAATCTAATCAGGTTTTTATAAAGATGTGGATATCAGGCATGCACATCACTGCTGCACTCTCCTTTGAGTTATTGTGCTGAGTTGAATATCACCCTCCATCTGAAAATGGAATAAAAACAATTGTGCTCACCAGCCCACATTAGGATTCACACCGCATACTTGTTACACCGGAGCAGACCCAAGGATTGAGTCTTTTGGAGATTTGGAAAGCGGAGCAGCCATTATGTGATTAAATTACCATTCATAATTTCGCTATCTGCTGCTCTTAGCCTGGATGCTTGCCTGGATAAACAGCCCACGTCTCCAAATGCGACGTGTGTGCTCTGTATTGTCCCATTAGTTAGTTAAATAAGGGGTTTTACAGAGTGATTTGGCGGTGAAGAGAGAGCTGATATGATACGGGTCTTAATGTTGGTCAAATTAAGTAATGACTACCATTAAGACACGGCAGTCTGGAAGCACACACTCAACATGGAGAGAGCGAAACCAAGGCTTCACAATTAATGACTACAACACAATCGGTTCTATCTACCACCTCTAATACAACCACTACTACTACTTCTACTACTACTACTACTCCTACTACTACTACTGCAACAGCTACTACTTCTACAATTTCTAAACACTGAAGAGGCACCAAGAGCCCACACACCTGTAGCACAGTGGAGGTGTCACAAGAAGAACTACAGGAAAGAAAAAGGTACAAATGAGGAGAAGAAGGTGAAAGACTGTTTGCAGGAGGAAGAGGAAGGAGGAGGTGGAGCTGATCAGTGCAGGACACCACGCTCTGAAACAGGGATAAAACCATGAGGCACTGCATCGGTTCAGAGGATCAGAGGGGACTGAAGGCAGCCAGCCAGGTTTCCTCGGGTGCAATGGTTTCCTCCAAAAATACGCTGGTCAGGTTGGCCCGCAGGACTAACGCCTGAACACAATTTACAATGAGAAATAAAGCACTTACTTACTTACTACATAAACAAACTACTACAACTACTACAGTTACAAATATTAGAATCAGAATTAGAATAGTTTTTATTGCCATTGTTGGTGAACATGCTCACCAACGATCGGATTTTTCCCCCCGGTACAATCGTGCAACATAAAACAAAAAATAAAAAATAAATCATAAAACACATAACTTAGATAAATGATTAACTATAAAAACTTTAAAACTACAAGACTATAAGGGCATGAATAAGAAGATTAAATAAACTATGATAAAGACAACAAGTACTACAACTACTGCTACACCTACAATTACAGCTACTACAACTACTACTATACTATTATTATACTACACTATGCTATTATTATGATGACTACAACAAAAATTATGACTATTACTACAACTATTATTATTAAGTACTACTACTATTACATTGACTGCTACTAACACTATACTAGCTACTATTTCTACAACTACCACAGCATTTACTATTACTTCTACAACTACCATATATATTTACTAGCTGAGACCCGGCCTTTGGCCGGGCCTCGCTAGTCTCCACATTTGATATTCAGAGATTATGAGTTATTACAAAGAAATGTCCAGTATAGTCCCTATAACCCGTCACTCAGTACAGCTGTAGACCCGCAGTAAGCAGACTAGTGGTTCCCAACCCATTCCTAAAACTATGGCCACTCCAAATGTTTAAAATAATGAATGCTAAAAATAATTTAAAACAAACTGCAATTGGAGTGTTTGCACCCGTACTCCTTTCTTATAAACTACATCGACAATATGTTGCAAAACTCAGGGAATAGAAATCAAGAAACAGTGGAATATTTATGGAGAAATATTAGCGGTTCAGCTCTAACGGTTCGGTTCACGGTGCAGGACCCGTGGTTTGGAGCAATCTAAAAAATAAGAAGTTGTTTGTTATTAGACAGTATTTATATCCTTATAATACAATTGGCAATGCTTTCAAAGCCGATTTATAGAATGTAAAGAAGAAATAGAGAAGAAATGGTACAGCAGCAAAGTAAAAAAAAGACATAAATAAAAAAAAAAAAGCAACAGTGCAGGCCATGCGCTCGTTAAGTGGTTTCACTTTCGCTTTCCGCACACGGAGGCTGAAGCTCTCGGAGCAGCGCGTTTCATTTGAAGCTCGTGTTTCTGCGTGTACTTTTTTTCGGAGACAAAACTTTGGAGACGGAATATGACCAGGATTGGATCTTACGCATGTGTCTGAGCTTCTGACATGACAGCACTGGATCTGTAATGAACCACAGCCTCGGTCACTGCAGGAGAGACTTAAACAAAGATGCGTAGATGTGTTTTGGAGGATGTACCTGTACCTGCGGAGCGTCTGCAGCTGCAGTTTAGGGTGAGTGACGATGACACACATCGCCCTGTTAGGATGCGCGCACGCACACATACACACACACACGCACGGCAGTCAGATCTCGTGCACTCGCGTTGTAGTGACGGCGGGTTGTCCTCGGACAGCAGCACCGCGGTCCATATGGACCCGTGACCAATGCCCGCGGCCGGTGGGACGGTGACGTGGGGCCGCCCGCGGATTTTTGGGAAATGAACATGGCAAGTCTTATATAGCGCTTTTCCAGACGCTCGTCGGTGTACAATTTGTTGCAGTACTCATTCAGTCCACTGCGCACATCAGCCCCCACCACCAACCACGCACACACTCACTACTGTCGCCAGGTTCCCAAACGGTCTCCCATCCCAGTCCTAACCAGGCCCGTCCCTGCTTAGCTTCAAAGTCGGTATGGGAAATAAACATGGCGGCGCCCAGGCGGCGGCCATTGAGATAGCGTTTTCTATAATAGATAGCCCATACTGCCTTTGCTCTGCCCAATCCCGTCAGACCTTGGAAGCTAAGCAGGGAAGGGCTTGGTCGGTTCTTGGATGGGAGACCGTTTGGGAACACGGGGAAGCCTGGGGTGAATGTGCATGAGTGAGTGGTTGGTTGTAGTCGGAGGGGCCGATGGTACAGACTGGTTGCGTCGCTTCAGTCAGTCGACCCCAGGGCAGCTATGGCTACAACACTAGCTTGCCACCACCAAGTATGGAATGAAAGAATAATGACTTTGAGAAACTTGGTAATACAGGCTTGTAAAGCGCAATACAAGTGAAAGGCATTATTATTATAATTATTATTATTATTACTACTACAACTATAACTTGTAGTCATACTGCCTTTGCGATGCCCAATCCCGTCAGACCTGGGAAGCTAAGCAGGGAAGGGCCTGGTCGGTACTTGGATGGGAGACCGTTTAGTAACACCAGGAAGCCTAGCGAATGTAGTGAGAGAGTGAGTGGTTGGTGGTGGTCGGAGGGGCCGATGGCGCAGACTGGTTGCCTCGCTTCCGTCAGTCTACCCCAGGACAGCTGTGGCTACAATAGTAGCTTACCACCACCAGGTATGGAGTGAACGAATAATGCAATGTAAAGCGTCTTTGAGTGTCCAGAAAAGCGCTATATAAAACCAATGCATTATTATTATTATTATAACTATAACTACTACTTTTAGCCTACTACTACAACTATAGCTACTACAACTACTACTACTACTATTACTACTTCAGCAACAACAACTGCGATTACTGCAAATACTACAGCTACTACTACTGTTCTAACTACTGCTGCTACTGTGGCTCCACACCGTGTGTCTTTTTATTCTTTAATAATTTAACAGTGAATTTCTTCTCAGGACAGTCCGGGCCAAAGGGGATTATATGGTATACGTTTTAAGGGGAAGGGGAAGCCGAGGAAACCTGAGGAGATCCAGTTAGAAAATGATTGTCTGTTTTACATCAGTACTTCTGTGACTGATTAAAAGCCATACTTTGGGACTGGAGAGGTCTGTCCCCTGCTCAATTCATTTACCTCACAAGCTGAAATTTTGATATATACGGTTGTTATCTTAAAGGCCCTTATACATGATTTATTTTTAATCTTTTGGTGCGCTTACAGACAATGAAAGCGGGAGCAAGTAAATTTAATTGTTTGTTGTGTCCAAACTCATTCCTAACTTTCCTCACACTGTCCTTTATAAGCACTTTCCACAATTTGCAGGGTCCAAACCAAAATGCTTTCCACCATCAACATGAAACGATGTGAAAAATACAAACACCAGCAATACTAAATATGAGGCGTCATGGAAGGCCTGTCTAAATAAGAGTCTTTATTCTGGACTTGAACAGTGGCAGGTCAGTAATGACTCGCAGCTCGACCCTGGAGCGAAATCCACAGTTTAGGCCCGATCGCCCCACAGCCTGGACCCGGCTCTGCAGGGGCGGGGGATGGACAGAAGCTCGGACAGATACGGTGGAGCATGTCCATTAGGGTGCATCAAACGCCCCAATGTCAACCAATGATGATGTCCCCAGTTTTAAAACATTCCTTTGGTCATAAAAAGAATTTCTACCAATTTTTGTCTAATTCCAACATTGTTTAGGGGGTCCACGTCAATAAGCAAGATCTGCATTATGAAGCATATGCGATATTCATTTAGCTGAATGTTTTGTGCTGTTGATCTCTTTACTTATTTCATATTTTACAATGGTTTTGAATTTGATTAAATGACTATTCTTTGCTTGTTTATTCAAGTTGTTTGTGAAGTTTGTGAGTTTTTACAAAATATTTTGTATTCACAAACTGTTATTACAGGGCTGTTCGATTCAGCACATTTTGACTGTTAACACATTGAGCGCCAACAATCCAGACCATTTTTGGATCTCGGAAGCTAAGCAGGGTCAGGCCTGGTTAGTGCTTGGATTGGAGACCGCCTGAGAATACCAGGTGCTATAAGCTTTTACCTCCAGGGCTAAGACCTCCAGTCCTAACAGGTCCAGGCCGGGTCTGATACCTCGGGCCTGGAAATATGCGCTAAATTGCAAATTTTCGATATTTTGACAAAACATTGATTTGAATGGTGGACCACCTAAATGTACTTCAAACTTCACCAAACTTTGCCATACATTTTCTTTTTTATATATATATAAAAAAGCTAGACTAGGGAAAAAATGATCCATTGAAGTTTAAAAAAATATGGGGCATATGATGCACCCTAATGTCCATGAAGAGCTTATCACTACATTCTGTCTTCAGGTATCAGGGGTTGATGGGCACAGGAGCCGTCGTCCCTCACTGAAGCCCCAGAACAGCATCAATCTTGTTTTTAAAGGATGGGCATGGCACCCAAAAGTACAATTTATGCAATCAACTTGTTTTTTTTACCTTATATGCACAATTATGTTCCACTGCTAGTCCAATATGAAAACCTTCTCTTTTGCCAATCTGCAGTTTCTGTGATAAAACTGTCTTGTTTAAAC
Source organism: Gobius niger (assembly GCF_951799975.1). Lineage (NCBI taxonomy): Eukaryota > Metazoa > Chordata > Actinopteri > Gobiiformes > Gobiidae > Gobius > Gobius niger. The sequence continues at coordinate 8,467,780 of NC_136871.1, read as the reverse complement.
CACTGAGATGCTTACCTTGGGGGCATTTGCAACACCTCCAAATTTTGCATTCAGCTGCCATCGCATGATCTGTGCCTAAGGACATGTTATGCAAATGAATAATCAGCAATGAACCAAGGTCAGGCGATGCACAACAAATCAACATATTTATTTTTGTACGGTTCCACTTTTGCAATCAGGTATATAGGCAGGCAGACGGGGCGCATTACTGAGGGCATGAGAGGATGGCATCTTGGCTCTCATGAATGCATCCGCCAAACTAAAAATCGGAAACAAGTGACAGTTACGAAGCAGTTGATGAATAGCTAAAGCCCCCCCGCAGAAATTGTGCCAGGCAACAGACGAAGATAACGAATACAGATTAGGTTGGATTGTAGTCAGCTTCCAGCCATAGACGGGGCTTTTTCGGGGCTTTCTGTCAGTGCCGTCTCAAATCACAGGGCTGTGTTCCCCCCCGTAACTACTGCCTACTGTGCTGGAGCCAGATGTGAACATAATGCTTTCACTTAAAGAGCAGAAAAGCCATGCATTAGAATCATGGGAGAGCAGATGTTTCCTTTGAATGTAGTGTTTACGTACAGTTTATAAACGAGCGTGTTTTTGAGTAGGGGAGACCGGGGCTATTTGTCACGCGGGGTTATTTGTCATATTGCTGTACGCTGGTACTGATATATAATATGTGTATTGGTATTTCTCTTGAGGTGGCTCGGGCATCTGTTCCGGATGCCTTCTGGTCGCCTCCCACGGGAGGTATTCCAGGCATGTCCTAGTGGGACAAGGCCTCGTGGAAGACCCAGGACACGGTGGTGGGACTATGTCTCCGAGCTGGCCTGGTGTCGCCTCGGGGTCCCCCCAGAACAGCTGGAGGAGGTGTGTGTGGATCGGGAAGTTTGGGCATCTCTGCTGAGACTGCTGCGCCCGCGACCCGGCCCCGGATAAAGCGGAAGAAAATGGATGGATGGATGGTATTTCTCTTCTCTTCCAATTATAATTCTCTCATTTGGACTGAAGACATGAGGACAGGACACATTTGAATTCATGCCTTTTCCCAAACTTTAATGTTAATGAGGGCTTTCCTTTTTGTTAATGCCTTAAAGAGACTAGATGCAAGTTGGTAATTTTATACTCACTACTGCCACCTCAGGTCATACTTGTAACTGCACCTTCTATATTAAGCTCGTGCATGACGGCACTTCGGACCCAAAGTAACAACTTTTTGAGTGACAGTGCAGGATTTTAGAGGCAGTTGTGGTGAATACGTCTGGGCTCAGTCTACACATTAGGACATGGCTGGAACATGTAGGGGGAGGAGAATACTTAACATTTTTAAACTCCGTATAGTCTCTTAAACAAAAGACACTGATTTGAAAGACACAGATGCTAGCTTCGATTTGAGCCGTTTTAGAGCTAACATGCTTTGTAAAGTGGACACTCGGGGGGGTTATTTGTCACAAAAACTGAGGGGTCATTTGTCACATGGGGTATGAATGGTGGGAAACCGTTTTCTTTTGTGTCTAATATGGTTTTATGATCACTTTATTTTAGCATTAGCTTTTATAGAGACTGGGTAATTTTAGTGAATTTGTACATTTTACACCGCCAGCATTTTGCAACAGTTAGTTTAAAATACGTGTTATTAAAACATCTGGCATTGCATTTCGACTGTTTTAATCTAATTAAAGTGGGGGTATTATGCTTTTTTTCATTCACATAGCACCAGTCTATATCACACTACAATAATGACGAACCTTCTGTTGGTCTTTAAATGCAGTAAATTAAAATAACTGCCTTGTATAAAACTGCTTTCTCAAAATGGCTGTAGCGAATGTCTTGAAATAGGCCTCTGTCTCTTTAAGAACCTCTGACCCTTTCAGACAAGCCCCCTCCACACGCTGTCTGTGGCATCAGTGGGGAGGGGGTTCTGCTGAGGGGCAGTGGTTGGTTACTCGGCTGGTGACGAAAGCTCGGAGGCGTCTCCAGGAGGTGGGGGCGTTCCTAGGAGGAGTCAGGCAAACCTATCCCTAAAATGGCTGCCATCAGAGTTTTTACAGATTACTCAAAAATACGTGAATGTGCCAAGGCAACACTTCAGGCATGTTTTTAATGAGGGAATGACATAATAACATGATGTAAAGCTTGAAAAAGTCCATCTTGCATAATACCCCCTTTAATCTTTTTATCTCAAAAATCTAAAAAGATCTAAAACTCCATCTAAAACTCCAATAAAAACAATAGTGACAACCAACCCCACACATTGTGACAACTTGCCTCGCATATGGGGCACATTGTCACAGTCGATTTTGTTGTGTTTGACGGTTAATAACTATTTATCGCAATATGATAGAACAAAGAGAGCGAGGTCTCCTTCAAGTCTAGGGTCCAAGCTTTCATTTAATGCAGGTCTGGCTGTTGTGGGATCTTCTGCTGACAAACTCTAGAGAAAAAGGGTGACAAATAGCCCTGCTCTCTCCTACAAATGTGGGACCACACGTGCATAAATATCGGCAAGTCAAGGAAAATGTATTACTCAGTGTGGAGTTTGTACTGCATGTTCTCCCCGTGTCTGCAAAGGTTTCCTCTGGATGCTCCGGTTTCCCCAATGACTAAAAACATGTACAATAGGCCAGGATGAATGAATGAGAGAATGTGTTTGAGAGAGCCAGTGTGGGATAATGGGTACACTACAAAAACTGAATATCAAGCATTGGCTTAAATGACTTGAATTGAGGAAATGTATCCTGTTTTGAGCGGTTTTCACTCATTTAGACTACTTAATACTGATCTTGTTAATTACTTTTTGCAGTGTAGAAATCAGACCAAGGCTACTACACTGCAAAAAGTAAATAACTAGATCAGATAAACATCTCAATTTGAGCATAATAATCCAAATTGTAGTTGTTTTGACTAGTTGAGAAGTTCTTAGGCATTTGTCCTAGATTATTTCACTTGTTCTGAGATGTTTCCGACTCGTTTCAATACATTTCGTCCTTATTTCAGGTAATTTTCTTTGCCAATGGGGTAAGAAAATTGGTCTTATCTCATTGGCAATCTTACTTTCTTATTTCAAGCGAGATTTACCTTAGAACTGGTCTGAAATGTCCACAAACAAGCAAAGTAAACTTGGTCTGATCAGGAAAAGTGTCTAAATGAGTGAAAACCGCTCAAAACAAGAAACATTTCCTCAATTCCAGTCATTTAAGCCAATGCTTGATATTCACTTTTTGCAGTGTATCTGACGTGGCGTGTTTACATGCATGAGACCCAATACAAAAAGTAGGTCCATTTCACATTTTTGTAAAAGCAGATTCTAAGTGTTTCGTGTGTTGGAAGAAAATATCCTTATTTGGGTCATGACATGATTTGTTTGTCCATCCCACAACCAGCGCCAAAGGGACAGTGAGTCGATTTGTATTTTGACAGAGTTGTACAAACTGAACCAATTTAGCAATTGTGGGGGAAGTGTCTTGCCCCAGGATACAATGTCGAGAGCTGGAAAAGACTATTGGAGTTTGAGGAGCTTTTTGAGCAGCTTTTTGTGTGTAATATTACTGCATAGTTGCACCAGATTTCCAAGTCTTTTCAGTGACACCGACTGTACATTTTATCGCAGTATTGCACAAAGAAACTTTTCAGACATTTGATTGACCTCTGTGACTGCTGCAGCACAGACTTGATTTGAGTTTACCATAACCTTTGCGAGAAGATTTCTTTAGCTTATTTCATGGGTCAAAGTGTTCTTTTTCCATTTCTGCGTTTACGAAATGCCAATGTTCTGTTTAGGCTCGACTTCAGGAACACAGAAAGTCAAGGCACCTCAGAAAAATGAGCTATCGACTGGAAGAAAAAGGTCCAGTCAGCTCTTCCGTCCGAGGAGATAAGACAGAAAGTGAAGGAGAAGGACTGGGGCAAGAAAGTACAAAAGATTTAAAAAAAAAAAAGAAGACAAACTTGCTGACTCCACTAGATTTAACTCCAGATTTGTTTCCAGTAGAATCTGAAGACTGGTTATCGTCCAAGGAAAGGCTGTTTTAGATTGCTGCTTCCATGGGGCCTCTGTATCACTTTGAGGATATTGGCAAGAGTTTTATTAAATGACAATTTATACTTCGAAGATGGAAGTGTTGTTGAGTGGGTCATGAACATTAGTCGTATCAATTGGTGGCTTTACACATTCACTTCATAATGCATTAATCTGATATATATAGCGCTTGTTCCAGATGCTCAAAGTCATTTTACAATTCTGTGCATTATTAATTCCCTCCATACTCAGTGGTGGTAAGCGATTTTAGTGCAGTTGTTAGAGCCGCGTTCATAATTCTTGGTTTTGGTGACAGTCAGGGCCGTCGACAGACTTGCTGGGGCCCTGAGGAAGAGGGTTCCCCATGAGCCCCTCCCTCATTTTCCATATGATTTTCCCCTAATCCTGAGGCCCAGCAACTTCTTCAGGTTGACAAGCGATTAAAAGAAGATTTAATGTCTATTAGTCCTGAGGGATTCTTAACAAAGAGTTCTAAACCTGTTGATAGAAACATGATCAAGCGTGAGCAATGAACATTTCATGTTATACATTACTTTCAGGTATAAATGACCTTAAATTAGTTTAAGTTGTTTAAGGGTATCACTGAGAGACTGGGAACCACTGGCATAGAAGACAAAAGGAAGTTACTATTAATAGTCTAAACACAGTGTTGGGTCCGTTGTCAGGTCGTGGGGGCATCTATTGGAGCTGCCCAAATCCCATTGCACCAGCCCCTTATGGCTCCTCCTGCAGGTGGTGGGTCCACAGAAGGACGGCCTCACGATTCTCAGGCCTCTCATAAGGGGCTTCTGAACCGTTCTTTGTCTGACCCGTCACCTCGGACCTGTTTGCCACGGGAGACCCTACCAGGGGCATCAAGCCCCCGACAACAGAGCTAAATCAGGTGCTCAAACCCCTCCACCACGTTAAGGTGGCGGTTCCAGGAGGGGGGTAACCTATTCAAAAGTTAAAAAATATTGTACTTTTTTCAGTAACTAAGGAATATTACATATTGCTTACACAAAATATGGTATTATACTAGTCCTTACAGTTCAAGTAATGAGCCAAATGGTAGCTTATAGAGCACTTTTCTACCTTTATCAGGCCCAAAGCGCTTTACAGTAAGGAACCAGTCACCCATTCACTCTCATTCATACACCAATGTACACAGACACTGGAGGTAAGTAGGGTGAAGTGTCTTGCCCAAGGACACAACGACAGTGTGCATTTTGGAGGAATTGGGATTCGAACTCATTCTGATCACGAGACGACCCGCTTTACCACATGTGCCACCGTCGCCCCAAAGTGCATTTAAATGTATGAATGAAAAAATGACAAACTCCCCCAAAATGAACCGCAGCACCAAATCAAGTTACACTGGTGTAAAAGATCTGCAGTTGTGTGTTGTCAATGTCGTCAAAACAAAACACGAGAGAACGGGGACGGCAAAGGAAAAGGAAATCTTTGACTGCACTTTTGCCTAGTGGTGTTATTACTACTCTGGAAGTAGTAACTCCGAAGTTACTCAAAGTAGTGTAACTCAGCTATATTTTTGAAACAGTAACATGTAATACAAACATATTGCATTTTTAAAACTGTAGCTACGAATATAGAATTATATTACAGTTTGAAAGTAACTTGCCCAGCACTGCGTGTGGCCACCGCTGGCACAGAAGACAAAGTAAATTATCATTAATAGTCTAAACGCGTTCCATAGTCACAGGTTGAATGCCCTGTGGCTCCTATTAAGCCAAATGATTCGCTCACTCAGGCTGGCTTTGGTGATCTGGGAGCTAAATAGTTCCCTCCATCCATACGATGAACTGTGTGGGTGCTTTTTCTCACTCACTTTGAAGAATGGCTCTGTGAACACCTTAATGACCACGAGGAGGCACGTGGCTGCATTAAAACAAGGACCTTTATTACTCAGATGATGTTCATCTCTTTTAAAGCGATGGTTTTCACACATCTCCTGTGGCAGACTCAGGTTATGTGAGCAGTGCCCTCTGCTGGTCGCTGTAATGAAATGCAGTGCACAAATGTCCGGCCCTTGAACATTTCGTTTCAACAACATTCATACTGATACATTATTATAATTGACAGTTTCAGAAAGTGGGAGCGAAGCAGAGCCCTATATCTGACCATACAGAACAGATTTTAAAGTGTGTGAATGCAGGCTTCTGTTCCCAAACTTCTATATGCAGTCATTTTATTGCACTTTTTATTTCTTTTTTAGGGACACTGGGCTGGTTGTCTCATCTCCTATTTTAAGTCAAGGCTTTACGTTTCTATTTAACTTTTGTGCGACTCTAGTAGGATGTTCTGTTGAGGAGCAATGGACTAAAACAAACAAAAACACTTCAACATCTGATCACATTTCCTCTTTCCATTATCTAACCTAACTTTTTAAGCATCCAAATGAATAACTCATGTCTCTTTAGTTGAATTATACAATGGTAAATTAGTAGCAATATATCAAGCTGATCTCCCACTGAATTTCTCCTGGACCTTCCACGAGAGGAAGAAGCAGAGGCTGAGACACTAAACAAAGAAATCCAGCTAAAACTCAAGAGGCGGGACTCCCCTGCCCACATGAGGCCGTTCATTGGTCGCAGCGCGGGACTCGCCGTCGCTCGTTGGTTAATCCCTCCGCCGGACAAAAACTTCTTGGCAGTCCTCCCCAGCGTCGGGATCTGGGACCCGAAATCAACCGAAACAAATCTTGTGACAGGAGAAAAAGTTCATGCCGGAGTGCTCCAAACTTCAGACGGCCGCATGAAGGTAAGAAACCGATCAGAACCTCTCAGCGTGCGTAATAGCGCCACAAAGACGCACTTGCGGAGAGTAATGTCTGCAGTTCGGGACTAAAACAGAGAAGAGATGGGTAAGAAGTCGATGTTACAGGGCCAAACAGTTTGCAGCATGGAAGAAAAGTTCACCACTATAGAAATATTTACTGTGGAAAGCTGCGTACGTCTAACATAAAGTTAAAACAAACGCAGATCGACAAAAAGTAGCCGGTTCACTTATTTCCACTATAGTCCCGGAGTTGCAGCTACAGCTGGGTGAGGCTAAAGGGGATTCCACGAACTGCATCCTTTAGGTTTGCGCTTTATTGATGTTTGTGTCACTGCTAAACTTGCTTTTACGCGGAAACGACGAGAGAAGGGAAGCACGTCGTCTGTGGCCTGCGCGCAAACTAGGTTGACCCGCAAATCCAATTTAAGTTTGCGGTCACGGTGCTGCAGCAGTGCTCAGGCATTCTGATCATTAACGCAAGGAAAATCATTAGTGCAAGAGGAGCAGCTCAGCAACAATGTTCTTTATTAGCCACGTGTTTTATTACCAGTGTCGGGCAAGTTACTTTAAAATTGTAATGTATTCTATGTTAGGAGTTACATATGACTGTTTCAAAAATGTAGCAGAGTTAAACTACTTAAGAGTTACTTTTGAGTTACTTTTAGCTTAATATAATCAGAAAATAGTAATAAAGCCACTGAGCAAAAGTGAAGTCAGAGATTTAATTTTCCTTCTCTTTCCCCCATTCTCTCCTGTTTTGTTTAACTTCACGTAACTGCAGATCTTATACACCAGTGTCCAACTTAATTTATTTTGCTGCATTTTATTTGGGGGGAGTTTGGCATTTTTTTGTTCATACATTTAAACACTCTTGTTACTCGAGTTACTTTAAATGTAATGACTAATATATTCCCATATTTTGTTTAAAGTAATATGTTTTATTCCTTAGTTACTGAAAAAAGGTCATATTTTTGTACACTGTTTATTAGGGCTGGGACAAAATATCGGATCGGATTTGGATCCCAATACCAAGTATCGATACTTTTTCATGTATCTCAATACTTGTGTTTGGAGGTATTTTTATCCTGTGCTCCTTTGTTTTCCAGTAACGGCAAAAACTGTCAAATGGCATTGTGTTTCTAAACATTGGACACATGACTGTTTCCTTTTTACACATTTTAAAGGTACACTGTGTAACAATTTGAACTATACTGTTGCCTGCAAAACAAAACATGTCCTTAATGACCAGCTCAACACAGAAAATGCTGTTACTGCAGTGGTTAAGAAACAAATGGATTTGGATGAGGAACTAGCCTGTTTAAATCTCAAATACTACTGCCTTTTGTCACATCTCCATGGAAACGAGCTGGAGACGCACCTACTCCTGGTAAAGTTTATAGTCATATCTTAGGAGAGGTGAGCTTCAGAAATGTTTGTTTGTACTTTTCAATTATGAATATATCTGTCATAAAATAGATGCTTGCATTTCAATTTTATGTATCGGGTAAAATTCTACACGGTGTGGCTTTAAGGTAAACATATTACAAATCATAATTACTTTGTACATAATAACACAATCACAATCGGCCCCTGAGTATCGTGATGCGTATCGGATCGTGACAAAAGTGGATCGTCCCAGCCCTACTGTTTATTACACTGTTATTGTTAACAGATTTTTATCCTATACAAAGTCAAGCTGCTGCACCATTTGAGATTGTTTTCCGATTCTGGTTTATGTTCTTTTTTTTCATCATTATCCCCAATCATTTGCCTGTAGATTATTCACATTATCCCTTTCCCAAAACGACCCCACTGTCAAAACACTTGTGAATTACTTACAGCTTCGGTTGCTCATGCACATCACGGCTGTTAGTCCAATCATAGACTCACCATGAGCTGCTAACTTACAAACTGCAGTCCGCAGACCCATAATAAGTGTTTATAATGACCCTTATGATATGATGTGGGCTGGCTGGCCTCCTCGCTCCTTATGGCGGCTGCACATAAAACCACTGCTCACAAACCGACAACTCTTTTTTTTTCATGCCCGAGTGAAGCATATGTTTTTGTAGGTGAGGCTACTATATGTGTTTAATGAGTGACACGACAAAGCGCTTAGTCGGCCAGCTTAAAACGAACAGGGCTAAAAAGATTACGGGGGCCAAAGCTTTCGGAAGCACAAGAAACGTGGGAAAATGTGGATTGCGCTCATGCAACACTTCATATTGCTGATTATAGCTCTCACAACCAAAGATTAAAGGGACTACAGTATTGATTTATTCAGGAGTAATGTAAAATAATGTAACGTCGTGGAGTCACTGAAATGCTCATAACAAGAACACCACCTCATGACATCATCAGGTGCGGGGCGTTTTAAGTCCTTGTTTTCGAGAAGAGATGCATGTAGTTTCCAGACGATCCAAGCTCCCTCCTAGCAGTGATTACAGCCGCCCGTGAAATTAGCAATGGAGCCTGTAAAGCAAAACGGAGGGAGGTAGTCGCTGGAGTTTAATTAGCATATTGGCCCTGCGGTTTAGCCACAGAGCAGGAGGGCCATGGGGAAAGGCAACAGCGCGCACACTGCAGGCCTTCTTTAGACGCTGCTGTAGGGATTAAGGGGCAGTTCACAAGAGGCCAAGTGAAAGCAGAATACACACGGACGTTCAGCTTCTCACTTCTGCATCTGACTGAAGCCGCATTGTGCGCTTCCAGCAGAGACTCGTGTCACTCAAATATCCGCCGTTGGAACTGAAACTAGACAAAAAGAGCAAAGAGAGCAAGCTAATCTCATCTGGCATTCTCAACAACTAAGCTAAATTCACAAATTCACATGCACTTACATGGAACTAAGGTGTTAAAGGAATAGTTCACCGTTTTTCCATACTGAGATATGTTCTTACCTGAGCTTAGACGATGGTCTGTGTGCGTGCCCGTGGAAAAGCTTGGTCGCTTCTAACCTCAACCCGTTTGGAGCTATAGGAATTCGCTGGGATAGGCCAAATGCTAACAACATCTTCGGTCGTTTTGCGTGACTGAGGGCACACAGTTCTTCCATGCTGTGATATGTTCTTGCCTGAGCTAAGACGAGTTGATGTGTCTGGTCTGTGTGCGTTCCCGTGGAAGAGTGTGGTATAGCTTCCCACTTCACTCCCGTTTGGAGCCATAGGAATACATTGGGAGAGGCCAAATGCTAACAACAGCTTTGGTCGTTTTGGTCGAACGCACAATTACCAGACAGGTATGCGTCAACTCGTCTAAGCTCAGGTAAGAACAAATCCCATTATGTAAAAACGGTGGCCTGTTCCTTTAATGATCTTTGTTTTGTCTTATAACCAGAAGGTTGGCGGTTTCAATCCTGACTCCTACAGATGAAGACTGCCGTTTTGTTCTTTGGCAAGACACTTTACTTCACCCACCTTGCATTTGCTTGGCAGGCTAGGCTCTTTGTTCCGTAGATTTGTGACGTGCAAGGAGCTTATGGATTCAAATGCGCTGAGATCCAGAGATGCGTTTAGGCACATTCATGGACTCAAACAAAGAGCTATCACAGCGCCGTAGGATGGATGGATACAATTATAGAAAAGCAGAGGGGTAAGTAGGTAGAAAATGATGGATGAATGGTCGTGGTCGACAAGAATGAAAGCTACCCAGAGCTGACCTCTCGCATCTGTGCCACAGGTGAGTGCGCACAGATAGTTGAGCAGGTTGTGACCAGAGGGTCGATGTGTTCTTGGGCAAGACACTTCACCCACCTTTCCTCCAGTATCTGACGCTGGTGTCTGAATGGGAGAGTGTATGGGTGAGCGGTTCCTTGATGTAAAGTGCTTTCAGTGCCTTATGTAGGTGGAAAAGTGCTGTATAAATGGCACCATTTTTCCCATTTATTTACACTCTTCCGTACATGCACACGCTTACACACCACGTGAGCCACAGCCTCAGTAACACACAAGCCTACGGTGCACCAGGACGCCAGCCGGTCCACCCCTCTCCTGTAGGCGGATTCATCACTGTCCAAGATGAGCCCGATGAGGGTGGTGTCGTCGGCAAACTTGATCAGTGTTACGGACTGGTGACTGGAGGTGCAGCAGTTCATGTACAGGGAGAAGAGTGAGGGGGAAAGTACACAGCCCTGAGGAGTTCCAGTGTTAGTAGTTTCAGTGTCCGAGACCATCTTACTCAGCTGTCTCCGGTCCGTCAGTATGTCAGTGATCCACCTGCAGAGGGAGTAGAGCTTGTCTCGTAGCAGTCCAGGGAGGATGGTGTTGAAGGCAGAGCTGAAGTCCACAAACGGGATCCTCGCGTAGGTTCCTGGGGAGTCCAGATCCTCCAGGATGAACTGGAGGGCAAGATTGACTGCGTTGTCCCCATTCCTGTCGGCTCTGTAGGCAAACTGCAGTTGTAGGCAAAAGTGTCAAAATAGCAACAAAAAAACAAGGATAAAAAAGCAACAAAAGTCACAAAAGACCGACAAAAAAGTGACAAAAAAAGTGACAATGAAACAACAATAGAGCAGCAAAAACAGCTGCAAAAACGTTACCAAAAAAGCAGCATTATTCTGCATTATATTTTGCAAGTCTAATTGGGTCCCAACACCAAACTTGTTGAGAACCACTGTCCTACTGGTTTAAGATAATAAAGTAAACAAAAATCTGCTTTGCTCTTGGGTTTATGAGCCAATATTAAAATAGCCACTACAAACAAAAAGGGAAACATGAGACAAAGCCCTTCAAAGATATTCTTGTGTGAATGTGTAAAAAGAAACTGGATTTGAGTCTCAATTACCCGATAACTTTGAGCTCTTCTGCTGGCTAAGTCTTCAGCTCTATTTTGTCACACAGGTGAACAAAGACTGTTTTTAAACATAACCTCGCTGGCTGTGAAAGCTTTTTGAAGTGGCTTTATTTCAGTTATTAGGCCAGGGATGACTCCATCCATCACACAATGTTTTGCCTGGTCTGAACGAGGATGCATGGAGTAATAACAGCCCTGTAGCTTTGATCCCATTTCAAAGAGATAGGTCCCGCATACGCTCGCCTGCCCAGAGTGCGGTCGAGTGTTGGGAGTGTGTGGACGCTGCAGGGCATGTCAGTACAACCCAGGACAGCTGTTAGAACCACCATATCACATCTCCAAAACAAAGCAACCAACTGCCACTGAAGGCGCACAGGGGAAAAGAAGACATCTTGATCGGGATGGGAATTAGAAATATTTTTCAGCCGTTCATTTCAGCTTTAAGAACTAGTTTATTTTTTCATATTTTAAAGCCCTCTCAATTTTATTTGAGACCTGACAACCCAGAAGTGATTGTTACCACTTTCAATAAATATGTAAATCAAACTTTGAGTCACAATCGAAGAAAACAGGCTGTGGTGCAAACAAACGTTCACTTGTAAATGGTAAAATGGTAAATGGACTCAACTTATATAGCGCTTTTCCACCTAAATTAGGCACTCAAAGCTCTTTACAGCAAGGATCCACTCACCCATTCATACTCTCATTCATACACCAATGCACACAGACACTGGGGGCAATGTGGGTGAAGTGTCTTGCCCAAGGACACAACGACAGTGTGCACTTTCAGGAGGTGGGATTCGAACCCCTGACCTTCCGATCACGCGATGACCCGCTCTACCATCTGCGCCACCGTCGCCAGATTGTAATATCTGCGGAGCTGATAAAGTGTTTGAGTTAAATCACAGCCGTCTAAAATAGCATACAAATAAAGGCCCGTTACCTATATATTTTCATTTATAAACAATGAAAGAGAGTGTTCAATAATTTTAAACTGTTAGTTGATTAAATTGAGTTCCTAAATTTCCTTTCTTTCCCAATTTACATCCCAATCCGGCACCCGGATGTGTTTTTTTGCCTCTTTCGACACTCTGACAGAAGCAGCTACTGTCAAGCAGTATTGTCGGGATTACTCCATAAAAGTAATCCAACTACTTATTACTCTTCATAAAAGTAAGCTAGTTACTTCTTTGATTACTTTATTTCAAAAGTAATCTGATCACTAGTTACTTTAGTTTTATAGCTCTGACTCTACTCCACTTTGTTTTTTCGCTGTTAAGAACGACATGTTTCCCACAGAACTGGCATTGGATGACAATATAGGCTATAGATGAGATCAACTCATAATAAAGCCTGTCTTTCCAGCCAACCTTGGTGAAGTAATCCGAATCCAATTACCAGTTTTGCAATTGTAATCTTGTTACATTACTCCATTACTTAAAAAGAAATCTAATTACGGAAGTAAATTACTTTCGTAATCCACTACAGGCAGCACTGCTGTCACGGTAATGTAAACAACAATAGGCGGCGTTCACGATTTAGAATGTGATGATGTCATGATGTCAGGTGGAGGGCAGGGCCAATACAACTCTATGGGAGAAAAACTGTTTTAAGAAATCTTCAAAACGAAAATTAACACATTTTTTCCTCATTTTGGATTGATTGGATTCTCAAACCCGGCGTATTATTTTCATGTCTGAGAGTCCTTTGGACGTCTTTCAGAGAAAATAATTGGACATTAGTTCATATGTGCTGACAGAGGAGGCAATGAACTTTGATACAGTTTTGGTTTCATGTGGATTTTTCCAGTAATGACTGAGATATTAACCAAAAAAATCTGCAGTTCACCAGTTACCACAGTTACCATAGTTACCATCATGGATGTTTTAGTCGCCTCCAGCTCAATTTTAAACTATGGGGTCTTTAGAATGTTATGAGCGCAAAAGCCTCTGCATCAAATTTGCTGCATCTTCTCATCTCATGTAACCTTCTGCATTTAGGCTTTTAAGCTTTTACAAGTAACTATAAACTTTATTTATCCCACTGTTAAACACTGTTCGCCCGCTCAGGCGCTGGTTGAGCGTGTGGCTGTCCAGTGTCCACGCTGCAGAAACAAAACACCAGCACGTGACAACAGCAAGAATGAGGTACAGAGCCTTTAAAGAATGTTTAGACTAAAGTCTAGATCCTTATACATGAAGAAAAAAAGAGTCATTATTTAGCCTAGAATATTACATCAATGAAAGCAACCAACTACCACCGAACATGCACTGGGAATACAAAACGCAGGCATCATATCCAGCCTGAGATGAGTTCTAAAGAGGGACTCTCTGTGTTGTCTGATCTTCTGGTGCCTGAAGGGCATGTCAGCTGACTGAAGGAACAGGCTTGTCTCATTTGCTGCAGTGTGTTGTGGAGATAAGATTCTAGAGGGTTTTAGAGAAGCTTTGTGCTTGATTAAAGTGAACTCAGAAATCAAGGCCGTGCCAGCTAATAATTCAAACATGTTGCCAATTTGCAACTCAAAAATATATATAATTTTGAGTTGCGAAGTGTGTTGATTTCATTCACACCCCACAAAAAGTGTATGAACTCCCTTTGTTAATGACTAATTGACATCAAAATGCCCAGTACAAATATATTTAGCTCGGTTTCCCTATAAGAGAGATAAACTGTTCCGCCCAGCGCTCAGTGTAAAGTCGTAAAACCCCAAATATCCACATAAAGCTGCTGAATTATTGAGTGAGATCCGGTGTCTGTCTGGATGTTTGATTTGGGCGCTTCTGGAGAAGAAAGGCTTTTCTTTGGGAATAGATTTAATTTCTCAATATCTATGAAGTGAGCACACATTGTCTCACAATTCATTGTCTATTGGTCTTTTCTATTATGAAAAAAATATAGTTTTTTTGCTTTAATGCCTGGAGCCGTGCTGACTTTTGCAGTAACAAAACCTTAACATGTGATCATATTTAGTTTTATTTCTAAGCTTTTGTGACTGATGCATTGTGTCTTTGTTTTAGAGCAGTGGTTCCCAAAGTGGGGGTCACGGTACACTGAAGTGGGGGTCGCAAGATGATTTTCAGACAATATTGTTTTACATTTCTGACATTGATTTGATGTAATTTTGATTGAAAACAGCACATTGTTGTTCAAATAAGCCACATATCAAAATGCAGTATCCAAACTAATATCATTAAACCAGATTTTAAATGTTTTGCACCTTAAATAATTATAAATGCTACAAATACACACAAATATCAACTTTTTTTTTCACATAAAAAGTTGCATAGTGCAACTTTAATGTAGCTATAGCCTAAATCCTGTTATTAAAAGGACTAGATGTAAGTTGGTCATGTTACACTCACTACTGCCACCTCAGGTCTTACGCTTAGCTGCAGGTTCTATATTAAGCTTGTGCATGACGGCACTTTGGACCCAAAGTAACCTTTTTAGCGACAGTGCAGGATTTTAGAGGCAGTTGTGGTGAACAGGTCTTTCTGTCTAGCAAAATGTCTATTACATTCGTATAAGAAAATAAATTACAACAAAAAAGGGGTTGCAGACAAAACGAGAAAGTTGAATTTCAAGTCGTAACTTTCACAAACCCTACTGCACGTCCTGATTCATCATGTCAGACTTTATCATGCATGTTATACAAGGGTTTTCTGTCTGTGGTAACTTTATGGAAACCTAGCGTGTCCTTCAGTGTTAAAGTTTGACGTAAAAGTCAGTTCAAAGTGGCGGACTGACAATAGACCAAACTGCATCATCACACAGACAGGTTCTTGGCCCTGGGCAGACGGCATACAGCAGTCCGATTGCTGCGTTTAAAATATACTTTATGAGAGTGACAGATTGTTTTTGTACTGCAAGGAAATACTGCCTTGAGATACTGGATCTTTTGAAATATGACAATAAAGATGGGCAGTTGTTCATTCATTCATGTCACGATTTTCTTTGGCCAAGATCACAGTTTCGATTTATAATGATCCATGGGCACTTAGTGTCTTCATAGTGTCTTTCAGAGGCAAAAGCTTCGCGAGGATTACTTAAATCCCCCTGTCACTCACGGGAGCTTGACAAGACCCACCAGTCGAAGGAGCAATGAGCGGACGAAAAGTGTCTGTATTTGAGCATAGAGCTGAATTAAACATAGAAACCACTACAGTGAATCAATAAATCAATATCATGCTTTGTCATATCCCAAACCAACCCAAATCTCTGGTTTGATTGAAGATTTGTGATCAGTACGATGTGCATGAAGTCCGATAAAACAATACAGCTGAGCATATCCTGCCTAACAATATTCATGAATCAACATTTGGATTTTCCTTTACAGTCCAAACTGAACATGGAGAGACTGAGCAAGCCGGAGCTGCTGATGCTGTTCAGCGTCCTGGAGGGAGAGCTGGAGGCCCGCGATCTGGTCATCGAGGCTCTTAAGGTAACCATCACGTGAGACGTAATTATAACTTTAGGTGATTTCCGGAGCGAAATATGAAAGCTCTAAGTGTTACCCAGAGGCAAAGAGCAGCTGTGGTCGGGTCTGCCTCACGTCTTTTACAAAGTCCCACACAGGTGTCAGGTGTTCAGAGCATGGAGGTATGTCGAAGTTGACGGCCAGCAAATTTAGGTAAACCTTAAGGTGTTGGGAGTATGGGGTGACAAACCACATGCCTCCGGGCGGGACTCTGTGGGGAAACATAAATTATTACTTGAGCTGGGTAGTGAAAACCGTTTCTAGGGCGTGTAAATTTCCGAGGAGGACCAGTAATTTTATAAGTGCCATAATGTTCAGACTGTTGAGCGCTCCTGAATACAAGCCACACACCGCAGCTGTCCATGTTGTAGGACTTTTCTGTCCATGTGTGGTCAAAAATATTCGAAGAGAACGGTGGCCTAGAGGAACATTTACTTGTATTGAGTGTTAAGAACTTTAGCTAATACATTTGATTAGATTATTCTTTAAACCCATGTGTGTTCAGTTTCCCAGTGTTTGACTCTGCTCTGAGTGTGGCAGAGCTGGGTCTGTGGTGAATCACTCGAGGCTGACTTTTGATGAATTTAGTCCATAATATTTCAGGGGTGAGAGAATTGATGCCATTTATTTTGCTCCTAAAGCCACGTTTCAGCTGCGGGAGGGCACGGTTTGCTGGAAACACCACGGACAGAGCTGGAGGGTTTGCCACCTGTCCCAGTTTTTGAGCAAAATGAGTGTGGTACGTCGGAAAGGAACCGCGTGAGCTCTTTATCGTCTCCACCAATGGCCGCGGGTAGAACCGTTTTGTGACCACCATGCAAGGGGCCGCCATTGCTGCTGTACCTCCATCTAGGGGGGGCAGAAAAAGCTAGTTTTGCGCTAGAAAGCATTGATTTTTCAAACATGTTTTAAACAACTATTTCATCTGGCTTCCAATAATGTTAAACTTTCTACAGCTATATATTGCTCCTGTGATTCTTGTTTATTAATGAGGGCCTAACTTTGATTGACAGTGCGTTAGCATCAGCGCTAAAGGCACGGTTACGACCAAACTACACGCACCGCAAGGGGCCGAGTCTACAGTGAAGATCCCGCCCTTTTTCCCTTTTTAGGAACATGCTCGGTAGAAGCAGGGTTGGAGGAGGCTGTAAATCCATCATGGACTCCCCCTTGAATAAATGTCATTATCATTAATGAGGAGGAGTGAGCTGAAGGAGTCTACTATTAATAATGTCTATGTTCTCCACGAGCTACAACTTCATGTTTGGATTTGGAGCTGTTATTGCGTCCTTCTCACGTCAGAGTTCTTTCAGAAATAGACACATGTTTTAGGACACGGCATTGTTATTGATAACATGAAACAATATTCAGTTTGACTATAAAAATCTATAAATTAGCCCCGTTGTTGTATAGGCTCATCAAAGTGGGTGGTTGGGTGGGCGGGAACTGCTTTTAATCTGTAAAGTACTTTGTGTTGCAACCTTGTTTGAAAAGCGCTTTTTAAATAAAGTTTTGCTTGCTTGCTTGATTGCTTGATTGATTGATTGATTGATTGATTGATTGATTGATTGATTGATTGATTGATTGATTGATTGATTGATTGATTGATTGATTGATTGAAGTGTGTGAAAAAAGAAGCGGCTTATAGTCAGGAAAATATCCGGTGGTTATTTGGTTCTGTGTTCGACTGTTGCTTACTTAGATGAACGGCGGCGGCGATAGTTCAGAGGCTTGTCTTGTAACGAGAGGATTGACAGTTCGAATCCTGCAGGTTCCTCCCTTCATTTTGTCCTTGGAAAAGGCACTTCACTCACCTTGCCTCCAGTGTCTGTGAGCACTCGATGTAAAGCGCTTTGAGTGCCTAATGCACAACCATTTACGAAGCTGGCAGGGTATGCTTTGCAGCTCAACAAAAGACAAAGAAAAATACATTTTAGGAGCAAAGATGTTGGTGTATTCCTTGATAACAAAAACAATTTTTGCTTGGGTAACTCAAGCGCGGCATTTCAAGAAAAAGCTTGTCTACGGTATCCTTTGTTGTCAGGTGCTAAGGAAATACTTATCTTTGACTGCATGATTTTTAGTTTCTTCATTTGAGTGTATTTTGCCATTTGTTGCCTTCTTATTCAAAAGCTGTTTGTTTGTAGTGGTACAGCAAGTGCTTCCAGACTGTGGGAGGGAAAAATAATGAAAGCTTGAAAGCATGGTTATACTTTATAACAAAGTGACCGTTTTGATGTAATTGAAAACCGCAATTGTTTGTCATACTGTAGGCCTCTTTTAGAACAGGAACTGCCAGAGTGTGACAATAATCACAATGTTTAACTTGTTGAAGACCAAAATAGAGGATTTGCAGAACTGAGATGAGACATTTTGTTGCTTTTCGTAAACATTACAGTACCTAAATAATGGCACGCTGTGATGAGTTTCAACAAAACGCACTGAACTCCTGCTTTCACTGCTCCCCAAATTGTGCCTGAATCTCGATCCGAGCCATTTGAAAGTGTCTGCAAGTGTTATGTCTAGACCGCATTCCTCCATCTCTCCTGGGATACGACCATCTAAGGCCAGAGGAGTTACAGCACACCGGGCGCCTGATGACTCAATGTGCGCCGGGGCCCGGGTGAACAAATAAACACAGGCCTTAAGTGGAGCTGAGGGGAGGCCGGCTGTGCCTTCAGCACACGCACCTTAACTCTTTCAGGACCGGGGTCACCGCTGATAAGTGTGTCAAACATCTGGCCCCTCTCCGAAAAATAAACTCCACGGAAAATTGCAGATGGGAAAAGTTTAACCTTCTCTGTTGAATCGCTCAATAGGCCCTAAAAGGAAAGTGTGTTGTCTGTCTCACAAAGGCCTTTTTTCAAGCTTCCTGACGACTGAATCAAAGCAACACATTGGCATTGGCAGCCATATTTCCATCTGTCAGTTTATTAGTAGCTCAACACCAGAAGTGACGCTTTGAGAAGCTTTGCAAGCTCCATACAATACAAAACCAAAGCCATTATTACTGGTCTAGCCCTTTATTGTTGTGTGAAAACCTGTTTGGGTGCTTGAAGTTTGCTGCTTGCACATAAAGCAAGTGTCGATTTTGGCAATAGGTCAAACGTAAAGCAACAATTAGCAACACAATGAAAGAGTCTCATAGTATTGAAGGGTAGGGTTAGGTGAAATAATGTTTCTAATACCTGAGCTATTGGAATTAGCACTGATTTAAGTGTGAACAAACATACTAGGCCTGTCACAATAATAATTATGTCGACTCATTTTTGGTCATTTTCCTGATTTCTTTATCCTATTTTATGAAGTATTTTGTACATTGTGTTTCATTGCGCTTCATTTTTATTACATATTGTGTGCCATTAAAGATACGTTAACAAGGACTTTTAGAGTACTGAGACTTCCTTTTTTCAGTTTGTTTCAGTGCCATTGAGTAGTCCTCAGTAATATCGTTTATCGCTATAGTTTCCTGTGTCAATATATCACCTTTTTAAGTTTTGAAGTAATCGTGACAGGCCTTTGCTTAACTTATCTGATTTGGGAGGGAAAAGATTGAAAGATTGGGGGAAAAAAACAACTCCATACCTTCCTGCCTGTCTGCCATTAAGGAATTTACCGAGTAATGTGCTCATTCTCACACTGGTAGTTATCTATAGCTTACTTCCAGTAATTTTAGTGCAAGAAGTAGGAGTCATCTTGCTTATGTTGGACTACACTGATGTGTCACAAACCACAGTGTTGTGTGAACAACGATTACTCAGACCGCAGTCACTATGGCAGATAATTCAACTCCCGTTGAGATTATGTATTTGCACAGCTACTATCTGGCAACGCGTGTAATCCGTTTCAGCGACAAGGTAGCATTCGACAAGGTGTACTCTTTTAACTACATGCGCGAAATGTTTAATACGTTTCTTTGCCATGTCATTCAGGCTGCAAATGCCATATTCTTCCAGTTTATTAGTGTGAGTCATGGAAGGAACAGTATCCCTATTCCAGCTCTTCCTCCAGTTCCTCTCAGTGTCCCCAGGTCAGCCAAGGAGTCGTAGCCCCTCCAGGGGTGACTGAACTGCTCACCCTGTCTCTGTCTTGTTTTTTTTTAAACTGATGATAATGAATAATTAAAAAAAAATGAATCTGAATCTGCAAATACATTATAGCAAATGTATGGGTATTGCAATGTAGGCAAAAACACATTGAGCCTCATTCACGACATGTTGTGCACAAATTTGTTCTGAACGCTTTCTTCGGAAGGTTTTTGGCATACACAAAAACCTTCCTGGCAAGTCTCCAATTTGACTGCATAACTTCAAATCATAACAACGCCGCTCAAGAAGTGACTTCCTGTTTTGATCCAGCACGCCAAAATAAAAGCACCATTTTATTAATTAGTTCAGCAGTTCATTGGTTCAGCTTTCTTTCTGCCTAACTATTAACAGACAAAACACTTAAAATGTGTGTATTTAATTATATTCTTGTAATGTTGAAGGTACCTGCTGAACTAATCAATGAGACGAGCTGTGTGCTTTTGTTTTGGTGTGCTGTATAGAAACAGGAAGTCACTTCTTGGGCGGCGTTGTTATGATTTGAAGTTATGCACAGTCAATTCTGTACACGACCCAAAAAGTCTTAGATATTCGTTTATAATAGGGTAATAATTAATTCCAGAAAACATGTAAAAAATAAATTACAGATAGCCTGTTTATAAGAAATAAGTCAATACTACTTGCAGTCTTGTCAATGGCAAGTGAAGTACTAATTTATTACTGCTAAAACCTTTATTACTGCTTTAACCTTTTATTAAATATGTGTTTACAAGTCAAGTGAGCTCCTTGTTGTGTGGGCAGAACAAAAAGCTTTCATGATGTACAGCTTATATTTAAAGTGCATATGACAGCTTTTAATGCCTTTGAAAATTTAGAAGGAAAACATCAGTTGCAAGTTCATCAGTTGCATAATCATCATTTTATTTTCAGTGAAGCATTATAATTTTTAAGCTACTGACAAGAAGTGACATAGATAGAGACGGCATCTCTGGAATCGCCCATATATGGTCATGTTTGAAAACAGTTAAGGGGGAAAACAATTTGGAGAGAAATCTAAACTTTCTCTAATTATTCAAAAACGGCTTTAACAAATGCTGAATTATGAATATAGTTTTCTACTAAATAAAGATACAAAGACATGGAGAGGAGCAAAGTGGTTCAACAGCCCATAAATACATAAATAACGGAGAACGCTAACATAATACTACATGTTAGCACCGTGCTCATGCTAACGCTAGTTGGCGCTTGCTATGACTGCGTTTTTTTCCGCTTCGACTGAACAATCTGCTGTGAATAAACCTGATTTAGACTTGACATTGTGTAATAATTGTGTAATAAATAAGTTTAGATTTCACCACAAATGGCTAAAAAGTGTGAAAAACTGTGTTTCCCTGAAGATTCTATTTTCCCCCACGGCGAGTCCACGCCCCCTTCTATGACGATATTCCGTCTGTATAGAAAGAGGTAAAGTTCCATAGCAGTTTGACTCGTTTCCCATTGATATAACATGGTTGGAACGGCAACAGTTTAAAATTGTCGTCACTTCCTGTCAGTGTCAAATATGGAAGTGAAACTATTAACATCACAAAAAATGGCCAAACTAAAGAAAGCTAGGTACAATCTTAAGCAAAATCTTAAATATAATTGTGTTAACTATGTTGTCTAATGTGTCATATGCACATCATTTTGTAAGAGTTATTCATTTAGGAATCACATTTTGTCATTCGTATCCTCTGGCTGTCTGTAGCGCACTTTTTGTCCTTTTATGGTGAAAGATAGGCAGCTAATGCTATGCTAATGAGTCCTCACACACACACACTTCCAAGTTGGCATTCACCAACTTCAGAACACAGGAGCGAAGGATTTTCCCCACTTAAGAACGTGTTGTGACTCTGGCGCAGTTTCCTGACAGGGCCTTCTTAAGTGCGTATTTTAAGAAGTGTTTTGAGATGTTCATGAATGAGGCGTAATATTCCTAAGAGACTACAGGGACGGCGGTGGCTGAGTACATTGGGCTTTAGTTAATTTGTGCAAAGACTGAAGGTTTAATTACCGCTTTCATTAGTGCATACTGCAATTGTGTCATTACGTTTTTTATCAAATATTGACTACAGGGAAACTTTTCGACTGTAATTTAATTGAAATGATTAATATCCACATTCCTGTCAGCTGTATTCACTGTTGTTTTGTGTCTTTCACCCATTGAGTTAATGATGTGGCTTCTTCTATTTAATTACTCAGCAACACTATCAATGGCATCCCAAGTATCCGCCACATTTTTCCCTCCTGTGACTCACTCCTGCAGCTGCTCTCTTCTCCCCAACTCTGTGGCTTTGAAAAGGAAGTGCACTTTCTGGCAACTCTGTAGTTTGGCTCAAAATGGCTAGTACAGATCCAGGAGGCTTTTTTTTTTCTTCTTACATTTGGAAAAGCAACACAAGGCTTTTGAGTTGAAACAGACTTAAATATAGAAACGAGTCTGTAATTAAAGCCAGTGTTCACTTAGTGTGTTTAACTCCAAACGGGTAAGTTCAGGCAAGTGTACCTTGCTGTATGTGGGATTTTATAGGGGGAACAGCTGGGAAAGGGGAAGCCCTGCCTCTGCAGCAGGCCACGTTACTGTGACAGGAGTGGGCAATGGCCGTTAAAGGGACTATACAGAGTTTAAAAATGTTAATATTAAGTATTTTCCTCCCCCTAAATGTTCCAGCCATGTCCTAATGTGTGGAATGAGCCCAGACCTGTTCACCACAACTGCCTCTAAAATCCTGCACTGTCACTCAAAAAGGTGCCGTCATGCACAAGCTTAATATAGAGACTGCAGTTACACATAAGACCAGAGGTGGCAGTAGTGAGCATAAAATGACCAACTTGCATCTAGCCCCTTTAAGTAAACAACAAAACTGAAAGAACAAAAATAAAACATAGATTTGCGTGATGTCACACCCCGACCCATCGAAGTGTGAGTCCCATATCGTCATGTCAGAACATAACACAACTGTCCTAAACCCTTATTCTGCTTAATACTCTCATAAGCTGTGAGACAAATGGCCAAGTTTTGCTTAAAATCCCCTGTCGCTCACTCAGACCCTGACAGACGGTGACCACTGCTACTGTACGAGGAGTGTGTGGGGCCTGTGTCTGAAGCAAAGCTGCATTAAACAGAGCCGACCTGAATTATAGAACAGACTGACACATGGCACAGACTCTGAACACACTTGGTGAATATTTGCAATATTGTAATATTGTGCAAGATGGAATGAGCCTGTTCCATTTCCAAAAGCCCTTCTTTGTACTGGCCAAACACCTAAAACGCTGTCCTCTTCATGATGATTTCTTTGAGATGTTTGAGATCTGTCCTGTGATCTATTGCATACTGTATTTTTCGGACTAGAAGTCACACTTTTTGTCATAGTTTGGCTGGGGGTGCGACTTATACTCAGGTGCGACTTGTATATCAAAATATACAATTTCACATGTTTGTTATTTTCACACTAACAGCCGCTAGAGGGCGCTCTAGGCTTGTGTACTAGTATCTGCTACTCTGAACCCAAATGCCCCCAAAAAGAAAATCATATTATGCAGATTATAAGCTGCAAGTATTATAATATACAGCCGAAAATGGTTATCGAGCAGCAGAGAGAAGGTATTGAGTGAGCGAGAAACTTGTGAGGGACTGGCAAAAAGCGGAGATTACTCTTACTGCAAGAAGAAGAAGAAAACTAAAAAAGCTAATCGCAGGCAAAAAGCTAGATGGAAGGAGTTTGTAAGTGAGTGCTTGAACAACGTGCTGCCGGGAGAGGCTTGTGAACGGTGCACCAGTGTGGCTGGTGCGACCTATAGTCCGGAAAATACGGTAACTACCAAATGAGTTCATATGTGTCTGTAAAGAAGCCAACTTCAACATTGTTTCTCAGTCCTCTGTGTGATTTTGATGCATCCATTGTAACTAGTGTAGGTTGCGTTGTCTGTTTTGAGGTAAATGGATAATGCGTTTCTTTGATTGACTCCTCGACCAATCGATCGTCAGCCACGTCCACTGGTAGTTCTGGAGATGAGACAAGGCCTCAGACTAAAGACTACATCTTGCTATGGCCAGGGAAGGGGTTAAGTGTCTTGCCCAGGTACATTTGCAGTCCTCTGTTTATTTAGTGTCACATACCCCCTGGCTGTATTCTTGTTTGTTTTATTATGTTTATGTAGTATATTGTAATGGGAACAATGTTATAATACTTCACTATAAAAGGCTTGTCATCAATTTATAGTGATGTTTAATAAGAGTTCATTTGTTTTACGCCACTTGTCATGAAATAATCAAGTGAAACCAAAACAAAGGCGATTTCTAAGAGAAGATTAGGCTCACATGTGTGTAATTTGATGCCTATTTTATTGTAGTCTGTCCTCTTAATAATGCACTTCTTGTAAAAGTTTTGGTAATCTCCAGGCCACAACTTCTACCGTCTGCAAAAGCACAGGCATATGTCTGGAGTCGATAAACTTCATGTGAACCAGTGTATCCTTGGCACACGGGGAGCTTCCAAAAGCAAAACACACACTTTTTTTTGGCCAAGAACTGAAGCCAGGGGACAAAGGCATGAATAAAGGAGGTAGACCGTAATACGTGTTTGCCATTCACTCTGTGTCAGTGTGCTTTGTCAGTGTACAGTGCGATGTGATGAAAGCGATTTAGTGAGATTTGGGGTTTAAGAAGAGAGATTTGTTTCCCATAATCCGTCTTTTTAAATTCCCATAGAGTCTTTGCATCAGCGGAGAAGTGATGCGGAGGCAAAAAGAGTGCCTTTGTGTTACAGAAGCAAACGTCTGTCTGCGCTCTGAAAGGAAGGAGGCTGAAAAGAGGCGCAGATTGACAGACTGACACTGTCCCGAAAAGCAGAGCCAATTATCCCACCATAGAAATGTGCTCCAACTGCAAAAGGCCCAGGAGAGATTTACTGTAGTGACAGCAAATAAGAAATCTATGGAAAGAGGGGCCCTAAATGCATTTTGACGTGATGAGTAATGACTCTGACTGGTCTTAATTATGTGTGTTACAGTAAGACTTGCTACTGTGCAAAACAGGGCGGCACAATAATAAACTGCAATCGCAATTTGAATTCTATGCAATGAGCAACTTCTATTTAAACCTTTACAAACATGTTTTGAAATACATGTGATTCCTGTAGTTAAAGTCTCTAAGTTCAAATGTTTTTTGAATTTCATAGATTGATTGATAGATTGATTGATACAGACGGCATCTTTGGAATTGCCCAAATAATACATGGTCATGTTCGAAGCAGCCAGAAACAGAAGGGAAAAAACTAAACATTCTCCCATTTCTCCACCTTTACATTAACAAATGTTGAATTTTGAATATATGGTACTACTGAATAAAGATACAGAAACATGGAGATGAGCAAAGATGTTCAACACCCCATAAATACTTAGAAAACAGACAATGCTAACCAGGAATCTAACGTTAGCTTCACGCTGCTAACGTTAGCTACAAGTGCAGTTTTTTGCTTCTACTGAACAACCTGTGATGAAAAAAACTTCCCTATAGACCTGATTTAGGCTCTAAAAAATAGTGGAGACAATGCCAGGAAAAATCCGTCCGTCTTAGCTTTCAAATGACTGGCCTATAAGCTGTAAACCTCAGTCGAGAAGCCTTTAGAGTTGGGTAAAACCGAACTGGAGAAACTGTGCTTGGTTCATGTGGGGGTTAAGAGATTAAAAGGCAAACCTTCTGGTCACGTTTTAAGTGCATTGTTAAAGAAGAACTAAGTAGCTTGTTTAACTTAATAAATCCTTTCCGTAGTCCCTCTGGGGGTAATCCAAGTGTGAATGGAATGATTGGGGGGGTCTTTCATCTCCCCCTGGTGTCTCTGGACAGAAAACCTCACTATCAACTTTCCTGCCTCCAGGTCGGAGGCCCCAACACACACTAATAGAATCATGAAGAAGAAGCTAACAGGCTAACGGACAAAGCTAGCTGCAGGCTGGCGCCACTTAAACAGTATTTACAGCCAAGTTTGAGTGACAAAAATGATCTCCATTGTGTAATTGGATGTACAATATCCCTCTCTCCCTTTGTCTTTTCTGTCAGCGTAGTATTTACTCTCACGGACAATTAATGAGTAAAAAAACGCAACATGCTACAACACTTGCAGTAGCGCTTATGGCCTCTAGGGGCATGAGTTTTAGATTAACACGATAATCAGCTCTGTTCTGAATACAACTGTAGATACTGTGAGATACTCTGATTTATAGCTGTACAAAACAGTTGCAACAAGTGTATTTCACTCAGGTCTGCGATTAGATTATAGGAGCACAGAATTTGTTTGACTTACATTGTGCAAAGTGGTAGGTTTCAATAACGGGGTATTTTATTGCTTTCCAAGAGCATTTATTACCAAAATGAAATGAGTTCCATTTAATTGCGATCATCTTGTAGCTCTAATGTCTCTCTGTAATATTATGCAGCACAGAGCGGCACACGAAACGACTAAACTGATATTTGGCACTTCAGGCTACATATTTAGACAAGTAGAGGCGCACGTCACAATATTGACTCAAGTAGCTGACTGCTGTGCCACATAAGACGTAATGTGAATCCTCATGGGCACAGTCTAATCTTCCTGCCGTGCCTCTTTGACTGTTTGATGTGGCTCACGCCCCTTCTCCCCGTAGACCACATCAAAAACAGAACAAGTTTCACGTCTTTGCCTAGCCCTGCTCATCGCCTCAGGATGACAATGATAAACCCTGTCATCTCGCACTAGCCGTATTTGATGTTAGTCTTTTTTATTATTACGGCCATACTCTCATCAAGTTTTTAATTATTTATGATTCAATAGGAGCGTCTTTCTCAATAACAAGCTAAATGCCTGGATGCCAACCTGTACGTGCTTTGAGTATGAAGCTCGATCTCCTTTGAAGAACCTCGCAGGAGTTGTTCAGTTGTTGGCACTTTCATTTATTCACGGCTGTTTTAAAACATTCATGTGACGTCCTAAGCAGCAGACAGGAGAAAAATCAGGGCTAAACATGGGCTAAAAAAAAGACTAAGCAATGATAAAGTCGTTACTTACAATGACAAAGAGGATTAAAACAAAGATTAAATTGCAAGAATTTACTGTCACACTGCAAAAAGTATTTAACTAGATCAGTATAAACATCTCAATTTGAGCATAATAATCCAAATTTTAGTTGTTTTGACTAGTTAAGTTGTTCTTGGGCATTTGTCCTAGATTATTTCACTTGTTCTGAGATGTTTCTGACTCGTTTCAATACATTTTGTTCTTATTTCAGGTAATTTTCTTTGCCAATGGGGTAAGAAAATTGGTCTTATCTTATTGGCAATTTTACTTTCTTATTTCAAGCGAGATTGACCTTAGAATCAGTCTGAAATGTCCTCAAACAAGCAAAGTAAACTTGGTCCGATCAGGAAAAATGTCTAAATTAGCGAAAAACGCTCAAAACAAGATACATTTCCTCAATTCAAGTCATTTAAGACAATGCTTGATATTTACTTTTTGCAGTGCACATTTTTCTTGGCGCTATTTTGGTCACAAGTTTTGTCGTGAAGTATCAGTAAGTTGTCTTTAAGAAGTGACAAATAAGCCCACGGGTTCCTCTCAGAGTTCACACCAGACGGATTGATTTAAACCCTCCTGACTGTCCTCAAGTTGTTTTTTTAATCCGCTGGGATGTGTCACTGTCTGCTGACCTATTTACCTATTTACCTATTTACCTATTTACCTATATTCCAGTATTGCTGAGTTAAGCATTCTTGAGCAGTCAATAATGCGCCACAGGTGGATCCTCGCCTGGACTGCACTTTAAACGTGTCGAATAATCTCGGTATCAGCCGTCATGATCTGCCCTGGCCCTGGCTGAAGACGCTGCTGTAATCTGTTGATCCTGTTGTGTGTTCTCTCTCTCTCTCTCTCTGTATGTACAAGCTATATGCTGTGTTGACATGCTTCAGTTAAATATAGCATTAACATAGTTACCGCAGTAATCAAGTTATCAAACAGTGCAATTCTTTGTGGCCCCGCTATCTGGAGTTGAACTCTGCCTTGGCCCGGTTGAATGCAGCTGTCTGGCTAAACATAGACCAGCCGTAGCTCTTTTCAAACATCTGCTTTCATGTGTTTCCTCTTCCCTTTTTCTCTTCCTTATCCCCAGCTCATTGACTTGCCTCTTGGATAACACTTTTCAAAGCCAACACACATGAAAGCCAAATAGTTTTTTTTTATTTTTGCTTCACTTTCAGGCGTACTCACACATGTTGAATTTAGTTTATATTGTGCTGTTATAGACTTGGCGGCACAATATTTGTGTTCGAAATCATTGTTTTTGCTCTATATCCTGTTACACTGTGTTGCAAAATAACTCGGTCAGCCATCTCACTGAGGCTGATATAAAATAAGAATTTATAAGCATAGTAATTGTCACTATAAAACAGGGAAAAAAAATCCCATGAGTACCGGGGGCACTCAAAGCTAGTTGAAAGTTTGAAGTGTGTACAAGCTGCAACAATCAAGCATCTGTGGGAGAGTCCTTCGCCGTTTTCTCTACCGTCATGTGATTGACCAATGCTAGCCGGAACATCAGCAACTTTATTGTCAATTTTTATCATGACAAAGGCTCCTTTGATGCACTGATGGTGAACTCGGGACCCAATATTAAGCTTGTGACCACTTTTTTTTATTATATGTTATTATTTGCGTCACTAAGTCGGACTGGAAAAGAACCGTAGATAGAAGATAGAAGAGATAAGCGTTGATCCATTCAGCCCCCATTGCAAAAGGCGGGAAGCTCCACCCTCGCTGGGCAGGCGGACTGAGCCTCCACAGTTCTCCACAGCCTGTCAATTATAGATTTAGGCTTCCACTTTTTATTGCTGATGTACAAAAATCAGCGTGGTTAAAAATGTCACATGAGTCATAGCAATTTTTAGAAAAAGAAAAACTCTTTGGGGCCAGGCTTTTAGGCAGTGCAAACAAGGTCAGAGTCTTTATAGGAATCCTGTTTACCAAGTGTCTTTAGGACCCATGTGCCCTATGTGCAGCATCTTTAACCACTAGACTATCGGCTGAACCACAGTAAACACATCACATCCAGAAGCTTCAGCGCTGAACCGGGGATAAATTGGATCAAAACAACCGAGTCTACAATAAATCAAGGCTAAACCAAGACCTCTACCTGACCACATAGGCTCTAAAATCATACGTTGCTGATACCTGGCCTTAATTACTGCAATCTTTGCTATTTTAAACCTTGAAATGTTCATTTTACTGTGATTACAATAATGTCCAATTCATTATGTCAGAAAAACCTTGTATTGTATATTTGCTCTTCTTTTATTAGGCCCAGAGAAAGGACCTGTTTGTCCAAGAGCGCTACGGCCGGTACAACGTCAGCGACCCGTTCCTGGCCCTGCAGCGGGACAGTGAGGCCGTGGGGGGGCAGAAAGAGCAGGGCTACTCCACCTCCACCTCCAACCCTCTGGTGGTGCTCAAGCTGGTGGTCAGCCACTGCAGGAGGATGCAGGACAAGATGCTGGCCCAGCTGGCAGCCGCCGAGAGCAGGCATAGAAGGGTGTGTAACAAATAGTGTTTTTATTATTATCCGCTAATTTTTGATTATGAAGCACCTCTATGTTTCTTGCAGGCCAGACAATATACTTATAATTGGCAAGAAAAGCGGTATTTATTCCCAAATTACTTGAGAATTTCAGTTGAAATGACACAGGATAGCATGGCAGACATTGAAATAGATCTGGCAACATTTGATTTAAATACTTAGCAATTAATATACTCTCAACATCCCATTCTATGTGTAATAATACAATTTAAAATGATGCAGTAATATTAGTTTTCTGTCAAAACTCACACGTCTCTCTGTCTCCCCCTTCTGTCTGTTCCAGGTTATTGCAGATCTGGAGGAGGAGAAGAGGAGGCACGCGGAGGACACAGCCGAGGGAGATGATGTCACCTATATTTTGGAAAAAGAGAGGGAGCGCCTACAGCAGCAGGTAAACGAGTACTAAGAGTTTCAATGCAAAATTAAAGGCAGTGGCTCAATCTCAGCTGCTGCATACTGTCGTTGTGTCCTTTGGCAAGATACTTAACCCTCCTTGCATCCAGTGTGTGAATGAACAACATCTATCTTACATCCAGTTCATAAACTCTGTATAGTTTTAGAATCAAAACTTTATCCTTATCTTTATTGATTCCCTAAGGGGACAGTTCAAAATCGCAATCAATAATCAGTCAAGTCAATTTTATTTGTATTCGCCTTATTCTGCCTCTTTTGGAGAATGAGGGGAAATGTTTGCCGCAAAAATCAGATGGACAGTAGACTAATTTGTGTTAAATGTCCAGTTTTAAAAGTCAACACTGCACTGTTTCTCTGTGCGGCCTGAAAACGGCTTTGTGTCTGTGTAGAACTGATTTTCTCTAGTCCTATGTAAACTAATACTAGTCAAGGGCCGGGCACAATTCATGGCGGCGCCCACTCGAACTTCTGGAAGGAGGTGAAAAGTGCCTTACAGCAGGCAAATGGTGAACAGGGCGCTTCACAGAGTAAAGACTCAAAACACAGATAAAACATAAATACAAACACAAAAAGTACATGAAAAAAAGCAACAGTCGATTCAATGTCATTCTGTTGAATGCTGATCTGAACGGATGTGTTTTTAACTGGGATTTAAATACTCTTAAGAAAGAAGAAACTTAAAAAAAACAACAACTTGGAAATACAATAGCCTATAAATTGATAGAAAATAACCACACAACAAGACAATACATTGTATGAGTAGACAGACATGAAGTCGAATCTAGCCTCTGGCAAAATATAAGGAATATCACTCGCACACAGAGTACATAAGTCGTGTTAAAGCACATAGTTCTGTGTTTTGATGGCGACAGGCAAGAATGATTTCTTGTGCCTCAGTGGAGCCGCGTTGCTGAACTCTCTCTTGCAGCTGACCAGCACATTGTGAAGCGTGTGGGAGGGAAGGGAGTTTGTTTTACTGTCTACAGTATGTACAGTATAACATGATTTATGTTTATTTTCTCTTTCTTCGTTCATGTAAACCCATTAGAATTCACTTAATTCTTGTCTAAGTCCATGCTTTTCAAGTAAAGCAAATGTTTATGAATAAATCCACGGGTAAAATAATCTGAAACTCTCCTGTCCTCACACTCAGTGGATGTCACTGTGGGCTCTGTTTCAGCTGGAGTTCGAGCGCGGTCAGGTGAGGCGGCTGGAGAAGGAGCAGAGGCGGCTCACGGAGCAGCTGGAGGAGGAGCGCTCTCAGCACAAGCAGCTCTCCTGTGCTCTGGCCAAAGAGTGCAAATGGGCCAGCGCCCGAGCCCTGGAGGAGGGCCACAGACTCGCCGAGATGAACCGCAAGCTGGACAAGGTACTGCGTGTG
The DNA here is from genome assembly GCF_951799975.1 of Gobius niger. Taxonomy (NCBI): domain Eukaryota; kingdom Metazoa; phylum Chordata; class Actinopteri; order Gobiiformes; family Gobiidae; genus Gobius; species Gobius niger. Next base: position 8,436,203 of record NC_136871.1, on the reverse strand, counting down.
TTATTATTCAAAATATACTCAACTTTATTCTCATTTCACAATTTATTAAAACAGTTTTTTCTTATCTCATTTACACTGTGGCCATGGTGTGGCCCATGTGGCCGTGCGTCTTGTTCTAAATTGCAAAGGATACACATACATTCAAACATTTATGAAGAATAGAATCCTGTAATAATACAGTTAATGGTCATTTTACTGTTTCATCATATAAGACCAGACAGAAGGCTGGTATGTACAGAGAATAAAGTCATGGATCTCTCGGCCTGTAGACATTGCAAACATTGCAGTTTTTAAAAAGACTTTTGGCATAGTGCAACAAAATTAAACTGTGTATGTGTTTCTTTTAGTCATATACATTTGTATGCCATGTGCAAATATTGCAATAGGATTTCATTGCATGTAAAAGTCATTATGATCAGGACTCAATAAGACCAGCCATTGTCAAGGCAATGGCTAATGGGATCCAAACAAAGAATATACAGTTCCATTGATCGTAGTCAAACATGCAAGTAGAATTAAAAACTATTTAAGAGTAAGAGTAAAACAGTCTCAACCACTAGACTACCAGCTGAACTCAAATATTTTATCTGGTAATACTGGTGAGGACTACGTCACAACAGAGTAGATTAAAAATGGACAAAGGGACGATGTGGTGAAAGGATGCAGAGTCAAGAGAACGTGACCAACAGAGATGAATAAACTTCCTGGTTCATAGATTACTGTGAAAATAGGGAGGAGCCGTGAGGGGACTGCGAGGAGAGGTTTGGAGAAGCTGGAGAAATAGGCCCTGCTCCTTAAGCTTAGTTAATAACAACAATGCTGTATGTTTCAATAAAATAAGCAGTTGCACTATTGAATGTAAAATGTCTTCAAAAAGTGACTCTAGTCTAATACTTCTGCAAAGGAGCTTAAATACGACCCACCTCTGTATGGCACCTGACAGTATCTTGCATTTTGTTGTGACTCAGGTCCGCGAGTCTTGTCACGCTGTTCAGAAGGAGCTGGAGGAGGAGCGCAGGCGGGCTCTGAGGATGGAGGCGCGGGTGGAGGAGCAGCTGGCCGAGTTCGACACCGAGCGAGAGCAGCTCCGCTCACGACTCAAGAAGGAGGAGGCCCACTGCTGTCAACTACAGCTACAGGTCAGACCCGAGCCCAACCCAGCAACGAGTATTTCTCATTCAGGATTGCGAGAGGAAGGAGTAGAGGAGGTTAAATTGTTCATTCCAATTTATTTCTAACTCTCCTTTTAAAACATGACATAAATCACTCATCCCCACAGAAACAGGTGGCCACCGAGGGCACCATCTGCTGGAGGTGGCGCCAAATTGCACTTTAACTCTTTAACCCTTTGAGGTCCGTGCCCCAGTCTTCTACCACATTGCAGACTTTTATACACAACTCTGGTCATGTGGTCTTTTGTGTTGGAAACTTTCAAGCCTCCCTGGTCCCTCCATTTGTAAATATTCACATCAGAATTGGAGGCTCCTCTAATAGGGCTGTCACGATGATTACTATATTGACTTGCCTTCCAAGAATTGACAGATAAACAATGCATTTTTGGGCTCAATATTCACTGTGAGTACATTTATTTGCATTTTCCTTAGCTTAACTGTCTTTTTTTTTTAAGATTTAGAGTTTCTCTGACATTATAAGGTCTTCAATCATATACAGTGGGAGGAAAATGTGTTTGAACCTGTGGAATTTCTCCTGTGAATTTTGGCCCAATAAAATATGACAGCATGTAATTGTTTGGGTGGTATTAGTTTAAGCGGACACTGTTTACTCATTCTTGTGATTTTAATAAAGATCAGACCACATTTTATGACCAATTTAGGCAGAAATGTAATGTAAGAAATTCCAAAGGGTTCACATACTTTTTCCTCCCTCTGTAATTCACCGCAATGGTTTCAAACTTCAGATTTTGTCATCGTGACAGGCCTCTCCTCTTATAAAAGCATTATGCACACAATTCATGATTCCACTATTTGCAATTAAAAAAAAAAAACAATTTAAATTTTTTTTTTTTTTTAATTTTTAAAAATTTAAAAACACATGAAGCACATGTCAATTAATAAAAGTTTTCCACCCACAAAGTGTGTCCAAAACAGCCAAAGCCCGATCATCTTTCATAGGCATCAGATTTGTCCCATTTGCATTTATAATATTTATCATAATTATGTTTAATCAAGGTCCTCTGCTTCATGGAGCTTCTCCCGCATGAACAAAGCTCAGCTCAGTTCCTTTGGCAGAGAATTTAAATGATCTGAGGCTCTATTAAACTGTCTTTGGAAGTTTTTAGTCTCTTCTTTTAATTTTCATTTCATGCCAAATGTTAGTCGACTAAAGTATCTGGACATTTTAGTTGCAGATTTAGTCAAAAATATAACTTTGACCAAAATTATGACTAAATATTAACACTGGTTTGTCTGAACATTTCAAATAGATTTTTCCAAACCGTGCAGCCCCGGTGATAGAGATTAACACATTTTGCACTTGCCAGATGAAGAAGTTAAAGTTACACCGTCTATTCCACAACAATCCCCTGAAAGATTTTCTTTATTTTATTTCTTAGGTGGAGGAACTGAGGAGTAAGTTGGAAGAGGCAGCCGACGTCACAGAGTCTGACGGGACAATGTCAGCAGAGGACACAACAAAGGAGTGGGTCACTAAAGTCCCTCAGACTAAACCTGCCGTGGCCAACATGAAGTTAGAAGACATGGAGGAGGAAAGAAACCATCTCCCCCCAGCTGCTAAAGTCAACGGTCACCACTGTCCCGCAGAGGCCAACGGACACCATGGACCTACACCTGACAAGGTTTATCTCCAGAACGGAGGTGACGCCGCTGGGCTCACTCCTCTCTCTCCATCCACATCTCCAAACCTCACCAGGCATCCTCCAGGCAACCCCACCTCCTACCAGTCCCCGTACCAGGCCGGGATAAACCAGCGCTTCCATGCCGCTCGCCACAAATTCCAGGGCGTGCCTGAATCCGATCCACCCACCCAAGCCGCCGCTCCCCCGCCGAAGGAGCTCTCCCCGACTCCCAACCCTGTCGACGCCAGCCCCGTGAAGCAGCTGGCCCGTAGCACCGTGACACAGGTCCTGTCACGCTTCACCAGCGCCCAGCCCAAGCAAACCGCGCCCAACAACTCGCCATTCGGGACGGATTATCGCAACCTGGCCACGCCTTTGTCTCCGGTGATTGGGCGGGCGACCGGTGCGGGGCAGCAGGGCGTCAAGTCTCCGACGATTTCCAGGGCAGAGAGGGGTAACCCGCCACCCATCCCGCCAAAGAAGCCCGGACTGGCGCAAGCTCCGTCCTCTCCGGCTACGACTCCCAAATCGAGAGGCCATTTGTCTGAGGGCTCTGTGCCGGGCAGCTGTGGGCTCACCTCAAGTCAGGAGGGGGTCAAGGAACTAGACATGGTGCTGTCCTCCAGCTAAGAATACAATGAAACGCTCCATGATGTGGAAGCCAATTGCTGCTTGTAACATTTATTCATATTTCTGTACATCTATTGACACTGTTTTGTTAACTGTTATATTCTGTCCGATCAAGACTGAGAATGTATAAAATTGTACAGTTCCAGATAACATTTTCCGCCAAAATAATGATATATTTCGATTTGCACAAATGAGATTGCGTGCGACTATGGGATGTTTCTTGTAAGTCTAACATTATTAACAGAGACTGATGAATTAAGTATAATTTCATTGTTAATACTTCAGCCTCATTCCGTTTTGTACATTGCCCAAGAGTCGTATATGTCAACGGACACTCACATAAGAGTAGCCCTTTTACATGTTGCTTATAAATTTAATATTGACACGTTGTACATAAATATAAATGTGCTTTGTTTTATACAACAGATATTGTACTATGTATATTTTTAATCAGAGATTTGAGTAGTTCAGTTTTTATGATACGTTTGGTAGCAGACCGATCTTACAATATGCACTTACTCTATATTCACAGTTTTGTCTGAAATAAAACATTTTAAACATGCTAGAAACCTGAAATTAACATATTTAATAAATATGAATGAAACAACGTATTTCTTTGTGTTGTTGTATTTACAATTGAGAACCGTCGGCACGGCAAGAAGGTCCTGGGTTCGAGTCATGCGGGCCTTTCTGTGTGGAGTTGTGTTTGCTCCGGTTTCCACCAGCAACAAAAACATCCACAATAGGTGAAGCCTCCAGCCAAGTGATTCAGATCATCAGCCTGGCTCCACATCTGGAGATGGGTCCCCGGGGCAACGTCAGGCCCGGGGGCCAAATCCGGCCCTCCAGCACAGAACCTCTGGCCCACAATAGGACTTTGAGAAACATTATTATGCAAATAAGGGATCAAATACCTGTTAAAATACTCTAAAAATGCGAGAAAATTTGTTTTGTGTATTTTTTAAATGTCCCAGCAGATCATCCCACTCGGCCATGTGTAATGTAAAACAGTGATTCTCAACTGGTGGGTCGGGACTCAAAAGTGGGTCGCAAGCCTATCAGGAACTTTGTTTTCAATATTTTCCATCTAAAGCAACACGGAAACACACTTGAGTCTGTTCAAATTAATATTATTGGGTTCATAATTTCAGTCTTAAAAGCAAATCTATGGCTTGTTCAATAAAAAACGTGTGATAAATACAATATTTTATACCATATATGACAAATTACAGTTTTATTTGGGTCACAGCTTGTTATTAAGGTAATGGTGGGTCTCGGAGTCAGACCACTTTGGAAACACTGAAGTAAAACATTGGCATTTGCAGAAAATGGTTCTTAACTTTAGGCTACAATGGTGAGGTTCGGTGGTTTGGCACATTGTACTTTGTGTAAATGCACTGTCCCTTTTAAATAAATACACAAATACAGATGTAGTGGAGACGTTGTATTGTAGGGCATTTCCCTCTAGAGGGCAGCGTTGGATTTCATACAAGATCATTACCTAGCAGGTGAAAAATAAAGCAACTTACTTTACCTTCTCCATTGTGTTATTAAAATACTGTTCTGTATGATTCTGTAAAAAACAAAAGATTTAAGGTTAAGATCTGGACTCTGAAAATGACATATGTACTTAGACCTCACCTGAACCTACACCTGACCAACTGCAGCAACCCCAGATCAGAACTGTTGGCTAAATCCAGGTGGTCATTTTTTTTTTGTCTCAAGGACATCTGATGTCCGACAAGCAACATGCCTGCTCCGTCAATCAGATGATTTGTCGTGACCAGCAACCCTGAAAAAGAATCCCACACGAGGCTGATTTGCAGTTGTGGGATATCCCAAATCCAACAGCGGCACGCCTGGTCCTCTGACAAATCCCTGCCTTTCCAGCCTCCATAAACACTGGCTCAGGTTGATGAGCTGTGAGGGGCCTGTCCCACCACAAGCTCCCCTGCTCTCCACTCTGTCCCAAACCGCAGCTACTATGACGAATGGCTGCTGGACGCACAATCGAACTTAACAGCTTTTGACAGTGGCTCAAAAACAGCACGTGTAATTGCCCCACAGTGAAGCATTAATCTCCTCGCGTTCAGTTGTTTTCACACATTAGCAATGGTCAAGGGAAGTTGTCGTCTCCACGGGATTGGTATTTTGGGCCACAACAAATCCAAATATAACAGTCCTGCAGTTTTTAGCCTGTATCTCACCGATTTGAACCAGCACTTAGTGAAAAATGCTTTCGGTGATTTAGTCGAGCTGGATGAACTTGCTGTTAAGTTTCTCTAGGGCTGCGCGGACTTCTCTTTCACAATTTGAAATGTTACGGCGTCACTGCGGTCGCCGGCCCTGAGGCGCTGGAGAAGGATTGCGTCAAATTCAATTTGGACACAATTTGTGGAGACAATGGAGTACAGACAAATCCAACTTTTTACTCGAGAGCTCAAAACGCTTAACGGACGCCTGCTGAGGACCTGCTCCAACGTCCAGATACTCAATCTGATCATTTTGATGCTCAAATTGTCTCCACTCCAAAGCCTGTATTGCAGTACATGGTGAATGTTCAAAGGTCTCAACTTGTATAGCGCTTTTTTGCCTACACTAGGTGGTCAAATAGCTTTACAGCAAGGAATCATTCACCCATTCACACTCTCACTGAGGCCAATTTTATCCAACTCTGATCTAGAATTGGTGATTCATGCTTTTATCTCGTCTCGTTTAGATTATTGTAACTCCCTTTTTACTTGTTTTAACAAACCGGCTTTGAATCGTCTTCAAATGGTTCAAAATGCTGCAGCGCGGCTTTTAACAGGAACTAGCAGACGGTCACACATTACTCCCTTTTTATCCTCGTTGCACTGGCTCCCCATCAAATTTCGAATTGAATTTAAAATTTTACTTTTGACTTTTAGAGCGCTGCATGGCCAGGCTCCCAAATATGTATCTGACCTGCTGTGCCCTTACTCCTCGGGTCGCACCCTTAAGTCCTCGGGCCAGAACCTCCTCACTGTCCCAAGAACCCACTTTAAAACCAGAGGTGATCTGTCTTTTGAAGCCGCTGCTCCTAAATTGTGGAATGACCTTCCTTTGTCGCTACGTACAGCTGACTCTGTTGATTCCTTCAAAAATCGGCTAAAGACGCTGCTTTTCAGATGAGCTTTTAGTTGACAAGGCTGTGATTGTGATTGTTCCTATGTAAATTGTGTAATGTTTCCTGTGATCCTTTGAGCACTTTGGGATTTTATCTGTGAGAGGTGCTATATAAATAAAGTTTCTTCTTCTTCACTCATACACCAATGTGTGCAGACACTGGAGGCAAGAAGGTCCCCAGGTTTGATTCCCTGACTGTGTGGGCCTTTCTGTGGGGAGTTTCACATCAAATCAAATCAAACTTTATTTATAAAGCGCTTTTCATACTGAAGGGAATCACAAAGTACTTTATACATTTAAAACAATACGCCTGGCACACCCTCCCATTCCCCTGAGTATATACAAACGTTACACACACACTCACTCAAACTTTTACCCCATCGCCTACACACAAATCCCCTCACTCACTGACTCTCACACACACACAGAATAAAATAAATAGAAATATAAGGCTAGGTACAGATGGACAAGTGTGGAAAACCCATTTGAGGAGCCGTCTGCACCGGGAGCAGCAGTCCAGCCACAGCTACAGGGCACTGACCCACAAGAGCCCAGAGGGGGCGCGGTGGGGACACCACACCTCCACCTGAGCACCCACAGGACAGAGACACCACCCCTCCACCTGAGCACCCACAGGACAGAGACACCACACCTCCACCTGAGCACCCACAGTACAGAGACACCACACCTCCACCTGAGCACCCACAGGACAGAGACACCACACCTCCACCTGAGCACCCACAGTACAGAGACACCACACCTCCACCTGAGCACCCACAGTACAGAGACACCACACCTCCACCTGAGCACCCACAGTACAGAGACACCACACCTCCACCTGAGCACCCACAGTACAGAGACACCACATCTCCACCTGAGCACCCACAGGACAGAGACACCACACCTCCACCTGAGCACCCACAGGACAGCACCCACACAGCCACAGCCTGTCACTGCTCCCAAGCCAGAAGGCCCCTTCAGAGGAGACACTGGGAGAGCCTAAAAATATAAGAAACCATCTACTAACGCTCATAAGAGTTTAAAATCCCGAAGTGGAAGCAATTAATGAAGCTAGAAATAAATATATATATATAATTATATAACATAGAATCAGGTCGCCCCCTGCTCCTTACAAGTTGCCCCAGTGGCATAGAAGGATGGGTTAAATGCAGAGGACAAATCTTCCTTCTGGGACAATATAGTAAACCTTAACACCTGTAGGAGCCGGGATTAGAATCCCTAATCTTCCAATCATTAGACCAGGGGTTCCCAAACATTTCAGGCTGTGATCCCCAAAATCATGCAACCAAGAACTCAGGACCCCGTCTCTACAATGTAATTAGCACTTAAAATAACTTAAAGTGCAAAACATACAAAATCTGTTTTACAACAGTCAGATATGTAATAGAATAATGCCTCAAAATCAGCTTGTAACCCCCACTTGTCCCGCAACCCCCACTTTGGGAACCACTGCATTAGACGACCCACTCTACCAATTGCGTCACTGGCCATATATACAGTATACAGTCATTGTTTAACTGCTTCTCTCCCCTCTGTGCCAAGCGAGAGTGAATCCAAGTGCTTTGTATCTTCAGAAACGATGAAGACACTTGTCCGTTCACAGTTTACAGAGGTTCCGCATTATGATGAGCGTAACCAATGCTATAAGGCTTGTGAAAGTTTTATAAAGTATCTGAAGAGGAGCTTTGGGTCCTGTGTGCATGAACCTAATGTCTACATAACTTCAAAATCAATACATGTCTAAACGTAGTGGCTTATCTATTGTACGGCCGATCAATTGTTCACCTTTGTTGTGTACAAAGTCTGCTCCCGTCTTGCACATAAACTGCTTTTTTGCAAGTTAAATCTATTCAGCTGTCCTGAGATAATGCATTCATCTTTTACCTGTAGATATAAGATTTAAGAGTCTGGCCATTTCCAAAGAATAAAACTAAGACTTCTAGGATAGCTATTTCCTTATGTCTGGCTCTTTTCTAGAACTGCTCTCCTTTGCAGCCTCTGTAATGAACCAACATGAAATCAACACTAAGGTAAAGAAAGTCTCTACAGAGTTGTTCATAATTGAAATCACCGGGAAACGAACGTCCAAATCTGGAAAGGCTATTTCAGCGTTATGCGTGTGTGTGCTGCAGCTATTGTGTTTGTAGACTTATTGTTCTCACAGGGAAATGCATTCATCCAACAACCAGCCAGAAGCAATGAGTGATTAAAGAGCTGCGCCAAGGATAAATCTTCACATCTTGAGCTGTCACACCCGTCAAGAATGTGCAAACTCTACACAGAATTCTTGTACGTGCAGGCGAAATTTCACCCTGCTTTGCTCTTGCTTTTTTACTCCCCGTGCGTAACAAAAGACAAATGGCAGCAGTGTCACTCTGAAATGACAACATCGGGGTCAAGGAGGCGCGGCGTTCTCCTGTCACGCGCTGTCCCGTCAAAAGTTACAGCTTTTACCTCAGCCCTATCCGAGTCGCTCGAATACGCGGGTGCCCATCGTCCGCCTGTGCACCCTCTGCCCCGGCAATGAGCCACCTCAATCATTTCCTCTCCTCCTTCGCTTGCTCTCGCTCCAAAATTAGCCGTGTCCATGAGATGATCCCAGAATAGGTGCCGCAAAGAGCACAGCTGGAGCGGGCTCAAAGCGGGACGGGATGGAGGGGTGACGGTGTGTGGCGATCACTTGCTCGCTGTAAAGCAAATTTGTCCAGGAGATGTCAGAGAGGGAAGGGGGGGGGGGGATAAAATATGGAGGTAGAGAAAGACTCTGGGTCACATGTGAAGAGGGTCTAATTGTGGCTCTAAATCCAGATATGACGTTGAAGCTGAAGGGCAAACAGCTGGGACATGAGGGGCGAGGTATTTGTGAGCTGGAAGCGACGCAAGTGGGCCCCGCAGAGTTCAATTCAGACGAATTCGGTGACTCACGGGCAACAGAAATGGCTTTTTTAATATAAGCTTCGCGAGAGTTCTGAAGAAGATGCTTTAAAAGGAGTCATGTATCATTAGGCCTGTGATGATTTTGAAGTTTGAGGAGGCATCCAGGCAAGACTCTCAGCCACGCAAATCTTCTATCCCTACTATTGTTCTTGTTCATGGACGTTCACTGGAGAATAAAACGGATTAGCCGCGACGCTCTTCCCAGGAGATGGTGAAAGACTGTTGTGGGGCGGAAGGAGCTGCGCAGGGGGAAGAGGAAGGAGGAGCTGGAGCTGACCAGTGCAGGACGCCACGCTCTGTGGGCGTTGCACCAAATCAGGAGCTGAATTCAAAAATATTGAGGCTGGAGAATATCATGATGAACGATAATATTGAGAACCACTTGATGCCACTGAAATTTGAAAAGTGGAACATGCCTTTATCCATCCTTTATAACACATTAACATGAAACTCAATGAAACACATATTTACTTTTCTTTACATACTGTAGTTTAGTTCATTTGTTTATTTGAGCAGTATACATTCTGCTCAAAAGGAGTGGGCTAAAGCAAGAAGCTTATGAGCGCCAACCCCCAATGAAAATTAAGGAAAAGTCTACATAAATGTACTGATGATCATTATTGAGTAAAAACGTAAAGAGTTTTTCTGTCATTTATTGGACGATAAGTCGATAGAGTAATTATCGTAACAGACTGATACATCAAACTCTTTCTTTTAAGGCAGTATTTCTCCAGCTGACCAGAACAACTCCAGAAGCCTGAATTCTCGTGTAAGAGGAGGAATCTCTTCACCAAAAAGTCCAGATTTTAAGTAGTTTCCAAACAGCCAAAGCATCTATATGAAGCTGGTCTTGTTTCGACATGGCACTTAGAGAACACAGTACTGTATCTCAATTATTTTTATAGAATATACTGTAGATGCTTTGATAGAGTGATAGACGTTCAGCTGGTGAGAGCAAATCCAGGGATCCAAACATCAGAAGCTGAATTCTGGCCGTGAGAATTTAGTGTGAATGAGTGATTGATGGTGTCGGAGGGGTAGATACGGCAGCACAAGCTTATAAAGTGCAAAACAAATGTTTTACTTCTTACATTTTACTTTTGTTGGTCCTTTTTGGGCAACACTGCTCTGCTTTGTACTTGCTGAACAGGGAGAAGAAGAGCCCGTGCCTGAAGGTGGATCTGCCTCTGGGACTGTTCTGGATGTCCATGAGATGAACTGAAAGGCACTCTACCTGATGTTTTTTTCTAGTAGTTTTCTCCTTCTTTGTCCTCCTTTATTATATACAGACGTTTGTGAGAAAAATATGCTGCATCTAATTATAAATTTGCCCAATTTGCACAAAATTGCATCATTTGTAATCATGAACTTACAACATTTTGTTAAAGTATCCCTGGAAAGTGGCCCTGCAGTGGCCTGCGCTCTCAGGACCTCATCCTGCTCTCTGTGCCCAGAGTACGAACAGAACTGGGTAAAAAGGCCTTTAGGTTTGCTGCACCGCACTGGAATGAATTGCAGAAGGAGTTTCAGTTAAAAGAACTCGTGTCACTTCTTACTTTCCAATACCTACTGACAAAAGTAGAAACAAAGTCTTTCACATGTAGCTGTTTGATCTGAGTGCATCATCTTGATTTAATTGCAATGCAGTGTTTATTTGTGATTATTTGTGTACAGATGTAACTTGTGTGTGTGAAGTTGTTCCGCTGCATCTTGGCCAGGACTCTCTTGAAAAAGAGATTTTTAATCTCAATGAGTTTTTATCCTGGATGAATAAAGGTAAAATAAAATGTGGATTAAACTCACCCCTTTACAAATATGTTAGTGAAGTTAGGAATGTATTTGGGCCACAACTAACATAGTAATTTAGTGGTAGCTTCCTCTTTCATTGTTTTTAATAAGGTCCCTTAAGGCATATGCAGCTCTTTACATGCTTGTTTATGTCTTATGTAACACTCTGACATTTTAACACAGACAAACCATTCACATATTATATGTCTTAGAGAATCAGTTGTTTTAACTGTTGTCTTGCTGCTCACGCCTAAAATAGGCAGATCCAAGACTTTGCCGCAATCAATGTAATTGATGCGTTTTCTTCATACCAGCCAGATAGGACAGCTAATAGTCACATGACTCCACCGTCTAAGACGCCCCTGGGACAAATTACCTCTGAGAAGTTCCTGTTTAATGATGTGTCATGACACGAAGCTTGACCTCTGACGACCAGCAGTCAGTAACAAAAATCCTTTCCCCGTGAACCAGTCACAGTCACAAGCCATCATCATTACCGTTTAGTGGCTTGGTTAGCTCTTCTAATGAGTGGTCCCAGTCCCAGCCTACGCTGTTAAAAGGGGAGGGAGTGTGAGGATTTGGACACGGGGAGCTCTGGAGTAGGACGACACCGTTCTTGACTCCGCGAGAGGTCGGTTGCATCTCCTTTTTTTCTCGTGCGTAAAAAGCTTCGCGCGCACTCGCCAGCCCATTCTGGGAGAAACGGTTTGTATTCCTCACTTTTACAGCTCCAGACGTGAACGTTACACACGGGCTGATTTACCACCGAGGATAAATCGTTAATTTACTGCTCACGATGTCAGTGAAGGCAGCACTAAACTCGGGAGGCGTCTAGTCGATGAGTTTAAGCGCTTCTAACGGCACTCTGAGGACTTCTCGACTTCTCCGATGATGGACGGCGAGCAAGCGTCGGGGACCGCTTTGACACCTGCACAGCTTTTGCCAACACATGAAAGACAAACCTTCACTTGTCTGCGCTGATGGATTCGCGGAGCTCGGCGCGCAGCAGGAGAAGCACCATGGGGAGCAGAAGTGGGACGAAAGGACATCACTCCAAACCGGTGTGCCACAAAGTGTACCTGTGCTGCATATTACTGCTGCTGATCTTCACGCCCAGAGTGGACTCCTCGTGGTGGTAAGTGGCTGATGGTTGATGAATGTTCTTTAAGGTCTGTGCTAATAAGAGCTGTAGTGTTTGATAGAGATAGAGTGACGAAAAAAAGGGGGGAAACTTGTGATGATGATAACTATTGACTGCTGACATTGACCATTTGACTGAACTGTCTGCGTTTTTTTTTTTTTTTTTTTAGTACAGTAAGCAAACATTTTTCTTCTTTTGGGACAGTAAAAGACAAGTTGAGAAGTCGAGAAGGCTAAATCTTGAAGTAAAATGTGTCGATTGTGGAAAGTTGTGCCAAAGCAAAGTGAACTGTTGCGCGCTGCGGTACAGTGCGTCGCGTCTTTATGAAGATTAATGGTTCTGTCTGACCGCTCCCCTATCCATCCATCTTGCCCAGAGTAAGTGGCAGGTGCAGGCGCTGGCGCATGAATTTATGCCCCTTGATGATTTCTCTGGAGGCTGTAGTGGCCCCCGAGGACAGGGGCAAACGTCTGAATGCGACAGATAACGCGTCGCCCACAAACACGCGTTCAAACTGGACGTCAGTGATTTGCGAACGAATTCAAATGAGTCTTTGTTTTGCGTTTCAAAGTCAACATGTACATTTGAAACAGGCCAAGTTCAAGTTTCCCTAAACGCGTGGTTTTAGGAGTTTTATTTCTGCTCTCTGTTCATACTGTACTTCACCTTCTGCTAAAATTGTAGTGGCTCCAAAGCGATTGTGAAATACTGTGCTGTAGTCAGTGTGTCCGACTTAATCAGTGTATTAAAGTCATTTGCTTTGGCAATGAGAACAGTTATGACTTAGCAAATGAAATTAATCATGCTGCTGGCCCGGGACAACATCATTTGATATCAAACACAAAAACAATATCAACTGTATGAAGCATTTTTTTGTTCCACCGCATATTCCAAGCATTCAAATTGCTTAGTAAGACCTTTATACTGTACAGATGTATTTATAAGGCATTTTGCATAAAGCTTAATCCCAATAATTATAACAAGCATAATCTGCAGCTTTATAGGTTAACAAAGGCAGACTCTCATGGTCATTGTTTTGTCCCAGGTGCAATCTCTGTCTGTTACTTAACCAACAGCTCTATCTGATCACATTTGGAGTAATTGACAGTGTCCTTTAAAGTTATGTCACGCTTTAATCAAGGTTTAAGTATTTTAACATTTTTGGCTCAAACAATCCAGTATGACGAGTCCTGTGCAACTGAGACTTACACAAACATTAATATTGAATCTTTTATAACTTCATGTACTACATAAATTGTATATATGATTGGGCAACAGGTCCAAATTCACCCCTGGTTTTGAGCTTGCAAAAGACTGAAGCTGAAGTGCTGAAATGATCAGATCTGGTGAAGCTAAGCCCTGACATCATCAGGTGGGGGGCTCTGGAGACGAAGGCTAATGAAATACGCTGGTACATACAGGTGTGTACATGGATATATGTAATATTGGATAAGGATCAACATTACATCAAAGGCAAAAATCTCCAAAAAGTCAGTTACTCTTTTCTCAGTGTGGGACCTAATGTTTGTGACTGTGAGATTTGTCACAACCAAAACAAGATCACATTTTGGTTGGTTGCAACAAACACATCTCCAGTGTTGGGGAAGTTCCTCTAAAATTGTAATATATATTAGTAGTTGCAGCTTTAAAAATGTAAAATGCTTGTGTTACATAGTACTGTTTCATAAATGTAGCTGAGTTACACTACTTTGAGTTACTTTTGAGTTACTTTTGGCAAAATATAAACTAAAAACAGTTATAGAGCCACCGGGCAAAAGTGCAGTCAACAATTTCCTTTTCCTTCTTTATCTCCTTTCTCTCATTTTTGGTGCTCTAGTCTGTTTTGTTCATACATTTCAATGCTCTTGTAACTCGAGTTACTTGAATTGTAATGACTAATGTATTCGCGTATTTTGTGTAAGTAATGCGTTATATTTCTTAGTTACTGAAGGAAAGTAGTATATTTTTGCAACTCATTACTTTTGTACGTTACCCCCAACACTGCAGATCTCAAACAATCACTAGGGTCGTAGTCAGAAACCTTTTTAGACATGAAGTTGCTACCAGCTCTCAAAATAGCTAAAAGACATACATTTTTTAGTTGTAAGGTAGTGCATTAAGTAAGTCAGTAAATTTTATTTTTTTAGCGCTTTTCACAGACACAAAGTGCTTCACAGTATAAAAAACAAATAATGTCACCAATGCATGCATTTAAATAGTCACAAGAACAGAAACAACTGGACTTTCGAGAAACCAGAATACAAAAGAGAGAGGGGTTTTATTTTTAGAACGAGCCCTAAAGGGCAACCAGGTGCCCATGGACAAAGCAGTTACATTGTCTTCCTCCGTTACATGTGTACAACTTGTAGCATTTTGTTCGGCTATAAATATTGGGCTGTAAACAATACAATATTGTCATATTAATAATGACAAAAGGACGAAGTTTATGTCACCAAACCTATTTAAAAAACAATAAAGACAAGAAAAAGTGCAAAAACTCTGCACGCATGTTCGGACAAATCGCAAAATCTTTAGCCCAAATTTTCCAAACCACGTTGGAGGAGTGCGTAGTGTCTCATCCTGCCTGTGTGTGTCCTCTCGTACGGGGAGTTCAGGGGTCTTTTGGCACGGCATGCTCTGTCCAACACAATAAACACAAGGACGGCTCCTGCTCTGCTTTACTGCTCAGCCACGGTTACACCTCCAAACGGGACAGGCCATAACTGGAGTGGAAACTGCCTGTTATGTGTCTTCTCCCTGTGTCGGTGGCCTGGTGACACACTTGCGATTATGGACTATAACGATACATCCGGATGGCGAGTGGAGCGTGCAGGCTTACAGCGGCGGGCGTATCATGGTTGGGGACCTGCGTGGCTTACTGTAGAGATGGCTGTTTTGCCTCTTGTCTGATTGAGAGCGCCCTTGGCTGTGACACGGCACTAACTGGTGGATTTAGTGTGAAAGAGCAGGAAGTGTAGGTCTGTCAGAGCTTTTCACTGAATCTCAGGAATTTAATAATCTCCTCCACATCCTGAAGTGGACAAATGGGTTCAGATGGATAAGCGGCTCATAAATGGCGGTACATAATGGGTGGCAGAGGAGCCGAAGGTTAGTGGTTCGATCCCAGCACCAGTTTATACCGTATTGTCTCGCTTCAAAGACCTTGTGCTGAATTTCGATCCCTCGTTTCTTCGATCTCTCCATGTCTGCTAAGGAAGCTCACCGCAGTCTGGTGTGTGGAAGGAAGCCAAGTTGGTTCACTCTTGTTGAGGAAGTGGGGACTGAAAATAAAATGTAGTAGGAGAAGGGCTGGGTGACCGTCAAACGATGCCAGTGTGGTATCAGAAAAAAAAAAGTTTCGAAAGCAAGTAACGAAAAAATAGGATATAATCTTAAGAGACTAAGTTTGATACCTGTTAGGGGTTAAGAAAGTGCCTTCACGTCAAATACATGAAACAAATTTAAAAGAGAGAGACTTTTTTTCTGATTCTAAACTACAAATATTTTAGAAAAGGTGTTGGTATTGAAAAGCAAGTATCGTTAAAGTACAGGTATAGAAAAAAAGGGACGTAAATATGCTGATTTGCACTGCAGTGTGGTAGTTGTGTTGCATGTGTAATAGAGCTGTATTACTATGGCATTTGATATTATTAAGAATACACATACAAAAATACAAAATACACACAAAGGCCCTGGTCATGGGAATCAAACTTCATACTGCGTCTTAATACCACTGACTTTGAAGCAGTCATGGGGCGATTTTTAAACCAGAATATGTTTCGACTGGGACTTTAAGGAAGACATCAAGGACTAACCAACTACACTGCCTGATACCCCCCCCCCCCCAAAAAAAAAAAAAAGGTTGCATTGTTTCAATAAGCTCCTACAATGTCAAAAAATCCAGTGTTAATTTCACACATCCCAAAGATTCTCAATGGGGTCGTGAGCTGGACTCTGTGGTAGCCAATCCATGTGTGAAAATGATGTCTAATGCTCTTTCACGATGTGAGCCCGATTAATCCCGTCATCTTGGAATATGCCCGTGTCATCAGGGAAGACGAAATCTATTGATGGAATAACCTGGTCATCTGGGTAGTCAGTCTCATTCTTTGGGCACATAGTGTTGCTGAACCTTGACCTGACCAACAGCAGCCACTCCAGATCATAGGAGTTGGTTAAACCTAGATGGCCTCTTCTTTTTGGTCTGGCAGTGTTACCAACTAACTGTGTTTAACTGTCTTGTGTTACGCTGTGCAGGTACATCGGTGCGCTGGGGGCTCGAGTCATCTGCTCTCACATCCCGGGCCTGGTGAACAAACAGCGGCAGCTCTGTCAGAGACACCCCGACCTAATGCAGTCCATCGGGGCGGGGGCCAAAGAGTGGATCAAAGAGTGCCAACACCAATTCAGACACCACCGATGGAACTGCAGCACTCTGGACCGCGATCACAGCGTCTTCGGTCGGGTCATGCACCGAAGTAAGTCCCTGCGGGGTTAATTTTGTTGACTACCGATGTATTTCACCAGAGCTATTAAAAGTATTCAGTGAAGACTATATATATATACACACAAAACATTGTTTCCTCTGGGTCATGAAATGAATTTTGTCAAAATCCAAGCCTTAAATGTCATCAAAAAACAATGAATTGGGTTCAAACTGGGATTAACTCTAAATTCATTGGGAAATTATGACATCGCTCATCAATTTTTACTGAATGAGTTCATCAAAAACCTCAAAATGATGGTCTGAAACTTATTCAGCTGCAGTTTTGACTGAACTTTACCACTTCTTTTGCTCAAACGTTTGCCGTTTTGTCCAATTATCTTTCCTGTTTGATGGAGTGTTTATTAATCTTAAGAAATAAAATATGTTTTTTCTGTTTTTGTGGCATTAAGAGCGTTTGAGCATTAAAAATGTCACTAAAAAGCATTGGACTTGCTTCTGCAAAAATAGACCAATCTAGAGTTGACTAAACACAAATGTACATGAGATATTGCCGATATAACTAAAACTCGTCTAAAACTAAATAGAAGCATCTGACTAAATCTTGTTACGAAAGAAAAACGTTTTATTCCATCGTCAGCGTAAGAAACTGCTCTCCAAGTCTTCCGCCTTCGCGTGACAATGTGTGTTTATCCCAAAGACAATCGCTCTCGTAAATGTCACTTTTAGGTAATCGCAGGATTAACAGGTGTCAACTTTGCCCTATTGAGAAAGTGGTCCATTCCTCCGACCACAAAAACAAGTAGCAGATTGAGAGATCTCCACTGCTGATGTATAAACAGTAATAGGAGATGTAAATATTTGGGTAGATGTTTCTGGCAGGCAGACAAAGCGCTACTCCCTGACATACCGCCTGGGCTCTGCTCGGTTGCGTGAGCAGGAATGAGAGCCGGGTGGTGGGTGGGAAAAGCCAGACCAAATAACCCCCCGAAATCTCCTCTGCTCCTCCGAAATGAAAACACACACAGGCCGGTGACAGAGAGGGCCATCATCTGCGCTCATCATCTGAAGAGGTTGAAAACTGCTACGTTGACCACAAATGTTGTTATAGTCGAGTGTGATTTGTTCAGACTGGAAAACCGCATCATGAGACTTTATATTGTCACTGTTTGTCTCGTCCACGGAGCCACAACTAATCGAATTGTACTATAATATGCAACAATATCTCCACTGAGGATGAAAATGAAAGACAGTTGATTGACAGTGGCATTTTTGTGTACTCGTAATCATTGCTCCAGAAGAAAACAGTAAAAATATGGCCCCAGAGACGCACGTTTATGTGATAAAACCAGCAAATGTGGCACAGACGTAGCAGCTACAGCAGGATTTACTAAAGATCTGCTTCATTCCTCAGACTAAATTTACGCATCAATGAGGAAACAGTAAACCTTTCTCTGTGATATTTACAGTTTGTCATGTCAACAGAGTCTCAGTCTGAGTCAGTGTTTAAGCTGCTCAAGACGTTAGCATGCTGCCGGTTAGCAATGCAGTCAATGGCTTCAACACGATAAACACATGTGTGGCTCACATCTATGAGGAAATACTACAGTAACAGCTCAGCTCTGTATCCAAGGCTAGATGTTTGGAGTTTGGTTCAGGGCTTTTCTTGGTGAGGCCTATCGTGTTGAAGCTAGATGCTAACTGGTAGCATGCTAACGTCTTAAACACTGACTGACTGGTTTCTTCACATAAACGTGCGTCTCTGGGTCCCTGTTTTTACTGTTATCTTCTTGAGCAATGACTACGAGTACATAAAAATGTCACTGTCAATAATTTATATCCTGAGTAGAGATATTGTTTCACGTTGTAGTACTGCATAATTCTACTTTGGTATTCAAAATGACAACAGAACAACAAAAGTCACATGACTGAAAGGCATTATTATTGAAGATACATCGATATAGTAATTATCATGAGAGCTCTAAGTTCAAGTAATTTCTAGCTTCCTGAGGTTCAACTTTTAGGACCACGACGTTCATTTTCATGCCCATTCTGTTTATTTATTTGTTTTATCTTCATTTTATTATTATTAGATATACAGTACAAATATAAACAGCAAATGGTCTCATTTTAAATAGTACTTTTCCACCTCCACCGGGTTCTTTAAGTATTTCCAGCAAGAAACCACTCACCAACACTCATGCTTTCATTCATACCCTATTGTTCGCAGACTCTAAAGATAAGGCGGGTTAAGTGTCTTGCCCAAGGATAAAATAATAGCATTTGTACTGGCGGGAATGGGGATCAAGCTACTAATTCAGCCCAGGGTTCGTAGTTTGAAGTGGGTGTGCTCAGTTTGATCTGCATCATTAATGACATAATAATATGATAATATAAATAAAGGAATTGCTCCACAAAGCACTTAAACCAAGTGCTATAACACATGCCGACTCCATGAACATTACATCATGCCGCTCTTTATATATAGTACGTCTGTGTCCGCAGGCAGCAGAGAGGCGGCGTTCGTGTATGCCATCTCCTCGGCCGGGGTGGTGTACGCCATCACCAGGGCGTGCAGCCAGGGCGAGCTGAAGATCTGCGGGTGCGACGAGAGGAGGGGCCAGGCCACGGACGACCGGGGCACGTTCGACTGGGGCGGCTGCAGCGACAACATCTACTACGGCGTCCGCTTCGCCAAGGCCTTCGTTGACGCGCAGGAGAGGAGTGTGAGGGACGCACGGGCGCTCATGAACCTGCACAACAACCGCTGCGGACGCATGGTGAGACTGCCATTCTGTCTTCATAACGGTTATAACGGTTCTGCAAGAATGAAGGGAGTGACGCGAGCCAGTGGTCAGAGATAGAAGACGCTGGAATTCCCCTTAAGGCGTGATTTATACGTCATTACGCATCAAAGAGATCTTGAGAAAAAATCAAGTTTGGTTTAATCAGTCCACAGTATATTTTGCCAGTAATGTCGTGGAGCATCCAAGAGCTCTTTCGCAAACCAAAGTTGAATCGTTGGAAGACAAATGGAACAGGGAGAATAATGGTGTGGGGCTGTTTTGTTGCCTCAGGGCCTGGACAACGTGCTATCATCAGTAGAAAAATGAATTCACATGTTTAACTAGATATTTTGCCGAAAGACCTGAGAAATTCACAACAGTGTGGAATAAGGTGATCCCTTGTGTTAAATAGCAGGCTGATCCTTGTAGTTGCAGATTAGACGTTCACAACGATCAGGATGAATTCCTCTTTACAAAACTGCTGCAGTTCAGCGAGATTCAGGCGGTGTACTTACTTATTCCATGCTCTCCTGTGAATGTTTATGGCCAATAAAAATATGCTAAAATGTAAATGTTTGGGTGGTATTCGTTTAAGCAGACACTGTTTACTCATTCTTATGATTTAGATGAAGATCAGATCACATTTAGAAATTTCAATCTATCTGAGGAGAGGATATTATGAGGGTTTGTGAATAAAGCATTAGTGAAGTAGTGTGTGGGATATTAGTTATATATATGCCATAGATATGTCATAATGGCATTTAGCTCAAATAACCTATAGGCCCAATAAGTCATCAGTATCTAAACCAGGGATTTCCAACCAGTAGCTCTCTATCCTTTTCTTGGTAGCTCTCCAAGCCTTTCTACACATTTTCACACGTTTGATAAGTCACGTTATCGATGTATTTTCTTTTTGTTTTGAACGTTCTGAACAGAATCTGCAAACATTTAGGTAAATAAAGTAATGTACAAGGCCAAAATTCAAGTAATTTTCTTCAATTTCGTTGAAATATCTTGACTACTAACTCTCCAGGGTGAACTCCTCCCAAGTTGCATTGTTACACAAGTGTCTTTGAAGCATCGCTCTCGGATGGTTTTGTTGCGTTAAATGGACAGATCTAAACTAAATGACAGGACCTTATTTCTGTATGTTGTCAATTCAAATGATTTATTTATCATCCTAGACGTTTCTTTTTAGAAGTGTTTCCTTAATGGCTCTTTTAAGTATAAACCTGCAGAGCCTCTGTCCTCCCTCAGCCTAAGCCCTGTGCCCTTTGCCCCTCGCTGCAGGCAGTGAAGCGCTTCATGAAGCCAGAGTGCAAGTGTCACGGGGTGAGCGGCTCGTGCTCCCTCCGAACCTGCTGGATGGCCATGGCCGACTTCAGGCAGACGGGAGACTACCTGTATAAAAAGTACAACTCCGCCGTAGAAGTGATCATGAACCAGGACGGGACGGGCTTCAAAGTGGCCGACAGGGACTTCAGAGGGAGCACCAAGAACGAGCTGGTCTACGTGGAGAACTCGCCCGACTACTGCCTCATGGACCGCGCAGCAGGTGAGGACAAGCAAAGTTGTCTTATTGTTTTAAGCATTTGGATCTTTCTGGATTTTTCGATTTGGCTTTGACTAATGTGGTTCATGTGAGAGACCTTTCAAAACAAACAAATCAAAATGTCAAACAGTGAGAGGGGGAGGATACTTATGGAACCCACTGTACACTGTGAGATTCTCATTGAATACAATGGATGAACACATGGGATTATGTTGGGTGAAATAACTCAAATTGTTAGATATTTTAACCTGCCATCTTAGGGTTTAGGGTTACGGTTAGAGTTAAGGTTAGCAATTCTGCATATCCAAATCTCAAAGAGAGCTTACAGCCTTATGCTAATACCTCATTTGAAAGCCAAGATCTCCTAGTTTCTAAACCTATGTGTAAGATACTGCATGTATGAGTAAAACAAGACTTGAATCACATTCCTAACCCTGATCACAACCCTAACCCTAACTCCCTGCAAGTAACAGGTTAAATTCTTCAAAGAACCACCCTTTATTCTTGGCATTTTCTCAATGAGTTTCATACATTCATCCCCTAAAATAGTCTCCAACCATCTGTGAAGTGTAAACCATTTCTGGTGACTACATCGTGAAGCCCATTAAGAAAATGTCGAGAGCAATCAAAGCAAAAGTCGACTATTTTTTTTGTTTCAAACACAATTCCACATGTGTTTATTCATAAGTGAACGCCTTCATTGAGAATCTACAATGTAAACGGTCTTGGAATAAAAGAAAAAAAACAATACATCAAAAACCGTTTCCAAACTTTTGACAGGTGCTCTATGCTCCAACCCAAACTAAACTAGCATCCCGCATCCAGCAGCGCTCCCATTTCAGATATTAAACTCTGCAGTACAGTAGCTTTAAACAACCACTCAGTTTACTCCGAGACAAAGGACCTGAACGCTTTTTTTCCATCCCGATTCCCTGAGAAGCGGGCGCTCCCCTGAAGACCTGCATTCCTCCACAGCTTAGAGTTCAATGATTTGACCTTTTCACATCTCCTTTAATTCGGCCTGTTTGCTTTGCCTTGTTAAGCCCCGTCTCCCGCCTCCAATCTTGCCCCATCAAACACTTTCACTTTGTAGCCCAGTCTGCCCGGTGTAGGTGATGCGATGCAGCTAATTTAAGAGATTATTACCCCCCACCCCCCATCCTCCAGCGCTGTTAGCTTGGTTGCAGGGGCATAATGGCGGCGCGCTCGCTCCTCCTGAAAGCCTGCGGTCTGTGCCTTTGAAAAAGTGACGGTAAAGTGGAGCTTATGACCCTCCTCGTCACTAATCTCTATTGTAAAGGAATGCGCTGCCCGAGGATACATGCAGGCTTATTTTTCAGACCCCGGCTTTGGTCAGCGTTAAACCCCCTCTCTTGAAGGCCTAAAGGGGATGTCTTGGACTACTCCTTTCTATTTACTACAGAAATGCTGATGAGATGTTGTTACAAGTAGCACCTGATCCGGGCAAGAAGAACATGGACACCTTTGTCTTTCATACGGCATTGTCTGACGGGCTGATACTGAGCTGAGAGACTGTGGGAAAAGTGATATCACGCATTAGAAGCAGGCTCACTTTGCGGTATCAACATTCAAGAGGGAACAGTGGTGGTTATCTGGCAACGTAAGCGGCTCCTCACATCTTTGTCATCACTGGAGGAAAGCCAAGTGCAATTAAGGGAAGATGATAAGAGACAGACTGATTTATTTTTATTCTATTTATTCTATATATATTGTTTCAAGAGCTAAAATTAGACTCTCTCTTCATGAAGTTCACAAAGTTACTCAAACAGCCTTGAATGAAACAAAAACATAACTCAAAATGTATTGTGTGGGGGAAATAAAGCCATTGTCCCCCATGTTAGAATCTGAATAACCCATTTTGAGGATAATGACGTATTGCATCAGGAAAACAAACAAACAAAAAAATGAAGGAAAAACTTTGAAAGTCTGACTCGTTGCAGATTATTTTAATGCAAGAACTTTTAGATTGTTGTGTTGTTTTTCTGAGAAGTAAATCATTTCTCATTGGGCCTGACATACTCTTTAGAGTGTGAATTGCAACGTGTGAGTGAAACACAACTTACATCACATTTGCCATTCCTAACCTGAATCATAACCCTAATCCCTGACCCAAACCTAACCCCAATCATAACCCTAACCCTAATCCCTGACCCTAAACCTAACGTCTAACCCTAATCATAACCCTAAACCTAAACCCAATCATAACCCTAAACCAAGCACTAACCCTAAACCTAACCTCTAACCCTAAACATAACCCCAATCATAACCCTAAGCCTAAACCTAACACGAACCCTAACCCCTGACCGTAAACCTAACCTCCGACCCTACACCAAACCCTAACCCCTAACTCTAATCATAACCCTAAACCTAACACTAACGCCAATCCTAAACCTAACCCTAACCCTTTCTAAGTAATATTTGATTTCATTTTGGTTCTTAAACAAATTCAATAATAATAATGAAAAAAATAATAAGTATTAGCCGAGCCAGGCAGACTTTTGGCCACATTCAAAAAGGTTGGCAGTATGGCCGAGACTCGGATCCAAAACCGAAGGAGGGCTGATCAGTACGCTTCAAGGACTAGGGGGTACCATGGCAGGAGAATGGCCCGTGCTGTACCGGTCACATATCAAAGATGGGTCCCTTTTCAAACATCTAATCATAACCCTAAACTTAACACTAACCCCGACCCTAAACCTAACCCTAACCATAACCCTAAGGCTAAACCTAACACTAACCCCGACCCTAAACCTAACACTAATCATAAGCCTAAACCTAACACTAACCCCTGATCCTAAACCTAACACTAACCCTGACCCTAAAACTAACCCTAATCATAACCCTAAGCCTAAACCTAACACTAACCCTGACCCTAAACCTAACCCTAATCATAAGCCTAAACCTAACACTAACCCCTGACCCTAAACCTAACACTAACCCCGACCCTAAACCTAACACTAACCCCTGACCCGAAACCTAACGCTAACCCCGACCCTAAACCTAACACTAACCCTGACCCTAAACCTAACCCTAATCATAACCCCTAAGCCTAAACCTAACACTAACCCCGGACCCTATCCCTAACCTCTTACCCTAAACCTAACCCCTGACTAAACCTAACCCTAATCATAACCCTAACCCCTGACCTTAAACTTAACCCTAACCCCATTCCTCTAAACCCTAATCCTTACCCTCTCTAACTCCCTGATCAGGGGGGACAGAAAGTAACAGGTTATTTAGTGAAATGGCTTTTAATTCCCTGATTCAGTGAAATGTATAACCACCTCCCCATCACGGGGACTCTCCTCACAGGTTCACTGGGCACCGCCGGCAGAGTGTGTAACAAGTCTTCGCGGGGCACGGACGGCTGTGAGGTCATGTGCTGTGGGCGGGGCTACGACACCATGCCAGTCAAACGCGTGACGAAGTGCGAGTGCAAGTTCAAATGGTGCTGCGCCGTGGAGTGCAAAGACTGTGAGGACGAGGTGGACATTCACACGTGTAAGCCGCACAAGAGGCCCTACTGACCGCACCTGTGCTACTGACTGATGCACTATGGGAAATGCAGTACCTCCATCTGAACTATGAACTCTGGACACAGTTCAGAAGCCTATCAGTTCCCCAAGCCTATCTTAAGGGCCACATCAATGACATTTAATGGACGCCAAACTGGAAACTAGACTATAGTTTCTGACCGATGCTGCTTCATTGAGAGTTTTAAGTCATGTTTCAAATTTTGTTTCAAGAGTTGCCTGCTTGTCCTGATAAAATACTACTAGCACATAGCGTGTTAACACATTATACATGTGCAGTGGGTAAAACAGGGAAAGATGTAAAGATGAAAATAATATAATAAAGGCACTGTACATTTTATGTAAAAATATAAAACACTTTGTGTCTCCTAAATATATATATTTTATCCAGACTTAATAAAACATAGCGTACCGTAAATGTCCAAATGCAACCCTTGTTTTCAGATGAGCTCCAATACTTTCAGTCATGACCTAAAAAGAGTTTCACGTTTTGATTCTGCTACTTCTGCCACAATGGACACATAAATTAACAACTGTAAGCGTGACATTTATATGTAGAATTAGAAGAGTTGCCATAGGAAAAAAAAAAAAATCAAAACGTCGCGTGACTGAAACCCATGAATAGATATATTAGATATTTCATTTGTCAGTGGTTCTTAACTATGGCATCGGGACCCACAGTCACCCTAGGATGACAAGTCACGACCCAAATCCCAAATATGACTTAATATATTCAATATTCAACAAAATGTTGGTAACACCTCTGGGAAAGCTCGCAACCCACTGAAAACAGTTCCATGACCTACTTTTGGGTCCCGACCCACCAGTTGAGAACCACTGGTCTTCAAGACCAATTGCTCAGACCCAATTTTGCACTGACAATAAAAAATCCACTGTTGAAACAATTTCTTCAACTTCTTCAATTTCGAAATAAACAAATAGCGTGCTTACAAACGCCTGGACTCTAGTTTGTGAAACTATCCAAAAAAGCAGACTTTAGTAACCAAAGACTTAGACTTTTCGCCATGTGGTTCTTCAGCCAAGACGTCCCTTAGAGGGTCTTCCGTGTTAAAATGAGTCTGACAGCAGCCCGCAAACGCTACACATACTTCCCTGTCCACGTAATGACGAGCAGAGCCAAGGAAAAGGCCTTTGAACAAACCCAACCACACGGTGTCGAGCACTCACGGGTCAAAGGCTAATTGCGAATTGTTGCATTTTTGTTTTGAATGTAAATGGAGACTGTGTTGGCTGTATTTTTGTAAGATTAGAAAGGTGAGAGGTTATTTACTATGGAGTGAGGGGGAAAATAGGGTTCATGGTGTATATAGGCTTGGAAATATTTATATTCAAACTCGGTGTAAAAAAACAGTGATTCTCAACTGGTGGGTCGGGACCCAGACGTGGGTCACAGGGACATTGTGGGTCGCAGGCCTTTGCCAAAAATTACTATTGACAAATTGTTTCAATGGTTTTTGATCAATGCCTGAAGCAGCATTTTTTTATATATTAAATAAATGACTTAAAATAGATCAAACTGTGAAGTATTTTTATTTTAAGATTACGTTTATTTTGTTATTTGGGTCCCGGCCTGGCATGATAAGTTTAGGGTGTGTCCCGAAGCTACAGCAGTTGAGAACCACTGTAATAAAGTATGTGTACAGTCAATGTTAACAATGGTTTTGGCTTCATCCTACCTGTTCGTTGTCTTATCTGATACTCAATACAGCTCTGCTGCTTAACAACATACGTATTTATATGTATCATAGGATATAAGCAAAATAAAATAATACTACACAAACTCCAACCAAAGTGCATAACTTGTCATTTGTCTAATGCAGATACCATTGTAACTGATCATATCTATCTATCTATCTATCTATCTATCTATCTATCTATCTATCTATCTATCTATCTATCTATCTATCTATCTATCTATCTATCTATCTATCTATCTATCTATCTATCTATCTATCTATCTATCTATCTATCTATCTATCTATCTTTCTTTCTGTCTATCATGCTTTCATTCACATCCCAGACCACACCGACACTAATGCTCTACCACTGAGCCACGCCAGAACTCTCATTTGTTTAATGATTATAGCACACTGTGATTTTTAACCTTCTAAAAACACGTTATAAACAACTCGTAGCCGTCTATTCTGAAAACTGCCAGTGCAATTCCAGCGCCTCGGCTGCCTGCCTGTGTTTGAAGTGTGCGAACCGCCCGCGGTGATTTATCCATCTGTAAAAATAACAGGAGTGTCATTGAAGGCATCACAGTGATATCAAATGGCCATCTCGTTTTAACAACATAGCGGGGCTAAAATTGTCCCTATGGGGGAAGCTGGGAGTATGGTCCCGGGGCATGCTTCACATTCAGCCCGAGCGCAGCGCAGATATGTTGTAACGCGTGTCTACACTGTGTAAAGGCCCCGCAAGCACGCTGTGTCAGTTTCATTGTAAACATATGTGCGCTCTCCTTGAACCTCCCCAACCAAACATGTGATTAATATCTTTTATCTACATACATGCATAGGTTGTGGTAAAAAAAAATAGCTGGCAAATTTTATCGTTATTGTTTTTGCTGGAATCGAATCCGGCCCCTCTGACCCCATCAGAGGTAATTAAATACATTGTGCGGACATAAAATTGGACAATTCTCTCTGTAGTGCATTTTATATAAACAAGTCAATTACTCATCAAGAAAAAACTGGCAATTGTGCATTGGGAAACGCTAGTATGAGAGAAATCAAATTTGCTCAGAGAGAGTACATTGTGTTCTATAATGTTTTGGTGCAATTACTTTTGCCTTTATACAGCGTTCAGAACTGACAATTCGTCCCTGACATCAGGCGTGTTCTCAATTCTCCCACAAAGCTGGCACTCAGGGAAAAAACGTCATTTTTTCCGAAAACTCCCAACAAACCCAGAGGAGGTTTCGTGTGAAAATCAAGACAATCAGGAGTTTCTGAATCTTCATTCGACAGCAGCTAGATTCAAAGTTTCCCAGATTTCCCTGCTACATTCAACTTCAATTGAATTTGGACTGGTGTTATTCTTAATGATTTGTATGGGCTTGTTCCCTCCAGCTCAGAACAATAAGAGTGGGATTTATTATGGGTAAACAGAAACAAATGGGTGCATGGCAGATGTAGCTCCTTCCTTAGGCGAGCAACAAACTTGATTATCAAGATTAAAAAGATGAAGAAGCATCTGAGAAGAGAAGTGAAATTACTGAAGTCAACTCAACCAGTTGAAATTTCTACTTCGGAATATCACGATTGAAACATATCTTCAACTTCTGAGTATACACACACTGGGAAAATTACCAATATTAGATAAATGACTTAAAATGGCTTGAATAAAGGTTCTTTATGTTGAATTTGATTCAGTTTGGACTCATTTAAAGATAAGATACAAACGTTAATGCCAATGGAACAAGCAGAAATCCCACTTGAAATCGGGACAAATTAACATTTAAAAATATTGCTTGTTCCATTGGCTACAAGAGGTTTTGATCTCATCCAAGACTAGACCAAACACACTCAAACTTTAGATTTAATCTCTTAATTCAAGTGATTTATATCATTTCTTGATTATTCTCTTTCCAGTGTGGAAAAAGTGTCCAAGGCTGGAAAATCTGTAGGAGTGTAGGTTAGGAGACGTGGACATATTGTCGCACCAATGCGAGAAAAAGGCATTTAGAGAAAAATGGCTCTTGACATTGCAATTTCCCAAATAAATCACGAAACACTGAATCAGTGCAATAGTCAAACATGTTATTGTGAAGATTAAGTATTTTGTTTTGTTTCCAGGTGAGTGATTATATGTAATATGGTATAAGAGACCAACTTGGCCCAAAACCTGAAAATAAAAAAAGTGGCTTTTGCCTGTAGTGACTCCTAAGGTTTAAAGACTTAATGGACAAATTTCTTGAAATGAGTTACTCAGATCAAGGCCAAATCTTCTTACCTACCTCTAGAACATTTCACTAGTGTGCATCAACAACTCTCTGGTTAAAGAGAGAAAGGTTAATTTAGCAGAGTAGGGGACGTTATAAATGCCACATTATTAAATGAAATGAAACTTTCAGACATTGTGACATCCCTCCTAATATTGCTCTCCTTTGCAGTTTGTCGCATTTATCAGCTGGCACAGAAAGGCACAAAACAGTGAAGAGCAGAGCCAGCAAACCTCTGTGTTCATTTCCTCACGGCTTCAGGGTGTGAAGAGCGATTGTGAGAGCGGCGCTGTGCTGCAGACACTCCGAGCATCTGCTGATGGCACTGAAGTGGGACGGCCATAATGATCACTATGGAGCCTCTTGAATTTATATCATCCAGAGGCACTTACGCTCTGGAAGGGAAGGATTTGCCCTTGGAAAGAGACACCTCTGACTCTGGCAAAGGAACAAAAGAAGGTTTAGTTAGAGCATACTGTATTTGGATGCTTCATTTATCAACAGAAGCGGTTCTCAAACTGTGGTACTATCGGGCTTCTTCAGGTGACACAATTAAGCATTAAAATTTTTTAATTTCAACTAGAGGTAGATGCTTTAATAATGCATTTAATTTATATGTTTGTATGCCTTAGACATGGTTTATAGACTTTTTTGAAAAAGCCTATTTGAAAGTGTTTTTTTTTTTTTTAACCCTTTGAAACATTGTACCAGCCAAACTTAGTGCAATGAAATGTGTGATGTAACTTGTATCAACGGGTTGAACACAATGGAATAATATATATTTGTAATTTGGAGGTTCATAAATAAAAAATTATGTACCTCCAAACAACTAATACACATTATTCCATTATGTACTACATAGGTACAAGTTAATACAGACTGCTACAAAGCGGATTACATTGCACTAAATTTAGTTAGTTAAAATGTATCATGGTGATGTAGATAAAATGTAACCAGACTTTTTCAGGTTTAGTCCTGATTTGATCTTGGCCTGGTGATACTACTGGTGAAGTTTAATATTGATATACTTGTTTGAGAACCACTCATAAGAGATATGAAAATAAGTAAAGTGTTCAGGTGTTAGTCCTGAGCTGCTGCGACTGAGCCGCGCTGCCACCGTGGGTCAACCAGACCAGCATGTTTTAGGAGGTTGGGGAAACCGTAGCACCCGGAGGAAACCTGGCTGGCTGCCTTCAGTCTCCTCTGATCCTCTAAAATGTCCTGCACTGTCAGCTCCTCCACCTACCTCTTCCTCCTGGGCAGCTCCCTCCGCTCCACAACAGCCTTTCACCATCCTCTGGGAAGAACTTGAACTTGCACTGTGTTGCAGGTGTGGGGGCTCTTGGTGCCTCTTCAATGTCTCAGGAGAAGAAATGTGTAGGTCTCAAACGGGTTTAGCTGATAAGTGAGCTGTTTGCTTTTAAAAAGTTGCTTCTTCAGGACCATTATGGAGTCTTTGCAGGAAAAAAAATCCACCGGACCGCACAAAAACACGGCAAAGACTTACAAAAGTATCCAGTAAAACAATGTGGAACACAGAAACCAAAAATGCAGTTTGCAAAAAATGGCAAAAAATTCAGCTGCACCGAGAGAGAGGTTGCTGCTTGTTTTCACGTCACCATGACGAAAAAAAAAAAACATATGAAGGCCTGGTCAGTAAGAAAACTTAAAAAGACAAAACAAAAACATGCCTTTAAAATGATGTGAAAATAGAAAAGATAAACGTTAGTGATTTCCAAAAAAACAAATCTGTCAATGGGATAAATGTAAAAACTTATTTCCATATTCATTTTTGTAGTGTGGTAAATGCAAGGGAGAAATAAATCAATCAACTCCAAAAAAGTAGTATTTTGAGTCCGTATTTTATTGCGACTTTGCCAGTAAACTCCATAAGGATTACATTTAATTATTATTTCTTTTAAGTTATCCTCCTGCCTTCAGCATGTACTCCTTATGATTTATAATCATAATTTCATAGTAGAAGTGCAAACTATAAAAACTGCAGAAAATAAGGTTTTGTTTTAATGCGTTTGTCATCTTAAAATTGTTTAGTTGGACAATTGAATGTTTGAGATAATATTGCGACTAATTTCTAGCAAGTGGGTGAGTAAACTAGCGGCTCACACAAACGGCGTGTTAGTTGTAATTATCAGTAGCGACCCAATTTTCATTTCCCCATATTGTAATGGCTAATGCATTTCTAATGACGTTACAGACAGAACATTTTGCATTCGCTTAATGTTTGCGAGCACTGTCATTGGATCAAAACCAAAAGGCACTTAAGTCTGCGCGGTGGTGAATACAGCGATTTTAACATCCTATCCTAAGGCTTTATAAACCAATAGATAATCGATCCTGAACTATTGAAAGAGCAACATCCAGTTTGTGAGGTGAAACGAGGCACATAATCAAATTTAGCACATTACTCGATGTCTGTCTGTGCTTCCAACATGCGCTATTATCTAGAGGGCTGCAAAACCTACTGAACGTTTGAGGAAAACTGACTGACACGGGCTCTGGAACTCTTTACAGTGCCACCGATGATCCCATTTCCTGGTGGATGTGTGGGGTCAGAGGTGGCGGGGGTGATATAGTGCTGAGATGTCATGCCATGGCAACAACTGCCGGGCCACTGTACACACTGCAGACACGGCGGGGCAGTAAATCAGGGCTGTGCCTTTAGGATTTCTCACAGACTTCCAAACTGCACTCCTGTACAGTTGTCAGGTAACATCAGCTACATAGAGACCGAGCAATGAGGGAACCTTTTGTTATTGGCAAATGCCTAGGAATACATTTAAACTTATTGTCATTAATTTTCTAACCCAGTGTTTCCCAGTCAAGTGTTTTGAACAGAAAACATTGTCTTTTTTACAAAAAGTCTGAGTTTTAGTGGATCTATTTCTAAATAATTGGCACCGACCTCGACATAGGGGATACTCGAAGTACAAAATAAACGTCCAAGGAGTCTGCAACATAAATAAAGGTTGGGAACCACTGGTCTAACCTTCATTCAACGAACAAAGATCTAATGCGATTAAGAATCTCTAACGCGGGATCCTAATGTACCTGTTTTTAGTAGTAGGGGAATCCAGAAGACCCAGAGGAAACCTGGGTCTTGCAAACTCCGCACAAAAAGACCTTTTGAACCTTGGGATATTGTTGCTGCGAGACTGAAGCGCCAACCCCGATGCCCCTGTGCAGACTTGCCAGTTTCGAGGGGGTAAATTTAGTAATCTGCCACCTTCAAATTTGTATAAGTGTAACAGTTTTTAATACTTTATTATCTGCATATAGAGCTAACAACTAAACGGAAGATTCACTCACTTCAGTTGCCTTTTACCCAGACTCTAACGGTGCATATGTTCCAAAAATGTTTTTCCATAACACCTTGATGAAATGTCAGGTAAAGAGTCTTAACAATGCATTAGCCACATATCGGTTTAATTTTAGTATCCATTTGCGGGCCTCTTTTAGCTTTATAAGTGCTATCGCAATAAGAAATGACAACTTCTTGCAGAGTCTTGTGTTCTAGGAAACCCAACCCACGGCTGGACCGTTGTAGGAGAGCATCTTCGCATTGGTATGGTCGTGTTGATACAAGCTCGGCCAACACGATTAGTAACAAGTGGATAGTAATGCTGAAGACAGGAGAAGTGCAAACACATTATCTCCGAGGGGTTTGGGAGCGTTTAGTCTTTTAGTCGTGTGTGTCGGAGAGAGACGGGTCAGATCCGAGTCAGCTGGTGCCAAAAACTGGACGGCATGAAGCTCTCCATCTTGTCAGCGAAGAAGCCCAGAGGTGCGAAGAGTGTGCTGAAGAACTGAAGGAGACAGAGCGTAAGAATGAAGGACGTCAGGGCAGTGACACACACTGGAGGTTACATTCTTTCAGTGAGAAAAGTGACATTGTTTCATCAATTTTGTTTGTAGAAAGCGCGGCGTATGAAATGTGCTTACACGATCCGAGCGTAAACTTTATACTATCTTCAATTCACTCGTCTCTGTGTATTTATGCCGCTAATTCATCACCGCTACATTCTGTTTTCACTTTCTGCTGGAACAAGCTTTATAATGCCTCTGAATCCTTGAATGATTGTACCACTTATATATGTATGTTTCTAAAACATTTCATTGCACTGATGATTGTGGATGATCTGGGTGCCATCCAAGGGACATATGGAGCTGGACCAGGGCCATTTAGACAATAGGCAGACACAGAGACACCACAACAATTCTCTATGGGACATGTACATAGAATAGTGCTCTTCACAAGCAACCGGAAGAAGCTAAAGTTCTCAGAGAGAAACAAAAACAGGACATGGAGATAGTGTTGCTGCTAATAGGCTTATGGAGCTTCCCCTTATCTCAAAGTGAAGGGTTTACTTTATTGTAGGGCTAGGCAATTAATCAAAATTTTAATTTCTACATTTGTCAATCTCAATAATCAACAGGGTTACAGCCATTTGTTTTGCAGAAACAGCTCCTTTGGTTGAGAAGATGGAAGATTTAAGTGTTAAATGAAACGGGAGTAAAGCATTTGTTTCTGTTTGACCTGAAGTTTGAATAAAAGCTCTGTCTATGTCTATGTGAAATCAGAAATTGAGATAAATATGAGAAAAAAATTAAATGCGTTAAATTTTTTTAAATTTAGTGTTTATGTGTATTTTTCTTATTGCAGGTTGTGAAAAAGAACAAAAAGAACAAAAAAAAGTGCACAACATATGAAACCCACCCACCCCTTAAAGGAATAGGCCACCGTTTTTACATACTGAGATATGTTCTTACCTGAGCTTTGACGAGTTCTTTAGGACCTGTCTGATCTTCACCCGTGCCTTCAGTCACGTAAACACAGCGCAGACGGCGTTAGCATTTAGCCTCTCCCTCTCTCCAATATAGCTCCAAAACAGGTCAAGATAGAAGCTACCAAGCTCTTCCACGTTTTCCCTATTTAAATATGGTTACACTACACTACAAAGTATAATTACACAAAATTAAACAATGTGGATTTTCTAAGCGGATAAAAGGGGGAACTATATTGTAAGGCATAATAATACCCGGAGTAGTTCGAAATCTGCGCAGTAATCTTCACTTTACTGCGCAGTAATCTTCACTTTACTGTGCGGATGCCGTCTGCGCTGTGTTTACGTGAATGAAGGCACGGGTGAAGATCAGACAGGTCCTAAAGAACTCGTCAAAGCTAAGGTAAGAACATATCTCAGTATGTAAAAAACGTGGCCTACTCCTTTAAATAAATCCAAATAATATAGATAATTAATAATAATAATAAGAAGAAGAAATACATTATTATATAGAGAAACATTTTCAAGCATACGTCGAGTTGTTCAAATACCACTACTGTCTTTGCAAATGAACTCCTCATATGTATTTTTGTCACACTTTTGTAATTTTGTGTATTTATTTTTCTTGTACCGGCAGGGAGATTTGTCTTTTGATTTTGACCATTCTTTCATTGCAGCCGTGGCAACTTGTATCTGCAGATAGTACGTTAATTTGGTAATTAAACAGGAATGATCAGACATATCAACACAGTTAAAACGGCAGCTGGACAATTCATGATATAAATGGTCAAAGTTTCATGATTACACAAAATGAGTATATGAGTTCCCAAGTATCAGATCGCTTCTTTGTGGGAACTCATCGCGTAATGTCTACTGTCTATATCAAGAAACATCTATCCATCTCGATTTATTGCACTTCATCCATTAATCATGTAGTTTCATTTCGTAAAATCAACTTGAGGGTGTTGAAAGAAACCATGTCGAGGAAACGCTCTCGTTTTAGCAAATACAGAGCTTGATTCTGGCTAACATTTTATAAATAGGCCGTGACATACAAAGCATAATAGTATGTAATCTGTTGTCTGTTGCCAAAACCAACGTGTAGGTCCAATACCACTGTTGCGATCGTTATACTGAGCGTTCTTACATTATGCAGATGCGAGGGAATAATGCCTCTGCTTGCATATTATTTTTGTTTCTTAGAAGACTGTGGACCTCTGTGTTCTCCTCTCAGCGTTTTTACACAAAGTCAATTGATGCTTAACAGAAAACAGACCCATCTGGCCTGCTGTAAAAATCCTATCTTTCTCATAACACCAGCTTCAGCACTAGATGTTCCCTATGACCTTGTTTGCTGTGGGACTGTGTGTCTATGTATAGGCAGAAAGAAATAAACAGGGTGACCACGAACGCTGCCAGATTTGATAAAAAACGGACAACAGAGCATGTTCACACTAATTACGGTGTAAATCTCGGATATGAACCTAAATGAGTCATGGATCAGAGGTTCATGACCACTAATGACAAAGTGAAACTATAAATCTGGCTACTGTTTCATGTGGGTGCTAGCTACACTTGGACAATTCAAACCCCTCCATTGATGAGTCACGGTAGGTTTTTTTTGCGATAATGACCAATCTGTCCAATGTCCAAACTGCTTGTGAACATTTGTCAACGGAAGCAGAACAGAAAATGATTCAAAGTGAAAGGAAGAAAATGTATTACATGGCCTTGAAGGGATTCTTAAGAAAGTGATTAGCCTATGTTTTCATTCATAAAAGACACTGTGTTAAATCTAGAATCCCCTCAAACTCAAACCATGTATAGATACAGACGGCATCTCGTCATAGAAGGGGGCGTGGCCTCAACGAGGGGGGAAATAGAATCTTTTGGGAAACACAATTTTTCACTCTTTTTAGCCATTTTCTGGCAAAATATAAACTTATTTATCACATACAAATAAAGTCAAGTCTAAATCGGGCCCATATGGATATTTTCTCAAAGCAGATTGTTCAGTAGAAGTGAAAAAAACGGCAGTAACTGTTTTTAAATATGACCATATACGGGCGATTCCAGAAATGCTGTCTGTATCTGAATATATAAGTTTTGTTGTGAAAATACTGTGCAGTTTCAGCTGCTTTTTAAAAAAATCTAATACACAGTCAGCAAAACGCAACACTTTTTCTCTCATTTTTCATGGCGTGAACACATCTGTCTTAATCTGTGTTAGTGAGCACAGAATCTACCCCCCCCCTCAATAGTGGTCAAACAAAACCACTTTTTTTTTTCTACCTCCCCTCAATAAAGCAAAATTGAACATTTAAGAGTGTCCTTTTATTGTAGACAGCCTAAGGCACCTGTTCAAGCATTTAATAAGCATCTTGATGTGCCACACCTGTGAGGAGGGATGGATTCTCTGACAAATGAGAAGTGCTCACTAACACATAATTGTGTTCATTTGTGTTGCTTGGGAGAAATGTTTTATGCCTTTGAGTTCAAATGAGAGCAAAAACAAAAGGGTTGCGTTTAATTTTTTGTTGAGTGAAATTGCAAGTACTACTACGTGCTCACATGTGGGAAACACTGCCTTAAGCTGGGTGTACACTGCGGGATTTTGGCCGTCTGCTACAATCACACGTTGTGGGGAAAGTCTTAGGTCACAGCTCAAAATCGCAGGTTGTATAGTGAGACAGGGACATATTTTGGAAGGCTAGTCGCAGAGTGAGCCATCCTCTCGCTGCAAGTAGGATCTCTGTCAGTGTCCAGTCAACACCGCCCCGCCCCAGAGTCATAAACAACAGAGTCCAGAGCAGGTCTGACTCCGCATTTTACAAGACTTTCCCTGGACTTTTCCGCAGAAATAAACACCGCTAGCATGCGTCACTTGCCTCAGCTAAACAGACGCCTTCTGTAGCCTGATATTTGCTATGATAAACTTTGATCGTAGCTACGATTGTCTCTTTGAACCATCACACAGTGGAGACGAGAGCAGCTCACGATTTTACAATCCCCATGTGATGCAATGTATACACCAGCCATTAGATTAAGCAAGAGCCTGCATATTAACTAGAAATGATGACGTATCCTGAAGGAGTTGTGAAATGTCTTCATAGTAATAACTTAGTCCAGATGACTGCTTCATGTAACTCATGATGGAACATGCCTGGACAGAGAGTCAACATAGTCCACTAGTGTAGAGTGGGAAAAATATAAAAATGTGGCAGGTTTCAAGGCAATTCCAGCATAACTAAATGATCAAAAGTTATTCAATCATTGAGTTCATGGACATTACTATTCTGCGTTCTAGATCAGGATCAAAATGAAGAGAAAAAGCTCAGGTAGCGGTATCTGGTCCGAGCACTGCCTGTACTTACTGCTTTGGCAAAGACACCCATGAGCTCTGGAAACTGGTGTGTGAGCATGGCCAGCATGGCAGTGAAGGAGCAAAGGCCTGCTGTGAAGAGGATGAAGAAGGGGAGCTCTTTCTTTGGGTACACAGACACCTCGTGAAACGCTGCCGGGACAGGAGAGCAGACAGGACAATAGTTAAACTAGTTCCTACAGCTGAAGTTAAACCAGCGTAATAAGGCTTCACTCACAGGGCAGCAGCTCTCTGTCTGCCGTCTCTGTGCAGCCTGGGTACGGATAGAAGAGGTGACCTTTCTCCAATGGATAAGGGATTATTCGAAAGGCTGCGGCAGAAAAAAAGGAATAGAACATGAAGGGCATTTCAATAGGATGCTAGTTAATTTAGTTAGTACTTTAACCTCATAACCGTGGGCATTTTCTCCAGTTCCATTTGAAAGCTAAGACCTACAAAACTAAGCCTCGTTATGATTGTTACGGTTTCACCCTTTTTTTGTTCATGTTTTTGTTTCTTTTTTGACATATTTTGGGCACATCTTTGTCCTTGACCATAGTAACTTCACACACACAAAAAAGAAAATGAAATGCGGCCAAAATATTGCCAAAAAAGCAAAGAAAATGTGATAAAAATGTGGCAAAAAATGTCATAAAAACGTGGGGAAAAAAGCCACAGTTACCATGTTTGCAGCTGCTAGCTAGCATACATTTTCTTAGCACCTAACATTAGCTAAAAACAATATAAAAATTGGAGAAAAAAGCTGTGGAACAACTCCGTTAGGTGCCGAGTTACTGCTGGTAAATACATCTAACTCACTGTGGTGTCGAAGTGTTTTAATGTGAACAATAACTGAAGTATATTAACTTTTAAAATCTCCATTAGTTTACAATTGCTGCTAATCCCATTATGCTTAACCCAAACTCTATAGTCGTAGTAATCAGTTATTCCAACGTGCTTTCAGATCACCAGATACTTGTAACAGACCCTTGTAACAGATCGAAACATCATTAAAATTGCTAAACTGCCCTTTGTGTCTGAATTCGATGTGTGGATGAAGAAGAGGATGAAGAATTCCAAAATCACAATACAGTCCTACAATCCCCAATAGCTTGATTTCACTAAAAATATACTTCTTTCAATCAAAAATACATCCAATTCATTGTTGCAAGTGCAGTATGATTTCATAAGGAAGCAAATAACTCTGACAGTTGGGTACACAGGCGATCACAACTTTCTTTTTATGATCCTGACGTACATAACACGAACATAAAAATCCCTTTTAAAACTACCTTTGTTAAAGTGATAATGGAGATTGCGCGTCAATAATCAGTTGTCCAGTACTGTCAACGTAAACAACTTAATGTACTGACAAGTTGCAGTACGTGAAACTTACTCCCTTCCCAAGTGCAGTGCAGTAGGTTTAAGGCCCCCTCTGCCCTCTTCCAGTGCTGGAGGTGGAAGAAGGCATATGCCACTGCTTCACTGTCTCCCCTCTTCAAGATGTGCTCTGGAGGCAAAATCAGGCTCTTCATCTCTAATAAGTACTGTAAAACAAACACAAATAACACACTTTACAACAACATATTCACTGCTTTTTATACTTTATTTCAGAATTTGATGTTTCAGTCCAGATCTAAACCCCATTGAGACTCTTTGGGATGTGCTGGAAAAGGCTTTGCGCAGTAAGACAAAAAAAAATCAACACCTGATGGAAATACATTTTGTGACGTCAAAACGAAAGTGTGACTTTTGGCCAGAAAGTGCACAAATAATACAAAAATCTAAGCTCTGTAACTGTCCAAAATGGCAATGACTCAAATATGGACGAATGAAACAAACTACAACTCTGTTTTGGATGATAGAACCATATTCAAAAATACTCAGAAACGTTAAATAGCAGAAGAAGGGCCTTTAACTCACTGCCTTTCAACATCCGTTTTTCCTCAAAACACAATCTTTACTTCAATCTATTGCGTAAATCTATAGGCAACTTTCCTTCTACATATTTATGCGATTGTTGAAGGAGGAGGGAACAGCTCAGCCAAACAATGTGTGTGTGTGTGTTATTGTTTCAGTACAGCGCATTTATTTCATGAATGTGTGCCCCCTCCTCTTTCCCTCAAGTGCAAGTTTGTCCTAAAGAGTCAGCCGGTTCACTGCTGACAAAGGCCACTGTCCTACAACCTCAAACCGGCAGAAGAAGCCTTTTTATATAGCAAAGGATTCGCATTTATATTAAGAAATACTGTCAGCTTTATACGAGAATTGAATATTGATTTGTCGTGAGTACAGCGGTAAACAGCTCTCATCTGACAAATCCCCACTCGATGTAAATTATGTCTGCGTTTCCCGGCGTGGCATAGGACTGTGTCAAACAAAACCCATGTGGCAGGACGGGGCCCCCTGGCTGGATTCCCAGGCGGCCAGCTTCACAGCGCTCCAGATCTCAGACCGACACTTTGGGAAGGTTTCCCCTCTGAGCTAATCCTGTCTAATCCCCTCCATGGTCACAGGCTCATCCAACCATCCATCCGGCCAAACTCGTCTCCCCCGACCGGTCTCCCCCAACTGGACCCTGTCTGAAGCACCCTATAACTCGCAGTGATTACTCGAACGCGTATCCTTCATTAGTGTACGACCAATTAGTACTTTGTTTGCAAAACTCACTATGCCGTGCCAGTCTGTTCCTCATTTGGACACTCTCACTCAACCTCCGCTACCTAAACTCTTACCAACCTCCCAACCTGCGACTGCTCTCACCCTCCTCCCGCTGTGCCCCACACATCCTCCTCCTGGACAACTCACACTCTTCTCATGAACCACTCACGCCCTCTCTCTGAACCGCTCTCAACCTCCTTCACCGCTCTTCTCCAATATATCTCCAATATATAGTGCCATGGTTGACCAAAAAGCTATTATTCATCATACAATTCAAATGAATAATCGATTTAATGCTGAAAACCCAATAGCTTTGCACAATGTTGAAAAAATGTTCAATATGCGATACTGGTGTGAAATATTGCAAATTTGCGATAACGATAGTATTGTGACACACATCGCAATAAATGTGTTTTAAGGCACTTTAGTCACATAGTGTTGGAGATCTGTTCTTGGTAAGCTACGTATGCTACAGTTTGCCCTGGCGCAGACTGCATATATCTGCACCAACAGTTCCTCTGAGCACCACTGATTTACGCACACACATCATTCATCCCACATGATTTTAATGGTAAGGGAAACCCGGAATACCCGGAGAAAACCTAGGCAAGACACTGGAAAAACATGCAAACTCCACACAGAAAGGCCCCGCCTGGTGATCGAACCTGGGACCTTCTAGATGTGAAGCACAAACATGTTTTGAAAGTTATGAATGAGTGAGGACCACGGGTGAATGTAGTGAGTTGAGTGAGTGGTTGGCGGTGGTCAGAGGGGCCGATGGCACAGACTGGTTGCCTCGCTTCTGCAATACTAGTGTAAGCCATTATTACTATAATGACAAACTTTTTAATTTTGTGGTCTCCTCTTTCATTGTTTGTAAACAGGTATGGTGCCTTTAAATCAATTCAGGACCAAGACAAGGCTAAAATGAAATTAGGAACATTAAAACAAAAACTGAACTTTTGCACGTGTACTGTAAGTTCTATGCATGTTGCGTTTTAGACTGAAATGGAAGACTTTTCGCGATATATTGTGGCTTCTTGCAAAGTGAATATTTCATTACCTACTATTGCGAAACAATATTTCTGGCGGTACACTGTGAAGCCCGACCGCCCAATTATATACTGTACATTATCCACATGCAAGAGCTAAGACTGTCCACTTTCTTATCCTCTGTTCTTCTGCACGGTTAGTAGCTCTGGTCAAAACATACAGTAGAGCACCCATGTTTAAGATTAACCATTTAGAGCGGCCGGCTGCTCAGCTGTCCCTGCTTGCATGCCAGAGCATTAGACCTGGTGACACCTCAGTCCATACAGACCCCCCTCTCTTGTTCTTCAGTCTGCCTCTCCGCGGCCCGCGCCTCTTTGATGAAGGGATTGGGTTTCATGTGTTCTCCTTTTATCCAGGGCCAGTCATAAGCTCAGGGCATAACTCATAAGCGGCCTCCTCATTCTGATCTGCCCTCACTACGGCACACTCACATTAGGATGTTGTCTGTCTATATGTACATCGGACACATGCGTTTAGCAAAGATAGACAGACACAGGAATTGATTAATTAACTTAATCTACAATCTCGTTTAATTTTCAAGTAGATTAGTCTATCCTCACCTTCTGGATAATTTCATCTTGGACAGGGCAGGTGCACAAAACCAACAATTCATATCAGTAAACAATAAACACCACCCACTTTTGGGTCAAAATTTCCACCCAAAAACCCCAAACAATTTTATCTTTACTTTTATGTACTCAAGAAAACTTAAAGTGCATATGTCACGTGTATGGAGTCTAAAATAGACTTAAAGACCTTATTTCGGGGGCCTCAGCGGGTGCGTCAGCTCAGAAAAGCTGAGGTATTGGAAAATAAGCTTCTGTAAACATTAAAGCAGTACTAAGTAACTTGTTCACCTTAATAAATCCTTTTCGCATTCCCTCTGGAGTTAATACAAGTGATAACGGGAAGATTGGAGAGTCTGGTGTCTCTGGCCAGAAAACCTCCCTTGCAACTTTCCCTGTTCCGACCCGGAGACCCAATACACATTAATGGAATCACGGAGAAGAAGCTAACAGGCTAACGGGCAAAGCTAACTGTGGGCTAGCGTCACTTTAGCAGTATTTACAGCCAAGTTTGAGTGAGCAAAAAAAAAATCTCCATAGTATAATTGGGTTGTGGCAAAATGTACAATATCCCTCTCTCTCTTTGTCTTTTCTGTCAGCGTAGTATTTACTAGTAAAAAAGACACAACATGCTAGGACACCTGCAGTGGTGCTTATGGCCTCTAGGGACATGAGTTACTTAGTTCTGCTTTAAATGGTAACAATGGAAAGAGCTGCTGGAAATCTTGACTGGGGCTCCACCTGCTGGCATCTATAAGAATGATTTTATAAAAAATATAACTTCCAGCAGCAAACACACTTCGAATCGCTAATGTTGGATAATGGGCTTTAAAAATATGGAGGACAGCTTCTGGGTTTGATCAATGACGCGAGTGTAATCAGGAATGAGGCGTAGAAGAGGAAGCAGCTCATTTTAACAGATTTGTCCGAAGATTACTCAAAACTGCATGAATGTTCTGAAATACTACTCCAGGTCTGTCTTTGATGAGGGAACCACATTAAAACATGGTTTAAACCTCAAGAAAGAATTTTGCATGATATGTCCACTTTAAAAGGCACTCTGCGTAACACTGTGGGATCTACTTTTGCCAATACAAAACACGCTCCTAATGACCTGAAACCTTATATTTGGCTGCCTTTAGTCAAAATATTTGACATTCTGAAACGTTTCCTCAAACTGCAATCAACATGGCTAAGACCGAAGGGGTTTCTGTGAATACCTTTCCTTCCACAAATGAAAGCACATTCATCTTTATTTTGAATACGCTCAGTCTTCCTCCTGCACTTGCTCAATTTACAAACCAAAATAGGCAATTTCAAAAGTAAAAAGGCAGCGGCGTCCGTCTTGCCAAGGTATAAATGGAAAAAAAAGCCCAGACAGAATGAGGTTGAGATAAGAAATTATGGATGGATTGATGAAATAGATGAGATCTGGTTTCTTTCAAAAGTGACTCAGTAAATGTCAATATCGAGGTAATTTGGGAAGCCACTAGATCAGAAATAAGGCAGGCAGAGAAAGGCTAAAGAACGGTAGACAGACAACAATCCTGGCTATATGCTGGACACTTCAGGTCATATGACAGCTCTGTTCTGTTTGGCATGACTGCAAGCTAACAAAAAGAAGGAAGTAAAGACATTTAATGGAAATAAGTGAGTATGGAAGTAAACGTAACAGACGAAGATGGAAGGAAGTGAGATGTGAAACGTAAAAGGCAAGTGTGGCAAGATTCAATACAAAACTATGAAAAGGAAACAAGGAATAAACAACATCTTTAACCCTTTAACCCGAGATTAACACCTTAACCGTGCATTTTCTCCAGTTTGGCTTTACCCAAAACTAAAAGCTTCTCGACTGGAGAGCAACAATGCCTCGTTAGAAAGACCTACAAAAGTGATCCTAACTTTTTTGTCACATTTTTTGAAAGTGTTTTCGTTGTGTTTTCGTCTCTTTTTTGTGATGTTTTTTTGTCATTTATTGTTGTTTTTTCATCAGTTTTTGTGGCTTTTTGGTTGCTTTTTCATTGCTTTCTTTCATTGCTTTTGGTCATGTTTTCGCCCGGTTTTTGTCACCTTTTTGTAGCTTTTTTTGTCATGTTTTTTTGTTGCTCTTTTGTCTCTTTTTGGTTGCGCATTAATCCTCGTTTTTGTCGGTATTTTGATGTTTTTTGCTTATTTTTTTTAAGCTTTTAGAGTTGGGTAAAGCCAAACAAGAAAATGTGCTTGGTTCAGGTGGGGGTTAAGGGGTTTACAGAGGTCAACAGACTTCCTGTTACAGTGGATGAACTTACAAGGCATGAGTTACTATCCACAGGTGTGCTGCTCGCCTCAGAAAACCCAAAACATCACAGCTGCGCTCGGATCACAGACACAACACTGTGATGATGTGAGGCCCACGAGTTCAGAGACTCAAGCAGCAAATATAAGACGTCCCCTGTCGTCCATTAACTGATAGTTGTTAAACCATTACAGTCTTGTAGATACACAGAAAAGAGCCATGTTTGTTTCATTTTCAAATCGGTAAAATAAGTCTTAAGCGTAATTGTTACAGAAGGCAACAAAAAGTCAATAACCCTTTATTACAGCACGTCTGACACAAGAATGTGTGTAGGGTGCAAAATCTCAAGAACTTAAACACTCAAGAGTAACCGTCTTTGGGAACATGGGAACAGTTATAGCAGAAATAAGTAACTCATGCCCCTAGAGGCCATAAGCGTCTAGGGGCATGAGGTGTTATGCTTTTTTAATCATTAATTGTCCGTGAGAGTAAATACTACGCTGATAGAAAAGACAAAGGGAGAGAGGGATATTATACATCCAATTACACAATGGAGATAATTGTTTTCACTTATACTTGGCCGTAAATACTGTTTAAGTGGCGCTAGCCCACAGTTAGCTTTGCCTGTTAGCCTGCTAGCTTCTTCTTCATGATTCCATTAGTGTGTATTGGCGCCCTCCGACCCGGTGCAGAGAAAGTTGCAATTGAAAATGATTTTCTGGCCAGAGACACCAGGAGGAGATGAAAGACCCTCCAATCATCCCATTAACACGTATTACCCCCAGAGGGACTACAGAAAGGATTCATTAAGGTAA
The DNA here is from genome assembly GCF_951799975.1 of Gobius niger. Lineage (NCBI taxonomy): Eukaryota > Metazoa > Chordata > Actinopteri > Gobiiformes > Gobiidae > Gobius > Gobius niger. The sequence goes on along the minus strand of NC_136871.1, from coordinate 8,391,888 downwards.
ACAAGTTACTTTGTACTGCCTGGGCCGAGCACATTTTGTCCAGTTCGGCTTTACCCAAATCTAAAAGCTTTGGGAAAAAAAGTCAAAATAGCGACAAAAACAAGGATGAAAATGCAGCAAAAAAGTGACAAAAACCTGCCGGAAAAGCAACACAAATACGTCAAAAAAGTGACAAAATGTGGCCAAAACACAACAAAAAAGCAACAGAAAACAACAAACCCATGACAAAAAAGCGCCAAAAAACAAGCCAGAAAAGCACAAAAAAAATAAATAAAAGCGCAACAAAAACCAACAAAAACATGACAAAAACGCAAAGAACAGTTGGGACGAACTGGAGAAAACGTGCTCGGTTCGGGCGGGCTTTAAAGGCGCAACTACTTTTGTTTGAGCCAAATCCAAAAGATTTGAGCACCTGTAGTAATTGCATAGAACTACACGTACAGTGGTGCTTTTCCATTGTGATTGTTGCTATAAGTCTTGTTTCATCTTTTTAATGAAGCAATGAAACAGAAAGAGACAACGCAGGCCATCCTTTCTCCACATACTATTGCTCTTTTCCACACAAAGCTTTCAATGACACAGTGCGCAGACTATGATAGAATTAAACCTTTTAAATACAAGCGTTCAGGAGGACTGCTACCATAACCAAACAAAAAGGATGCACTGAGTCTGACATCTGGTGGCCAAAGGGTTGTACGTCACACTTCGAGATACCGTTTATGTTGTCTTAAAAATGCAAACTCCTGATACTTCTTCTATTTATACAGAGCAGTATTCTGTGTAATGGAGCAGCAAGAATGCAAAAAAAAAAACAAAGCAAGACAACACCAACAAAAATGTTATATAAAATATGTACATTTAAACTTATGTGTGTGTCCTAATGTAAAATCTACAGTAAATGAGTAAAGATGAGAATAACTCAAGAGGCCCATGCGACTGACCTTTGGCACATGTGGATTGAACTCTACAGCTCTGTGTATGGCCTCCACAGCGTTCATCTCTGCCGTACTGAGGCCCCGTCTGGACGCTGCCTCTGGAGAAAACCTACGACCACACAACGGCAAACGCATCAGGTTTACTGTGTGTTATTACCAAAACATTCGTCTAGATACAACACAAGATTAGCCTATTATTGTTGATAAAAGGTACTGACAAGCTCGTGGGGCTGCAGCATATCACTGGAAAGTGTTTTTGTGAAATAAATTACAGCCGGCTGTTCACCAAAAGCATTATTCGATCAGGTATAGCTTGACTGTTCCGATGTATTATAAGGCCTTTCGTTTTATGAACCAGACTAACTAAACTAATAGTTTACGAATAATGCAGGCACTTTGAAATGGAACTAGTTTAGGCCAGAGGCGGGTATTACTCAGTTATATTTACTCTAGTACATGTACATATGTAACTTTTTGAAGTAACGCTACTTTTGCAAGTAGTTTTTTCATACCGTACAGTACTTTTTACTTCTACTTCAGTAATATTAAAATTAAGTATCCATACTTTTACTTCGCAGTAACTCGTGCCACTATGAGCACACAGAGTAACATTTTGGACTACACTGTTGCCGTCAATACAAAACATGTTCCCAATGACCAGCTACTCACAGAAAATGCTATTTCTGCAGTGGGTAATCAAAGAATGGATTTGAATGAGAACCTGATCGATTTGAATCTCAAATTCTGCTGACTTTAGTGAACATCTCCATGGAGACGAGCTGGAGACGTACCCACTCCTGGTAAAGCTACAGTCACGTCTTAGGAGACAGTCATGTCTGAGGTTTCAAAGACATGTCATGTTTAAAGGGAAAAATCTTAATTTTGATGAAGAAAAAAAAATATACACTTATATTTTGTATATTCTTGAAAATATTAAAAGTTTTTTTCTTTGTTAATATTAACATTTTGTTTGTTTGTTTGTATCTTGTTTCTCATAATTTATGTCACAGCTGAAACATGACATGCAACAGTTACTCAGTACTCAAGTAACATTTTCTCCAAGCACTTTTTTTTATTTTTACTTCAGTCATTATTTTGGCCTCTACATTTTACTTATCACTGCGTAAAATTACATCAAAGTAACATTACTCTTACTCGAGTAAATATTTTGGCTACTCTACCCACCCGACTGCTCCTTATCTTCATCTGACATGAGTGTAAAAATCTACTTATAAATCCAGTTACTCAAAAACTGAAGCGGAAAAACAAGAGGATCACATTCATTCAACAGAACATAAACAGCTTGAATTTGTTAAATTTGGATGATTTATGGAAACCACCACCAGATATGCAAGGATGAAAAGTAAATAAAGAGGCAAAAGTGTAACATACTTATCTGATACAGCCCTGGCTTTTAACAATGCTGACGTGTAGCATATAGTGGCTGATTTTGGCAAGCTGATGTCTGAAAGAAAAAAAACAGAATCATGGCTCAGTGCACTTTACAATCTGTAGCGTTTAGTGATTTTTTACACACCGTCATATTTAGCTAGAACGGCTTGGACATCTGCATATGCCTGAAGCTCTAAAAGTGCCTCCAATAGGTTTTCATGAATATTTAACATTCCTAACAATGGAAACTCCTTCATTAACTGTGAGGAGACAAAACAACATTAACGTTAGGTGTGTATTTTAAAAACCTCTCCTGTAAAAATGTTTGATATCTTGAGGTAACACTTACATCTCTCATCATTTTAACTGCTTCTTTGATCCGTCCCAGCTTTCGTGCACACATTGCCAGTCTGCGCTTGATGTATACTAATAGGTTTATATCTTTTCCAGCTAGGGGTAGAAAAAAAGCAAGATATCTTCACAACACAAAAATCAAAGAACACCAGAATTTCTTTTGCAAAGTGGCGTTTTCTTACCAATAATAAGTGCTTTTTTAAAGAGACGTTCTGCTTCTGTGATCGTTGTTGCCTCTTCCTCAGCAAGAAGAACATAGGCGGCCGCACATCTACACGATCAACACAGTGGTAAAAGAGCACAACAGTGAGTGGGGATCAGAACTAGGACATATTTGTAAGTATTTTTTGTAGTTTGTTTGATTAAATCTATAGTCTATGGTCAGAAGTTACTCACTAGCTGATTTGTCAATGTTGCGCCATTACATGCATTTTCTCCTGTTTGGCTTTACCCAAATCTAAAAGCTTCTTGCGTCAAAATAGTGACAAAAACGAGAAGAAAACAAGGATGAAAATGCAACAAAAAAGTGACAAAAACACGCCGAAAAGAGTGTAAAAAAAAAAGAAAGCTATGAAAAAGCAACAAAAGAGACGAAAACTCTTCAATAATGTGACAAAAATGCAGCAACAAAGCAAAACAAAAAAGCTACGATCAGCTTTACGAGGTCTTTCAAATGAGACGTTGATCTATGTCTAAGCTCCAGTCAAGAAACTTTTTAGATTTGGGTAAATTCAAACTGGAGAAAATGTACTCGGTTAAGACAGAGGTTTTAGAAAGTCTTGTATGGAAAATTGACAGAAACATTTTCTTTGGAACCCCTTTTAAAGGTCAAAACATGTCAAATTAATATCTATGTATATTTGAAAGTTATTTTTTGACCTTTTCCCTCCGCCTTAAAGGACAAGGCCACCGTTCTTCCATACTGAGATATGTTCTTACCTGAGCTTAGACGAGTTGATGCGTACCTGTCTGTTTTTTGTGCCTGTCCTCAGTCATGCACAACAACCGAAGTTGTTGTTAGCATTTCGACTCTCCCAATGTATTCCTATAGCTCCAAACGGGGTGAAGTGGGAAGCTATCATGCTCTTCCACGGGCACACACAAAGACCAGGCAGGTACGTATCAACTCGTCTAAGCTCAGGCAAGAACATATCACAGTATGGAAGAACTGTGTGCCCTCAGTCACGCAAAAAAAAAAAAAGATCTTGTTAGCATTTGGCCTCTCCTATTGTATTCCTATAGCTCCAAACGGAGTGCAGTTAGAAGCGACCAAGCTCTTCCATGGATACGCACAAGGACCAGATACTCATCAACTGAGCTCAGGTAAGAACATGTCTCAGTATGGAAAAACGGTGACCTATTGCTTGAACCAAGCGCATTTTCTCCAGTTCAGCTTTACCCAAATCTAAAAGCTTCTCGACTGGAGTGCAATGCCTCATTTGAAAGCGAAGACCTACGAAAGTGTCACATTGTCGACACATTTTTGTCAAATGCTTGCCATGTTTTCCTCTCTTTTTTGCTACGATTTTGTCAGTTTTTGTAACTTTTTCATTGTTTTTTTGTTGTTGTTTCTCCGGCACGTTTTTGTCGTTTTCATTGTTGCTTTTTCATTGCTTTTGTGTTGTGTCTTCATCACACACTTTGTATTCCCTTTATTCCTTTTATTCCTTTTGCTGTTGGTTTTTCATCGCTTTTCTCATTGTTTTTTTGTTGTGTTTTTACCACGTTTTTGTTGCTATTTTCATGAAGCTTTTAGATTTGGGTAAAGCCACACTGGAGAAACTACTTCAATTACTTCAACATTTCCAAACAGAACACTCCATTAGGGCGTATAGATAATGTACAACACTGGCATTTATAGAAACTGGTGCTTTACTTAGTCCCTTGGTCTCTCCACCAAGCAAACATACCGACCCCAAAGATCAAACTTACAAAAGCCAGTACAGTATCTCAGATTATCATTGGCAAGATGGTCAATCCCATGGAAATGCTATTGCTATTTTGAAGTAAAGAAGCAATCCAGAGTAATATGCTCCCATCTTATCAATGAACAGTTTCCTTTTGTTTACAAACTCGTAGTATGTGAAAAATCTAATCAAGTAAAATGCCAATCCACTTACTCGTGATTCAACTCTATGGCCTGGTAAGCCGCTCTGATCCGCGCCTGGGGATTTCTCTCTCTCCAGGCCTTCTGCATCACTGTAACGAGGTGATCAACACATGCTTTATATAGACATCACTTCAGTGGGTCCCAGTTGGCGCCACACAGTCGTATAAGTAGATTTGGTCGCACTTAAACAAACACTCACCTGCGTCTTCTGGTCGTAACTGCTGCGTGTCTCCTGTGAAGAACGTCTGGTGGTCCTGAGCTGACAAGTTCATGTCGTAGTATGTTAAGGGTTCTTTTCCCGTCACCCAGGTATACCTATAAAGCATCGCACCATGGAAAAATGCATTTACTTAATATGGGTCAATGTGCAGCGCATTCAGGAAGTATTCACACCCCTCTTATTCTATGTTATTTGGCTGAAGTCTGATACGGACAGTTTCAAATCATTATTTTTCATTCTACTTTCAGGCTTATCTAGAAGCTATATTACTATGTATCAAGGGGAATTAATGGAATTAACATCTCAACTGTTAGAAATGTTATATGGGGTCTGAATTCTTGGTTTATATCATTTCATATTTTGAATTGTAGGATAATCTTTGTAGATATTTTTGCCAATGTAATACATAAAAAAGAATATGCTTTAATAGAAGTAATTAATACAGTTCTGACCTGTTGTACTCTGCTCCTCTGAAAAGATTCAAGGGGTTTCTCCACACCTTGCACTCTAAAAAGATAAAAACACTGATATTGGCACTGGCAAGTAAACGAATATTAGGACATACTTATACTTGAGCATTTTACCAGAGACACTGGGTCTTGGCTCTGCATCTCCATTCACAGAAGAGAACAGGCCAGCGGTCGAGCCACTCTCCACTCCTCCCAACAGAGGACGCAGGTGACTCACCGACACTTGTTCGATGAAGGAGGTCCCGTATTTACGGAAATACCACCACTCAAATATCTGTGGCAAAAGGGGTACAATAAGAAGAGCCAGAACACAAAATTACATTAGACTAAGGCTGCACCATTTTGACAAAATATCCAACTGTACTAGAAATATCGCGATTATATTTGCAATATACTGTATGTTGAAAAACAAGATTCAACTTGTGCATATTTTTAACACACATCAGGAGCATTAACATTTAAAACAAGACATATTTATGAGCTGCGAAACTAACGTAAGAATCATAAATATTGCTTATAAATATTGCTTGTTAATTATAAACAGCAATTTTAATTTGTGATTTATTATGCAGCCCTACATTAACCTGCAGAATGCGTACTGCTCCTCTCAAGCTGTCCTTAATGATTTAAGTAAATATTTAAGATATTTTTTATATGACACTTTTTCAGAATCAGAATGGCTTTATTGCCATTGTGAGTGAACAAACTATGCATTTTCTTCGGTACCTCTACTCGGCACTCAAAGCGCTTACACATCTGGGAAAAAATTCCCCATTCACAAACACACACACTGCTGTGCACACAGACACTGGAGGCAGGTGGGTTGAGTGTCTGGCCCAATAACACAATGACTGTATGGCCAATACTGATGGGAGTTGGGATCGAACAGCCAGGTCAATGGGCACATTCCATTACTTCATTACAACGTTTTTATTGAGGCTTTCATAACATTTATGGGTCATCAATGAAACTATTTGTTATGGATAGTTAAAAAAATTACCAGAATGAGCCCAGAGATGAGGGAGGAGGTTCCTGTGAGAGCCACATAGAACTTGGGGGTCAGAGTGTTCAAAAACACTGACGCTGCAGGGGGAAAAAATGATTAAATTAGTTTAGGGTAAGGTTATAACTTTAGTGAGGTAAAAATGCAAAGTTCCGTCGCTCAAGTAGTTGTAGCATAAACCATGGAAGAAGAGATTACCCCGCTTCTAATCACATGATAAGGCAAACTTATTATGCAAGTACAGTAGGGAAAAAAATCCAGTGGAAAACAGGCATGAATGAAGTGTCGCAGAAACAGCACAGCTAACTTGATTTTACACGCCACAACAGCAGACTTATGCACACGAAACTTCTGCACCTGATGTACTCCAAAACAAAATGCCAATCCACCAAAAAGCTCTCGCCTGATTGCTACATCCATCCCCAGCCTGAGATGCTAACAATAGCTAGCTCGCAGCCGCTTTAACCCACCCGAGGTTAGACTTTCGTGCAGTTTCAGGGGGCTCCACAGCACGTAGACCATGACCAGCACCATGCCCAGCCAGAGGAAGCACACGTACGTCCATGACCAGGACAGCCACGACTTGAATTTCTCTGTGAATCCGAGAGATTGGGGATTACTGCCAGAGGAGTCCTCCATGTTTCTCCCCCGGATGTCTGTAAACACTGGAGTCACGTGACCGCCGCGCTCCGACCCACTCACTGCGTTCAACGGCCTTTTTTTTTCTTTTCCCTTTCTTCTTTTTTTCTGAAAACGGCCTAAAACAAGGTACATTTCTGTTGTGTATATGACCAGACAAGATTGAAATAATTGCATGAGCTTTTCTTAATTGTAACGATATTTTTTTTTTAACAGGGCATGCTGTCTTTAATCAGAAAGGCGTTAACCTCTTAACCCCCACCATAACCAGGGCATTTTCCCCAGTTTAGGTGCACCGTTTAATAGATCCATGAGCTGCATATATTTCTATGGCTGCACCCAAATCTAATGTGACATCATACCGCTAAGCATTATGGGATTAGCAGCAAGTGTTGTAAACTAATGGAGATTTTGAAAGTTAAAATACTGGAATTACTGTTCGCATGAAAACACTTGGAAACTGCAGTGTGTTAGATGTATTTACCAGCAGTAACTCAGCAGCTAACGGAGTTGTTCCACAGATTTTTTTCTCCACTTTTTATACTGTTTTTAGCTAATGTTAGTCAATGGAAATGTATGCTTAGCCTACAGCTGCAAAGATGGCGGTTCTCCATGGTAACTGTACAATTTAACGCTACATTTGAAACCTTGCTTTGTTGCAGCGTTGTTGTCACTTTTTTTTTTTTTCATTTAAAAGCTTCTTTGTTGTGTTTTCGTCATATTTTTGTCACTTTTTCGACGTTTTTTGTCAGTTTTCGGTGGCATTTCTGTCTCTTTTTATTGCGTTTTGTGACTTTTTCATCCTCATTTTTTGTCACTTTTTCGTCACATTTGTGTCACTTTTTCGACGTTTTTGTCACTTTTTCGTCATATTTTTGTCACTTTTTCGACGTTTTTGTCACTTTTCTGTCACTTTTTTGTGGCATTTCTGTTGCATTATCGACGTTTTTTTTTCGGCCACGTTTTTGTTGCGGTTTATGGCTTTTTCCATCCTCGTCTTTAGTCGCTTTTAATCACTTTTCTGTTCCTCTTTTATTTTTATTTTTTTGAGGCTTTTATTTTGCATTTTCGTCATATTTTTGACACATTTGTGTAATATTTTTCCCAAGAAGCTTTTAGATTTGGGCAAAGCCAAGCTGGAGAAAATTTGCTCGGTTCAGTTGGGGGTTAAGAGGTTAAGCAGCTCTCCAAGTTCAGTTAATAGCAGCAGAACCATTTAAAGCCACAAGAGGGAGCAATAACACCAGGAATACATTTTCTTGTACAGATGTTGACTGACAACAGGTGGCGATGTTGGTCTTTTCTGTAAAACATTTTACGTTTCAAGGCACCCTTTTTGGTAGCCTATTTTTAATTTAAGCTCTTTTGATCTAACCATTTGTTCATTTAATTTTTTTTTATTTTTTTTTGACAATCTAGCCTGTTGTAGACATAATCTAAACGGCAATGGACAAAAACACTAGATTTATTCGGCTAAAAAAGGGAAAAAAATAAATAAATAAACACCCAGAACAGAATTTAAGCTGTGTAAAGTATTTTGGGATTTATGTGACCCAAAGCACCTCTGACCCGTTGTGACCCCCTTTTCTGCGCAGGACCGAAATAAACATGATTTGCCGGAGTGCGGTGGAGTTGGAGGTTGCAGGCACTGAATGACAGAGCGCCAGCGAGAGTCAGCCTGGGTCCTCCTCGCACATGCCCTTGGGTGTTTTCTGCCTGATGCTGATGGACAAGCACACGCCAGGTTAAAGGCCTGTCAAATAAATCGGGTACAATCACTTTCGGGGCGAGAACATGCGTGATGCGACGGACAGAGAGGAGAGGGGGATAGGAGGGGGGGGGGGGACATACTGAGACAGGTATGTTCGCTCGGAGAAGGTCTGACCTGCATGTCTCAATGTCTTTCCAGCTCAAATCTTATTTCCAGATATTTCCAAATAACCTCTGCGCAGGCGTTCTTTGATAAAGCTACTGCAGTGCATGCAGGCTGGCCACAAAAATGCATTAAAAAAATGAAACCAAAAATCAATCAACCTGTTTTATGTGGATTGGAACATGCAATGATTACTTACTGCAATAATTAGTCTAGTACGTTAACCTAAAATGATTGTGTACTATTATTTTAAAACAACCAGAAGAAAAAACTAAATAAATTATAATTAATTATAGCTTTCTCCTTTTTTTGAGTGATGCAGATTTTGTTTTGTTACACGTTATTTTACACAACTTGATGCAGTGTACCTAACCAAATTTAGTACAATGTAGTGTGCTTTTTAACAATCTGTAATAACTAGTACCTATGTAGTACATACACAATGGAATAATGTGTTGTAGAACTTGGGTACATAATGTAAAAAGATCCTTAAGGTAAGAGTCTTATGCCGTATTACTTGGGTATAAGGTATTCTGATACTGTTCGATACTGGTACTTTAACAATACTCGGTTTACAATACCAATGCCTGAACAATAATTTTTTTCGATACTTAAAACAAAATATTTGTCACCTAGAGCCAGAAAACATAACAATAATGTTAAAGCAGGACTAAGTAACTCATGCCCCTAGAGGCCATAAGCGCCACTGCAGGTGTCGAAGCATGTTGCGTTTTTTTACTCATTAATTGTCCGTGAGAGTAAATACTACGCTGACTGAAAAGACAAAGGAGGAAAGGGGAAATCTCCTTTTACACAATGGAGATTTTCAGTCAAACTTGCTGTAATACTGTTTAAGTGGTGCTAGCCCACAGTTAGCTTTGCCCGTTAGCCTGTTAGCTTCTTCTTCCTGATTCCATCATTGGTGTGTGTGTGTATTGGTGTTCTGACCCGGTGCAGGAAAGCTGCATGTGGAGTTTTCTGGCCAGAGACACCAGGGGGAGATGAAAGCCCCCCCAATCATCCCAACACTTGTATTATCCCAAGAGGGAAAAAAGGATTTATTAAGGTAAACAGTCCCAATACCATACTTATCATTTAATGGTATCCAGCCCTACTTATTGCATTATGTTTCTCCAACTTAATACACATTATTCCATCGTGTATGTAACCCATAGGTACAGGTTATTACACATTGTTATATAGCACATTTCATTGAACTAAATTTGGCAGGTGCAATGTATCAAGGATAGTGCTACCTTTAGTACTGTATATACCTTTACATAGGCATATCTATTTTTGTTAGAGAGACATTCTTTACGTATAGCTCAGTATTTCTTGCGTTAACTATTATGATCTTAACTATAGCCATGGACTAAATTAGATTAGATAATGAAGTCCATTTATATTCCTCCCGACAGTATTGATACTCACCAGCGGACAATACAGCAGCACAAAGTAGCGCCGACCTGTTCTGTCAGTGTTGGGTTCATCCACGCGGAAACCTCATCTCTCTCATTCTGCAGTCACCTGTACATTTAAGGTTCATTTACAATTTCACGTCTGGTATCTATCCAGCCGTCCTAGACTTCATGTTCTGTTTATGTGCTTTCCACTTTTTCTCTCCCCCCCCCAAAGCTTTTAAGAGCGCTCTGACCATACATTATTAATCCTAGTTTTCACTTAAATGCACCGCGTTTCTCTCTCTCATTATTACTTAAGATACTGCTCTTTATTGACTTGAAAAGGTCTCGCACTGCTGTATGACTGGTTTTTCATATTGTTCATAATGTGAGCTGTTTAAAGACATTATGTACGTTTATTGCTGTGAGGTGTGAAAGCTTTTACTCAAACGCGGAAAATACTGTATGTACCACCTGTGGAGCCGCAGCTTCTGACGAAATGTGCTAAAATCATCCACTTTATTGTGCAATAAGTCTTGTTTTTGTAATATTGTGTAAATGTTTTGTAGATGATGAAGGAGGTACTAATGCATTACAGACTGCCGAAGAGCGTGAAGGCACCAAATGTCTTACAAAATGTTGTTTAAAACAAATTACATTTTAAACTGTTACATAATGTGGTGTAAGTGCAAAATGTGGCTTGACACCTCTTTGTGAAAAACATCAATACTAATCATTGTATATTATCTAGATGCTCATGAGAAGGTGTTGATTCTTTGTCTCAGTCACACACAGCAGCACAAATTCTGTTTAGAGTATAAGCCCACTTGTAAAATGTAAGAAGATTCTATCATTTTGAGCAGGAATTGCACTTGTGTAGTTTGCTTTGGTAATGATTTGTTGCACCACCCCATATGTGAGTGGCCAAAAACTTCAAACTTATGAATGTCTCTCTCACTCCCCACACATCTCTCTCTCTCTTTCTCTGAGTTTTCATTTCTGCCTCGGAGAAGGTACTTTCCCTGTCCAGGCCATTTCTCTGTAAACACTTAGTTTTCAAAATCTTGTCTTGTGTTTTTCATCAGGAGGCCGCGCTGTCTGACCACATGTGAACGCTGTGGTGCCGCACAGAAATGACTTCCTTCATGACAAGATCAGCCATGAGATGATATCCAGTGGACGTGTTTGAATACCCTGTATTTAAGTGAAAGGTATTTTGCCCTTTATTTAGTTGATTACATAAAAATATATATGTAATGTTTAAAGACACAGGGTAATTGGGGGAAATTAAGGAAAGACATACATGAGTCAATGGACCTCAGCAATTTTGCTCATAGACACAGTAGAGGCTCTTTGTATTTATTTATTTATTTATTTATTTTTTACAAGAAAAAGTCTTCAGAAAAAATAAATGGAAGAAGTACCTCCATAACCAGTTCCGTCATGTTGAGGCACCGTCATGCAGACATGTTTCCATTTTTGTCTAGGCCATGTTTATGCTTGTGTCCTCTAAAGCAGGGGTTCTCACCTGTTGGGTCGGTACCCAAACGTGGGTCATAGAACCGTTTTCAGTGGGTCGTGACTCTAGAGTCTTTCCCTGAAATAATTATTTTAATATTTATACAGAAAAGGTATAGAATCACTACCTGAGACTTAAAGGAACAGGCCACAGTTATTTACATTCCGAGATATGTTCTTACCTTAGCTTAGACAAGTTCATTTGTACCTGTTTGGTCTTCACGCGTGCCTTCAGTCACGTAAACACAGCACAGACGACTCCTCCTCTCCTCTATAGCTCCAAACGAGGTGAAGATAGAAGCTACCAAGCTCTTTCACGTTTTCCCTATTTAAATATGGTTGCATGAAGTTTTTACACGATCCAAGTATAATTACACAAAATTAAACAATGTGGATTTTCCAAGCAGATAAAAAGGGGAACTATATTGTAAGGCGTAATAATACCAGGAGTGTTCGACATCCGCGCACTAATATCTTCACTTTACTGTGCGGACGCCGAAGTTGTTTTTATGTTACTTAATGCTTATTTAATTTTTTATTTGTAAGGAATATAAAGTATTATACATTATATATTACAAGTCGTCGCTTGTCATCCCAGGGTGCTGATGGATCCCGACACTATACCAGCTGAGAACCACTGCTCTGTTAGCCTGGTGAGACCAGAATGATCCCCCTTTGTATTTTTTCATACAGAGGGGCATCAGTCTGGGACCCACGACTTTGATGGCGGCATCAGAAAACTCAAAAGAGCCCGTGCAATCAGATTCGTTTATTTGCAGAAGTCCCCTTCAATAACAATCTACAGGCGGCCCACGGGAGAGAGAGCTTTTTTCCAATCGGCGGTCAATGACCAAAGATACAGGCAGTTGGTGAGTTTCGTGATTCGTAATCCTGTGCGATAAATGCAGAACTGCAAATAACACCTCATCAATGGCAGACGCCCGCCCTTTGCGGATTGGTTAACTCCGCTTCCTGTTTCCTTGCGTATGTACCGCTGTGGAAACAGAGTTGATGCCACGGTCACCAGACTCAATCGGAACAGAGGTGAGTCTGGTTTCCAGGCAACTGCTCTACAGGAGCGACGGTGGTGCAGGTAGTAGAGCGGGTCGTCTTGTGACCAGAAGATCAGCAGGTGCGCACCGCTGTTGTGTCCTTGGGCAAGAGACCCACCTTGCCTCCAGTGTCCGCGTACATTGGTGTATGAATGAGAGTATGAATGGGTGACTGGTTCCTTGATGTAAAGTGCTTTGGGAGCCTAAAGCAGGTAGAAAGGCACTATAGTAAATGTGACCATTTATTTATAGGGCAAATCCTCCTTGAACATGAATAATCCTGACTAACTTGTTGTGGGGGCTGTAGTGAGGGGTGTTGTGGGGGGGGGCAGTGCAAACTTAATCTGTATAACTAGAAAAAGCTCTGTGAAGTAGTCTATGCACATTTTCATTCATCTAAAGAGGAATATTGATTTACTTTTCTTGCCGTAGGTTCCTTTTTTCACAACTGCTCTGTTGTAATAAAAAAAACTAAAAACACCCATCTACATATTTTTATAACAGCAATAAAGACACGACAATAGTTCCCCGACCGTTGCTTTTTCACGTCCCCTTGCACATGCGGCACAAGTCGAACTGTGTAAATGGAGGAGATGAATAATACATTTGCATTACCTTTGTGCAGCCAGGCTATTTTTTTCCTATTCCCCCCTCGCTGCAAGAACATCATTTTTAGCAACAATAAAATAAAAGGCACAGTGCACACGGACTGAAACTACAGCATGTGCCATCTGCAAACAGCATCAGTGGTTTCAGGCGATTGAGAGTTGTTACTTTCATTCTGGTGTTAAAGTAAATGAGAGGGTAGTGCGAAGAGAGTCAATCAGAAACAGTGAATACAGTAGATATTCTTTCTATAACTGTAGTCTTGAAATGTATTTGGGGATTTTGCTTGTTAATTATGAAACTGTTGGTTTACTTTTTAAACTATAAATAGTAAATACATCACCGGTCGTGCAACATATCAGTCTGTTTCCCCAGCGCTCATAACAAAATCAATTAAGGCTAAACACTTCAGGTCAGAGTGATGTAGGATTTTATCATCCGTTTGTTTGTTTTCCCCGGATTACTAACTAAAACATCCACAATTATTTTTATTATTAGCTGTAGAAATATCTCATAACACTTCATAATAATTACAGTTTATATTTGTGTTTCAATAAGCAAAGAAACTGGATGACTTTGAAAACCTCAACGAGCAAAATATGTTAGAACATACAATACAAAATACACAATACTTTCCTTCACACATTTTTCAGCTTCCTTAACATATTTTACAAGGTATGGCTTCTTTGAGGAAACAAAATGTAATCAATAGTGTAATGATTCAATACAGAACAGCCTTGTAAATTATAATTATTATTTTTATTTTTTATAAATCTCATCTTTTGTGTAAGTTGTAACAAATCTGCTTGTTTGTGCATCTAAAACATACCAGAAATGGCATCTTCACGGGAAACAATTGAATATGTTGAATATATTTATTTTTGTTGAACAGTAATAGTAGAGTTACAAACACTTATGCCAGGGGTTAAAACAAAACAAAAAATAAAATAAACAAAAACAAGCACAGAGACACACTTAGCAGCAACACACAGCAAAAAAGTAAAGCATCAAGAGTCTTTATAGCTTTGGGGGTTTGAAGAGGAATGTATTGTATTATTTCGAGCAGTTTAAAAAGGGGTAGGAGGCAGGAGCCATTTGTTCCTATTATATCCTATCCTGTGTTACACATTCACAAGTAGTATCGAAAAAGAAAATGTATATATTACAAAAATGATAATTTATATCATTGACTGGGTCCATGATCGCTCCGTACAACACAAAAAATCACCTCAAAAACAACATTATTTTACTTGTCCGCCACCTGGATAAATATTACAGGCCTTTAGACCGCTGACACCCAGCAATTTCCAATGGAACTAGAATGATTTTTCTTACTTTTTACTTTATGCTCTCATTTCAAGTGTTTTTTGTTGTTTGTTATTTTAAGTGTTAAGTTAATTCCTGTTATTTTAAGCGACTTACTGCTTGTTGTTCCATTGGCGATCTTATTTCAAGACAGTCCAAACCTGCTCAAAATCAGCAATAAATGTCTTAATTCAAGCACTTTTCAAACCATTTTGGTATGGTAAGATTGCATTTCCCCCCCCAGTGTAGTTAGTTGTTTAGTTCATTTCATTTTATTTTAGTTTATTTGAGCAGTTAACACTCTGCTCAAAAGGAGAGGGCCGAAGCTTGAGCTTATAAGCGCCCACCCCCAAAATCCAGGCAATAAAATAATACAAAGGAACATAGTGCAAAAGGAAAAAACAGCAAGGAAACAACAGCAAAAAATTGATTATATTATATTATATATAAGGACCATTTACAAGATGGCATTTACATAAGTCATTGCATGACTGAAATGCATGTACTGTATACATTCTCCAAAAAGGAGTAACACTGATTACGAAACAATAATGCTACACAAGGAACCGTATCAGTCGCATGCACTACCCCCACAGCATGCACATACACACAACGTGCATGTTTATGAATGAACCTTATCCTATTGTAGTTCCATTATATCAGCAAAAGAGCAAAGGAGAACCTGTTAAACTTCAAAGTGGCTATTTTAACGCAGACCATACTGACAAAGTATTATTTGAAATATTCACCTAATAAACATAATGAAGCACAGCTACAATATTTAGACTGTGAGGTGTTGCATGTAGGACGGATTCTCTTCTTTCTCTGTGGATTTTTCTATTCGATACAACTCTCTTTGAAAATTCTACATTAGTTGCAATTCCACTGATACAAAAACTACTGAACAGATGGTTGCGCAATCTGGCTCCACCTTCATCTCTCAAATATAGCGAAGACTAAAAGGAACTGCTCATCTATCTATCCACTTATCATTTTCCACATTGTAACTTGTCTCAACCCCCGTCCCCTATTGCTGTTTTTCTGACAAGAAGACCTCCAGCTTTTGCTAAACGCCGGTCTCATTTTGAACAATACGGACCAAATGATGAGTTCAGGGTGCCACATGCCAGTATCGCGGAACATTTTCATTCAAAGTGTGAATCTACGCCGTCCATTCACGTATAAACTGAGTGAGAGATTTTGAAAGCCAATGCGGTGCGGACCCTGATTGCACTTAGCTCTGTTGAGAATCATGTAACCTTTATGGAATGGTTTCAAGGGTGACTCATAGCCAGAGCTAATTTTAGAGGGCTT
The DNA here is from genome assembly GCF_951799975.1 of Gobius niger. Classification (NCBI taxonomy): domain Eukaryota; kingdom Metazoa; phylum Chordata; class Actinopteri; order Gobiiformes; family Gobiidae; genus Gobius; species Gobius niger. The sequence continues at coordinate 8,375,697 of NC_136871.1, read as the reverse complement.
TGTGTGCTATAGACTGGCCTTGAAGTTTACAATTATAAAAGAAAAAAAATTCCCTAGACCTTCTCCTGACTATATGACACGCAAGTAGTGTGCTTCTGACACGTGTTGCGATAATATTGAAATGCACTGGTCGTATTTACAGTACGGCAGAGTGCGATACGGAGTGCGGCGAGCGGCCCCATACGCTGGCTCACATGTAAACATTTATATATAAGGCTAACAGTAATATGAGGCAGATGTCATGAGGAAAGCAGCTCCCCCTTTTACTCTGCGTTTGCTGAGTGAAAGTGTCACCATAACCCACTTTTTATCATCCAACAAGGCTATCGCTTAAACATTTCATTAGTGGTACAGTATCTTTATACAGACAGAATCAGTGCATTGTCTATAAAGTTTGTGAGCTGGATAGTAGAACGTTTGCTCCATTCCTATATATCTTGCATAAATATCCGGCTAACTTAGGATGCATAACAAAACCGAACTAAACTATACTCCCTTTACTCCCTTGTCAAATAGGATGACATGATTTTTTTCCTTTTTGTCAAGTTTTGCATGTTTTTTGTGTGTCATGTCTGTGCTATAGCGTTAAACTCTTTACTTGAAATACAGTAGATGACATTCATGATAGCACAGGGCGGTAATGGTCAGCAAGAGGGTGAAATACATTTGAAATACTGTACATCAAGTACTTCCAAAGTTATGAGCATTTCAGTTTTCATTTTTGGCCACTTTTGGGGAAATCAAGCTTCACTGAAACGATAGGATATTGTCTGGACTGATTTATCACAAAAAGTGCTATCATTTTCAGGGGCTTTGTTCTCTAACTTTCCCATTTCACCAAATATCATTCTCAAAATTCACAAGAAATATAAGGATTTCAAATATGATGTCAGATTTCAGTTGTGGGCTAAGACGATGCCACAAATTTGCATATTTTAACAAATAATTAAGGCGAGACCCTGCAGGTGAACAGGGAAAACATTTAAAGTGGGTGATATCAATATGAAACTTTTGCTGTGTATTGTTTACAAAAATCTGGATAAAAAGAGTATTGCTGTATTGTCTGTCATATGTTTATATATAAAAATAAGAGCTAATTTGTAGTTCAAAAACGCTGCATTGTGGCTTTATGCAAATGAGTGCGCACCGAGGAGCAGAGTTTTGAGCGACACACGTTATACAAGGGAAACTAGCTTCGTAACCTCACACTGTGGCTGCTTTAAATTCAAGCCGAACTCTTTCTTCTCTGTCACACATTAAAGGCCCTATACCGGATTTGTTTTGTCCTCCTTTAGTATATCGTTAACTCAGACATTTGTGGGGGAAAGCCTTGTGCATCTAATAATAATGTTTTTGTCATGCATGTGCCATTTATTTACCATTGGTTACAGCTTTTGATTAAATATAGCCCTACCAGATGAAATGCCACATTAATTTGAAATAAACTGCATGTTCTTGGGTAAGATTAATAAAATATTTGAGGCCAATTTAAAGCTGATTCCAACTCTACGCATTTCGTGCCAGTTCATAATTGGGAGCTCCACAGATGTAAGTCAAGGTGTGCCTGTTTTCTTATCGCCCTGCTCTACTTCCCCAGTCCGCTGCTCAGCCTCCAGTGCATAAAATAATCATTATGGTGACATTTCCATGAGATTTCCAGGCAGAAATACACCGAGTGACCTGAAATTTTCACACTTGCTATGTTTACCTTCTGCAACCTGACTTGGACCTAATAGTAAGCCAAACCAGGGTGCAATCAATTTAGTACAATGATTGTCACACTGGGAGAGCCGCTAAATGAGCTAATTTGTTTTAGCTTTTAGTTTAGTTTAGTTTAATTGCTTCCTATTAAAATGAAATCTGATAAATGCACGTTATTGTATGTGGCTTTCTTTGTTAATGACTCCAGTGCAAAGGACACAGACAGATAGGCTTTGTTTTCCCTGACTGGAATAGTCTGGTCAAAAACAACCAGGTAGATTTGTGTCATTCCAAGTCCAATCACTTGAGGCAGTTGGATCTTTCTGATTCAAAAAGCTTTTAAAATAAAGGTCAGACCTGTTCACCACAACTGCCTCTAAAATTCTGCACTGTCACTCAAAAACGTGTTACTTCGGGTCCGAATTGCCGTCATGCACGAGCTTGATAAAGAACCTGCAGTCACGCATAAGACCTGAGGTTGGCAGAAGTGAACATCAAATGACCAACTTGCATCTAGTCTCTTTAATAAATCCTTTTTCGTAGTCCCTTTGGGGCTCTTTCATCTCTCCATGGTGTCTGTGGCCAGAAAACCATGCTTGCAACTTTACTGCCACCGGGTTACACACTAATACACACTAATGGATGAAGCTAACAGGCTAACGGGCAAAGCTAACTGTGGGCTAGAGTCACTTAAACAGTATTTACAGCCAAGTGTGAGTGGAAAAAATAACTCCATTGTGTTATTGGATGTACAATATCCCTCTCTCCCTTTGTCTTTTCTGTCAGTGTAGTATTTACTCTCACGGACAATTCATAAGAAAGAAACGCAGCATGCTACGACACATGCAGTGGCGCTTATTGCCTCTAGGGTGCACAAGTTACTTAGTACTGCTTTAAGTAATTTTATCGAACAGAGCTTAAAGAAGAACTAAATAATTTATTTTTTTTCACTCAAACTTGGCTGTAAATACTGTTCAGTTAGCTTTGCCCGTTAGCCTGTTAGCTTCTTCTTTTTGATTCTATTAGTGTGTATTGGTGGCTCCGACCTGGAGGCAGGAAAGTTGCAATTGTGGTTGACACCAGAGGGAGATGAAAGACCCCCCAATCACCCCATTAACACTTGTATTACCCCCAGAGGGACTACGGAAAGGATTGATCAAGGGAGGCAAGTTACTTATCATAAGGTCTTCAATAATATCGTTTATCGCAATACTTTCCTGCCTCAATATATCGAACTTTAGATTTTGTTATTGTGATAGGCCAGGACAAACATGAAGGAAACTATGTGAATATAATAGATTAACTATAAAATGCAACAAAGGCTTGAAAATATGTATTAAAAATGTGAACAAAAAGACAAACCCACACAAAACCCTCACTATTTTTTCCCCCTTGTGTCCTGCCACATCGTTTTTGACCTTTTAACCATACAGTGGCCATCCACCTGATTACACCCCCTCCCCCTGCTCCCCCTGTTCCCCCTGTTCCCCTGCCCAGGACGCCCCACTGAATAAGCGTTACCTGATCACTGGTATTTGTGTCTCCATGTTTGGGGCTGCAGATTCAGGCCGACAGCGGCGGGGAGGGAGGGCCTGTCTCGTCTTTGTAGGAGTCCTTTTGCATGAAACTCAAATCTGGGGCAAAGCAAAGATCGTGCTCTTCAAACTCACTGATACAATCTGTCTGTGATCTTTTTGTTAGTAGTTTAAGGACTGAGATGGGGGTGTCTCTCTGAGTAAGTTGTAGAGATTTTAAAGAAGTTCTCGAGATCTTATCAAGGAACATATTGCATCAAAACTTTATGGATAGAGTGTGTACTATTGCCATAGCATTAGGCAAATTGCAACAATTCAAACTCTGGTTGATATTGAAAATTATTTTGCTGCCCTAAGAAAGAAAGTGCAAACGCAAAAGCAACTTAAAGGTGCATTACGCAACATTGTATGGAAAAAAAAAAAGTTGATATTTGTGCATATCTGACCTTGTAGTGACAAGCGGTTGTATGAGTTGTTAACATGGCCCCTTTACTTTTAATTACGGTGATCTCTACAACCAGGGCCAATTGTTTTGGAGCTTTTCTGGGGAGAGGGTCCGTCAGCAGTGAAAACCTTCTAAACAATTCATCTTGGAGCCTCTTAGAGACTACTGTAAAAAGTAAAGGTGCTATGTTATACACTACATACATTCATTTTTCATACATAAATGCACCTTCAATGTTGATTAACTAAAATGTACATTTATCCAGCAAATTGTCAGAGCCAGGACTGGAACCCATGATGTTGGGATTGGAACAGTGCTCCATGTCAGCTGCTCCTTGAACCTGCAGTGCATCTAAGGCCCCTATTGATTATTGTTTGTATCGCTTCTTATAATGTTATCAATCAAATGTATACCTGTTGCAACCACAGGGGAAATGATGAGTAATATGTAATATTTTAACCGCGTGACTAAAAGCAAACACAAACAGACATTAGCGCCATGGACGAGATACTAAAAAGCAGATTGAATAAAAAAGGTAAAACACTAGCTCGTAGATTGTGTCTTTGTAGTGTTTTTTTTTTTTCGTGCGAAAGATGTGCATTTCCAAATTCCCCGCCATCTGTGTCAATGTGATACTTCTCCTTAGTACAATGAAGTGGAGATGGAAGCTGTGTTTCATATAATCCCCAAATCCATCCAACTCTCACATCCTATCATGCAAATGTGCTGCAGTTTGAAGAGAATCCGCTCTCCCAACCATATGCCTGAGCCCTGTAAAAGATACAACTATTTATTATGCATGCGTTGCACCAGGCTTATGGTAATAAGGTATTAAATTAGTGCTGGACATTATTGCACTGCTATATCACTTCTGCCGTTAAGATTTTCACACACATAAAAAGTAAGAGAAATTAGATTGAAAAAATGATTTAGCGTAAAACTGTAGCTTCTTTATTCAGATCACAGTGTGCTGGACTGCTTATAGAGCCGCTATGGCTCTGTCACATCCAGTCAAGTTCAAAATGCTTGATGGGATTTTTTTTGGCATGAAAGATTACTGAGGTCAGTGTTGTCTTCCAAGTAATACATTTGGTGACTGCGCTGACTGCCCGAGAGTGTTTTTCTGCAATTCAAATAAAATTGTATCATTTCTTTAATGAAGCATGATTTTGTTTGGAACATTTGTCATTGATGGAGTCCTTGCCAAAATTATTTCACGATTACCACGAGCAAAGGATATTTGTTCTTTCTGTCGAGCTCAAGGCGAAAACACAACTCCAGAACAGTGTTTTTGCTTCCACTTTTCCACTACGTTGTTATGTCTTAAAAACACTTTTTGAAAAGCGAAATCTATTACTACAATAAAACACTGGCAAGTCCCTGCTTTGCTCATTTGGTGCGTGTGTTACTTTTGAGGACACATTTCAGGTACAGCTTTGATATCTGAACTCTCTCATAATGATTCTCTTGTAAAAACATGTTGACACCGCGACTGTAACTGTAACCTCAAAAAGATGCTTTGCTGTGATTTCTCTGTCCCACTCACCTCATTTCCCTCAGAACTTTAGGTGTTTCCCCCGAAATGTAAAAGTGAATCATGGCCCAGTTCAGTGTGAAAACATGATCATTGCTGGGACACCTGCCTTCATGTCCGAATTGGATCTTGCGGCTGGCTCTTTTTTAAAGGGATAGGCCACCGTTTTTCCATACTGAAATATGTTCTTACCTGAGTTAGACGAGTTGATACGTACCTGTCTGGTCTTTGTGCGTCCCCTTGGAAGAGCTTGGTCGCTTCTAACTTCACCCCGTTTGGAGCTATAGCAATATACTGGGAGAGGCCGAATGCTAACAACACCTTTGGTCTTTTTGCGTGACTGAGGGCAGGCACAAAGACCAGACAGGTACGCATCAACTCGTCTAAGCTCAGGTAAGAACATATTTCAGTATGTAAAAACGGTGGCCTGTTCCTTTAAGACACATTTTCTTAAAGAGGGGGTATTATGCTTTTTTCAGCCACATAGCACCAGTCTATGGCACACTACAATGATGACGAAACCTTCTGTTGGTCTGTAAATGCAGTAAATTAGAATAACTGCCTTGTATAAAATTGCTCTTTCAAAATGGCGGTAGCGAAAGACTTGAAATAGGCCCCTGTCTCTTTAAGAACCTCTGACCCTTTCCGACACGCCCCCTCCACACGCTGTCTGTGGCATCACAACACTGCGCTCGTTGTCTCAACTGTATTGAAACTACGATCGGTGCATTTTAATTTTTATTGTTGGAAAGGAGCTACTGTTTATCACTTTGTGAACAATGGCCACACAGGATATTATTTGGAGACAAACCTTCCACACCGGACGCTTGGAAGGGGCTCTTGCCTGAAAAATAACTGCTGTTTGGAGGCTCTCTCTTTGCATCTGCCATGCCCTATTGATCTCTAACTATACCCCCATGGACGACACCAGGATCTGCAGGAGCCCATACGATTCAAAGACGGACATTATCTGTGCAGGTGGACAGTGGTTTTTCGAGGTTACCCGTTAGCTTGTTATAATCGACTACAGCTCATTGTTGATGAAAAGTCTGCAATAAACCACAAATGTGTAAAGCCAGGCTCATTGTGTGATCATCGTAAAGGCTGCTTCAAGTAGTTGCCTGCTTTATTGACGTTATTTGTGCATAATATGCTGCCTGTTTTCAATGAATGTTGTGAAGGTGAAGGTTGTTAGCTTGTCGTGGCTAATAGTGCCTTAGCTCCGGGAGAAAACCACTCGGCTACGACTCACTGTAGATGAAATGTGAGCGATAAACTACAAAATCAACAAGCCCGGCTCAGTGTGTGATCATCATAAAGGCTGCTTCAAGCAGTTGCCTGTTTTAGTGACGTTTTCAATGCATAATATGCTGCTTGTATTCAGTGAATTTTCCCGTTAGCTTGTCGCGGCTAGCTTGTTAGCTCCGGGAGAAAGCCACTCGTCTATGACCCATTGTAGATGAAATGTGAGCAATAAACTTCCAAATCAACAAGCCAGGCTCCGTGTGTGATCATTGTTAAACGGTTCTTTATGTGTGTGGTGGTTTCATTGACTTTATGTGTGCATATTTCTCGTTTTCACGTGATGACTCGAGGTTTAGCTTAGCATTAGCTTTCTCCGGAGGCTCTGTGCATCATCAAGGCCCAGCGCAGAACCAGACACTGAAATAAGCGTTCTTGTCACCGGTTTTAATCCTGGGTGTTTCGGTAACAGAAACACTGATGTGTGTCTTTGTAAAAGTCTGCTGTGGCTCCGGTTCACAACACATGAAGCTAATCCTCCATGATGACTCTGTTTACATCTTAGGGCTAGACACTGCGGGGAGGGGGTTCTGCTGAGGAGCAGTGGTTGGTTACTCGGCTGGTGACGAAAGGTCGGAGGCGTATCCTGGAGGTCGAGGGCGTTTCCTGAAGGAATCAGGCGTTTTATCCCTAAAATGGCTGCCATCGGAGTTTTTACAGATTACTCGAAAATACGTGAATGTGCTAAGGCAACACTTCAGGCATGTTTTTAATGAGGGAATGACTTAATAACATGATGTAAAGCTTGAAAAAGTCGATTTTGCATAATACCCCCCCTTTAAAGGAGCTGGATTATGCAACTGCTGCCTGTGCTTTTAGAACCACACGCACTTATGTCAAGACCTAATATAGTTCAGGCATAATACAGTCTTGTTCAGCCCTCACATTCACAATAAACAACACTGTAAGTTATCAGGATGTCTCAAAGAAAGAACAGATGCAAAAGATGTCCCATAAAAGTTCCGTAAATCCACTACAACAGTATCAAAATCAACGCGTTTTGAATTAGTTCCTCATAACTGCGATTTCTACCCGCCTCAGATTACACGTGTTGTACGGGCAGATCTTTTGTTTGCGAGCGAGACCACTACCTGTGTGTCTTTACAACTTCCATGTGCCAAAACGCCCACGCCGCCTTTACTGCCCGTACGGCGCCATCATAAACAATCATACCCCCCGGCCGTCCTCTCCAATTCTCCCTCCGCTGTATGTAAACTAGCGTAATGCAAGGTGGTTACAGCAGATAGCGCTGGAAACGCTAGCACAGCTAAATCAACCATTAGCCGCCGCCGCCGCCGTTGTGGCTCTTGTGTTGATGTTGTTATTGCAAATTTGTAATGCATCGCCTCGAAGCTATAAATCTTGCCGTGGATTACTTGGTAGGAGTCGTTGGGTACGCTCCCCGCTCATCAATCACCAGCCGCACTGTTTATGTTACAACTGCCACTTGGGATGATGGATGAAAATGGCGATTTTGTGTACAATACAGTAACTGTGGTCGAAGAACAAGCCACGGTGTCTAACTATAGCCCACTCTGTGTGCAATGCAGAATGAGAAACACGCGATAACGATCACGATTTTAAGAACTCCTCAGTGTTACGTCTGGTGATAAAGCGTATCTTAACGATATAACACAACATTTGAAGTATTAAGAAGTTTTGTCAATTACGAGGTGCTTTTGTGTGGGGATAATATGCAAACACGGCGATCGAAATGTATGTTTATGTCATGTTTTATTTGTTAAATCAACGTTTCTTGTTCAAATGTTTCTTTGACATCAGAACCATCGCTGAAGTTGCGTTTTGTTCCTTTATCACACGCTTCAGTAATTCTGTATTCTGCCCGTCTCCCTCTCAAGAGCTCAAGTAAGTGCTTCATTTTTCATTATACAATTGTACAACGAAATTGCGCGGATCCGATGTTGGGTTAGTCCTGTTAGTTAATGTATTAAGCTTCCAGTTACTTACAATAAGCAGATGCTATTTCTCAAAGCTTTGTTCCTGGAAGTATTTTATAAAATGAGAAGCTTAGTTTTGGTTGAAATCAAGCCATTTGCAATAGGCCCCTGTTTATGTGCTGTCGTGGAGGCGTTTTTATCTTGCACTCCTTTTTTTTTCCGGGAACAGTTACACAGCACTTTGTTGTGGACACTTTTTGACTGTTTTTAGGTAAATATATACTGTATCGCAATACGTATCGGATCAGGCCCTAAATATCGTGATACGTATCGGATTGTCCCAGCCCTGCTTTACATGTTTCGGCGGACTCTGCTGCCGCCATCTTCACGAGCATCACCCGACTGCTGTGACGTGTCCAGCTGATGTTCCCATAGCGTGGCCAGCCTGATGTACCTTACAGGTGTGTCCGATTGGCCACGCCCCCTGCCTGGTGGTGGGTCCCATGTGTGAGAGCATAAACACTCCCGCATCCCAAAATTGTTCCACCAGCTGAAATCGAGGGGTGGTGCACTCTTGATGGGACCATTTCAGCACTCAAATGATCTTCAGTACAACACATCTCATCTTTAACAGGACACAACTATTTATTTCTTGTATGATAAGACTCATTAATTTGCCTCTTAATCCCATTGTGTTCCTGGAGATTAAACCTGAACTTGAATAAAATGCTTTTTTATATCTAATGAATGTTTTGCACCTTGCCAAGAATCGTTTTTACCCCCTTTTACTAATTCTAATTGGGCCAATTAATCATGCAAAAGGTAATTAGCATAGTTTGATGTGCGCTAAAGCCACTCTGAAGCCCACAGGGGGATTTGGCGGGCTTTTGTTTCTCGATACAAACAGAAAATTAGTCAAGGGAGTGTTTGAGGCGCTCGAAGCACAGTGCGTCACAATGCTAATGTGTATGTTCTATTGTGATGGTTGTTAGAGGACTGACACTTACAGTGGAATAAAACTGCGAACAGGAGTTGAAAGTGGATTGGACACAAGGCAAGTGAATGGAGATTTTCTGCAGGCTTTGATGTTTGTTTTCCGTTGTTTCAGACACATAAACATTTTTTCCCCTTCGATTTGAGAAATAGAGAGCAACGCAGCTCCTCTCAATAGACTGAAACCTTAACATCCTTAACAATCCTTCTCCCCAAGTTCAGGTATGACCAATCAAATCTGTGTGTCTGCGTCCAGTGCATGTCTGATGTCTAACATTTGCGTGCCATTTAGAGCAAACTATACGCTCCGATTATCGCTCTTGATTTGACAGATGCCCATGCTGTCTCCCATTCCTGTGTGCAATATTTATTTTACCTGTAATTACATAAATTCTTCATGTGGCCATGCACTTTTCTGAATTGTTTATCCGACTGTCATTGTCTTTGTATTGAACAGAGCTGAAGTTCTCAAATAGTGTTCGAGACCCAAAAGTGGCTTGTGGAGTTTTTACCAAGATGGTATACCTCATTTTTCCTGTTCAAACTGTTCTAGCTCTCACAATCCTTCCTGTGTATTCAAATTGTTATAAGTATATGCATGTTTCACATCCGTGTACAGCTTTGAGCGGTGGCAAAGTGAAGCAGGGGGAGCACCCCCAAAATAAATGGTACTAATTTAGATTCTACTTCCATCTTGCAATAAAAGGTGAAGACATGCAAAAAGGTTTTTTTTTTTGTGTGTGTGTGTTTTTTTGTGCTGTGTTTTGCCTGAGGTGGCAAAAATACATTTACTTTACAACAACAAAAAGTCAGCTGCTCCAGCTTTACTGTAGACAGAACCTGAGTCTATTAAAATGACGGTTTCGGAGTTGTTTTGATCACAATGTCAGCTTCACAGGCTTATTTGATGTTCATTAAACAATAATTTGCGACAAATTCCAGTAATCTATATTATACTATTATATAGCAAATTGATTCCTTATTTAGGTTGCAGTTTGCAGCAAAAGGTAATGGTGGGTCCAGACTCCTCAAATCACCTGACCAACAACCTGGGACACTACACTCAAAAATGTAGTTTCATTGCAATTGCATTTATAATAATTTAATAATAAGTCAATTGCACAGATGAAAGAGAACATTTACATAAACCACACCAGCAAAATGAGGAGGTTTCTACTCATGATCTTAGAATCATACACAGGTACATTCTAATATAATTTACTTTACCTTGTAATATGTTTTCCTGTTAACGATCTGTTCAGTTTTAGAAATTAGAATTGCATTTAATTTTAGTTATAAATGACATAATGGGCCATCAAATTTGTCGATATGTATTCTCCAATGGTAAAGATAGAAAATATTTAAAATCTGCTTAATTAATTTAACAAAAATACACTGTTTTCAATCAAAAGTACTTTTAATTCAATGTTATAGATTAAGAATTGTATTATTTTTAAATCATCTCACGACTCCCACTTCAGTTCCTGGTTTGTAGAGCGCAGTGCAAAAGTAAATAAATAAAATAAAAGCTGTTTGTAGAATTAGTGGATAGTCTTCACTTTCCAAATGAATTCCTAGCTCAAGTTCCTTTCTTTTTTAGAAGAGTTTGCACAAGTGTGTATCCCCGAATTATAATATTTACACTAACATGCACCTTAAACAGCACTTGTCAGCTTCCCAAAAAGGCAAATACAATGTTCAAGTGCTTAACCACCTTACTACAAACTGTGGATCAACTTGGTTTATTGTCCATGTGATACAGTAACACATTATGACAACCTGTCTTGCAAAAATAAGCACAAATCCTCAAACTGCTGACATTTCCACAGCGGCGCATAATGAATGATAAATGATAACTCCTGATGTATCTTAAAGGCAGCGGTTTTGGAGTAGATATGAGGTGACAGAAGACAAGAAGCGACCATTTGTTTTCTCCGCGATGTCCTTAAGCACCGGCGAATATTGTAATTCATCAAAAACGGAGATTTAAGTGGAGCAGAGTTAAGATCTGAACAGGCTAAATCAGCGCTTTTCTTTCTCAGACTTGAGCACCGCAGCCCCCACATACTCCTCATCATCTCTCTTATCTCCAGCTCTATGAAAATCTATGCACAGCTAAAGCATCGCGTCAGCAAGAATAGTCATGTCGATAATATTATTCAACACACGGGATGATAATGATACGGGCTTTGCTGCTGGATTCAGTTCTGTCCCAGATGTGGATAGTTAGGTACACTTTCTCAGTAGCTTTTAATTGAGCTTTTCTGAGTTTATTTCCTATTTTATGCTTGCATGTTTTAGTGATCTTTCACATTCAGTTTGATGTGGTGGAATATGATTATGTTGCAATGAGGGTAAACTCTACTGCAGTCTGAAAGTTGCATACGTGTCGAAATGTATTGTTTTTTCTTTTATTTCAAGACTTATTAACATTGTAGAATCTCCTTCAAGACATTCATTTATAAGTGAACACTTATGGAATTATGTTTTAAGCCAAAAAAGTTCAGAAAAAAATCTTCAAAAAAACATCCATTTGACATTATCTCAATGGGCTTCACGATATAATTACCAGTAATGGTTTTGACAGACTGTTGAAAACCATTTAATGTGACGACTTTATGAAGCTCATTGAGATAATGCCAAGAACAAAGGCAAGTTAAAGGCAGTTAAAATATAAAACATATTTTGAGTTGTTTCTTGTTTCCTACATAATCCCACGTGTTCATTCATAGTTTTAATCCTTCAATGAGAATCAAACAATGTAAATAGTGTTGAAAATAAAGACAAGCCGATGCATAAAAAGTGTGAGGTAACCCTTTATGGTAACCCTTTATTTTACACTACCCTGATTGTACCTGTCACAGTACAATGTAATGTGCTATGTAGCAATGTGTAATAACTTGTACTTAGGCAGTACACACACAATGGAATAATGTGTATTAGTACTTTGGAGGTACATAGTGTAATAAGACATAAAACTATGACTATGATATATATATATATACAGAGTTTAAAAATGTTATAATTATGTATTTTCCTCCCCCTACATGTTCCAACAATGTCCTAATGTGTAGAATGAGCCCAGACCTGTTCACCACAACTGCCTCTAAAATCCTGTACAGTCACTCAAAAAGTTGTTACTTCGGGTCCGAAGTGCCGTCATGCACGAGCTTAATATAGAATCTGCAGTTGCACATATGACCTGAGGTGGCAGTAGTGAGTATTAAAAGACCAACTTGCATCTAGCCCATTTAATGTTAGGGTTAGAGTTTGGGTCTAATGTTATATGATATTATGTACCACCAAAGTACTAATACACAATATTCCATATACTGCATGAGTACAAGTTATTACACATTGTTACATAGCACATTACATTGTACTTAATGTGGCAGGTACAATGTATCAAGGATAGTGTAAAATGAAGTGTTACCCACAATAACTACACCTTATTTAGATTATTAAATGTTGAATTCACACTTAAAGCAGAACTTAGTAACTCATGCCCCCAGAGGCCATAAGCGTCGCTGCAGGTGTCATAGCATGTTGCGGTTTTATACTCAGTAATTGTCTGTGAGAGTAAATATACGCTGATAGAAAAGACAAAGGGAGAGAGGATATTGTACATCCAATTACACAATGGAGATAATTTTTTTCACTCAAGCTTGGCTGTAAATACTGTTTGTGCTAGCCCGCAGCTGCTTTGCCTGTTAGCCTGTTAGCTTCTTCTTTGTGATTCCATTAATGTGTATTGGGGCTCTGACCTGTAGGCAGCGAAGTTGCAATTGTGGTTTTCTGGCCACCCACTCCCCCAGGCGGAGATGAGAGACCCCCCCCCCAATCATCCCTTTAACACTTGTAATACCACCAGAGGGACTACGGAAAGGATTTATTAAGGTAAACAAGTTACTTAGTCCTGCTTTAATTCATCATGAACAATGCATTAGTTTAGTGTGTGACTCTTAATAACTGCAGTTAATGCCAAAACTAATAATGAATAGTTCATCACATACTTGACTTATTCATTGTTAGGTAGGTATTAAGTGTTAGTCACACTTAACAAATGAATTGTTTGTGATTAATTATGTGTTAACTCATCATTTATCAAGGCCGGTGTGGAAGGCTTTTGAGAAACTTAAACCCTCTGAAACTGGGAACAGCGCCATTATGTCACTTTTTGAACAAAGTGTAGCTACTTAAACAGTTTCTTAGCGCTCTCAGTTACTCAGCTTGCTTCTACTTGAGTAATCTTATTTAAAGCGTGTTTACAGATGATTTGTTTCGGGCCGTTAAGGCGCACTTTGGTCAGGGCCTCTGTTGTCAGTTGCATCTTTTGGTTGTTGGTTACAGTTTGAGGGACTGTCACACGTCAAAGCTGCAGGCTGTGAGCGGAGGATGCGATCACACCACAGTGATATGTAAGACCGGCGAGAACAGAACAGATGAGAAGTGTGGCTGGTTGACCTCAAAGGAAGGAAAGGAGACAAACAGAGAAGACACACAGTCAAACGCAGAAAAGCTGTTTTAAAGGTGGTTAGAGGCTAAATGTCAAGTGGTGGCTGTGCACACAACAATATGATTTACAGTTGCAGCGTTATCTAGGTTCGATCAGATTCAAAGACAGCGTTTTCTTGCATTGTCAATAGAAATACATAATGCAGTCTGCAGGGCTAAAAATAATAAGTAAGTAAGTAAATAAATAAACAAGTACCACCGATTGGATGCAGGACAAGACGTTCACTGTTGCAAAGTCGCACCAAGTTGCTACAAGTTACGATCTAAGTTAGGTCAAAACTGTTCAGATTGTAAATGCAAAACTGTGTAGAAGCTAAACAAGGGAGAACAAAATGAATATTCTTACTATCATTTCTAAATGTTTTGACATTGAGGAAGTCAATTCAGCAACAATTTCAGCTCATTATCTCCCCAGTGTAGTGGCTTTACATCAGTCACTAATCCAGTTTCAGGTTATGTACTTCTAAAGAGCATATGGAAAATTAGAATATCGTTAAAAAGTGCATTCATTTCTGTTATTCAACTTAAACTGTGAAACTAATATATGATACAGACTCATTACATGCAAAGTGAGATACTATGTATAGTCTTTATTTGTATAATTTTGATTATTGTGGCTCAGCTTGTAAAAACCCAAACAAATATAGGCTTGACATGTGTCACTTTGAATGTAATGAGTCTATATCATATATTAGTTTCACATTTTCAGTTGAATTACAGAAGTAAATACACTTTTGAAGATGAGTTTCACCTGTAGTCTACAATTGAGGTGGTGTACATGAGAATGTGCACCACAATGACTATTTTTTTTATGTTTATACACGTTTATACCTTGATCCCACAAACTGAAACTTTTATGTTTGACTTTGCAAATCCAGCCAAATGAGCTTATGTGCAGGGATCATTTTTTGTAGATCTGAAAATAAGAACTATTAGGTCATGACTATAAGAACAAGATCCTGGAAGATGGAAACCGAAATGAGTTTCTTAGAGTGGCTGGGTACTCCCTTAGAGATAGGGTGCAGACCAGGGGGTAGCTCAAAGTAGACTCGCTGCTCCTGCCTCTTGGACGCTTCCCTAGAGAAGTGTCTTGTCCTATATCAACAAGAGGCTCCAGGGATACACTGGAGGGACCATCAGGCGAGGGAGTTTGCTTCGTCTGCTGCCAATCTGTGAAAATGTAGATGTTTTGACCACATTTCAAAAAAAAAAATATTGATTAGTTAAAATGTTAAAATGTTAAAATGTTAAAATGCACGGGACTGTAGAAGAGCTGTGCAGCTCTCTCAGTGGCAGACTGAGACACCCTCAGTGCAGGACGGAGCGCTACCGCAAAGCCTTCATCCCCACTGCTGTCAGACTGTACAATAAGACTGTGAAGTAACGCCGACTGTAACAAGTGAATTTCTCCTTTGTGAGATTAATAAAAGGTTTATCTTATCTTATCTTATCTTATGTCTCAAATTGAGCATTATATGTAAATTCTGAGGTGTTTTGATTAACTAAAATCTAGTTGGAATTTAACCAAGTTTATTTCACTTGTTCTGAGATGTTTCTGACTCGATTCAGTACATTTTGTCTTTCTTTCCTGTAAGAAAATTGCACTTGTTCCATTGGCAGTTTCACTTTCTTATTTCAAGCCAGATGAACCAGTCAGAAATGTCATCAAACAAGCAAAGTCTTAATGAGAGAAAACTGCTCAAAACAGGATTAATATTCTCAAATCAAATCATTTAAACCCATGCTTGATATTTAGTTTTTGTAGTGCAGTGGATCGTGCTGCATTTATAATTATACACAAAAAAATTAAAAATGGGGCCTAGTATTGTATATTTACAGCTGAGAAACAAATATACGTTTTTAGTGAAATGAGATCAGTCGCGACTGGCCAGAGTTTCTCTCGTCTCAGTAAATGGAGTCTTATCTGTAAGTCCAGGCCATTAGTGGACCCAGTTGAAATTGCCCCAGGCTGTGTAATTAACTCTGCTCAAGCGCGGCTAAACATTTTTGACATTTTTTCCTGCTCCTGAATGAACTGTCACAGCGCAGAGAGCGGGAAGCCATCTTGTCGCATTGAGTTTATCTCCTGTGCCTGTCCCTCTTCCGAAATCAGATCATGTTTCAAGTCTTTTACAGTCAACAAGTGATAAGTTGTTTAATGTTTAGTTGCTTTATAGGCCAGATAATTACGCTGTCTCATGACACAATCAAAACAACACAAATCAGTTTTAAAGATCTGTTTATCCATGGCATTGTTCTGATGATATGGCACTTAATTTAGCAAAACCTTCAGCTTTCAATATTATTAGTCTTTAAATAAAATGCCAGTTAAAATGGTAAATGGTGTCTTGTTTGTTTTTTTGTATAGCGTTCTCCACTTCAGTCATGCACTTAAAGGAATAGTTCACCGTTTTCACATACTGAGATATGTCCTTACCTGAGCTTAGACAAGTTGATGTGTACCTGTCTGGTCTTTGTGAGTGCGCTCAGTCACGCAAAAACACCAACAACGTTATTAGCATTTGGCCTCTCCTAGTATTCCTATAGCTCCAAACGGGGGTTAAGTTGGAAGCTACCACGCTCTTCCACGGGCACGCACAAAGACCAGAGAGGTACGTATCAACTCGTCTAAGCTCAGGTAAGATCATATCACAGTATGAAAGAACTGTGTGCCCTCAGTCACGCAAAAAGACCAAAGATGATTTGAACATTGGCCTCTCCCAGTATATTCCTATAGCTCCAAATGGGGTGAGGTTAGAAGCGACTAAGCTTTTCCACAGGCACGCACAATAACCAGACAGGTACGTATCAACTCGTCTAAGCTCAGGTAAGAACATATCTCAGTATGGAAAAACTGTGAACTATTCCTTTAAAGGTTTGCACTTGTTGGACCCTGTCCCCTTTCCCCAAGGGAAACAAAGACAATGGTAGGGATCAAACCTGTTTCTAGTCATTTCTGGTAACACCATTTTGTGCATTTTAAGGGGAAATTGAATGTTGTTTTTATTTCTTTTACTTTCAACTAAAGAAATGAAATGATATTTTTTTGCCATTTGAACCAAATATGTACAATGTTAACAAATATATATATATTTTAAATTAACCTAGCCCTTCTTATCCTCGCCGAAAACCTGCATGGATAGATTCTGCAATCCATTTTTGTGCCCCAGTCCAATAATTGCGAGCCAACGCCATCAAGTAGTTGTATAAAACATATTCGCCCCCATACGAACATATTGCGTGACATCCAGAGCGCATGTGTGTGGTCATGTGACCCCAGTAAAACGCTTCTTATAAAAGCCCATGTGCAGAGAATGGTCTATAAAATCCCACTCTGTCATTGTGAGTTTTCTATTACCATGTAGCACTGAATGTAATGTACACCGCATGTCCCGACCTCCTACTCACCAGATTGGTCCCAAAAAAAAAAGATGAGGGGGAAATGTGGACCAGGACGGCCATAGCTAAAACATGTAGCTTGTAGATAGCAATAACAATGAAATAATTGATTGTTTTGATTATTTTTTATTGTACATCTAAATCAGTTCTTCTCAACAACATCTTTCATGTATCTATTTTAATGTACATATAGATTGGAATAACTGTTTTACAAAGTCTGCCCCCCAAAACAAAGTGAGTTGAAAAAATGAAGTCCCAGGTCGACAGAAATAAACAAAAACTGTATAGAAAATGCACAAATTCATATCGAGGTGACTCAAGACCTCCGTCCGCCCACACAAATGACTCAAATGGTGCCTTTTCTATAAAGTTTCATTTATCAAGAAGAACTTAAAATTTACTTTTGTAGCTTCACAGCTTTGACAGTATATTTAACAGCCAAAGCACAAAATGGTGAGCGCAGATCACGACATCTATAGAAAGAATTTCTTGCTTTATTTCTTGATTCTTTCAAAATGACATGTGTTGTTGAGAGGTATAGTACAGCAAGTATTTCTGTGCGATATTGTCGATCATTACTTTGTTAACCTCAGCAATAATATTTAACATTTTATAACTGAAAGCAATGGGTATGTATGTGGGAGATGTTCTGTGTTGGTCAGTAACTTCTGCAGACAGCAACGGAATAAGGAACAGTGAAACGGAAAATCATCTGCGCTGTAATCAGCACACTTTGGGCCTGATTTACTCAGCCAGGGGCTAAATTGCATGCACTTAACATTAGCACATGTGATCTTATTGTGTATTGCATCTGATATATCACTTGAAACTGTTTATGCCGCAAATCTGATCTGTAAATGAGTTTGTGCCCTGGCCGTCTGGCGCTTACGAGACAAGGATTTTACCTGCGCCTTATTGTCTCATATACTTCGACGCACACTATCCACTGTATATGGACAATGTATGGCACGAGGGCATCACGTGACTTCTAAGTGGATCCTCAGGAGGCGCTGCTCTTCCTGTCTCGTTATTTCCTTACGAGTTAGTGGCCGACCGTGACTTTTTCTTGGATTATTCATTGATTTGTGCAAGACATCGCTGACCCTTGTTGGAGAAAAATAGTGAGAGGGGAAGGACCGCGACCTCCAGAGATCGCACTCGGAAGTCATGCGTATAGCAGTATGTGCATAGAGCTGAGTAAAAACGCTTAGTAAGTAGTAGTAGTAGTACCCAATTTTTTTCATTGTAAAAAGACCAAGGGCCGAAGCCTCCAATTTTAGGCCAAATAAAAAAACTACACTGGAAAAATGGCCATCTTAAATTAGATAAATGACTTATAATTGCTTGAATCAAGGTTCTTTATGTTGAATTTGAGTCTGTTTGGACTAATGTAAGATAAAGATACAAATGCTAATGCCAATGGAACAAACATAAAACCCACTGTGAAATCGGACAAATTAACTTTTGCTTTTAAAAAGATTTGTTTTTCACTTGAAATTATACAATATAATCTGAGTTAAGAGAATAATGACTTGTTCCATTGGCGAAAAGATGTTTTATCTGATCTAAGACTAGACCAAATCTACTCAAACTTTAGATTGAATCTCGTAGGTTTCTGTCATTTCTTCCTTAAAATTATTACACTGCGTTCCAAATTATTATGCAAATTGGATTTTTGTGTCAAAAAGGTAAAAAAAAAAAAGCAATAATAATGAAACTCATGGATGGTATCGTGTCTTGGGGCTCTATGAATCACTGACATTAATCTCAGAGACCTGGGATGATTAGTTGTCGGGTTAAGCCCAGTTAAGGGAAAAACTACTGAAAAGGGTGTTCCACTTTATTATGCAGATCATCATTTTCAAGCAATATGGTAAAGAAAAAGGGACTTTCTGCTGATGAAAAGCGTGAAATAGTTGAATGCCTTGGTCTAAGTATGAAAACCTTCGATATTTCATGAAAGACTAAGTATTACACTTAGTCTTGTCTAAGCTCAAACCTGTTTCTAGTCATTTCTGGTAACACCATTTTGTGCATTTTAAGGGGAAATTGAATGTTGTTTTTATTTCTTTTACTTTCAACTAAAGAAATGAAATGATATTTTTTTGCCATTTGAACCAAATATGTACAATGTTAACAAATATATATATATTTTAAATTAACCTAGCCCTTCTGCTGATAAGAGATTTGTGGATGATTCAGAGCACACTCCGTTTTGTGCCGATAAAGGCACAATGTGGACGGTTTCTGCCAGACAAACACATCAGATTAAGAGAATAGATGCCACAAAGCAGCATACAGGTATTTGAAGCTGCTGGTGCCTCTGGAGTCCCCCAAACATCAAGGTGTAGGACCCTCCAGAGGCTGCAGTTGTGCATAAACCTTCTATCCGGGCCTCCCCTAAACTGGTAATTGAATGCTGATGAACAGAAACGACTGCAGTGGCTCAGAAATACATGAAGACTCATTTTCAAACAGTCTTGTTCACTGATGAGTGCCGTGTAGCCCTGGATGGTCAAATCAATGGAGTAGTGAATGGTTGGTGAATGACCACAATGTCCCAACAAGTCTGTGACGTCAGTAAAGAGGTGGCGGAGTCATGTTTTGGGCCAGAATCATGGTGAGAGAGCTGGTCGGCCCCTTTAGGCCCTTTTAGGCTCCCTGAAGGTGTGAAAATGACCTTTGAAAAATATGTGGAGTTTCTGACTGACCACTGTCTGCTATGCTACAAAAAGAAGAGCCGTTCTTTCCTTAACAAAATCCTCTTCATGCATGACAACGCACCATGTCATGCTGTAAAGAAAACCTCTGCATCACTGGCTGCTATGGGCATAAAAGGAGAGAAACTGATGATGTGGACCCCCTCCTTTCCTGACCTAAACCCTGTTGAGAACCTTTGGAGCATCAACAAAATAAACTTCTATGAGGGTGGGAGGCAGGTTTCATCCAAACAGCAACTCTGGGAGGCTATTCTGACATCCTGCAAAGAAATCCAAGCAGAAACTGTCCAAAAACTTACAATTTTAATGGATTTAAGAATTTTGAAGCTGCGATCACACAAGGGCTTCTATGTTAAAGTATAACTTGACCTGTTAATATTTTTTTTGATTGAAATAGCTTTTGATTTCAGTAAATATGACCTCCCGATGCTGCAAAGTCAACAAATGACCATTTTCAGTTAATTACAAGCTTTAAAATGTATTGAAACGATGAGTTGCATAATAACTTGGAACAGTGGATTTTGAGGTTTTTACTATATTTATTTTTGAAAAAAATACTGTTGTCACAAGGAAATTTTTTCCACCACATTTAAATGATCCTCTACCAGTTAAAGACTTAAAAATTATGCTGACTCTCATTTGAGTTGACAATTTAGAAAATCTTAGAAAAATGTCATTTGCATAATAATTTGGAACGCAGTGTATTATTTTCCCAGTGCACTTTCTACAAATGCCAGAGTTGTACATAATATGACCTAATTGGGTGTATTAACAGTATTTCTCCCATTTAACCCTAAAAATGTTTATGTATGTAAATGTTTCTCAAAATCATCTTGAGGGCCAGAGGTTCTGTCCAGGTAGGCCTGTCACGATAACAAATTTGAAGTTCGAAATATTGAGGCCGGAAAGTATCGCGATAAACGTTGTGATTGACTCTAACGATACTAGATACTGTCAACTCTCCGGCATAAAAATGACAGTAAACCTTTGTTCTAAAAGTGCATCATCATATCCTAAAATACCACACAGGCTACAATAAACATGAAATATAATGAAACTCAATTTGCTTCTGGTAAAAATCAAAGTTTTACAAAGAAAGAATAGAGGGGATTTGCTAATAATTGTACAGACGATAAATATCGAGCCCAAAAATATATCGTCTATCTGTTTTTTAATTGAACGATATGTCGAGTATTTATCATGGCAGCCCTATGTGCTGGAGGGCCAGATTTGGCCCCCAGGCCTGATGTTGCCTACCCCTGGTTTATGGGCTTCAGGTATTACACAAGAAGTCCATAACAGCATGCTTTCTGCTACCGAAGAAGAAATGAAGTGAAATGCTAAACCCTATAATAAAAATGAACAAATACTATAATCCAGCAAAACATTATGTCAAGAACACACTCATGGGCTCCTCGAGGTTAGGGCTAGAGAGGAATGTGAAGAGGTATAAACCAAAGAGTGGATTTTGACTCTCTGTCAACAAGCAAAAATGAAAAATAAAAATTTGAGTTTCTTATAAGCCAATCACATGCATTCTCCCCCCTTCTATTAAACATGTAGCAGAGAAAAGGACCTATAAATGTGCCAATGCCCATCTTACACTGTTATCTCTAATGTGTCAGATTCAATAATTGTTTTACTGCAACACTGCACGTGTTTTATCCCAGTCATTTCCATTTCGGTCATAGCTTTCCTACGCTCGTGTGAGTCACGTTTCAATCACTTGGTGTTATTTGTTCAAATATAAACACATCATAATGAAATGAACAGAGCCAAGAAAATAAGATGAAAAAAAGAAAAGAAGTGAAAAGAAAAAGAAGTACATTAAATTGTTGTCTCCATGGCAACAGCGTCAGTGGAAACGCAGACAGAAGTGTTTGTGTAAAAGCCAAGCCACATCCATTTGAGTGTGCTGCACCTGTGCATATGATTATGAGAGGAAATAATGGAGCCGCAGCAGCAGTGGCATTATGTGCTGCTTTACACTCGACTGAGAAGTGCAGCAAATTAGGATTCATGCGAGAAATGAGTTATATCAGCATGAAACAAATGAACAATATGCACAGAAAATCTATTACAACACAGTTCACAGTAAACTGTTTAAATGCAGCATTTAGTTTTTCACCTTCTCAATAAAGACCCAACAATTGTCCGCTCCAGTCATCTGGCCACGGAATTTTATTCGGCTTAAATACTTCTTTACAGGGAGAGGAAAAAAGTAAACTTTCGCCCATTACTCCAGTGGTTCCCCAACCTTTTTTGCCTCCTTGAGTTTTTAATTTTTACTCCGAGTAACCCCTACCTTGAGAATTCTGCCAACATTTTCACACCTTGGTCAACTAAAATCAGAAGTAAAATTTCCCTTTAAATAAATTTTATACTTTACTTTTTATATTTTATACTCTATACAAATACTTTGTTTCGTCCTTTTTTATAATCTGAAATAAAAAAATCAAAGGATGCTAACCATGATGCTAAAATTAGCTTCATGCTACATATGCTAGAGCTAGCTTGAGTGCCGTTTTTTCCGCTTCTTCTGGATAGTCCGCTGTGGACAAACATCCATATGGACCTGATTTTGACTAGACTTTATTGCTGTGTGATAAAATATGTTCATAGTCTACGAAAAGTCACTAAAAATTGTGATTTCCATGAGAGGCTTTTTCCCCCCTCGGCTAAACCACGCCCCCTTGCATGATGCGTTGCTGTCTGTATCATAGACTGTAAAAAAAATAATGGACGTCTGCTCACTCCTGTCCGTTTGCCATAATGACCACGTTTGAAAGGGAATCCATGGCGGATTTACAGACTCCTCCTACCCAGCTCCGATCATGCTTGTTCCTATAAAGGGCATAAGGGCGGGATCTTCACTGTAGACTCGGCCCTTGAGTGACGTGTAATTCAGTCGTAACTGCGCCAGTGCGCCTGCGCCAATAGCTCTGATGCAAACGGCCTGTCAATCAAAGTCCGGCCCTCATTAGTATACGTATAAAATGTTCCTTAAGAAAACCCGCCTGTTTTTTTATTATAACTAACCCAGTGTTCTCACAGTAGGAATTTTTAGCTGTAGAAAGTTTTAAAAAATGAGAAACCAGGCTTTAAAATTGCTTATTATACGGCTCTTCACAACATAAGTAGAAGCTCCGTTGATTTGAATGGGATTTCCCAACGTTCTACCGGTCATTATTTTCTGATAAAGGACCTCTGAAAAAAATAATGACCGCTGCCCATGGCAACGGAGTTTGTGCTTTCATATCACTCCGCGCGTACGTAGTAGCGACACTATCTCTGTCCCGTCACCGAGAGAGAAGTTGGGGGAATTGCTCGTGAAGTTAGCGTGAGTCTGAATTTCAATTTACCCAAAGATTCACCACCATTCCTCCAACTGCGCCTTCAACTAAGTAGCTAGGCTAGCTGCTAGCCTTGCTGCTTCTAGCCTAGCAAAACGCTGCAGCGCAACGCGCAAACTTTTGGGAACTATTTGTCGCGGAAGTCATTAAATAAACCTTTCGGCCTTCATAAAAGCGTACGAAGTTTATGTTGTGTGTGTTCAGTTGGCAAATGGCCGTATAATAAGCGGGATAATGTATAGAACGCTGGTCATTATCGGTAAAATAAGTACCTTCAGGGCGAAACAGACCCCTCCGCTTCGCGTCGGGGTCCGGTTCGCCCTGTCGGTACTTATTTTCCCGATAATGACCAGCGTTCTATACATTATCCCTTACTTAAAACGTGTCTAAAGTGCAGTGCTTTACAATGGCAAACTAGCTTGTTCTGACGTTCCTATATGGAGGTACCACAGCAATGATGGGCAATAGCGTTGTGGTCACGAAGCAGAGCAACGAGCAGCCATTGATCTGTATCTATGACACATTGGCAAGACAAGAGACAAATAGAAGCAATGCACACCAAAAGTTATGTCAGAGGCGCAGTTCAGGAAAATCTTCATAATTCAAAAAAGCAGCAAAGGTATATCTATTACTCAAAAATAACGTTTAGACATAGCCTTCTTCAGACTCATCTTCCACCTCAACTTTAAACTCCAGGTTCCTCATTATGCTCCTGCATTAAAGGGGCTAGATGCAAGTTAGCCATTTTTTACTTACTACTGCCACGCCAGGTCATACATGTAATTGCACCTTCTATATTAAGCTTGTGCATGACGGCACTTTCAGACCCGAATTAACACCTTTTTGAGTGACAGTGCAGGATTTTAGAGGCAGTTGTGGTGAACAGGTCTGGGCTTATTCTACACCTTAGGACATTGTTGGAACATGTAGAAATACATAATTTTGACATTTTTAAACTCTGTATAGTCCCTTTAAGTGAACAGATACAATAGTTTTCTGATGACACAGGTTCAGACTGAGACTGTGTTAAGCTCTTATTCGCTGCTGCTGTGAATATTACATCACTGCCTGTAGAAACACTGAGGACAGACGTGTCTCTGGTACATTGGCTGCTGCGCTGAATAATTGGAAAATGTTATGCCAGATCTGTCAATACATTTTCCAAAGCAGGCCATGAATATTTATGGCTAATACAGCTATTTGTGATAAATATTTGATACGGTTTCTTTCAGTGGCCTGGTTATATAGAATCATAACACAGAATATATGAATCTGAAATTTGAATATTACACCTTATTGAATCACATTTATGCCATGATTGGTGAAAATATCTTACCTAGTCATTATTTATTTAAGTTTAAGTTATGTCTTAAACCTTTCATACAGTGTTGCATCTTGAATTGTGGGTATTTTGAATATATGTTTGAGAATATTTCTTACACAATGAAAGAAAAGAAAAGAAAAACAAGGCACTCTTCTTACATCAGCATTCTCGAGCCTTTATTTCAAGGGGCTAATCAATGTGACATCTTTAAAAACATTGCAAATTGATTGTTTTTATCACATGCATGTCACTTTGTTGGCCCGAAAACACATTTCAATTGACTAGACACTATATGATGTTTGAGATGTTGTGGCGGTGCAATCAAAAAGCCTTAACGTCAGGTTTATGAAGACATTTTGATCTTTCCTGTTCAAGGCCTGTATTGTTGCTTTGAAAAGATGCATCACCCCAATGAAAAGTGTTGTCAAATACTGAGTTTTATGTTCTCGGTGAAAAGGCATTCAGGTCCAATGTCAAGTACAACAAATGTGAAAGAATTGATGCGTACAGAACGATAATGTTTCCTATAGCATGCCCATTCATACTGTTCTAATTCTTTATAATCTCATGGGGAAGTGGCTGTGATACTTAGAGGTAACGCAGTAACATCTACTGTAATAGTTAAAAGCAAAACCCTGTAATGCACAGAGACACGAAGCCCCCATCAAGAGCCGAAATGGTAAAGGGTGTTTGTCTGTATAAAAAGACATGTTTTTGATCAAATATTTATAACTTTCTGAAAGACAGGAAGGGCTATTGTGAATTTAAAGGTGTGACAGCAATTTCAGTGCAACAAGCCTTCTGATTGGCTGAGGATGTTGGCATCAACCTAAAGGTCTAACAGTATACACACCTAAGAATGATTTGAATTTCTTGTAAAATAACAATATATGTTTCCTGTGTTATGTGTTTGGAGAGTAGAATGAAACAAAATGCTGAATTATGAATATGTTTTTCCTACTAAATAAAGATACTGTCACATGGGGAGGAGCAAAGTGGTTCAACAGCCCATAAAACGGACAATGCCAACCAGGAAGCTAACGTTAGCTTTGCGCTGTATATGCTAATGTGAGTGCCGTTTTTCGCTTCTACTGAACAATTTTACTGTGGAAGAACATCCATATGGACACGATTTTAGCTTGACTTTAAAAAGAGTGAAAAGTTGTGATTCCAATCAGAGGCTTTCTTCCCCCTCGGCTAGGCCACGCCCCCTTGTATGATGCGTTGGAGATCCACCATGTTTGTTGCTGTTAGCATACATTTTTCATAGACATTAGCTAAGAACAGTCTCTTGTTAGCCGTTGAGTCACTTCTAGTAAACACACTGTGTCCAAGTGTTTTGATGTGAACAACAACCCCAGTATTTTACCTTTTCAATCTCCATTAGTTTATTATTGCTGTAAATCCCATGATGCTTTGCGATAGGACATCACGATCTGAATTTATTTTTTTCAATTATGCTAGGTGTCTGGCTGCTAGGTGTCTGACAAGAATTGCAATTTGAGTCGTCACAATCGACAAATCACGAGGGCTGCATTTGTTTCTATAAAACATAACACAGACCTCCTACAGAGACGAAATATCCCGTCTCGATGGGTTGAATAAAATCAGCTAAACAACCTCTAAACACCTCTGAAGTGCATGTAATTCTTATGCTAGTCGCTGTTTATATGTAATCCCTCTCTCTCAAAGGCTTGTTGATTTGTTTTAAAGTGAAATTGATCTTGACTTCAAAACAAATCGCAAATCTAAACACACAATTGGCAATACTTTTCAGGAAATTCACAACTAGATATTTTACTGACCACTATTTATTGGTAACACTTCGCAACTCCACCTCATTCCTCTCTCAAACAAAACAGTCCCATTTTTTTTTTTCAATGCTTATTATTATGTTTAACTTCCTGTGAGTCACCCCAGCTGAGGAAATACTTTACAGCTGCGCTTTTTATTTGGATTTGGAAGCATGTCTCGATACACACGGTGAACAAAGGCAGGAATGAGCGCCGTGTTTTTGCTTGACTTGTAAATTCCTGTACCTAATTTGCTTTGCTGCTATAATGCTAAAGTGCTGCAGTTACATAACCTCTGCTTATTTAAGTGTGTCATGAGCCTGAAGTGGCTTATGTAACTTTACAAGACGGTATAAAACTGCACTTATCTTCCATTTTTGTATTGATGCAGATTGCTGTGGAGAATATGTCTCATGAATTAGATTTGTCCTTCTAAAGTGGTGCCTTGGCAGTTTCCACACTTAGGCCGTGCATTGCAGTGCGACTCCGCAGTCCGCAACGCGCTGCCTAAGTGCTGAAACTGAAAGGCAGAATTGCGAAGTGCCTGCTCCTATAGTCATATTTTCATTTTATTTGTCGTACATGTTGTTTAGTGATGCTGTTGCTTTGGACTTTAAGTTTCACAGATAGGTTTTGGATTGCACCAGTGTGAGATTCTTTTGCTTGGATATTTTGCTCTTCACCCTATATGTGGTATGGAGTTATAAGTTATATACAGAATAGGGCTGCTCGATAATTGAAAAAATAATACTCACGATTATTTTTGTCATAATTGAAATCAAATTATTCAAACGATTATTTGTTACCTTTAAAAAAAAGTCTTTATTTTATTTGTATATTTATTAATAAAAATAAAAAAACTATGCTGAATATTTTCTGTTTTCTGAACAGTCACAAAAGTACAAATGATTTCCAGTTTGCCTCGATTAAGGAGAGGTCTCTGTTTCACACCTGCCCCCTGCTGGCCAGCCCTCACACCTGCGCAAGTAAACTGAGCAGCGCGGCCTGATGACATCATCACACAGTGTTGTTTGTTTTTATGTCAGGCAAAATCATAAGCCGTGGCACGTGAAATGCGAGGGGAAAATAATCCCAGCGGCCTGAAATAACGCAAGTCTGCTTTGCAAAAAAAATAAACTATATTATTATGCTAATTTTGTAATCGTTAAGTGTAATAATCGAAATTGTTGTCGAATTTCGATTAATTGCACAGCCCTAATAATACCAGGATAACATGCAGTGGGAAAAAAACTTAAACATAGAGGGATATTTACAGTAATACAGATATTTCTCTCTAAATATCAATACCTCTTTGTTTGTGCACTCTAATATGACATGTAATTCAACACCAAAGCAATCATTGACTAAATTGCATTTTCTCATACTTCTTCCCAGTCCCTTACCTACCAGTGGCCTTGGGGATCCTTGTGTTATTTGTTTTGAAATTGCAGACGCCGTGCCTGTATTTGGGAAGCAAGTATACTGCTCAAACTAACTTCAGCATAAAAATGACACGATGTCCTCTCTTTGATCTCACTTTTGAATGTGTTGGTCCTTCAGCATTCGTTCAACAGTCCGCTGGAACCAGAGGAATGACCGTGTGGCCCAAACATGGGACAAATAGGATTTTCTTGACCACGGGGAGATGCATTCACCTGTCGTGAAAAGTGATTTGAAAGTTATAATTTAAATGATACCTTGTGATCTTAAGCTGATTGCCGCTTGTTGAAGTAGCATAAAAACACCCGGCACCAAAGTCTCGCTTTATTCATTCACTCTCCAAATGTAATGGATTTAGCTAGATAATTATTAACAAAGATGTGGCTCCCAAGCTAACCAACAGCCATTTCAACACCCTGGGAGATTAACTGTTCTGCTCAAAGACTCAACAACGTTTACAGCCTACAAGTCAGACCACTGATTTAGTTTAGACGACCTAGAGCAGGGGTCTCCAACCTTTTTTACCCGGCGAGCTATTTTTACACAACAAGAACGTCAGAGAGCTACTTATGCTTCAAAAAGACTTGTGTAAAATGCGATTTATGTGGACTTCACCCTGGAGAATTAGTATTTCAAAGAAAATGACTTGAGTTTAGTCCTTATACCTTACAATATTGACCAAAATGTTTGCAGATTGGGTTCAGCGTGTTCAGAACAAACAGAAAATGCATCTAAAATTTGAGTTATCAAGCATGTAGTGATGTTGAAAGTCTTTGGCGAGCTACCTAGAGAGGCCTGGAGAGCTACTGGTTAGAGATCCCTAACCTAGAGTCTCACCGCCTGAGCCGACGTTTGCTCCAAAATAACATTTTTCTTTATGTATTTACAACCATTTACTTTTTTGTTTTACAAGAACCAATAATGCATCCATACAGGTTTAGTTTCCCCATTAGTGTGGTTAAGGCGGCACTACTTCTAAAGGTCAGTTTAAGAGTAAATGCAATTGCAATTACAGCTGTATGTCAACATGCATTACTTCACATTCTATCAATCCATCCGCACTTCATAAGAATTCAATAGTCCTGTACATCACTCATATCCTCAAAGGTTAAAGGGAGGTCATAGGTTGATGTAGTGTATACTCTAAAGCCAAAGCTAGTGCATTATGTTTAGATAATTGAATTGAAAATCTTTACAGTACAAATACAAAGCCATAAACTGTTTTATAGCCTTGACCGGAACCCATTTGAAGGATGAGAAGCAAAAAAGGTTTGTGCATGTTTTATTTTTGTCCAAATAAGCCGCGGCAGTCATTATCGGAGGTATTTTGCCCCTACATGTTTCCCTCCTCTCTTCATTTACTGTTATATTAAGCAATCAATTGCAGCTATGGAAATTAACCTTGAACTTTCCCGTCGCGACTAAAGAGACACTAACCAGCATAAGTAAACGTAATTGATTTGTGTATGATAAATGTTACAGACCAGAAAACTGAATCTACTGATTCTGTAGACAACATCAAGACCCAAATAATATTATAGCAGCCCACGGCAGTTTAAAGATCAAATGTAATTTAAAAGCAATTTAAAAGCAATCCAATCAGAGCCCGAACGATAACCTAATACATGATACAGGGTAATCTTTTATTCCCTGGGACAAAAATAAACCTGCTGTCTGGTAGAAAGAGAAGAACATGAGGACCTTGTTGTCTGTTTTTGGTGCTTATGTTTAAGTTTGGTAAAAGTCCTTGAGAAAGTGTACACACACTCGTGAACTTGCAGGTGAGTTTTCTTGCATTTTAGTGACCCTGAAAAGTAAGCCTTCAAGTTGTGAAACATGCCTATAAACTTGTCCCTGTGATGAACTGGAATGCTATATTATGTTAAAGTTAGGAATGGGTTTGGACATAACTAACATTTAAATTTAGAGGTTTCTTCTTTAATTGTTTGTAATGAATACAAATATAGAGACTTTAAAGGTCCTATATCATGCAAAATCGACTTTTTGGAGCTTTTAGCCATGTTGCAATGCTATTTCCTCATCAAAAACACCCCAGAGTGGTTTTTGGCTTCATTCACATAGTTCTAAGCAATACTCCTGAAACCTGCTCTCTGAGCAGCTGCTCCACCCTCTCCTGGAAAACGACTGACATGTGACACTTTTTTTACATCAGAGTGTCAAACAGCAAGAGCCGGGAAAACAAACGCACTCCCCGAGCGTCTGAACAGATGTCATGTTTGCGCTGAAAGTTGTGAAGAAGGAGCTCTTTCTAACCTACTCTGGACATACCTGTCCTATTATCTAACAATAATGTTTTGGAGAAAAGCGTGTTTGTCTGCGAAATGTACATGACTTTATTCAACCTTCCTAAAGAAGTGGCCACTCGCCAGAAGTTGGAATTTCTTTCTGGGATTCTGCGACTATCAGCCAAAATAGGGTTTTTCTGTGACTGTCACTTCACTGATGGATGCTTTGTATTAACTTTTATAACCAACACGAGTCTCACAATGTAAACACCCGATGGAGCGGCCAGGACAGAGCAGTGAGTTAATCAAAACACGTGTTAGCTTGTGTGTGTTAGCCATTTATGAAGCTGTGTTGCAGGTAACAAGTAACTTCACTTATTGCTGTGATATTTATATTTCTTTTACTGCTAGTTTTGTATGGGTGGCTTAGCTCGGAGAGAGGGGGCGGAGTTAACTGAATTGTGTGTTCCGGGTTTGCAAAATACCCCCAGATACCCAAATACTTATATTTCTCACAAAAAATAGTACTCCATAGTGGTAGAGGTACAATATATCATATAAATGCCTACTTTACTTTGGGATGGCTAAAATAGCATGATACAGAATTACACATCCTTTAAGATTAGGTATATAAAAGAGTGCATTTTTATTCATGACATATCTTTCTGCAACATTTATATTCATCAGTTAAAATAAAATAATCCCATGGATTTCAGAACTTGTTTGTCTAAGTCCCAACTCCAGGGTATAGCCAGGAATGGAATGGTGAGAGCTAGAAATGGACTGAGGACACGGTAACCTCAACTTTTCATCAGTTGAAAACAATAAATAAGATACACTAACGCTTTAAAACTGGATGGGTTATAATCTGCACAGTAATCTCTATCTGTAATAACAAATTGCAAATCTAATTGTAATTAAAAAGCTTGTCAGATTTGTTGCCCCCCCCCCCCAAATTGTGCAGTCCAACTTCTATCTTCATTTCTTTTGCCTTCACTTCCTCCACATTCAAATGACCTCCAACTGCTACATGCAGCTGTGGACATTACAGTATTTTCCTGGTCACCCCTCCCCCGCTGCACATCTAACCTTTCATATTTAATATACCATGTTAGGTAAAGGTCACCACTGTTTTGGCTCCTCTCCGCTGGTTTTGTTGTGCAATGAGAAACGGGCCCGTGGAGTCCTTAATATATAAATATTTCCATGTTGCTGTCAAAAGCTTTCAAAGGGCAAGGAATCATCGTGCATTTGAAAGTAAGTGCTTAGATCGGCCGACGGGGGTGCTTGATGCTCATATTAATTACTGTAAAGATGTTTGAGCCATGTCTCGCTTTGTGTGGCTGCAGCAGCTTAAAAATCGCCCAGATTGTGTTTCATGTTGTGTATATCTACACTCAGAAATGGCCCACCTGTTCAGTCCACTCATTTAGAGCAGTGGTTCTCAATCCACCATTGCCCTGCTAAGACAAGCTACGACCTAAATAATAACAGGACTTTTAAAAAAATGTAACGTAAAATAATGCACTTTCCCCACAAATGAATGCTGAATAAGTATTATTTCCTGTGTTGTTGCCTCTTGGCCCACGGCAAAGAGATTTTTCATCTCAATGAGATTTTTTCCTGGTAAAAGAAAGGTTTGAATGAATGAGCAATGCCTAAAATGCTAAAATAACAAATAAAAATGACTCAGTAATAGTAATTTCATAGACTCAGGTAGTGCTTTTTTTCTTCTTTTATTTTTTACTATTTTAGAGGAATGTGGAAATGTAGCCTGGGAAATGCTTGAAAACGGTTCCCTGACCCTATTTTGGGTCCTGACACACCAGTTGAGAACCACAGATTTAGAGTATGTTTATTTGTTAGTTTATGTGGTCGGGACAGTGCATGTTAATGAACATACATGGAACTCATGCATGCAAGCAAGCCACACCAGATTGTAGCTGTGGGCTACACACTCTCATTCATCCTGACCTATTGTACATGTTTTTAGTGGTTGGAGAAACCAGAGTACCGGAACCTTAACGTGGTGGAGGGGTTTGAGCACCTGAATGATCCTGGGAGCTCTGTTGTCGGGGCTTCGTGCCCCTGGTAGGGTCTCCCGTGGCAAACAGGTCCTAGGTGACGGGTCAGACGAAGAGCGGTTCAGAAGCTCCTAATGAGAGACCAACAGGCCTGAGAATCGTGAGGACGTCCTTCTGTGGACCCACCACCTGCAGGAGGAGCCATTAGGGGCTGGTGCAATGTGATTTGGGCAACTCCAACAGCTGCCTCCACGACCCGGAAACAGACAAGTGGAAAAAAATGGATGGATGGATGGATGGATGGATGGATGGATGGATGGATGGATGGAAGCCAGAGTACCTGGAGAAAACCTACGCAGATACAGGGAGAACATGCACAGAAAGGCCCCCGGGCCAGGTGGGAATAGAACCAGGGACCTTCGAGCTGTGAAGACTGAGCACTAACCACTGTGCTACCGTGCCACCCAAATGTGTGCGAGTATTTTAATTTTATTTTTATCCTTTGTTTAACAGGAAAGTCCTACTGAGATTAGGAATCTCATTTCCAGGCAATCCTGGCCCCAGTGTGGAGCCTACTGTACATGTTTTTAATGTTAGGGGAAACCGGAGTACACGGAGGAAACCTATGCAGACCCAGGGAGAACGTCCAGGTGGGAATTGAACCCGGGATTCTTGCTGTGAGGCACGAGCTAATCGTTTTTTTTTTTTTTTTTCATCAAACTTGGTCAAAACAACGTTATTATGTTACATTAGATCCAAACTCAACCACTTTTTTTCATATTTTTGAAGCGGCCCTTCATCTTCCACGACTACAAGTTTCCGTTTGATCGTCCTTTATTCTGTCATCATCGCCGTTTCTTTGTGCGTTTGTTTCAAGACTCGGGACTCCGGTTAAGCTTCAAATGCGGTGCCCTCCCTCTCCACGGCCCTCGAATGAGATGGAAACATTAATCAATTAGCCTGGCCCTTAAAGGATCTGAAGCACACGGAGCTCCTCTCGCTCTGAAATTGAAATGGGGCAGACTTTTAAAATCCAGTCAAAGGGCATTTTTCCCAATCTGTCTCTACTCGTTTTTTTTGGTCCGAGGTACAACACCCCCCTCTCTCTGTCTCTCTCTCTCGTTTCATTCTCCTCTCTGAGTTTCATTTATCTGCGCCCCCATCCCCCCATCTCATTTCTCATGTGCTACACAAGTGGAAGGTCGCCGAATGAGAGGACGATGAAGAGCAGGCTTTATTCACCAGAGCACTGGGTATGTGAGGACGAAGGAGGGGCTGTGAAAACATGAATCCGAATCAAAAAGGGGAACATTGTGCAAGACGGAGAAGCCATGTTTGTGTTTCAACTGTGGGTCGCTTTATTAATTTATAAGTGTGCAATGAGGGATTGTTTTTTGTAATATTTCAAAGACCCAGTTGCACTACAGATAAAATAATGGTTTGGGGTTAGGTTTGGCGTTAGAAGCTTGACCAGCCTATTACACTTCTGAAATAGTCACAGCTGCCCTGAAGCTGACCTGGCTGCCAATCCGCGCCAGTGGCCTCTACGACTAATACCAATCCTTTTCACCAGGGTCCTCCAACCTCCTTCCACGTGAGCTAGGGTGAGCTATCGTGGCACGCAAAAATGTCTAACCATTGTCTTTATTCAGAACAGATCACATCATGCACTCTACACACTGAGATCAACATAACAGAATAGAAACTTCAATTGTGTGTGCCTATAAGATCCTTTTTTCTTAAAATTCATATATGATGGAAATGGACACTGTATCGTGATATTATTGTGTCGTGAACTCTCGGGATTCATATTGCTCAGTTGTTGGGAACTCTAATGTGAGCTGTGTAGACCTGTTTATTGTTTGTAAACATTTCAGGTTTAGCTGGAGGCGCGAAGCTAGATTCCTATTTATTTCCATTGTGGCTGTTGTCACAGTAACGATAAACAAATGTCTAACTGTTGTTGGGCGTCTCAAGTGTTGTTCCTCTTGTACTTGCAAATTAAAGGGATATTTCAGGATTTTTGACATAGATACAGACTGCATCTCTGGAATCGCCCATATATGGTCATGTTTGAAAACAGTTAAGGGGGAAAACAATTTGGAAAAAAATCTAAACTTTCTTTAATTATTCAAAAACTACTTTAACAAATGCTGAACTATGGATATAGTTTTCTACTACATAAAGATACAAAGACATGGGGAGGAGCAAAGCGGTTCAACAGCCCATAAATACATAAATAACGGAGAATGCTAACCTGATGCTACATGTTAGCATTGGGCTAATGCTAACGGTTTGCTAGCGCTAGCTGCAACTGCCCTTTTTTCACTTCTTCTGAACAATCTGCTGTGACAAAATATCCATATGGGCCCGATTTACACTTGACTTTACTTATGTGTGATAAATAAGTTCATATTCCACCAGAAAATGGCTAAAAAGAGTGGAAAATTGTGTTTCTCTAAAAATTCTATTTTCCCCCTCGGTGAAGCCACGCCCCCTTCTATGACGAGATGCCGTCTGTATCGATAGGGCCTAATTTCCTAG
This sequence comes from Gobius niger, assembly GCF_951799975.1. Lineage (NCBI taxonomy): Eukaryota > Metazoa > Chordata > Actinopteri > Gobiiformes > Gobiidae > Gobius > Gobius niger. The sequence continues at coordinate 8,340,931 of NC_136871.1, read as the reverse complement.
TTATCCAGAGTGTTGCTGATTTATGGAGATATTTTTTCTTATATTTGAAGAGTTTCGTGGTGCTAGGCTAGTGCAAGGCTAGCGCATTTCTACTGTATCAGCTAGCTTACATTAAAAACAGTCTGACCTGCTCCACAGTGCACCTGAGGCAAATCACTTATAACACCAGACTAACGATATAAATGTCTGTGTCGATAGAATAATTTTTGGAATATTACAGACCTTGCATCACATGAATGATCGCATTTTGAGGGACTATTTTCTAGCACATCACTCCGCCGCTGCGTAGCTTATACAACCACGAAGCTGATGCTGCTTCAGATGTACAGTAAGATCTTTTAAATGCAAAATGGTTAAATTATTCTATCAACACAGACATTTATATGGTTAGTCCTGCGTTTTTAGTGATTTGCCTCAGGTGCTCTGTGGAGCGGGTCAGACTGTTTTTAATGCAGGCTAGCTGGTAGCGTAGAAATGCGCTAGCCTAGCACTAGCCTAGCACCACAAAACTCTTCAAACATAAGAACTGCATGAATTACAAACAAAATATCTCCAGAAATTAGCAACACAAAACACAAAAATCCTGAAACATCCCTTTAAGCCACAACAGGACAACATTTTTTGTTTTAATTTTATACTTAAAATCGCTAGTTCCTGCCTCCAGCTGATGTCACTGATGATGTAAGCAGCGAAAGGGTCTATACTTTTATGTAACAAAACTTGTAAAGAGGTTATGTTACTAGGTGGTGTTCAAGCTGCATATTTCAACATAGAAAATTACTTGCGCATCCACTTTAATTTCAATTTGGAGTAATCGGTGAATCAGATGTTGGCTTTACTTATAAGAAGAGAGGAGACAGAGATTGTGTTTCTATGACTGAGGGGTGGTGAGTTGCCGGGCCAGTCAGACGCCCCTCCTTTCTGTTCAAAGGAAGAACCGTCTGGTCATTTCCTGATTTTACCAGTATCGGTCACTCACAGATAGAGAGGCGGGAGTTCATCGCACCAAGAGACGGAAGTGGTCATCGCACTCTTACACTCTTCTTTCGTCTGTGTTAAATAAGAAACAGCGTTGTATTGGCATTAATGTTCATTGAAAAGGCTTCCTGCAGCTTGTTCCTGGGACATATCCGGCGTTGCTCTCATTGGTTGATGCCGTCTGTCAATCACGCTCAACGAGAAATCATGCTCGCTCCCAGACTACATGTCTTTGATAAAGCATATAGTAGTTTGGCAGGCCAGGCAAGGCCAAACATGCAGTCTGTTATAAGTAGTAATGTATTACAAATTTAGTAGAATGCATATTGACCTTCTGGACCTGAATAATGTATTATGTATTATGTAAGTATGAAATAATCAATTACTACCCTCCCTTTGTTGATCTCAGCAGCAAATCACTCTGGCAGGTTTACGTGTGGACCAATGAGACGATCTTTCCTTTTGCAATCTTACAGACTATCACCTCTAGCAGACAGGAAGATATTATTCTTACGATATCTTGTTCAGTGACTAAATGGACCATACACATTTTATTTGTTTGTAGGTTTCTGTCTGAAGTGAAGGTTGATGTTAATGTTGGTATGCAAAACTTAAATCAGATGGTTTGCTTTGAAGTAGCATCGCCAGACCTACAGATGACCAGTGTTATGAAATGTATTTGTTATTGTGCAAAGGTTTTTCATGGTTGCTTTATAATTATACAAATTAGTCATGTTTTTGGTTGTGGGATGCAGTTTTTGTTTATTTGTTGGACCATGTAGGCTTTTCCTTCAAGATTGATGCTGGTTTTAGTTTTGTGAATAACTTGTATGTATAGCTGCACTTTCCGTTTTTCCCCATTTTTAATCCGGGAAAGTTGGATGTAGTTAAGTAAAAACCTCTGACATCCTGAGTCTTCACATTGATGAATCATATGCACGTTTTGGGTTCCTGTTGTACTGCATTATCAAACGGCAAAGTGAATCAGGGCAGACCATAAATACATTTATTTATTTACATGATTTAAATTGTCACTTCCAGACCCGTGTAGACCGATGGTGGAAAATGCTATGACTCACCACCAAACAATTTAACACATACTACATCATTAAATGAAAACTATTTTGACATGTTCTTATTTTTACTTCCAACATTACACAGAACAGCTACAAAGATATTATTTAATAACCAGAGTATAGTTCTGTAAGAAGCTGTGCTGCAGTTTGTCCAGTGTCGGGTCAGAGCGAGGGTGGGGCAGGTCTCTGATAGACAGTTGTTTGAATGGCCGATTGTCCAGAGGAACAAGAGACAACATAGTCTCATTATTGAAGGTCAGTGGCTGAAAAGGTTAGCAAAGGTTCACTCTGAACAGGCCTTTGTGCCCCACACTGGAATTATTCACTCGGGCTTTAAAACCAGAGAGAGGCTCTCCATGGCCACATAATCATCACAAACATGTTGCCGCTTTATGCATCGCAGTATTTAGAATCAGTTTTGCCAGCTTAAGCATCACCAACAATGTCATGCCAGTTTCTATTACATGTTTGATGTGATTCACTTTGAATGTGTCTAACTTTTATCGCTGTGAGCAACTTTTACAGATAGAAAATGTCTGAGAAATGCTTTGAGGAGACTGGAGTAATTATGGAACTGAAGTGGACCGTTAGAAACAAACATGACATTTATACACAATGAAAAAAAAAAAGTTTCCTTTTAATACTTTATTATATTTACCTAAATGTTTGAACGTTCTGTTCATCAACTCATATCAAGCAATGCCCTGCACATATAGATGCATTTACTTTACTTTGCGTATCAAATGAATTCTGAATGATTGAGTTATGAACAAATCTGCATGGCATGGCGTGAGTTGATTTACTCAGAGAGTCAAATTGACTCCTCAAGCTTATGCACAAATGTCTGAAGCCATTGGGGAGCTACTTGGAAAGAGCTGGAGACTGAGAGCGTCTGGTAACTTCCACGCTACAGGTTGGAAACCTCTGTGTTTGCATAAGAGCTTCGTGCAAAATCGTGACACTCTCTATGCACCTTATGCAAACATAGAGATTTTTTGCTTTTGATATAAATAAAGGCTTAAATCAAGTTATTACATTTGATACAGTCTTATTGAAAAGAGTTGACCTTGTTCTCAAACTTATCCAGGAAAGTGAAAAGGAAAAAAATAAAGCTCCATGTACAGTGTGTTCCCTTATATTGCACAAATGTGATCTCATGAAATAAAGTGTATTGTAAGGCTTTAAATGTCCCTGGATAAGAATGTGCCCTATGTGATTGAAATTACTCTATTATGAGGCAATGTCATTTTTGCTTCCACCTTTTAACCAAATGCCTTTGTTTCGTTTACAGTCTGTTTAGAAGAGAATATAAAGCTATTAGGAATGCGTGGCATAGTTGACACGAAACATCCTGTCTTCCTGAACTGAATTTTAGATTGTGAGAGTGGAGAAGTGGGAGTGAGGAAAAAAACAAAACAATCTTTGTAAATGAGATTCATTTTGTCAAAGTCAAAAGCAAAGTCATATGCATTTAAAAGCATTCCCATCTGTTCTGCAAAGTGGATACAATTTATCCATAATATAATATGAAATACTTTTTCTGCAAATTTGTTTTTTTTTCCGAGAGGTTGTGTTTTGTTGTGAATCCGAAACCATTAATGACTCATCTCTGCCTAATAGGCCAATTGAACTGCTTCCTGTTTACGGTTTACTCTGCTCCTTTCCAAACTTCTAACGTCCTTATTCTAGCTTTAAAAGACAAAACAACAGGCCATGTGATCAATTTGAGCCCCGTATCAGTGGAAATAGGGGCAGTGTTTTAAAGAAAAAAAAAAAAAGGTAAAATCAGGTTAAAAGGAAATGGTCTGGCTGGCATAACATGTGGGTTAGATTAACATTGTGCCGCTACCAAGGAAAGTACTCTGCATGTGAAAGCTTTGGCCTGTTTCGCAGAAGAAACCACATCAATATTTCACATTAAATGACCAACAACAAAAAAGGAGGCGAGGGACTGCACCCGTCACCTGCGCTGAAGAGAGCAAAGATACAAAAGTAAAGACATGGTTCTATTTGTTATGAGAATTAATACAATCTCATATACAACGTTTTCTGATACAAACCTGCACAAATACTCACTGGGTTATTTATTACAACACCTGACAAAGGCATGCTTCACTTCATTTCAAACAAATTTGCATCATTTAACAAACACTAAAGAGACATTATTATAAAATGATTTTGTTACTGTATACTTAAAGCCACAACGTGTAGAATTTTAACCAAAAAAATAGAAATGAAATACAAGCATTTATGTTATGACAGATATTTTCATCATTGAAAAATACCTCATACATGTACAAACAAACATTTATGAGGCTCACCCTTGCTAAGATATTACTGTAAACTTTACTGGGAGTGGCTACGTCTCCAGCTCATCTCCATGGAGATGTGACGAAAGGCAGTAGAATTTGAGATTTAAACAGGTCAGGTTCTCATCCAAGTCCATTCTTTTATTACACTGCAGTAACAGCATTTTCCATGTCATTAGGAGTATGTTTTGTTTTGCCGCAACAGTATAGTCCAAAATGTTACACAGTGTACCTTTAAAGGTGCATTGTGCAACATTGTATGTGAAAATAAAGTTGATATTTGTGCGTATTTGACCTTGTAGTCACCCAGCGACTGTATGAGTGGTCAGCATGGCGCCTTTACTTTCGATCTTGATGGCCTCTACAACGCTCCAGGATCACTTGTTTTGTAGGTTTTCTGGGGAGAGAAAGTTATTGCTTGATATAAATAGAAAATAAGTCTAAAACGAGCCAGATTTAGTGATCATCAGACACTTTATTGACATTTCCTGACTACGCTACAACTGTAAGTCCCCAATAATAAAACAATAAATATTTTACTCCTCACTTTTCCGGGTTTAGTCACTGAGTCACAAGTTCTCTTGTACACGTCATGTCTGTAAAGTCCGAAACCTATTGAGAGCTTGGAAAATTGTGACTTTTTTCCACCTCCATTCTAAACAACTTGTTTGAACACAATAGTCTAAAAGTATTTCAGTATGAAGTAACATGGGGTATGTCAATGGTCGGATAGTAACACTACAGACAGCACTATTGCTATCGCTGTTTATAATTCTTCACACCAGATTTGATTTCATTCATTTTCATTTACCGTAAATGTGACTCACACATCACTTGAAAAGATGTGCGATGTGTTCGCTGGCAGAACCGAGTGCAGCCTCGCTGAAACCTCATGTTAACATTTGAGCTCAGAACAAATTTACGGCAGGTCCTGCTGGGCGACCCATGTGTGGCACGTGTTAGACCTGGTCTGGACCTCGGGGTGCCCTCTGGGAGCACAAAGCCAGGATGGTTAACATGTTTCCAGACTGAGAAAAAGACACAGGAGCATAAAAAGACTTGCAAGACCTTGAGAGTTTTTATGTTGAAGAAAAAAAGGGAAAGTGTGCGAACTGTTCTTTTTTTTTTTTTTTTTTTTTTTGCAATTATAGGAGGTATACAGACTCTTAATTCTAAACAGAACCATTAATGGTCCTTAAGAGTCAAAACAAATACACCTTTAGAATTGCCACTCATTTTGGTTGGGTTCCCTCTGTAGTTGCTAAATATTTACTCACATGACTAATGAATAAACAATAGTAAAGCATTACCTATTTGCCTGTGAACGAATTACAGCGCTCATCAATAAAATTCAGATTTTGTCTTTAGGCCAAGAAGAAGATGCTTACTCTGTACAAAATGGCGTTGACTCACTTCATTTATCAGCTGAATCACCACAAACCCGACTCTTTGACTGTTTACTGTTTTCATGCACTTTGCTCACACTGACAACCATCGGCCGCTGTGCAATCTTTCAAAGATATACGTGAATACGTTCTATTTAAAAAGTACCAAGAACACCCCACCCTATTCTTAAAACACAAACCACTGTTATGTTATTTCCCCTTCGTTCACATTTGAAGACATTGTTCTGTGTGTATCCTGTTGTGTGGTTTTGCACTTGTCCAAATATGTGCATGTGTCCTGTTGCATTGACCAGAGCTGTATGTTTTTCTCTCTTCGAGACAATGGTACAAGGTAATTAACTAGTAGACTACAAACATATATGTAGTTTTATCCATTTCTGATGCTAACTCAGCCTATCGCTAATTTAGCATATGATACATGGAGAATAGTACATATTTTTTTCTTTGCCAGACTAGTGTTAGTTTATCTATTTTTTTTTTTTAAGTTCTCTTAGTTTACATTTATACATGAATGCTATATTCCCACTGTTATTAATATACTATACTTCCCATTATTTTTAATTAGGTGTATGGGTGTATTATTTTTTTTAGTATAATTTAGATTATCATGATCTTTAGCAAAGCACATTCTCGTCTCTCTGCGCAAAGCATGAGCGAACAAAGCATTTATGAATACTGCCCTTGTGCTTCCGGAGGTAACTCGACCTCGTTGGGGTTTGAACTCTGTGCCCTGACCCCCCAATCAATCCCTCCGCGACATTGACCTCTTTCGGGTGCACTACTCGGTCTGGCCAATAGAGGTCGCAGCCTTGTTGACAACTGGGATTGGAGCACCATTATGGACACAAGAAGCGCTCCCACATGACAAAGCTTCACCATGCCTGGAAACCTGGGAACCGGAGCACGGACCTCGTAGAGACGAGGGATCTTTATGCGTTTGCGCATCAGCATCTCCAACATATCGAGGCAATCGTCTCAGCGCACAGTTTCAGCTCGCGTTTTACTTTTGTCTTACTTAAAGCAACTACAGTCGTGCTTTATTTCTGCTTATAAGTGAACTTTGCAGGGATGGTAAACCCGGGCATCACTGCGCTGGACGCACGGACGACACTGGTGTGAGGCGCGGACAACCAACAACACGGACTTTTTTACGCTCCTTTAGTTTGATTCGCAGGGGAAAGGAGAGTGCACCGGCTGAGAAAAGAGAGACAGTGTTGTTGGAGAGTAACAGAGGAGGAGAGAGAGCAGCAGCGCGCAGCTTTTGGCGCTTTATGCCGTCAGTCCGCGGAGCCTGAGATGGACGTCAGGTTTTATCCAGCTCCCCCTTCAAGCGTGGGTTCACATACGTTACCGACGGACTCCACTTTGGACTATTACCACTCCAACAAGGTAAGCACTAAGCACGCTTCTACTTTACGGACAAGCCGCTGTGTGATGTTACATTATGACCCGGCTGTGTTTGGATGTCCGCTGGAGACAAGTGCTGTACTTTCTGCTCCCTGGGGTAAAATCCTAGTGAGAAATGAAGACCAGAGCTAGACTGCTAGTTCCAAAAGTACAGTGAGTTTAAAAGAAATGTCACTACACTTGTTCTGTTCTGTGCGTAAAACTTCATTAAAGCAAGTTAATGAGGATAAACTGAGGACGATCTCTGAAGCTCTGCTGCGCGCACAGCATTGTTGGTGCGTTATACGCACGCAGTTTTTTTGCATATATAAATAATTTACATTAGAGCTCTTTGAAATAGGCTACAATATTTATATCATATTTTTCAATTACAATTAATGTCAAATAAGCTCTATCTAAATGAGCATGTGCATAGTGTAGCCTAATTAAAAATAAGATTGTTTCTCAATTTGACGCTGATAGCAATGTGGTCTTTATGAATGCGAATTATTCTTCATGATGTTGTTTTATTTAGTTTATTCCAGCAAATAAGACTGCTGGAATAAAGCCAAAGTATGCAAACTCAATTCCTAATGTAATGTACGCTTTATATTTCAGCACCCTCATACCTTTGACAATCTAATTAGCAAACATCAAAGTACATTTACAACTCACTATTAGGAAAGAGATGCAATGGAAATAGATGCAGGACATTAATATATGGGGCCATATAGTATCAGCAAACTTGACAAATGAAAGCAGAGTTTATCACAGGGTGCATGCAGGAGGCACACAGCCTTTCAAATGGTTTGCTGCTGTAGCACCTGGAGCAATGCCGGCAGGCTGCTAACATTTGCTGATGACAAAGTGAAACACTATCACACTGTACAATATTTGAATTGTTAATCTCCCGTGTTCATATGCAGTCAGAGAGACGAGGTTACATGATACAAGTACCCACTGCTCCTCGTGGTGCTTCAAATAACTATGAGATGGTCAAATATGAACTCTTCTGTTTAGAGACTGTTGTTTGAACTTGACTATTGATGAAGGAAAGTTTACAGTTGTCACCTTGGGTGCTCTGTAACCTTTTTGTTGCGGTTAGGGCACCTTATCTGTATTATGCACTTCTGTGGCTGGCACACATGCGAATGTAGTCGTCAACTCAGTCGCAGAGGATATGTCAAAAATCAGAATTAGATTGCTCTTTTATAGTTTTTGTGTGTATTTTGCTACGACAAACTGATAAGAGGTTGTTGGTCTGGTACAGTAGTTCAGGTTCAGGTTTCAGGTGTGGCATCATATAACATTGTCATTATTAAAGTAATGGCTTTGACAACGATGCAAAGAGATACAGCAGCTCCATGGCTGCAGCCACTACATAACTGGAGAGTAATGAGGCAGCGGCTGTATGCGGCGTTTTGCCGATAGTTCATCTTTATGACAGTCTCATTTCTGGAGCTGGGAGAGGTTTCAGCTAGAGGTTTTGACCCTTTGGAGTTATTCAATGTTAACAACGGGTGACTTTGCTTTGCTGCAGGAGAAGACTTTTTTAGTTTTTATTTATTTTCTTTGGTCGAAACAGTGCATGTTAATGAACACATGAGATATGCATGTAAACACTAAAATGGGATACTTTTCATCCGTTGGCCCACACTTATAATACAATAGTCTGGCCTCAGTGGGGACCCTGTTGTACATGTTTCTAGCAGTAGGGGGAAATGCAGCACCTGGTGGAAACCAACGCAGACACAGGGAGAGCAAGCCCCACACGAGGAAAAGTTCCCACCTGTCTGGGGAATTGAACCCGGGACCATTTGCTGTAAGGCAAGAGAAGTAAACCTCTGTGCCCTTAATATATTTACTCTAAAGTATATAATTCATTTATTACTAGAAGCATAATGTGATCCTATTTATGTGTACAGCATTTAATATTAATTGTTTGACCTGATATGATTAGAGTAAGAACTATTGTGGATCTGTGCATTTGCCCTTAAATAAGGATGACTGATTTGTATTGCCTCTATATTCCAAAATGCTAATGGCTTGACTGCTGTCTGGCATGTCTTCACTTTAGATAAGAAGAGATTAGAGAACCTCATACTCCTGTTTTAATGCTGTCGGGGGGGAAAACAGTCATGATTTGTTCCATTTGCTACAAAGCACTGCCCCTGTAGTCGTACATACCCTGCATAGTTTTGTTCGAGTAGCGGGTATTTATAGACGTGACTCATTTCATAAAGCATTTTTCATTACAGCTGTGAACATATAGACTATTAATGGTCCCGCGGTCTCACAATAGAGGCCTCCTGATGGGTGTAGATCATTTACACTTAAAACAGGAACAGCGTATAAATAGCTGGTGTGATTATGCATTACTGTACCCCATAAACACATTCATCTGCAAGCCAGCGTTTAACTAAGTGGGACAGTACACAAGGCCCTTAATATTCAACTGCATTCATTTTGGCTTTGTGAGAGTGAAGAATGCTCCTTCGTGGTTAGGTGCACCAGGATGTGAGCATTGTGAAGGGCTCATAATTAAGGGAGGCGTAGAGTTTGAAAGGTGAAACCGGCTCGTTCATTGGGGAAAGTGATTGACAGATGCCGATTTGCACTATAGATCGTGCTGACGGCAAATGCCAATTCAAAACTTCCTCCAAAGTGCTTAACCTTTCATGGCAGTCCTTCCCTAAATGTTTCCAAATAATGTTGCCCATGTGCCATATACTTTATGTTTGAGCAATAATGCATATTAAAGCGCTCTGTTTCACCTGCTGATGTCATGAGGTGACGCCAGACACGTTCTGATCATTTCAGGATGTTTTGCTCAGATCTACATATTTAACCACTCAAGTCTATGTGCTGGGGACGCACATTCTGCTCAATTATTGGAACCAAATAATCGGTTACTTTATCAAAACAAAACAGTTAACCCCAGGCTTTGATGTCATTGTACAGGGCAAGATTCTTTTCCCCCTCCATAGTAATCATGAAACAATAAGAAGTTGAATTATTAACCAAAGTACAAGTAACAGGTTTGTTCATTAACTTATTAAAGGGGATGGTGTGTAAGATTGGAAAATGAGGAGAGAGGGAAAAAACATTTCAAAATCAAGCAGTCAGCGCCGGCTCCAGAACATCAGAGTTTTGACAGAGATTCTACCCATTCAAATACTGTGATGTCACTAAAACTGCACCCCTGTTTAGACCCGGGCCTGCTCCCTTCTCCTTTCCTGATTGGACCTGACTGGTTCCCATTGGCTAAAGTGTTGGGATTCTGTGTCACTGCTGAGGTCAGCAAAGGGAGGGACTTTCAAGAAAAAAAAAAAAAAAAAAAACGGCAAATATGCGAGAAAAACCCCCATAAAAAAACTCTAAAAAACGTTAATCATTTCTGAAAGTTACTGAACCTACTTTTTTCTCAGACTCATTAGCCAAAAATGCCAGTACAGCATTTTTTACTAAAGTTGCTACTTCCGGGTTTAGTGTAGCTGCTGCGCCGAGTCGGACGTTAGCATTTTTCTAAACCCGGATGTACCGATTTTGGTAAATATTACTTTTTTAGCAGTAGATACAGCATGTTTGGCTAATGAGCGAACCCGGAAGTAGAGCTGCGACGTCACCACTTAACAAACGTATAGACTGTGTTCACGTGACATCACAGCGCCTGTAGTTTAAAATTGATGTTTTAACTATGGTAACTGTCAAAAAGCAGATTAGTTTATACGTTTGTTAAGTGGTGACATCACAGCTCTACTTCCGGGTCCCGAGATGTTCGAGAAACTTCAAAAAACTCTTTAATACCACAATCAATATTTTGAAGAGTTACTGAACATACTTATTTATCAGGCCCATTAGACAAAAATGCTGCACCTACTGCTATAAAAGTAATATTTGCCAAAATCGGTACATCCTGGTTTAGCGGATAGAAATGCTAACGGCGCAGCAGCTACGCTAACCCCGGAAGTAGTGATATTAGTAAATATTACTTTATAGCACTAGGTGAAACATTTTTGGCTAATGATTCTGAGAAATAAGTATATTCAGTAACTCTCTGTTGAGTTTAAGAAATATTGATGGTTGTTATTAAGACCTTTTATGGTTTTTTTCTCGCGTATTTGCTGATCTGCTAGGACCCGGAAGCGGAAATCGTGACGTCACACTTAAACTAATTGCTCATTTCTCTGTCATCCCACAAAAGTTCACAAAGTTCAAAGTCATCTCTTCCAGCACATATGAACTATGGGCGAATTATTTCCTCATAAAGGCTTCCAAAAGTGGAGACAATATTCAAAAACATGAGCGGGATGTTGGCCAGTGTCAGCCTATTATTTACCTATTATTTAATATTACTTACCTTAGGGCAAATCACAGACCCAGGTGTAATATTTTTCACAATATTTTACATTTGTAAAACACAGACTATCACTTTAAACTTCCCTACTATGGGCCCTGTGCATTATTGTATTTGATTGACACTGGTAGTTGACGTTGATTGGTATAGACGCTTTTCTGTCAGTCCTTGGGCAGCTGTGGCTATGCTAAAGTAGCTCATCAACCACACATGAAAGGTGCCATAAGGTTCATTAGTGACTTAAGATAAGTCTCTTCTTACGTTGTTTAAATCCCTTTCCTACAAACGCACCTATAACGTTCATCTGACTGCTGTAAATCCCATTATTATGCAACTGTACATCATAATTCCCCTAACAATCCTATTTGTGCGATTATTTCGGTACGGGCCCCGCGGCTCCGTTGCTCATGTCCGCTCCGTCCGAGCTCGCGCTGTCCTGCCTGTGCACAATCGCGGTGAGTCATCTTTACTTTTCGCCCGAGATTTCTCCTAATCTCTGTGAAGACTCTTGTACGAGCGGGCTGAGTGGGAGGCGTGTTTGTTCGGCATACACCAGCGCTACAGGCCCCCTTCTCCACAAATGCCTGTTGTGGAGGGAGACTATTTGTCAAATGCGTTACGACTTTGTGCATACCCTCCGGCAAACTCACTCCGCTCAAATGAAGTTGGATAGATTACTGTTGCTACTTTCTCTGTCTCCTCCTTTTCCCTCCACTCGCGTAATTATCCCATAGTTTTACCGCGCCATTATAACTCAATGGTCTGCAGATGTTATTGAAAGCTGTATAAATGTCTCGTGTTTTTTTTTTTGTGTGTTTCCTCTATAATATGATCGCAACTCATCCGCTAAAGTTAACACAATACATCGTCAAAAGCGGTAGACAAATGTCGCACTTAAAAAATTGAAAATAGACCAGCGTGATATTACACAAATTCGTGGCGTCTTGCAATTTCATGCCCCAACTTTTGCTTTTGTGGTCTCTTTACAAGAATCACTGTTCTTAAGTCCCTGGTTCATATTTTAAGCATGTTCGTATAGCTTTTTTTTTTGAGAAACCCGACGTTTATCCGTGGCCAGTTTTTTTTTTTTTCCGAGGGAGCGCATGTACCACTTTCTTAAAGCAAACCTCGTCCCATTTCCCTCTCCGTCCGTATCATTGTATTAGTCACGGAATACTTCAAAGTACAGACCAGCGAAAATATTCTCCTCTTCGAATCCTCCAAATGCGCTTTTTTTTTTTTTTTTTTCTTCATGCCCTCCTTCCTCAAAACATGACCGTAATAGAAACGGCGGCTGAAGCTCGCACACAGAAGTTAATTACATGGAGGCTGTAGCATTCTTGGTTGGACTGGACAGCATTCACTTTTCTTTTTTTTTTTTCGTCTTTCTGCCCATTCATAACATTCTGCTGACTAGCCAGTCCGTGCAATAACCCAGTGCTGGAAAAAAAAAAAAAATGTTAACCCTTGCGTAGCTCTAGGGAGGAGGCCTATGTTTGCAAATGATTGGAAGTGTCAACATTTCTATTTCCGAGATAGGGTCAATTGTGGAAGGACATTTCATTTCAGCGATTTCTGACAAGCATTGTGATTGCGACTACATTTGCACTGTAAGGAAACTACTGTGCATTTTAAGCATGTCCAGGCAACCTTGACTTTCCTGAAATATGAACTACTAACCTACGTATTTAGAGGTTTAAACTACAGGGTTGGTTTCGTATATTTTAAGTCCCCATGGAAACATCAGCCTGGCTAGCCACCCACTCCTACTTCAGGTTCAAAAGCGAGAGCAAGAACAGCCACTCACAATAAACCTGCTTATTTTCTCATTGATCCAAGTGGGAAATTTTTTAAAACGCTTCTCCAGTCCCATATCAGAATGGACTTTATAAATTCTCTCACCTGTTTCGCCTAGACACTCTGAGTGCCGTGTTCGGAGGTCGTGATCCTTCATTTCTCGCTATTTTCCCAATAAGGATGAGCGATGTCTTGCACAAATCAACGAATAGTTCAAGAAAACATCACAGAGAGAGAGATACTAATGGGAAATCACAGGCTACGTGTTAAAAACATTATGCTCGATGTAGTACCTGACTGAGGAGGACTATTTATCTCAGAGCTAACGGCTAGTATTAAAAGAAAACACAGCCACAAAAATTAAACAACTAAAAAATATTTACGCTAAAGACAGGCCCATTATTTTTTGAATAGGCTCATTCAAAATCTTGCCGCTATTTACATTTTTATTTAGTATTCGTCGTTACCTTCAGGACAAAAACACTGTGATTAGCGCAAAGTTTCCTCCTTTGAAGTCTTTGCTCATTGCTCATCTAAACTTTCTCTAATTATTCAAAAACTACTTTAGCAAATGCTGAATTATGAATATGGTTTTCTACTAAATTAAGATACAAAGACATGGAGTGGAGCAAAGTGGTTCAACAGCCCATAAATACATAAATAACGGAGAATGCTAACATGATGCTTCAAGTTAGCGTCATGCTAATGCTAACGACTGCCGTTTTTTCACTTCTACTGAGCAATCTGCTGTGAATAAACATCCATATGGACCCGATTTAGACTTGACTTTATTTGTATGTGATAAACAAGTTTATATTTTGCCAGAAATTGGTTAAAAAGAGTGAAAAATTGTGTTTCCCAAAAGATTCTGTTTTCTTTTATGACACAAAGCCGTCTGTATCTATATCCCAGGCATCCCCAACTAAATCAATTTGAGGTCCGCAAAATTTTCTTTCAGAACTTTCGACATCTGTCCAGGGTCCGGACATATGCAGTCATTGTTCTTGGAAGTGTTGAAACATGAGCACAGGTTGTGTATTTACATAGCAGAGCTGCTCGATGAATCAATAATTTTACCATTTTATTTCAATGTTATTCAAACTGTTTTTAATTCAGCCTTAGAAATGAAGCATATTGAGAGGATGAAAAGGCTTTGGGGTGCGGACTAAAGCCTCTGGAGGTCTAGATTTGGACCCAGGTCCGCCAGTCGGAGACCCCTGATATAGCCTATTGATTTAGCAGAGGATGCTGCTGTTTCTCAGTCTTTTGTGTGATTTTAATATACATTTTTCGTGTTTTGCTACTAGTGCATGTTGGACGGACCGTACGTTTCTCTGATTTGTGAATCTTCTCCATCAGGCCTGTCAGAATTTACAGGGAAAAGACCATTGGCCAGGTGGTGTTGTTGACAATATATTACCCAAAACAGTTGCAACTTTAGCGATTTTCAAATTATAACCGAGATAAAAACCAGTATATAGTATTTTGATACCACTGTGTTCAAACTTCCATGTACTTGTGTCTTCTGTCTTCTGTTTTCCCCTTCTCCGCTGCTAACTTCTTGTCTGATTTACCTTCCCAGCAGCAAAGTCAAAAGGTTACAGTGGGTAGCTGGATCGCCCACGGCTGATTGTGTCTTTGAGTTAATGATAAGTAGACGCTGTATAATGCTGTTCTCTGGGGCTGCTCTAAACCTAACATTGTTCCGTGAATGACAGTGAAGCCGGCTATTGTGTTTCTGTATCGCTACGGCAAAAGGATGAGATTCGCCAAAACATTATGATCAAAATTGTGGTGTGAATGGATTGCAGCGCTTTTGGGTTGTATTGTAATGAAATGTGTCCAAAAATAAAATAAAAAATCAATACTCAGTTGGCAATGTTGTAAAAGTGGTCTGGACATGTTTGAATGTGCTGTGATAAAATTGAAAATATACCAAATAACGTTCAGCCAATTGCCAGAAAGGTGAATTCAGATTCGATAAGAACGTGCTGTATGATTGCTTGACCATTTGCAAAACTGCAGTTCTTGTTGTATGTTCCCCCCTCAGCTGTAGTCAGTGTTTGTCTAAAGTCCATGGAAGGAACCGTTTCTCTGTGAGTGAAAAGAACATTACATCGAATGAATGAAAGCCTATAGACTCGGTGCATAAAATAGATGCAGCGTGACTGATGTGGTAATTGTAAATGCAGATTACTGTTCAGAATGCAGTGAGAACGAACATCCTATAGGCTGCCCTGTTTTTGTGTTTCTATTTTTGGCTCCCCATGAATTGAAAATCAACCTACAGACAGACACATAGAGATGAGCGACGGTTAGTCACATCAGCGTTACGATAAAGGATGAGCTACATTCGAGGGACATTGGTAATGATTAGTGAGAGCAAGATGGTCCAGGGTTCAGTTCCCGGATCGTGTAGAGATGTGTGGATTTTGCACGCCATGCCTGTGTCTGAATTGGTTTGCCCCGTCGGCCCAAAACATGCACTACAGGCGAATTCTGCAGCCAGGCACACTTGACACGAATTTAGCTCAAGATCTGCCCGAATGCAATGAAGGCTGGGTCAGATGCAGAAGAAAATGTGATGTTTGAGGACTTTAAAGTGCACCTTCTGACTTACAAAGAAAAGAAGAGAAAATGGCCGCGGCGTAAACCTTTTGGAATGTTTATGTATTATTGCCATTTATATTTTGTTTCAATAAGAAGCAATAGTGCTGCAGCCCGCCTCCTGACTAAAACAAAGAGGCGTGAGCGCATCACTCCTGTTTTGTGCACCTCACACTGGCTCCCTGTCAGCTTTCGTGTTCAATTTAAGGTTTTGTTGATTGTCTTTAAATTTCTCCATTCCTTGGGCCCGCCTTATTTGAGTGATCTGCAAATTTGCTTCAAGGAGTTCAGCTTCCCGATGGCCTTGTGTATGAAACGGCTCTTCAGTCGACTGGACCTGACCCGTAGATTCCGCAGTCTCCTCCCTGAAGGCCCTTGAAGAGAGTGTGTGATGGGTCCCTGGTGAAAAACTTGAATTGAAAAAATTACATTTAATAGTGAACATTAAAGAAGAAGTAACTTGCTTACCTTAATTAATTATGGGGTCTTTCATCTCCCCCGGTGTCTCTGGCCAGAAAACCACAATTGCAACTTTCCCTACTCCGACCCAGAGGTGCAATACACACTAATAGAATCACGAAGAAGAAGCTAACAGGCTAGCGGGCAAAGCTAGCTCCGGGCCAGCGCCACTTAAACAGTATTTACAGCCAAGTTTGAGCAAAATAAATCATCACCATTGTGTAATTGGGTTGTGGCACAATGTACAATATCCCTCTCTCACCTTTGTCTTTTCTGTCATTATAGTATTTACTCTCACGGACAATTAATGAGTAAAAGACAAAATCGCAAAATGCTACAACACCTGCGTTGGCGCTTATGGCCTCTAGGGGCATCAGTTACTTAGTTCTGCTTTAACAATGAAACTGTTCAGATGTTCAATGCCCAAACAAAAGAAAAAAATGTTTTTGAGTGGAGGAAAATACACATTAACCCATATAAGAAAAAAATGTATCCATCTTTGCTGAATTTGTACAGCTTAGTTCATTTAATTCATCTCCTGTAGTGTAGGTAACCAGTGTTCTCTCTTGGTCCCAAGCCCAAATAAATGAGGCTGTCTAGCATAAACCCATGCACAATCAATATGTGAATTTCTGCCTGAGGGCATAATTATGATTCGCCCTGGTGCTCTTTGGAGAGAAATACAGAAATGAGCGTTTCACAAGAGTAATCAATGGCCTCGAGAAGTACATTATTACTGTGAACGCCGTGGATTTATCCCCGTCCTCCCTGCGTAACGTGTACAATAGTGAGGGTCGGAGCTGTACTGCACGGCGCTGCCCCGCTCCACTTTATAATGTGGAGCAGACGTGAGTCAGAGCTACTAGAGGTGTAAAGAGGGTCATAAGTCATGTGCACCTCAGAATAGATCGTAGAGTTTATCCTGCCTGGTTAGCTCCTTAATCACCCTCCTCTGCAGAAGTCGGCTATTTATGTCCATGATTGATTACTTTTAATGCCCAGATTTCAGTCGTGACAGCGCATTTTTAAAATCGCTTTCCCAATATGCTTTTTGATATACGACTATGGTGTGAATCCTCTTCCCCTTTTCATGGAACTATATACATTAGAGTTTTATATTACTGTCATTTGGCATCACTGTAGGAACATTAGTTACGCCAAGTGGTTAAGTCTCCCCAAAGCAGTGTTTTAATGGCTTTTAAACCCCCACAAACACACAAAAATCTCCATTCCGTCTTATTTTCTTTAAAGCCTATACACTGGTTGATTATTTTTGTTTCGGTTCATATTTGAGTCGTCGCTCAAATGCTGTGGGATCCGTTCAAAAATGTCCAGGAGCACTAACAGCAAACTGAATCTTAAAAACATAAATCGAATGCCATTATGTTACTATATCACCGACGACAAGCTGCTTTTCTGACATTTCTGATATGAAATACAATTGGAGGAAAATGTTGACAGGCCATTGGGTATTTCAAAATATCCCGGCCTCGGCTAAAATGTCCAAATTGTTTGTCATTGTTCTCTCTTGAATTTGACGAGTGAATTAAGGGTTGTTTTTCTTTTCTTGTTTTTTTTTTTTAATACTTCTCACCCAAGAACATTTGATCTTTTTTTTTTTTTCATGATACATATTTCTAAGAGCATACAATATGTTCCTCAGTTCCAGTAAAAGTTAAGGTTTACTTCTTTCCTCATAGGCTAATTTCAGTTTGCTTTATTGTCAAGTCTGCCATGTAAGTTGTGCTATTCTCAGAGTAATAAGAACACAATATTGGGCAGCAGAAGGGGAGAGTTCAGCTCTCATGGCAGCTTGGTGGATGAGGCTGCCCTTCTGTCAGTTGGAGCTGGATCAAGAGTCCACAGTCTTTTCTCTCAGGATCGAAGGACAGGTTGGAGTTTTCTCAATATGAAAATATTTGTACACAATGGGGTACAGCAGGTAGGAAGGGGGAGAGTTCAGCTTGCATGACCGCCTGATAGCAGGACTGAAGAGCAGTGTTAATTTGACAACATATTTTCATTTAGTTTTAGTCTTAGTCTTTTGACGAAAATGTAATTCAATTTTAGTCTAGTTTTAATCGACTAAAATTGCAAGTAAATTTACTTTGCATTGATAATATTCATTATAATCATATTTAATTTTGTTCCTCTGCTTCATGGAGCTGCTCCACATGAACAAAGCTCAGAGCTGATCCTTTGGCAGTGACTTTACATCAGGGGTGTCCAAAGTTTGGCCCGGGGGCCAAATGTGGCCCTCAGACCAATTTTTGGTGGCCCTCTGCCTTCTTGCTGAATCGGTACGGTATCAGAGATGGTACTTTTTATTTGAAATGTAATAATTATGCACAATTCTAACCTAACAGGTAACATTTTATTGTGAGACAGAGCTGGCATAAAGGTTTAAAGCATAAATACAGGTATGGGGCACAATTTAAACCTCTGCTAGTCAAAGGTTTGGTGGCACTAACCACCGATCTACGGCCCTTCACCCCGTGTATGCTTCAATATGTGGCCCCCCATGAAAAAAGTTTGGACACCCCTGCTTTACATGATCTGAGGCTCTTTCAGACGGTCAATAGAAGTTTGGATGATTTTAGTCTCTCCTTTTCATTTTTATTTAGTCTTATTTTAGTCGACTAAAATATCTGGACATTTTAGTCATAGTTTAGTCTCATGAAAAACTTTTAATTTAGTTTGAGTCCAATTTTAGTCGTCAAAAATAACACTTTGACTAAAATTAAGACTGAATATTTTAGTCGACGAAATCAACACTGCTGAAGAGGCCGATGAAATATGACATCAGATATAAATAGTACAGGTAAATAAATGATTAGAATTCCATAGTGTCGTATCACAGATGCTGGTACGTGAACAATAATTATAATCACGGCTGCATCGTCACACGTCAAATTTGTTTAGTCTTTCGATGTCGGATGAAGTGCTTGTGGCCCGCGTTAAATCACATTAACCCGGATCATGGTCGGGGCTCCTGAACGCCTCACCAGCTCATGTCTGTTTTATCCGCACCGCTTGCATAAAGCTGCCCATAGTGAGAGTGCGTTAAACTGTCCTCACCTTACTTAACTCAATAGCCTCCTGGCTTGTCGGCTCCTGCGCTGACATTCACTCATAGTTTTGATTGGAACAACGTGTTTTTGTTTTTAACAGTGGTCCACCTCAGAATGTTCCATCTGAGGAACCACCTGTAATTCGGTAAAAGAGAAATTTGGAACAGCTGAACTAAGTATTAAACCAGGTAAAACCAGGTCTAGTCTAAAACAGATTTAGGGCTTTGCGATATATCGATATTTAAGATATATCGATATATTTTTAAATGAAATATGGAATTAGACCATATCGCATATATCGATATAGTTCAAATTTGCGCTGTAATACTTATTTTATAGTAGGTCTGGGACTAAATATCGGATCGGACTGGGATCACGATACTGTGTGCTGCAATACCAAGTACCAAATCTTTATCAAGTATTGCAATATTTTCAATACTTGTGTTTGGAGGCATTTTTATCATCACTCCTTTGTTTTCCAGTTCTTTGTTACATTTTGTGCTAATGCACTTTTCAATCTAAACACTTGTCAATGGCCAAATGTCAAATTGCATTTGGTTCATAAACTTTGGACACATGACTTTTTACACATTTTAAGGTAAACATATCACGTGTTTTAATTGCTTACTGCATCGCAATATGTATCGGATCGCCCACTCAGTATCATGATATGTATCGGATCGTGACAAAAGTGGATCGTCCCAGCCCTATTTTATAGGCTATTTTTAGATTTTTTAAATTGAAATGTGCACCTTATGGAGCTTTGTTACACAGTGTTTATGTCAACATGTTATGGTGAGTTTTCAATTAAATTACTTGTATTTGGCTTTGACTTAACATTTCATTTCACAGCTCTCACTTTGCGGAAAAAATATTGGATTATTTATTACATTATTATTTTTATATTCAACCTAAATATATTGGAATATGACTTTTGGTCCATATCGCCCGACCCTTAAACAGATCAATACCAGGATAAACCGTTAAATCGGACTGAAATGAAATGAAATTAAGGCCAGGCCTATGCCAAGCATTAATAACCCAGGACTTAATCTAGACTATCATAAAGTAGTAGCTAGAAAAGCAAGTGGGTTATTAAAGTCTCAAAGCCATCATAACTTAAAGCATACTTTCAAGTAGTTAACTGTTGTAATGCAACAAAATGAAAGCTACTTTTGTTTCAAACCAGTCTTTAGCAAAGTGCTCTTAAGTACCACCAGGCTGAGCGATGTGAGAGAAAAAAATGCATATTTGATAACTCTCTTTAATATTGCAATAACAATATTACAGCCGTATTCTACAAAACCACATCGACACAGTATATTCCTTTACATTCAAACAATCATTGTGTCAAATCAAGGCAACAAGTCAGAAATAATAATAAACTAGGATCAAACAAGGTTAAAATTGAACTAAATTAGGAAAATGATGACTAAATCTTGCCCTTTTTTTTTTATCATACGTGTGAATCTCAAATGGAATAAATCTGTGGCTCTGGATTTGCATCACCCAATATTGCGTATTATCAAACAAGAAGCTTTTGCACCCCCCAACTTCGAGCAGCGCAGCCCCTGTCTGTTATGTCATTCAGCGAAGTGGAAACCAAAATGAGCTGCTGCCACCAGATGTGTTCCAGTCTAGATAGCGACTTGAAAGACAGACGTTTATTGTTGTAGTGCGGTTCTAACCCAAACGGCCCAAAAACGCTGATTGATGGATTTCACCAAAGAATGTGGCTATAAGAGACGAACCACGAGAGACGGGGAGAAAAAAAAAGGATTCTGAAGTAAATTATATAACCATTTTTGCATTTCGGTGATGTGCGCATGCCGGCTGATGACAAGCCCAGCTACTGTGGCATTTCAAAGCAATCGAATTAAAGTACACATAAACAGTAATGTCGCTTTGATATCCAAACGTGGCCTTGATGTTTCCATATGAAAGAAGACATGCCGGGAAAGTGACTTGATAAGCCAGCCGCTATATGAGAAAGTTGTAAAGCCCTTTGTTTCAGTAAGAAGCCACTGCCAACATTAACAACCAAAAGCTTTGACCTTCTATTATGTAAAGTGGATTTGCTTGTGGTCGACTGTCTGGGTCAGAAAGTGAGCTCTTCAGACGTTATTTGTATCGATACACTGTCCTATCTTATTGTGTTAGGCTTAGGGTGGCCAGATTCCCCGTTTTGAGCCCTCAGTTCTGTCCCAGGTGTCCTGTTGTTTCACCAGTATCATGCCTAAAGCAGCTTTAGTAACACTTTATTATAACTACCCCTTATTTAGTGTTAAGAAACGATGAATTAACAATTAATTAATCATTAACATTAGTTAAGTGAGACTAATAGGGCTGGGTATCGTTAAACTATACCAGTCTGGTTTTGAAAAAGAAGAGTTTAGGTTCTACTGGTAAAGAAAAGATCAAAGTAAAGCAAGTACTGAAAATAGACAATTTTTTAAGCTGTTGCTTATCAACATTTAAAAGGAAAAAGAAAAAGGTGAAAGACAAGTTGGAAAAAAAATGAAAAAGGCAGAAAAATTGGGTTAAATTTGTTGGAAAAAAATTCTGAAAATTGGGGGGAAAAACACGTAGAACATTTTTGAAAACATTGGGGGAAATTTTGAGATATACATTTGTTAAAAATGGGGGGAAAATACTTTGGAAGTGTTTTTTTCCTGCCCTTTTGTGGTTAAAGGAAGTTTCTTGGTTGTTTCACTTCAAACAAATGATTACATTTAATGTAAAAGAAATTAAATGGAAGGAAAGGGAACAAATTAACATTATTTAAACTGTTTTATGGTTCTATATAAGACAAATGGTTTGGTATAGGTATCGAAAAAAGTAACGTTCAAGTATCGTTAAAGTAAAGAAAAAAAATTAACGGTACCCAGCCCTAGTGACTTACACGTAGCAACGACTTTACTCCTACAGTCAATGCCTAACTCGTAATGAATAGTTCTTCACATATTTGACTTCATCGTTAAGTAGTTATTAAAGGGACTATACGGAGTTTAAAATTGTTCAAATTATGTATTTTCCTCCCCCTACATGTTCCAGCCATGTCCTAATGTGTAGAATGAGCCCAGACCTGTTCACCACAACTGCCTCTAAAATCCTGCACTGTCACTCAAAAAGGTGTTCATTCAGGTCTGAAGTGCCGTCATGCACGAGTTTAATATAGAAGTTGCAGTTACACATAAGACCTGAGGTGGCAGTAGTGAGTATGAAATGACCAACTTGCATCTAGTCCCTTTAAGTGTTAGTCACAGTTTATGAATGAATCATTCATGATTAATTAAATGTTAACTCATCATTTATTAAGGCTAAATAAGGTGTGGTTATTATAAACACAGCCTTTTTAAAACTTGAAACGTAATGACTTTTGGCCACGTGTACGTCAAACACCGTTTCCATAGTGACGTTTCCATCACCTCAATGCCGACCGGTCCATTCACTTGATATTAGACTTGACTATTAAACGTTGGTGAAAACAGTCTGGATCCCCACACAAACTCCCATTGTGTCCCAGTTTTTTTTTACATGGAAAATCTGATCACCCCCAGTAAGTAATACCCAATTAGATAGACTTAAGTATTGTTACTCTGTCATTACTATACTTCTGTTATTACTATTCTGCTTTCCCAAAGTCAACAACCTTTCACAAGGAGTTCACTCTGACCCTTTCAATCCAAAAAAGCTCGGCATGTTCTCCCAGTCTGTCTTTAGTGTTTCATTTCCTGTCCATAACCAAAATTAAAGACCTGTACAAATCCAGAGCCTCCTAAACATGATTGTAAAAAAAAAAAAAAAAAAACGGCGAACATACCAATTGCTGCTTCGGAGGGGGAGAAAAAAAAAAAGAGAGAAAAACGTTGGCCGCGCTGCGAGTTCTTTGCAGTGTGAAATAGAGAGAGATGACGAGCTCCATCTGTGCCTATTTCAAATGTTCATATGCATTTGCTTCTCGCTAATTTACGTGGGGCTTTTTCGAAACACAAATCTGCCAGGGCCAATATAAATGCACTCTTAATCTGCAGCCCTGAGAAGAATTGCTTTGCGGCCTGTTTGTTTATGAATGAAATGAAGCAATTACTCTAATGAAGATCAGCAATCTCATCAGGGGATACGAGGCCTTTTCAGCGCTAGGAACCACATTGTTGGGGTTTTTAAGGGCTGATTTATACAGCATCGGAAACAGCAGCGACAATATTAAAGCCATATTTTAGTATTCAGATGTCTGTAGTGGGCAGTGGGGCAGTGCTTTGGGAACCGGCTGTGCTGTAAAGGGCTATACGCACAACTGAGTGTCATATTATATTTGTGGTACGAGCCGTTAGCTCTGAGATAAAAAGTCCTCAGTGAACACAGACACAGTCAAGTATGTACTTCCAGCGTAATGTTTTTAACACGTAGCCAGTGACCGGGATCTCTCTGTCCGTGATGTTTTCTTGAACTATTCGTCGATTTGTGCAAGACATCGCTCATCCTTATTGGGAAAATATCAAGAGAGGAAGAACCGCAACCTCTTGAGATCGGCTTATGAATGTTTCAAAGAGTATTTTTGCGGCACTGTACTATTTATTTTTACTTGAGAAACATTATTTTGAAGAATCAATACTATAACTCTTGGTTACTCTTTCCACTGCTAGTCTTGACCCATTAAAGCAGTACTAAGTAACTTGCTTACCTTAATAAATCCTTTCTGTAGTTCCTCTGGGGGTGATACAAGTGTTAATGGGATGACTGGGGGGGTCTTTCATCTCCCCTTGGGTTCTCTGGCCAGAAAACCACAATTGCAACATCGCTGCCACCGGGTCGGAGGCCTCAATACACACTAATGGAATCACAAAGAAGAAGCTAACAGGCTAATGGGCAAAGCTAACTGCGGGCTAGCGCCACTTAAACAGTATTTACAGCCACGTTTGGGTGAAAAAAATGATCTCCATTGTGTAATTGGATGTACAATATCCCTCTCTCCCTTTGTCTTTTCTGTCAGCGTAGTGTTTACTCTCACGGACGATTAATGAGTAAAAAAAACGCATCATGCTACGACACCTGCAGTGGTGCTTATGGCCTCTATAGGGGCACGAGTTACTTAGTACTGCTTTAAATAAGGTTATCCCGAGTCCCAACCAAATCAACTAATAAATAAAACATTATCTGGTGTGTCTGTTGGATTATGTCATTACTTAAAGGGACTATGGAGTTTACACATGTTAAAACTAAGTAATTTCCTCCCCCTACATGTTCCAGCAATGTCCTAATGTGTAGAATGAACCCAGACGTGTTCACCACAACTGCCTCTAAATTCCTGAACTGTCACTCAAAAAGTTGTTACTTCGGGTCTGAAGTGCCGTCATGCACAAGCTTAATATAGAGACAGCAGTTACACCGCAAAAACCTTCCAAATAATAGATTCTGGAGCTGAATCGTGATGGAAAGTATAGCCGCCATGCTGACCATACAGCCACTGGGTCACTACAAGGTCAAATACACACATATATCAACTTTTGTTTTTTCACATAAAAAGTTGCATAATGCACCTTTAAACTTAAATGTGAGTATACTCTTATACAGTTAAGGCGCATTCATACTTTCACAAGACGCGAGAAGTTCTTGTTCTTGCACCCTGAGTCACTTTTGCCTTGTCGCCATGGAGCTGTTGTCAGTTACAAAACGTTTCCATGGCCACAAGGCAATAGTGACTTCATTTTGTTCTGCAGCTCAGAGTGCAAGAACAAGAACTTCTTGCGACTTGTGAAGTATGAATGAGCATCAAATACTTTTCAATGCTCATACTGTACCTGAGTGATTATTTTGATTACTTATTGTCAATAGAATAACGTCAACATACTCTTATTTGACTAAATATACTGACTAGTCTCCCCACCTCTGATGTAAAGCGCTAGTACTATTTTGTCTACTCAGTTTTTGACTGTTCCTATTTTTAAAAATCACACCTACAACTTGCATGAGATGAATATCCTCTCAAACTGTTTGCAGCTTTCATCCACTGCTCTCTTTTCTTATAACTCTTATCTTTCTTTCTTTTCTTTCTTTTTTTTGGTAAATTTAACTTGGTTTTCGATACCGATACCTGAACGATACTTTTTTCGATTCCTTTACTGAAATATGCGTCATATAGAACCATAAAACAGATTAATAGTGTTAATCTATTCCTTTTCATTTTATTTATTTTGCATTTGTATCATTTGTTTGAGGAGAAACAACCAAGAAACTTCTTTCTACTACGAAAGAGCAGGAAAAAAACACTTTCCAAGTTTTCTTTTTTTTTTAACGATTTTTTCTCCCCAAATTTTCCTTTTTTCCCACCTAGCTTTCCCACAATTTTTCCTTTTTTTCCCACAATTTTCCCTCAATTCCCCCCCCCACTTTTTTCTCCAATTTTGCACAAAATGTTCCCTCCCCCCCTGTTTGTTCTGAAATTTTCATTTTTTTGGCCTAATTTTTCGTAAAGTTAGCCACATTTTTTCCACTTGTTTTCTTCATTTTTTTGCACTATTTTTCCCACCAAAAATGTCCCCTTTTTTTCCCCATTTTTTGTTCATCTTGTGTTTTCTTTCTTTTAAATCTTGATGACCAAAACTTGAATACATATATATAGATTTCATATTTCTTTTCAGTACCTGCTTTCGATACTTTTATTTCTTCGATACCTGTAGTACCTAAACCTTTTTTTTTTTCGATACCAGACTGGTGTTGTTTAACAGTACCCAGCCCTAATCCCAATAACCTTAAGTGCATGAAGCTCCTCGTTGGCCTTCCAGCACTGTTGCATTGCATATATACGTATACACCGATGCAAATGACACTCAGCGGTGGAAGAATGCAGCTGTCAGTGCACGGGGAGCCGCTCGCAAGCCTGGGCAAACAGCAACAGTTGTCTTAGCTTCCTGAGGTATGCCCTATGCAAACACAAATGGAGATGGCAGCTTCGTTTCAGACCGCGGGCCCACTGGGTACACAACCGTATATTTGCCCACATTCACACACCAGCCCGTACTCGCGTAACATAAACAAACACTCGAATAACAGACCACCGACATGTTTTCCAAACCCCATTACCGCGCCCCGATAATCTTCGCAGCATTTGCACTTTTAGCCCCGCAAATCGCGCCGCACACTTCGGTCCCCCCCGAGTCTTCGCGCTCGTAAATCTCCCCCTGTGACGAAGCCGGAGCGCGATTTACAACAAGGGACTTATCAGAGGTGATTAGATGCGATATGATTTATGCACTCATCGCTATGGTCTGTTTTCAGCGTTTAGCCACTTCCTCTTTTGACCACACAGCTGTGAGATGTTATCACAGGCGGCGCTGAAATAACACGAGAAGCGGCTGTCATTCACACCGCCATTGTATTAATTCGCATAAAAACCAAGATGATGCCGCATTTTGCAAGTTCAAAATGGCAACCTTTCTCACAGATGAAGTCATGAATCTCTGTGCATTTTGGGTACCTTCATATGAAACGGGTTCAGAATTAACAGGAGCAGTTTGATGGCTATTGTATTTGTACTCTGTATTTAATTGGGATTTGACCCGTCAGTGCCAGTGACCCGACCTTCCGGGAGCTTTTTAGGCACATGTTGGCATTATTCGGCATTAGCGCATTGTGTATTAGCAGCTTCTCTCCCAGGGTCCTCTCATTCTGAGTCAAATCTCCTTCCTACCATGTGCTAGCTTAGCCACAGTCTCCACAGGCCGCCGTCTGTAAACCACACCTGGCACGACATGGGGCTTTAATGCGTAATATTTTCATTTTGAGATCTGTGTGCTTTCTAGGAATCTGTCCTTACACTTTTACTCTTACTCATTATTCCTTATTAAATGCAGCATGTATTCAAAAACACTACACATACTGCAACAACATAAACGACTACTTCTATTTCAGCTACAACCTCTTCACTTTACTGCTACTATTTCTACTCATGTGATAATAACAGCCCCTTGGTACTCCAAATATTTAGTTTCTTGAAAAAAAAAAAAGTATTATTTGTGGCAAAAAGTGAAATCTTACCACTTCTTAATGGTTTGTCTAGTACTTATTCTCCATTTGCCGTAGTTGTAATTCGAGGACTTTTTGGAGCTTGTAGCTGCGCTGGTATGTGACATATCAGTGCAAACAGTGTAAACTGTGCATATCTGGCACTCGTGTTTGCTCCTAATATTTTAAACACTTCAGCTGTGGTATGGGGTTGAAAGATCCTATTCAAGCAGTATTAAAGCAGAACTAAGTAACTTTTGCCCCTAGAAGCCACAAGCGCCACTGCAGCTGTCGTGGCAAGTTATGTTTTTTCACACATTCATTGTCCGTGAGAGTAAATACTACACTGAGAAAAGACAAAGGGAGAGAGGGATATTTTACATTGTGCCACAACCCAATTATACAATGACATATTTTTTTTCCTGATCAAACTTGGCTGTAAATGCTGCTAAACTAGCGCTAGCCCACAGTTAGCTATGCCCGTTAGCCAGTTAGCTTCTTCTGGTCGTGATAAACTAAGTGACGCAAAATGTTCATCAACAAACCGAAAGCTGTAGACAGATGCAGTCAGAAATGCAAGCCAAAAGTGATTTTGTAGACAACTGAGGGAGATGTTTTCCATTAGTGTGCATTGGGGCTGCCGGGTCGGAGGCAGGGAAAGTTGTAAGTGTGGTTTTCTGGCCGGTGACACCAAGGGGAGATAAAAGACCCCCCCAATCATCCAATTACCACTTGTATTACCCCCAAAGGAACTACAAAAAGGACTTATTAAGGTAAAAAAGTTGCATAATTCTTCTTTGAGTCTTATAGTGTCTGTTCTCTTGTATGAAAACGAGGATGTGTCCACTGATTTGCCTTTTATGATGTGGAACGTAAAGGTTGCCGGTGCTGACGCTGCAAACGTATCATGCAGTTTATAATGAGAAAAGACAATAAAATATGTCACCGCACCCGTCATGCTCTAAACATCCTCACCGTGCCTGGTAAAAGGCTGGTTTGAGGCCCGTAATGTTCTATACTTGAGCTTTTCATCATGTTATTATGCTGTTCCCTCATCAAAAAAATAACATGGTGTCTTTCATTCGAGCATGTTTGAGTAATCCCGCATGTTCAACCTCCTCGTCTAAAAAATCCAGACTTTTTTTTTGATCATTCGCCGCACAAATTGCTTCCTAATGCCTGCCAGTTTTTTTTGTGTAAAGCTTCATTTACTGCAAGTCCAAGCATTTTCTTGAACTTACGTTTTAACATTCCAAGTGGCAACATCTCTCATGTTATTTGCATATGCTTGGTTTGCCGTTCATTAGTTTGTACATTTTGATTTTCTTCTTTGCCCCAGAGAGATTTTCCATTAAAAACAACATCTTACAAAACGAATGCTTTTGCCCTTTGCTACTGGTTTGTACTGTACACTTGTCACCGGCACTGCCAACATGGACTGTACATGTCCGCTCTTGCCGTCCCATAATTACAAATCTAGGAGCTCGCTGAGATTATCCAAAGGCATGAAATACTAGATAAATAAGTGATTTGCCAGCAGGCCCTTTCAAAGCTTTTTTTTTTTTTTTTTGATGGAAACGCTAATAGGATTCTTAACTTTAAGTCGACATGCAAGTATAAAAACATTAAAAACCAGAAACATGTTTTTTTTTTCTCCCTCTCTCTCCTTCACTTTCTTAAATGCTATACTTAATTTGACTAAAGCGATTTCTCCTGGCACCGCTCACTGTTGTTTGCCTGCAGTCTGCATTTGGAGAAGTAATGAAGGATTTGCGAGCGGCTTTTGAAGAATCGTTGTTTCTGGACAGGACTCAAGGCTAGAAATGTGAATCCGAAAAGCAGCGTTCGTGACCACACATGATGCCGAGCTGTTAATGAGTAGCTCTTTTCCAGCGCACACAAGTTAATGTCCTTTCAATGCAGTTCTGAGAAGCAGCATCGAGGCTATACTGTACGAATACAAAGTTACAAAGAGTTTAAGGCGAAATCCGACGGAGGAAGAAATCCAAACGCCTGCTACTTTGTTAGTATTGCCACTATTAATTCCTACAAACTGCTTCTACTTCTACTATCACTACATTATTCACTACTTCACTTTACTTACATAGTTTCTGTTCGTTAAACGACCTAGTCCGGAATTGGGGTGAGACTTCAGGTTGACCATGACCACAGCCATGTTGTTCATGTTCAAGTTCAGATTACTGCTGTTTGAAAACGTAAATACCTTTACATCGAGGTTTATTTTAGATATCATAGCATGTTAACATCATGAAGATATGGCATTGGTAATGTAATCATTCAGCAGCAATGGTAAAAGTACTAAACAAAATACTCAAAGAAACGTTAGAAAATAATGACTAAAAATGAATAGTGTAAACTAGGGGTGGTCCGTATCGTATCGCATATCGTTATTGCGATATAATTTGCTCAAATGTAAACTTCTTGAGTAAATGGTAAATGGACTCAACTTATAAAACGCTTTTCTACCTTTATCAGGCCCAAAGCGCTTTACAGCAAGGAAAAAAAGAGTGAAATATCACTGAATTACTCTTCCCAATAGGCGTAAGGCTGGGATTTATATCGTCAAATATATCGTTATTGTGATATTTCTTTTTTATATCATGACATAGATTTTAGGTCATATCGCCCTGCCCTACTGTAAACTTACTTTTCTCCCGATTACTGCTGCTATACTACAGACATTACTACAGTACCGGTGAAAAGTTTGGGAACACTTTTTATGTAGCAGCTAACATTATTTATTAGGGCTGGGACGATACAGTTCTGTCACGATCCGATACATATCACAATAATTAATGATAAGTAATTATGATAAGTAATTTGTAAAAAGAAAACAATGTGTTGATGTGTCCAAAGTTTATAAAGCTAATGCCATTTGACATTTATTGTTTTTAAGTGTTTAGGTTAAAAAGTGCTGTTACTGGAAAGCGATGTGATGATAAAACTGCCTCCAAACGCAGCATTGAAAGTATTGTGATACTTGATAAAGCATCAATACTTCCTGCAAAAAAATTGCAATCCGATCTGATATTTTGTCCCAGCCCTACTGTTTATATTGTGTGATTCTCGTTGAAGGCATTAAACTATGAATTCTTCAACATTGTCATCCTAGCAAGCAAAGCAAAAGGCGGCCATTTTGAAGAATTTGTGTCAATGGAAATAGTCTTGAAATAAAAGAAAAATCAATACATTAAAAAGTATGTCTAAACTTTTGACTGGCACTGTGCATCTGTTATCATAGGAACAACAACAACTACTACTGCTACTACTACTACTACTACTACAACTGTTTTAATTAACAATGGAGTTCGAGAGGATAGATGAAAAATAGGCAGCAGTCTGGAAGTTTATTTACCATTAGCCATCATGGATCTGCTCCTGAGTATCTCTCTGAGCTTTTGTCTGTTTATACCCCAATCAGATCAGTAAGGTCCGCGAACCAGCTGTCTTTGAACGTGCCCAGATCCCGTTTAAAGACGCGAGGAGATCGAGCGTTTAGTGTGGCTGCTCCCAAACTCTGGAACAGTCTCCCCCATATGCTCCAACCATAGAAACCTTTAAGACTGCCCTGAAGACACATCTGTTTGCGTCGGCGTTCAATTCAAGCTGAGCTGCATTATGACTCTATTGTGTGTGTTTCTCTTGTTGTTTTGTACTGGAATTTATATATCGTGCATAACCTGTATGTTAAGCACTTTGGGCACCTAGTGTTGTTGTAAATGTGCTATACAAATAAAGCCGACATTGACATTAGTGCGGGACCTGGAGACTCGAGACATTGCGCTATAGTCCTACCTTTCAAGTCTGTCCATGCTTCCACAGAAAAGGGATAAATACCCTCTCAGAGCGTCATACTGATACGCAAGGAAACATTCAGTGGCTGAGAGTGGGCGCCAGCTTGACCCAGTATGATAAATAGCAATTTAATGTTATCCTCTAACACTACTACTACTACACCAAGAATTCTGTTGAGCGTGGCCTTCGAAATTCAATCAATTATGAATACAATTCCCTTACATATATTTACATATTTAAAATCCAATCAAAATGCGTTTCGCTTCTTTGGGTTGCTGTAGTCTCTTATTCTGGCAATCATGATGAAGGTGGACGATTTCAGTGACTCTGCCAAAGTGGTGGAGCTCGTCGAAGTTTCAGAAATACTACACGGCGCAATGAGGAGATTGGACCCATTTGGTATGTAATTAAATTGGTTTGGCCGTTCGCCGGAGTGAGAGAGAGAGAGAGAGAAAAAAAAAAACATTCCTCTCTTCTCTCCTTCTCATCTCGAGTGAAAACGTATAGAGTGTTTGGCTGAAAAATACCTGCGGGGAACAGAGGCTGGTGAATATTTGTAATACAGCTCGCATTGTGCGCGGTAAATGAGTTCTGAGGTGAGTTATCTGCGGTGGTTTCCCCTTTGACATTTCTAAGGTATGCAGCTTTTGAACCATGGATTTACTGTAATCTGTTTTTATTTATTTATTTTTATATATATTATTGATGTGCGGTTGAGTTATAAACTGGAAATTGCCCGCTTTGCCATTTCAGCGGAGTGAATCGGAAAGAAGGGCGCTCTGTGTAATAGTGTTTTTTTTTTATATAGTCATGTAATCCACACGTGTTGTCCACATATGGAGCTATATGTACCACTGTTTATAGTGCCCAGTCTGTTAATGTTTCACTGTCGACTGTAAACATTCTCTCAAAAGCAGCCAGGGGGAAGAGGTCTGATGTGTTTCTGCAAGTTAAAGGGAAAAAAAAAACACCGTTGCATGTGGTGGAGCGTGAAGATGTAAAGGATAATTTCATTTGTAGTATTCGCATTCCGAGTGTCTTCTTGGGGTAAAGGCATAAGACTTAATGCCCACTTAGGTGCTATGTTTCAGTCTTTATATTTTGAAAATGATTGGATCTAAGTGGTTGCATCATTTCTATTTCTGTTTATGTGAAATTAGCATAAAGGTTTATACCACCACTGACAGCTTTCACACCTGTATCGGCTGCTACTGCTCCAATACTTCTACAATTACCACTATGAATACAGTACAGTATCAGTAGTTTTCATATGAATATCTGTATTTAGCTAATTTTACGCAATAACAGATGAAAAAGCAAAACACTGGGGCACTCAAAAAGGTTGGAAAAGTTAAAAAAGCCCATATTTTACACGGCTAACTAGAGTAAAAAGCCCATTTGTTCAGATCCCTGCACTGAAGAGCACCAAAAGGATAGGATTTTAAACAAAAACTTTAAATCCAAGCAGCACTCCTAACAATCAAGTTTTGAAAGTGGACTCAATTACAACTTAAAGGGATATTTCAGGATTTTTGACATGGGCCTCATTCCCTAGTTCCTAGAGTGTTGTTGATTTCTGGAGATATTTTTTTTGTTGTAATTCAAGCAGTTCTTATATTTGAAGAGTTTCGTGGCGCTAGGCGTGTGCTAGGCTAGCGCATTTCTATGGTATCAGCTAGCCTGCATTGAAAACAGTCTGACCCGCTCCAAAGTGCACCTGAAGCAAATCACTTATAACGCCAGACTGACCATATAAATGTCTGTGTCGATAGAGTAATTTTAACCATTTTGCATTTAAAATAACTTATATTTGAGCAGCATCAGCTTCGTGGTTGTATAAGCTACGCAGCAGCGGAGTGATCTGCTAGAAAATAGTCCCTCAAAATACGATAATTCATGTGATGCAAGGTCAGTTATATTCCAAAAATCGACACATTCATTTATATGGTTTATCTGGTGTTATAAGTGATTTACCTCAGGTGCACTGTGGAGCGGGTCAGACTGTTTTTAATGCAGGCTAGCTGATACGGTAGAAATGCGCTAGCCTAGCACACGCCTAGCGCCACGAAACTCTTCAAATATAAGAACTGCATGAATTACAAAAAAAAATGTCTCTAGAAATCAGCAACACTCTGGATAACTAATGAGGCCCTGTGTCAAAAATCCAGAAATATCCCTTTAACTCTTCTTGTCCTGCATCGAACAAAAGCAAAGACTGGTCAGAACACTTTCAGTTGCGTACAACAAAACCTTCTTTATTAGCCAATGCTGTCGCTTCCTTTCTGCGGCACAGATTAATCCATTAGAGTCAACACTGGAGGTTTGTTTATCTCACGATTGTACAAAGTACAAAGAGATCTTCCTCTTATTCAATGACCTCATCACATTATAAGCCACAAACAGCTTATCAAATGCACTCGCCTCAGAGAAACAGTCATTCTGCTGCTTACATTTAGCATGAACTTTTACCGCCGACAGCTAGAAAGAATACATTTCGCTGAACCGCATTACAATACTGCGATTAAAAACGTTTACTGTGGCTGTGCTGTATAATGGTTATTAAAGCAGCCTGTACATACTTGAAGTCACAATAGTTGACATTTATTTAACATTAGAGATTTGGTGAAACTATGATATAATAAAATACAATCCAAGTGAATCAGTGCCAAAGAGTCAATACTTTTTAACCTCTCACCACCCGCCTAAACCAAATGGATTCGGTCCTCTTTGGCTATTATCTAGGCCTGTGTAACACCTCATTTGAAAGCTAAGACCCACTGATCTTTTTCCTCGCATTGTTGCTGTGTTGTGTCACCTTTTGTATGTTTTTTTCTTCTTCTTTTTTTCCACTTTTGTCACTTTTTTGTTGAGTTTTTGTAACATTTTTGTTGAATTTTTGTCACTTTTTGGTTGAGCTTTTGTCACATTTTTGTTGAGCTTTTGTCACATTTTTGTTGAGCTTTTGTCACATTTTTGTTGAGTTTCTGGCACATTTTTGTTGAATTTTTGTCACTCTTTGGTTGAGCTTTTGTCACATTTTTGTTGAGCTTTTGTCACATTTTTGCTGAATTTTTGTCACATTTTTGTTGATTTTTTGTCACATTTTTGTTGAATTTTTGTCACGCTTTGTTTGAGTTTTTGTTGAATTTTTGTCACATTTTTGTTGCGTTAACATCCTTGTTTTCCTCTCATTTTTTTGTGGCTATTTTGGTGCTTTTTTCCCCAAGAAGCTTTTTGATTAGGGTAGAGCCAAACTGGAGAAAATGGGATCCGTTCAGGTGGGAGTCAAGAGGTTAAACCAATTACTGCTTTTTCAGAACCAATGTTTTGTAGACACACATTTACAACAAATGAATGAATACAGGGAGGATAAAGCAATGGTTCTGATTGTACATGCGTGCACATAAAGGAATCAGGATCAGCACTGTCAATGCCAGCCTTGAAATATATTTGAATCAGATCAAAAGGTAAATAGAAGCTCTGCACACCTAAGAAGGTGACAGGTGCGTAAGAGAGGAGGATGCTTAACTTGAAAAATAATGAAAAGCTCTGAGACCGAAACGCTGCGGCAATAAAAGTGGGAAAAGAGACTGGGACAGTGTGTGGGAGCTTTTCTTTATTTTTCAAGTGAATCAAATCAAAAGTCAGAGAGTACTTCTGAATTCTTGTAACCATAAAGTGGGCGGTTCGAATGGTGGACGTGCCCGTGCAATACAAGCATGAGCCATATTTATTATTAACGTGTCCATACTGTCCTGAGTTTGTCATAATGCATCCACAATATTCTCAAACACAACCCGCCTGAGAGAACCAGCCATTTGTGATGTTTGCATCCAATTTATTTTTCACCGCACGGCTTCAACAGGGAAAAGAAGCCGTATGTGACCACAGTCTGAACAGCGTGAAAATGTTGGTATTATAAGAAGTGAAAGGGGGAGCCACAGTGGATAAATTGTGACCTATAAATGCTAAAGCTGTGAGGTTTTTGTTGTGAGGAAAAAAAAACACACCCCGATCTGCAAGTGGATTGAGCTGCCCAGCTGAGTCTTTCTTACCAAATCGGCCTGGCGTGGCGTTATAATAGCTTTTCCTTGTACGCGTCCTGTCAAGTTAACTTAGTCTCTGTGGGGGCTATTTTAGTGTTAGCCAAAGAGTCGATTGGAGAAACTACAACTCTCCGCTGTGTCGCCGCTCGTGTCCACAGAGACAAGTGGGAAATAAACGTCTACAGCTGACCGGCTACAGTAAATAAAAGCGGCTTAATATCAGAAAGCTTGTATTATAGTAGTGGTGATTCTCGAAGTAAAGGTTGGTAAGATGTGGTTATTCTTGGAGAGTGTTTAGTTATAACATACACCAGGGCTGAATTTAAGAACCTACAAAACACTTCTGTTGTCCGCTAAAGCGATCCGTCTGCTGTATTTGACCCATCCTTCAGCCAGGCTATAGATGCAGACGGCATCTCTGGAATCTCCCATATACGGTCATGTTTGAAAACAGTTAAGGGGGAAAACAATTTGGAGAAAAATCTAAACTTTCTCTGATTATTCAAAAACTACTTTAACAAATGATGAATTATGAATATAGTTTTCTACTAAGTAAAGATACAAAGACATGGAGTGGAGCAAAGTGGTTCAACAGCCCATAAATACATAAAAAAAACGGAGAATGCTAACAGCAGTTAGTAGCGTGCTAATGCTAATGCTAGCGCTTGCTATGACTGCCGTTTTTTTCACTTCTACTGAACAATCTGCTGTGAGAAATTATCAATATGGATCTGAATTACACTTGATTTTATTTGTATGTGATAAAAAAGTTCATATTCCACCAGAAAATGGCTTCTCTAAAGATTCTATTTTCCCCCTCGGCGAGGCCACGCCCCCTTCTATGACGAGATGCCGTCTGTATCTATAGCTAAGGCAATCTGTGGACCCCTCTCCAAATCTGCATTTCTTGATTGGGGCTATCAGAGCACCCGAAGGGAAGCCCCAGACATGGAGATCCAGCCTTTTTGCTTCTGATACTGATGCTGGAGTATCTTTGAGTATCAAAGTATACCAAGAGACTTTCTTAATGGAAAAGGCCACCGTTTTTCCATGCTGAGATATGTTCTTACCTGAGCTTAGACGAGTTGATGCGTACCTGTCTGGTCTTTGTGTGTGTCAGTGGAAGTGCGTGGTAGCTTCACCCCCCGTTTGGAGCTATAGGAATACACTGGGAGAGGCCAAATGCTAACAACATCTTTGGTCATTTTGCGTGACTGAAGGCACACACAAAGACCAGACAGGTACGTATCAACTCGTCTAAGCTCAGATAAGAACATATCTCATTATGTAAACCGATGGCCTGTTCCTTTAAAAGTGGCTGCAGTGAGTGAAAAAAGTCTCTTTTCTCCAGTGTGAGATCAAGTCTTATCTTTTTTTGCAAACTAGATGTTATATATCAATTCTATCCATTAATAAACTATAATATAAACGTAACGTGACACAAGAATCTCTGGACTTTTCTACACTAAATATCCTTAAATGGACCCAACCTGCTGATAAAGGTATATTTTTCTTCCTTTATCAGGCCCAAAGCGCTTTACAGTAAAGAACCAGTCACCCATTCACACTCTCATTCATACACCGATGTACGCAGACACTGGAGGCAAGTAGGGTGAAGTGTCTTGCCCAAGGACACAACGACAGTGTGCATTTGCAGGAGCTGGGATTCGAACACACTACTTTTTTATCACGAGAAGACTCGCTCCACCAACTGTGCCACCGTCGCCCCATTATTATTCTTTCTCCAGCATGTCCATATTCACTTAAAACGGTGAGAGCTAAAACAAGTTCCATTTCGGATATTTTCAATTCATACCTGACACCGTATTTTTCAAAGAAGCTGAAGTGTCTTTGACTGTCCAAAGACAATCATCATCATCATCAGTGTAAGCTCCTATATCTGATGCTAGTATTGGATCGTTGCAACACACATTGCAAATAATAATCTCAGTATCAGAATTAAAAGTGCCAAATATAATTTAGGTACTTTTTAGGTATTGTTGGAGGTATCGCTGACAGCTATATCCTCCTGTGGTTTGTTGCTTTCTTTTGGACAAGACCAAATTCAATCCCAAAATGTATCATAGCGTAAATTTGTGCCATTGCGACTGCAGATTTGCCAGAACAATACATTTTCAATTTCCTATACAGTATTTGTCACACTGTCACAGTCTAGCACAAAACCTGGGTCAAAAGTCAAACGCGGAACAGCAAAGAGGCGAGGTGCGACAATGAGAAGCTAATTAGCGTGGTCTACTGCTGTTGTGCTAATTACACTTTGCAGAGTGGGTTTGTTTGTGTGCGAGTGTGTGTGAGAGAGAGAGAGAAAGAGAAAGAGAGAGTTGATTTTTA
Source organism: Gobius niger (assembly GCF_951799975.1). Taxonomy (NCBI): domain Eukaryota; kingdom Metazoa; phylum Chordata; class Actinopteri; order Gobiiformes; family Gobiidae; genus Gobius; species Gobius niger. Next base: position 8,303,267 of record NC_136871.1, on the reverse strand, counting down.
TTCAAAGGCTTAATCCAACAAGCGCACTGAGTGAATTAAAAAGCGGTGTATCAGTGGGAACAAGGCTCTCTGTCTCCTCGGTGGGAAGGCGGAGATAGCGGAAGAAGCTATAGAGGGAAGCCAATACACCTCCAGGCCATTGACGGCGTGCCACGATTCCTGCTTTGTGTACAGTACACACTGCCAGCTCACATCTCAATACAGTGTTGTGCTCCTGTTTTGAGTGCGGCTGATCGATTTAAGAGGAAATATCTCATTGTGGCTCTACCTGACAAATACAGTGTTTGTGGTTTGATTCATGATTTTGTCTATTTCTTTAAAAAATTTCTGCAAGGCCATTTATAGACTTACTACAGAAATACAAAACTCAATGTACAGGGACAAGAAAGTAACTGCACATGTAAAGTGCAAGGTTTAATAAAGGCGTACAAAGTGTAGTTGCAGGTGTTTAGGCCTTCATGTAGATGTGTGAGCTTTATAAACGGCATACTAGTTTCATAAATTGTGTAATAATAGAAATATTGTTGTTAAAGAGACTAGATGCAAGTTGGTAATTTTATGCTCACTACTGCCACCTCAGGTCTTATGCTTAACTGCAGCTTCTATATTAAAGGAACAGGCCACCGTTTTTCCATACTGTGATATGTTACCTGAGCTTAGACGAGGTGATGCGCACCTGTCGGTCTTTGTGTGTGCCCTCAGTCACGCAAAACGACTAAAGATGTTGTTAGCATTTTCTCCCAATTAATTCCTATAGCTCCAAATGGGGGTGAAGTTAGAAGCGACCACGCTCTTCCACAGGCACAAAGACCAGACAGGTACGTATCAACTCGTCTAAGCTCAGGCAAGAACATATCTCAGTATGGAAAAACGATTGCCTGTTCCTTTCAAGGGGCTGGATGCAAGTTAGCCATTTTATACTCACTACTGCCACCTCAGGTCATATGTGTAACGGCAGCTTCTATATTAAGCTCATGCATGACGGCACCTTTTTGAGTGACAGTGCAGGATTTTAGAGGCAGTTGTGGTGAACAGGTCTGGGCTCATTCTACACATTAGGACATGGCTGACATGGAGGGGGAGGAAAATATTTAGTTTCAACATTTTTAAAACACCCTGTATAGTCCCTTTAACAGATTAAAGACATAACAACAGGTTGACTTTGAAATTAAGTTGTACTGAATCCATGATCTTTATTAACTTAATATACGTAGATTAACTTGTTAAAGACCATGGATTCAATACAACTTAATTACACAATTGATGTTCTGGAATTAAGAGGGGGAAAACAAATACATGACTTACAATATTCAAAATTAACAAGAGAAAACAGAGAGGATTCAAGAGTAACAAGGCGTGACAAGGGGAAATTACTGCATAATAAATGTGCAAACACACAGTAACTAATATGTGAGACGCTATGGTCTGTAACTACAAGTAAAAAGAGGGAACAGGGAAGAATAAAGAGTAACAAAGCAGAACACTTTGTAGACCTTTATTACACCTTTCACTTTAATATGCAATTGCCTGTACTTACATGTGTTATTACTTTCTTGTTACCTGTAACTACACATGGAACACTATCTTAATTGTATTCGTCAGTCATTTTCATCAATACTTGAATAAGACGAGGAAAAGGCTGCTGCTATGATGTGGGCTACTCTAACCATTATAACAGCAAAACGTGTTTAATTAAAGGATTTTTTTTTAAATCTTTATGTATTACGTGGATTTTTTTCGTCATCTATGCTCCTAAGTCCCAAAAAATATCTTGAACACCTGCGTCACATTTTCATTAGAGCTATACTGTAAATACTAGACCTATTTTTCCCAAGCTTGTTGCTGCCATAAATGAAGCCTTGAAGTGTCCATAACAAATGCGCTACAAACTGTCACTCTGCACTGCTGAATGTAAACACAGGTGTGGTCCGAGCCTTTTACACGCGTTACCAGAGCCGCAAAAATGCTTTTAGTTTAATAACAGGGTAAATATTTTGGTTTGGCTGGAAACAGTACTTTTAGAGTTGGTGTAAAGCCACGAGGACTCTGCAACTCTAATGAAATGAAAAAGTAGATTTTACGTCGCCCGCTGGGCTTTTCTCTTATTAGAGCAGCATTTCGTCATTGTTTTGGCTTGAGGCTACAGTAAACCCGGTCCGTCCTCTATCTGCAGATTGAAATTGTAACTTTTTCTAAAACTAGACAGTAACACCCTGTCAGTCAGCCGAAGGACTTCAACAGCACAGATCTCTGCCAAGGCACTGAGCCAATCTCGCAATGGGAAACATCCTTTGTGTTTTGCTACGGCTTGCTGTTGACATATTGGTTAAACTTTAGGACCCCTCTAAACAAGACATTCTGAATCTTAGTGGAACTTTCCTGGTTAAAAAAAGGTCAAAATACATAAAATAAAATGACCACTGTAATAATAAGTAAAGGCAGCAGTTGTGTTTTTGCCAATGGCTACAATCTGGTGTGGTGTTAAAATTATTAAAAGCACAGTAAAGACATATTTAAAAGATTATGCTCTTAATTGTGACTTGTCTGAATGCTTACAACACATTTTGCTTTTGTTCTTCAGAGTATATAAGTAGTATATTATTATGTATTATATATACAAGGGGCTGGATGTCACTCTTTTTTATTGTACAGTCCACAGCTCATCAACAAAACACTCCACAAGAGCCACAATTACATTGAATGAAAGCTTAAACCCATGGCTTGAAGTCTGAATCTCTTGTTTTTTTAATATACTTTTGTATTAAATAGTTATTAACCGACAAAGACATGGAAATAGACTGTGACCATGTGCCTCACGTGCAGGGCAGGTTGTCACAGTGCATGGGGTTGGTTGGGGAAAATTCAAAATTGATATTAAAATACTCGCCAAACGAAGCCTGGTATGCTCCCATCACTATTATGGAGTACTGTATTTTCCGGACTATAAGTCGCTCCAGAATATAAGACGGACCGGCCAAAATATGCGTAATGAAGAAGAAAACAACAGGTGTACGGCATGCTAACGTGACACATTGATGGTTAGCTACAAAAACAGCAAACTAGATAGACGTCACATAAACAGTTCAGATAACTATAGCATAAAGAACAAACCAAACTCTCGATCTCACTCCAAATCACTAAATCCATTGAAACCTTCATCCTCTGTGTCACTTCTGAACAATCGCCATGGCAACTACCTGGGCATGGAGGCGGGACTGCACCGTCGACAAGCCTCTCCCGGCAGCACGTTTTTCAAGCTCTCATTTGCGGACTCGTTCCTCTTGCTGTGGCCATCGAGCTTTTAGCCCGTGATTATCTTTGTTTGTTTTCTTCATTGGGGTAAGAGTAGCCTCCAACTGTCTTTCTGCTGCTCGATTAGCCTGCAGTGCCCTCTAGTGGCATGTGAAATTATATATTTTGATTTAAAAAAAAAAGGAAAAATCACAGTCGCTCCGGAGTATATGCACCCCCTGCCAAACTCTGAAAAAAAGTGCAACTTATAGTCCGTAAAATGCAGTATTTTTTTATTGTGTGTGTAAAATGTGTGCTCAACAAATGGTTATGATCAAATTGATATCGTGAAAATATTGATGCTGTTTAGACGCATGTGACAACCAGCCCGAGCTGACCTTTTGACAAAAAGCTAGACCTAGTTTTCAAATCACTTTAACTGGAAAGCTGAATTAGTGTTCAATTCAAAGCTATGATCTATGGCTTTTTTTAATAGATTTTTTTTATTTATTTCATTTAATCACCTCCAGGTTTTTAACACAAAGCCAAATCGGACAAATCTTCTCATTTCAATATCTTTTGTCCGAATGGAAACATATCACAGCAGGAGAACTTAAAGGGTTAGATGCAAGTTGGCCGTTTTATACTCACTACTGCCACCTCAGGTCATACGTGTAACTGCATCTTCAATATTAAGCTCGTGCATGACGGCAATTCGGACCCGAAGTAACAACTTTTTGAGCGACAGTGCAGGATTTTAGAGGCAGTTGTGGTGAACAGGTCTGAGCTCTACACATTAGGACATGGCTGGAACATGTAGTGGGAGGAAAATACATCATTTTAACATTTTTAAACCCATATAGTCCCTTAAAACATGCTGTTCAATGACAATATCAAGTCACAGCGCCCCCTAATGTGGCTATAAAAAGCAACGTGACAACCAACCCGTGTGACAGCCCCGCTCTCCCCTCCCACAGTCGCTGCTCGTCATGTGGAGATCGTGTTAACAGACTTCACTTTGGTGATATTATCTAATGTAAGACTGTCTGGTCAATGGCTTGTCCTATTGTACTTTAACACAATCCCATCAGCGCTCATACCGCACAAACAGACCCGCAGCGCTTACTGTAACAGCAGCGGGAACAGGCAGGTCTGGGGTAAGGCATTACGGAGGTGACGACGGCCCTAATTGCGGATAAACAGTTAATAAGCCCGCGGGTCGAGACGCACTCTCTCTGTGTGTGCCAGAACACTCCGCTGTAATAATAACCTCTCTTCCTTTGCCCCATTCTGACATTTCTCTCATGCTTTTGTCTCCATCCTCCCCCCCCCTCTGTAGGATTTTCTCCCTGCCTGCCTCTCATCAGCCCGTATTAGTTGCAAATGCAGAACTAAGTGGCTGTGACAACATTCGCCGATGCTCCAGCTGCCACCCATTTATTGAGTTATTAAAGTAATGTAGTGTGATTAAAAATGCTAATTCTCTCCAAATCGAATGCCAGCTTACATCTTTTTTTTTTTTTCCTTTTTTTTTTTTACAAGCTGATTTAATTACATGGAAAATGAAACAAAGGCGCGTGATTTAATCTTTGCAGCCAATTGCCTTTTTCATACCAAAATGGAATTAGCCCCCGATCAGAATGAATGTTAGGGGTGCAAAAAAAAAATATATATTGAAATTGGACGTTTCTATGTTATGTAATGAGGTCGTGGTCGGGAATGAACTGATATCATTTTATGCAGATCAGGTTAGTTGTTATGAGAATTTTTTCTTGACAAATGGGGCCATATTCGTTTCACTTTTTATTCCTCTGTTTACAGAATTATGCTACGATGAAAATGTTCATGCCCATGGAACACCTTAAATCCCGCTTCAAATCAGATAATGTTTACAAAAGATGTATTTTTCATTTGACATGATACGAAATAATCTGAATTGAGAAAAATGTTTATGTGACCAGACCTCTTAAAGGAACAGGCCACTGTTTTTACATACTGAGTTATGTTATCACCTGAGCTTAGACGAGTTGATGTGTACCTGTCTGGTCTTTGTGCATGCGCTCAGTCACGCTAATGTTGTTAGCATTTAGCCTCTCCTCTCCTCTTTGAGGCCAAATGTGAAGTTAGAAGCGACCAAGCTCTTCCACGTTTTTTCCCTATTTAAATACAGTTACGTTAGTTACATGATCCAAGTCTAGTTACGCAAAATTAAACATGTCGATCTTCACTCCTAAAGAATTCTGAAGCTACTACTGTGCGGACGTCGAAATGCTCCTACAGTGTTATTATGCCTTACGATAGAATAACACTTTATATCCACTTAGAAAATCGATATGTTAAATTTTGTGTGACTATACATGGATCATGTAACTACTCACATATTTAAATAGGGAAAACCTGGAAGAGCTTGGTCGCTTCTAACTTCACTCCCGTTTGGGTCCATAGGAAAATACTGGGAAAGGCTAAATGCTAACAGCATCTTTGGTCTTTTTGCGTGCCCTCAGTCACCAGACAGATACGCATCAACTCGTCTATGCTCAGGTAAGAACATATCTCAGTATGGAAAAACGGTGGCCTGTTCCTTTAATTCAAGTAGATTTACGTCCTTAAGATGATTATTCTTTTTCCAGCGTAAGGACATTTTTGCGGGGGACGACGGCTTAAAAAACTCCTCCCTTACTATTTGTGGGCTTCCCTCTCCCCTTCTTTGCTGGGAGCGGGACAATCCTAACTGTAACCCTTAACCTGAAGTCCTTGGAGCATCAGGCAGATCAAACACTGGCTGTCTAATAGTGTTCCGTGATTACATGTACTAATTGTTTTATGTCAAATGCCCAACACAACACAATTCATACTAGTTTGTTGTTTGTGATTATGATCCGAAGGTTAATCTCAATTAACAGTTCTCAAATGCGTACAATTATTTATCCTCTGGTCCCTCCCTTTTGAATAAAGGGTGAGTGTTGCAAATAAATGCAGAAGGACATTAGCAATATTTTCATTCTCTGGAATTCAATTTAAATTCATTGTTATGCCCGAGGGGGTTTTCAAGCTACATTGCCATTTGTCATTGCCCAAAAATTGTGTACCGTATGTTCCCAGTATTGGCCAGCTCTAATGTATGCATACCTTACTTAAAAAACAGTTCTTTTAAATAAATCAGTCGAAAGTTTCTCCAGTGTTGTTATGAATGGTGCTGTCTTCTCTGGATAATTTCATTCTCCCTGGGGGATTAGTTCACTCTGCTTTCCCTGGCTCATTTTGGCTGCTCATTATACATTCATGTATTCATTTATATAATGCGCAACACTGCAGCTTCTTCTGGACAAATCACTCTTGTTTTGGCCGGCGTTGGATGATACATGAACATTTTCTCTCTTTGAATTCTTACTTCAAACACTTTTCTTCCTCTGCAGTTTCAGCTGAAAATGCACATTGGCTTTTGAACAGCTCCGGATTGAATCAGCCGCTGAAAATGTAATTCTCATTTAAATAATAAGATAGAAGTTGATCGCTTGATCTTCACAGAGCACTTGTGCTGAGCAGCAGATAGCAGCGCCCCACAGCCTTATCGAAGCTCTTACGAAACCACTGCAGGACAGGGCCGTTTCTGGCTTTAACGGGGGCCTCGGCACGACGCCCTGTTACCAGCTTTATAAGGAATCTATAGGTGTATTTATGCACCCAAGCTTTAGACTGAATGTTTGTTATTATGTTCTATTTCTTATTTACATTATCCTTTAAGCCTGAGCTTTAAGCCTGAAATCTGCTTTAGAAATTAAAATGTTTGTCATCTCTGCAGTCAGACATAATGCAATGTAAATAAATCAATGAAAAGTACGCATTGACCTGAAACATGCAAACACATAGTAAGTAAGTAATCTTTATTTATATAGCACCTTTCACAGGCAAGGGCCACAAAGTGCTTCACAACACAGTAAAAGCAGAAATTACATACAATATAAAAAGGGGTCACAACAACACAGAAATCATAGCAGCCCAAAAGTAGCTAATTAAAAGCTTGAACAAATAAATGTGTCTTAAGTTCGCATTTGAAAGAATCAACAGAGTCAATAGAGCGCAAAGAGGGTGGAAGATCATTACAGAGCCTGGGAGCAAGAGCCTGGAAGGATCGGTCACCTCTAGTACGAAAACTCGTACGTGGAACCCTTAGCAGATTCTGATCCACAGACCTCAGAGCCCGCGCAGGGGTGTAAGGCTGGACCAGAGCACTGATATAAGAAGGAGCCTGACCATGCACGGCTCTGAAGGCTAGAACCAGAACTTTAAACTTGATCCTAAAAGACACTAATGAAGCTGTTTTAAAATAGGGGATATGTGGGTCCTCCTGTATATAGTTAATATCTAAATCATTCATCAACTTGGGAGAGAAAACTGAGCTGAGCTAAATTACAGATAATACATGTGCAGTGTGTTATTGAAAATGTAGACTAATGGTTATTCATGAGAAAAATATTAAAATAAATCAATCTGAAGAACAACTTTAAAGGCGCATTGCGTAACTTTGTAATTACGATCATAAATTACAGTATGATCGTAATTTTGGATCATACTGTTGCCAGCAAAACAAAACGTGCTCCTAAAGACCTGCTCGACACAGTAAATGCTATTGCCTTGGGTGATCAAAGAAGACAGGATTTTATGCTTTTGAAAATATGACTTATTTGTATGGATAATTGTAACATCAGTTGTAATAATTATCTTTTTATTTGAAGAAATGTTGGGCAGAAAAGTTATTTTTTTGTCTTAATTTTAAGCTACTGACAGGAAGTAACATAGATAAAGGTAAAGTTCCGTAGCTGTTTGACTCATTTCTCATTGACATAACATGGTCGGCATGGCAACAGTTTGAAATTGTTTGCCTCTATCTATGTCACTTCCTTTCGGTGTCCAACTGACTCTGTGCATGAATTAAAATCATAACAACGCCGCCCAAGAAGTGACTTCCTGTTTCACTCAGCACGCCAAAATAAAAGCACTCAGCTCGTCTCATTGATTAGTTCAGCGGGTACTTGCAACATTACAAGAATTTAATTAAATACACACATTTTAAGTGTTTTGTCTGTTAACGGGCAGAAAGAAAGTTGAACTCATGAACTGCTGAACTAATGAATAAGATGTTGCTTTTATTTTGGCGTGCTGGATCGAAACAGGAAGTCACTTCTTGGGCAGCGTTGTTATGATTTGAAGTTGTGCACAGACTCAATAAGGAAGTGAAACTATTAACATCACAAAAATGGTCAAACTAAAGAAAATTGTGAACATTGTGTCTAATGTGTCATACACACTTTAAATGGGGCTGCCTCTAGCCGACATCTCCATGGAAACGTGGTGGGGATGTCCCTGCGCTCAGTAAAGTGGTTAAAAGTCAGGTCTTAGGAGAGGTGAGCCGCACAGAGCAAAGGCACATAATAGTTTGTTGAGTTTTAAGATATTTTTCAACAAAAAAACAATTTGAGTGACTTGTAGGGCCCCGTAAACTTGCTTCATAGCTTGAACCGGCCCTGGCTCTCCACATTGTCCACTGGATCCTTTTCAAATCTCTCAGCATTACCCTCTACATTTTGACCTGCAGGTGAGTGTGTGAAATAGCTGCTACTAAGTGTAAAGCAGAGCATATATACGGTGTGTGTGGACCGAGAGGGCGCACATGGACCAGACATAACAGAGGCCCGTCAGCTCAGCGTTCTGTCTCCGAGCGGGAAAAGCCTCTTCACAATGACCCCTCTGTTCTGTCTGTCGTACAGCGTGCTCCAGGTGGCTTTCTATGGAAGTCACATTCTCAGAAATATGGACCAAAGGCAGCAGAAATAAAGGTTGTTATTCATGTTACATCAGTAGCCGCCATCATGCAAAAAAGTGGCATTGATTTGAGCAGGTAAGTAAAATGATCTGACACGTTTCTTATTTTAAGTGCAAGATACTGCATCACTTATTATATTATTATATTTACACATATTTTGCACCCAGTTTTAGAAAGAGGTAAAGCATTTTAGGCAGTCCTGATTGGATCTTGATCTCACCCTGATGGTGTTTGTAAGGTCAAATATTTCATGAGGTGGTGCTTTTTGTGTAACGTTTGGCATCTCTGGAATCGCCCATATATGGTTATGTTTGAAACAGTTAAGGGGGAAAACAATTTTGCGAAAAATCTAAACTTTCTCTAATTTTTCAAAAACTATGCTGTAACAAATGCTGAATTATGAATATAGTGAAGATACAAAGACATAGAGAGGAGCAAAGTGGTTTAACAGCTCATAAATGCATTAAAAAAACGGAGAATGCTAACATGATGCTACATGTTAACGTCGTGCTAGCGCTTGCTATGACTGCTGTTTTTTCGCTTCTACTGAACAATCTGCTGTGAATAAACATCCATATGGACCCAATTTAAACTTGACTTTATTTGTATGTGATAAATACGTTTATTTTTCGCCAGAAAATGATTAAAAAGAGTAAAAAACTGTGTTTCCGAAAAGATTCTATTTTCCCCCTTGGCGAGGCCACGCCCCCTTCTATGACGAGATGCTGTCTGTATCTATAGAGCAAGCTGAGGATTTGTTTCCTGCATAAGATCTTTGTAGCTAAAAGTACTTTATACTATATTTAAAGCGTCTAAACTTAGTGATTGTGTTGAAGTCTGAATTGAAGTATTTGAATGTATTTGCACGGGTGACCTTTGAAAATCAGGACTCTTTTCACCTTCGCTGTTTCACACATGAGATGCCGAGGTTCCAGCTGCAGAGATGCAGAGATCTGAGCCGCGGCACAAACAGGCAGTGGATTTCGAGCTTCACTGGTCTGTGATCCATACTGATCAGTTCTTATAATGGAAAGCTCAGATTTGCTCAAAATGCATTTTTCATTGATTTGCCATTCTATTCTTCCATGTCCGCGCCGTATATGCTTGACTGTATGGAACATAACAAGCCGTACAGAGCCGGGGGAGAGAGGGGGGTTGGAGGTGCAATGGCAGTTCGCTGATTTCTGATGTATGGTTTGATTATAGTCTTTTCATCCTGCTGAAGGCTGGCTGCATTTGCCTCTTCCAAGAAAAAACACACCTCTATACTGGTTTCATAATTAGTCACAATCCAATCAAAAATGCAGACCGCCGCAGTAGCAAATCTCTAATGCTGCAATGATTTCGGTATTACGCTGTTAAAAGTGTTATTTTATGTCAGCAATATGGTTTGAAAAGTGCTTGAATTGATGGATTTGAGGTTTGTGCTGTCTTGAAATAAGATCGTCAGTGGAACGAATTAACTTGAACACTTAAGATGAGACAAAAAAAGGTAAGTAAGAAAATTCATTCTTGTTCCATTGACGATAAAATGGTCCAAACCTTCTCATAGCCAGCACAAATTCCAATAATTCAAGCACATTTAAGTCATTTTTGTATTAGATAAGATTGCGTTTTTTCCAGTGTACTGCATCCTTTGCAAACATGTACTATAAAACCTTGTAACCCCGCAGTTTACTAGCCCGTGGAGACCAGAATGATGCCCCTCTGTATTTCCTTAAACAGAGCTGATATCAGTCTGGGACCCACGCCATCGTTGGCGGCATCAGAAAAAAAAAGCATTCTTCCAGTCGGTGGTAAATGAACACAAATACATCGACAGTGGGTGAGTTTCATGATTCATAATCCTGTGTGAATATTAACGCAGAACCACTAGTAACACTGCATCAATGACAGACGCCCGCCCTTCCCTGATGGTTTACTCTGCTTCCTGTTTGTTTGCGTATGTACCGGCGTGGAAACGTAGTTGATGCCACAGTCACCAAACTCAGGCGCTCATACAGCGGTGAGTCTGGTACGTATCAACTCGTCTAAGCTCAGGTATGAACATATCTCAGTATGGAAAAACGGTGGCCTGTTTCCTTTAAAGGGGCTGGATGCAAGGTAGCCATTTTATACTCACTACTGCCATCTCAGGTCATATGTGTAACTGCAGCTTCCATATTAACACCTTTTTGAGTGACAGTGCAGGATTTTAGAGGCAGTTGTGGTGAACAGGTCTGGGCTCATTCTACACCTTTGGACATTGTTGGAAAATAGGGGGAGGAAAATAGTTACTTTTAATATTTTTAAACTCTATATAGTCCCTTTAAAGAGGGAGTATTATGCTTTTTTCAATCACATTGCACACTACAATGATGACGAAACCTTCTGTTGGTCTGTAAATGCAGTAAATTAGAATAACTGCCTTATATAAAATTGCTCTCTCAAAATGGCTGTAGCGAATGTCTTGAAATAGGCCTCTGTCTCTTTAAGAACCTCTGACCCTTTCCGACACGCCCCCTCCACACTCTGTCTGTGGCATCAGTGGGGAGGGGGTTCTGCTGAGGAGCAGTGGTTGGTTACTCGGCTGGTGACGAAAGCTCGGAGGCGTCTCCAGGAGGTGGGGGCGTTCCTAGGAGGACTCAGGCAAACCTATCCCTAAAATGGCTGCCATCAGAGTTTTTACAGATTACTCAAAAATACGTGAATGTGCCAAGGCAACACTTCAGGCATGTTTTTAATGAGGGAATGACATAATAACATGATGTAAAGCTTGAAAAAGTCGATTTTGCATAATACCCCCCTTTAAACAAATTCAGCAGCAGTTCTGACACAAAGGCTTCCAGTTGTGTCCAATTTGATTTTGAAGATAAAAATCTCCCCTCATTCCCCTGTCTGAATGTTTACAAGTCTCGCTAAATGAAATATGAGATTTTTTGCATTTGCATAAAAAATGTAGTATTTAGGCATTAATAAGCAATATATTTGTCATGCTGCTGATGTAGAAACCGTGAAAATGTGTAAATTGTTGCAAATTGAATTGCAATCACAGTAATTCTCTGAGAAGTAAGATTCATCATGCAGCCCTTCCCCTCTTTTTTTGTCTCTTTAAATGAAAGACACATTTGTCCTCGGATGTAATTTATCACTACGCATCTTATCAGCGCCATGACATTTAGATTTGTCTTAATAGACCATTCTCATTCACAATATCCAAGAGCAGCACAACACAATCCAACAGCGAGCCAAACAACCACTCAGATGGCAAACAATCGCACACAATTATGCAATAAGCATAATCATAATATGTACTAAGTAATTACCATTCAGCATTCCTCAACATTTGAAATAAGATAAAATAAAGCAAGTTAAAAAGGCAATGGTTAGGAATCTAAAGTCTACATCCTAAACAACACACTTTGCCTTTCCTCACTCCAAATGAAACAGGCACTTCCATGAATCCATGAATGGCACTCACAAACACTGATTGAGAGATACAAATGGAGAATAGCTCTTTTTGTCATCTGAGCCATACCCCCCCCCCCCCTCCCAACCCCCACTTCCTTTCCTGCAGCAGCCTGGCAACCATTCAATACCATTTACCTCCTACTGGGGTATAATATTGATATTCATAAACGTAGTCTGAATAAAAGGCCAGGAAGCAGAGGTATTAGGGAGCGTGAGTGGAGCGCAGGTGTCCGCCATCTTTGCTTCATGATATCGTCGCATCACTTTCATTGTGACAAATATGGACTGGCAGTTGCAATTCAAAGCCGAGAATACATCGCCGAAGGTCCTACAAGAGAGGTATAGCCTTGGAAATGTAAATAGATCTTTCTCATCTGCGGCGCACTATTCGTTTTGTGTTTCTTTCGAGTGCCCTTGCGCTTAGCTGACTTTATACTTTTGACCATGTGATGCTGTGATTCTCTTTGAAAACATAAGTGGAGTTGAGAAATCCTTGTTGTTCTGAAGAGCTCCAAATGCTCTATTCCACCCGGTGATGTCATAAGGTGGTGATCTCCAGGAAGTGCTTACTTGTGTCCACCCACTCGTAAGACAAACTCGACCACTTTTGTTCATACATTTTCTCTTAAAACACTCCTTTAATCTTTGACTATTGATTTCCACGTGATTTGAAAAGTGGGATTGAATTTAATCTGATCTTTTCAAAACATAAAGTTAAATTATACTTGATTTTGGTTGATGACATAGGTTTTTTGTTCAATGTGAAACGGTTAGGGCACAATATATTGCCAAATTACAATCAAAATGTATTTACTTACTTTACTTTATTTGTCCCCCTTGGGAGAAATTTGGTTCGGACAGGGTCTTTAGTAAGACATTAAGACATCTCAGATACAATACACAACAATACATGTTAACAAAAGACTCACAAGTTCAGTTTTCCTGATTTTGTTTTATTTTAACCTTGTTTTGGTCCACTGCAAAAAGTAATTAACTAGACTAGTATAAACATCTCAATTTGAGCATAATAATCAATTTGTGTTGTTGTTTTGACTAGTTAAGATGTTGTTGGGCATTTGTCCTAGATTATTTCACTTGTTCTGAGATGTTTCTGACTCATTTCAATACATTTCGTCCTTATTTCAGGTAATTTTCTTTGCCAATGGGGTAAGAAAATTGTTCTTATCTCATTGGCAATATTACTTTCTTATTTCAAGCGAGATTTACATTAGAACTGGTAGGAAATCTCCTCAAATAAGCAAAGTAAACTTGGTCCGATTTGGAAAGGTGTCTAAATGAGTGAAAACCACTCAAAACAAGATACAAAACAAGATTCCTCAATTCCAGTCCAATGCTTGATATTTACTTTTTGCAGTGTCCATATTTATTAGTATTTTTGGTCTTGACACAATTTAACAAACAACAAAATACAAGTCGCTCATGATTTTCAAAAAGAACAACAATAAAAGCATTTGTGACACATGTTTGGCTGTAACATTTTTGCCGGTTTCAAAGCGTGACCCTATATTTCCCCTCCGTCGCGTCTCCTCACTACTGTTGTTGTCACGGCAACCAAGAGCACATGGTTACGCACGCGCACAGAAGAAGTGAGAAAGGTAGAGGAGCGAGACTTGAGACTTAATGGGGCTAGATTCAAGTTGGCCATTTTATGCTCACTACTGCCACCTCAGGTCATACATGTAACTGCAGCTCCTATATTAAGCTTGTGCATGACGGCAATTCAGACCTTTTTGAGTGACAGTGCAGGATTTTAGAGGCAGTTGGGGTGACCAGGTCTGGGCTCATTCTACACATTAGGACATTGTTGGAACACGTACGGGGAGGAAAATACATAATTTTAACATTTTTAAACTCCGTATAGTCCCTTTAAGTGAGATCAGGATGAAGACGCCACAGGTGAATGGGATATTGGCTTATAACCACTTTTATATGGTGATTTTCTTGTTGTTGTTGGTTGTTTTTCTTTAGCGCCATGCTAAGGAACGCTAGTAGGCTATGCTACAACTTGTCGGAGTTCATCCAAAACGCAAAGCTCGAGCCTATCATTGCAAATATGATCTACTCAAGCAGAGAAGGTTCGTTTTCCTGATTTAAATGCCCTTTAAAGGGGCTAGACGCAAGTTCGTCATTTTATGCTCACTACTGCCACCTCAGGTCTTATGTGTAACTGCAGCTTCTATATTAAGCTCGTGCATGACGGCACTTCGAACCCGAATCAACACCTTTTTGAGTGAAGGTGCAGGATTTTAGAGGCAGTTGTGGTGAACAGGTCTGAGCTCATTCTACACATTAGGACATGGCTGGAATATGGAGGGGAATGAAAATACATAATTTTAACATTTTTAAACTCTGTATAGTCCCTTTAAGTCTCCACATGTTTGCCGAGTGTAGCCTTAGCTGCAATCTCTGTCCTTACTCGAAATCAGCTGTAGTGCACATGCAATTTATATTATATTATCTACTACAGGGGTACCAAAAATGCCACTATCATAATATGATATGTGTCTCTAAAGGCGATAGGATGTTATCAGATGTTGCTTTTTTTTCTCATACAGAAAAAATGGTTCACTTGAATCCATGCTCCCCAACAGTTGTGCCTTTTTCTGCGCATAATTGAGTTACTTTTACCTGCTTCTTTTGTTATCATAAAACATGAAAATCCAATGCTAAAGTGTCCAACGGTGTTTCTTTAAGACTGAATTGTGCATGATGTAAGACACTGAAAGGCAACCAAGTGCTCGAGACCTCGCACTAGCAAAATGAGCTCCCTCATCTGCTATTAGTGTTTTTAACCGGCATCGATCTAAGTGCATTTAGCCCATGTTGGAGTATGAATGGGATGAAAGGCGCGCAGGAAAAAAGCCGCGCGGCGATATCATGTCTCCCCAGGCATTCATTAAACTGACACTCATTTTCAGGATCAGGCTTCTTGCTTGTGTTTCTTTAAATGCACAGTCTGTACCACTGCAGAGGAGCACGAGTGAAGCGGTACATTGGAGTGTAGCCTGTCAATCAGCCGCAGTGTCAAATGGTTCAGTGTGACAAGACAAAAGAAGCGTTTTGCTCTCCCGTCTCGCCAAACACTGTAAGAATTTGAACGGCCTTGTTGAGCAAAAACGATCTGGTCTTATGACTTTGCGCTTATGAAGAGACTGCAAATATAGCACTCTTATGTAGTATGTATATTTACAATTCAAGATGCTAGCGAGGATTTTACCTGGACTTTGCCTCTCTTTTTTTGCTGTCTTTATTGTTAAACACTGGATAGGTCTCTCTCTGCCAGGTCTATTGTCTTGATACAATTCTGTGGATTATGATTATGATGAAAATGGAATGGCATCTGGCGCAGACATCAAATCAAATCATCACGCAGTTTATTCGCGTTGGCAATCCCTGTCAAAAAGAGGAGCAGCCAAAGGATAAACAAAGTCCCTGGTTGTGCTGTCTCGCTTCGAAAACATCTTTTTTTTTTCCGTATTGGCCACACTATATTGTTTAATCTTATACAAATGTAAGCCCTCTCTTGTTTTTAAACTATGTGATGTCATAGTAAAAAGCTGGTTTTTGTACCTGCTAATTGTCCTGACGCAGCGCTGTCCAATGTGTCAAAACAGTTTGCGGTAGGACGGACTAGCTGCGCGGCTGCACTGGCAGGTACATCTGCATAACGAAGAGCCCTGACTGAAAGGTTACGACCCGAACAGAGGGGGGACTGCGCGGAGGGGAGAAATGTCAGAGTGAGAATGGCAGGAAATATGTTAGTGACAAGGAAAAAGCTGCCCCTGGTATTCTGCAGCCCCATGAGTAAAAATAGGGCACTGGGCAAGAAGGCAGGAAACCAGCAGAGCAAGGCCTCGAGGAGGAATGTCTTCTGGGGAGGAGAGATAAGGGACTTAACTCTCTCTTGTCTGGGCCGCACCACTTCGACACATAATCACTGATCATTTATGCCGAGCGCCAATGAGGAAGACGACTGAGGACTGAAGACATGATTTGTGCGGATGTGGAAAGTGAGTCATTGGCTTGTACAGTGGCGGAGTTGGATCATTTGGTTGGATGTTTTCTGATGACTTTTCAATGATTGCTGCGTGAGCACGTAGAGGGCTTTTTATGAGGTCGAAGTGGAAGGAAAACAAGATGTTTGAGTTGCGAGAAAGGGGCTATTGTTTCACAAAGCAGGTTACTCCAGAGTCACCACAATAGAGTATTATTTAAATGCTGGTCACAATAACATGGGGGCAAACGTGTTGAAGTGGCTTTGATTGCGAAACATACAATGCAATTCAAAACATATCCACAAACTTTGATTTTTACCATATATTATAAAAAGCACTTCATATGCTAAATTCATAATATACCATAGCTAATTATGTTCCAGTTTATTTGAGCTCAGCAGGTCGAGCCTGAGGAGCACCAGGATGGACCATGTGGGAATACCAGGTGGCTTGTGTGTGCGTGTGAGGTTGGTAGATGTAGTGGATTCGTGAAGCTGCACTTCTTTATTTATTTATTTTTTAATTGTCCTTTTATTTCACACTGTACAAAGTTGCCAATAAAAAAGCAAAAACTCAATAACACCGTCTATGTGATTTTGCCGTCATGCCCATCATTTTCCCTTCTTTATCAGAAGATAAAAACAATAGCAAAAACGAGAATGCATTGGTACATATAGTATTAATAGATAGCAATGTTAGTTATGATATATGATATAATTTATGATATAATAAGAACAAACGAGTGCATTAATATTATTAATAATCACAATCATAATATGCATTACTATCCATTTGTTACTATTACTGTTTACTTCTTATAGCAGCTGCTCTTCTATCAATCAACCCACTGTGACTAAACAAACAGTTTATATCTTACCACCAACGATTATGGTGTGAATAAAAATCAATGAAATTGTAAAGCAACTTGAGCGTCTGGAGAATCATTGCATAAGAGTAATGCATTGTTTTTACAAACCAGATGGGGTCGATTGAGAACCAACAAGTTTAGTTTTTCAAGCTACAAAGGTCCACATGCCAGTTTACTCTCAGTGCTGGTCCCATGCATGAATAGAATATAAGTTACCAATTTACAATGCAAAATACTAGACAGGAGGCGGCTATTGTTTTAAGTCTGGATTTAAAAAAAAAGATGGATCTGTCAGCAAATAAAATCTGATAATTTATTGTCCAAAATCTGTCCTTATCTTGAAATGGTTAATGTCCTCGCTGCTGATGTCATGGCTGCGGTGGAAAGTACCGTGTGTGAGAATGTGAGCTTGTCCAGGTTTGTGGAAGTTAGACAATAAACAGTGGCTTATCACAGTCAGGGCAGAGCTTCCAACCTGAGAGCATGACATATCACTCCCGCTATGAGCAACAAATATGACCCTTCAACCTACAGTGGACGAGCAAATGATTGAAACGCAATGGAAAAGGGCTGCTCCATTTCAAGGAAAAATAAAATCCTATTGAAACTTTTTCTGATACATTGCATTATTTATGGATGAAACAGTAACTTCATCCATAAATCTATTGGAAATCCCCCCCTCCTCCTCCCCAATTGTTTGCTAGGGTTGGGTCCACAAAGTCTCATGTCTTCGTCATTGTATTTTTGTATAACACAGATTTTAGCACTATACAGACGGCATCTTGTCATAAAAGGGGGCGTGGCTTCGCCAAGGGGGAAAATAGAATCGTTAGAGAAACACAATTTTCCACTCTTTTTAGCCATTTTCTGGTGGAATATCAACTTATTTATCACACATAAGTAAAGTCAAGTGTAAATCGGGCCCATTTGGATATTTTCTCACAGCAGATTGTTAAGTAGAAGTGAAAAAACGGCAGTTGTAACTAGCGCTGGCTAGCCGTTAGCATTAGCCCAATGCTAACATGAAGCATCAGGTTAGCATTCTCAGTTATTCATGTATTTATGGGCTGTTGAACCACTTTACTCCACTCCATGTCTTTGTATCTTTATTTAGTAGAAAACTATATTCACAATTCAGCATTTGTTAAAGTAGTTTTTGAATATAGAGAAAGTTTACATTTTTTTCAAAATTGTTTTCCCCCTTAACTGTTTTCAAACATGACCATATATGGGCGATTCCAGAGATGCCGTCTGTATCTATAGTAAATAGGAGTGTGACAATATATTGTTTTTCCGATATATCGCGACATTTTGCGGGGCAATACGACATCGATACTTTTGATTCTGATATATTGATACTTTTGATGATGTCATGCATATTAATAAGTCAGCAGTACTCCACTGTTTTCACAATCAATGGAGGCCAATAATGATCAAGAATTCAGTCAGGACAGCAGGGGGCAGCACTACAGTTTTAAGCACTTGGACCAAACACTGTCACACAAATAAATTACTTTTATAATTATAAAGTGGTTTCTAGTTTATTTAAATGTAAATGAAGTCACTGACAGATCTTTAGACCCACTTTCAGTGTGTAAGTCAAGGATCATTTATCGACAAAAAAAGTAGTACAAAGCAAATGAAAATAAATGTAAATGATGAATCATATGTAGTATGTTAAAATAAAGGCTAAAAGTACCAGTTTTTTTTTTTTATCGTGATGTATCGTAGGTTTTTTTGGGGGCAATATATCGATTATCGCAGCATCGGCGTATCGTGAGATAATCGTTATCGTAAGCTATGTATCGTTATCGTATCGAATCGTGAGGTGCCCAGAGGTTCCCAACCCCAATTGTAAAATATGTCACAGAAGATATTAAGCTTTGAATTTTTGTTTCACGTTTCTTGATTGTAAGTGTAAGTGTTCTGCATTTTGAGCTGCTTGTTCCACCATATCATTTTAGCTTGCTCTCAACATCAGTTTTAATACAGTTAAGTACATTGTGGTTTTCTGGCATCTTTTTCCCTCCCAGTTATCGCAGCGATCCTCATGTTTCATCACTTTGGACTCGCCGCATCCTCAACACCACATATTAGCATCGCCACCCTGTAAGTGCTCCATCTGTCCCGCTGTTGCTAAAGCGCTTGATTGGCAAAGAGCCTCGTGACATGACTCACGACAAAATCAATCGGGACGTTTATAAATTAAATTTGCAGAGCTTAGCAGAAAGTTGGATCAATGCATCAGAAGTGCGGGGAAGGGGAGGCCTCCAGATCATTATCATAGTGTTGATTGCGGTAATTTGTATCTGGCTAACTGCTAACAGATAGGGCGGGCTCATTTAGCTGCGCTGTTGACAGGCGCACCACTTCAGGAGCTCCCCTCATCGATCCCGCGCAGGAACAAACTCGCAAAGTCGCCAAGTGCAGGCATTTGCAGCACTTGAGAAAGTAAAAATAGTCCGCCACACATCACAGGGCCGACAATAGAGCGTGACAGCTTTTACAGAAAATTTGCATTATTAGTCACAGAATAGAATAAACAAGTAGAGTTTGAGATTTATTGGACTATGATGAATGTGGGGCAATAGGTTGTTGCTTTCAATTGAAAAATCATGTGACCCTACCAAACAGCTTGTTCCATTTTGGTTTACTACAATGCAATACAAATTCTTCCCTCTCTCTTGGTACAGCAGTGTCTAACTTAATTTTGTAGTTTCTGTGCTCCACATTGTTTTGCTGGATACTTTTGTGCATCTTTGCTGTGTTTTTGTTAGGTTCAGCTGATTTTTTTTTTTTTTACTGCAGAGAGTCCGTATTAGCCATGAGGTAAAAGTGTTTTAAAAGTAAACAAAGAGCTTGTTTATGAGCTAAAGACAATTGAGAGCCACACAATTATTCTTCTGAAACACTGAGGAGAGAGGCACCAATTTCCCCCCACACTTACAGCACAGTGGAGGCGTCACAAGGGGGAGAAGTGAAAGACTGTTGTGGAGCGGATTGAGCTGTGCAGGAGGAAGGAGGAGGAGGTGGGGCTGACCAGTGCAGGACACCATGCTCTGAAACAGGGACACTGAAGGCAGGCAGCCATGTTTCCAGTTTCCCCTTCCTCCAAAAACAGCTAACCAACACCTGAACCTAATTTTGTTGTATAACTGTACAATGACAAATAAAGCACTTTAAAGCGCTTGATTTAACTTCACTTAATTGAGCTACAGTATATTGATCTAAGGAGATATTGGGTTTCAGCCTGAACATGCCTGTAAGCTGACCAAAAATTAACAAAAATCTATGTGTAACTTTATTTTAGAGAGAAAATTAAGCGTGATTCTGGCGTGATAAACATTTTTTTTCTCTGCAAACTGTGCAGTAGAAGTGAAAAACAGCACTTGTTGTTAACGTTAGCATATGTAGCGTGAAGCTAACTTTAGCTTCCTCATTAGCATTGTCCGTTTTTCAAGTGTTTATGGGCGGTTTAACGAATGTTCTCCTCTCCAATTCTCCTATCTTTATTTAACCAGGGAAGTCCCACTGAGATTAAGAATCTTTTACAGGGGAGTCCTGGCTCCCGAGGGGAACCAATTTTGTGCTGGGGGAACCCGGAGGAAACCTACGCGGGCACGGGGAGAACATGCAAACTCCACACAGAAAGGCCTAGGTGGACCTTCTTGCACTGAGGCAGCAGCGCGAGCTGTACCACCGTGCCGCCTGTTATCATAATTCAGCATTTTTTAATAAAGCAATGGTGGAGAAATGAGAGAAAGTTCAGTTATTCCCCTTTTCGTTTTCCCCCTCTGCATATACTGTATGAGCGATTCCAAAGATGCCGTCTGCATCTAGCTATACATAGTAAAGTCTGTTTTAAATAAGATTTAAATGTGATGTGAGGAAGCCTGATGTAAAAAGGTCATGCAGACTCAGGAGGAAAATGCCCCATTTTAATAGCACCGCTTTTATTTGCTCGGCCTTAAAATGTACCGACATACTGCTTTGGGAAAATCAGAAGAGCAGAAAGTTTCTCCTTCCCAATATCCAAGTTGTGCTATATGATAATTAGAGTGTGAAGGTGTATGCATTGACAAGGAGGTCAGTGCTTCCTACGCGTCCTTAAGTGTCCTTGCTGTGTCCACTCGTCATATTGAGGACACTTCCTTCCTCGCGGCTACATCAGCGTAATAGACAATAACCCAAATACTTTACCTGTGCAATCTATCCATTCCTCTATCTGTCTTTCTATCCCCCCCACTCATCTCTCTCTCTCCCTCCTCATCGCTCGCCCCTACCCATAGTCCCTCATGGTCACTCTCTTAAGTGATTGCCACATTTCATCTCGTGCTAAATCGGCAGTCGGCCCGGTGAGCTATCATTATGCAAATGATGGCCAATTCAATTTCATCTGGTCGGAGGGGGATTTTCTAATTGGGAAAGGCCTGGCTCTCGAGACGGTGAGGGAGATGTAAAGCTCTCAGTGCAGGGGGGGGGATGGAGATTTGTTAAGAGGACGCTGTCCAAGTGTGAAGTCAGCAAATGTTTTCGGAAACCGATTTGAATACGAAAGGTGAAATAGCGCAATTACAATCAAATCAAGATCGCAATCTGAATGTGTGCAATAATCCAAAAGGGGCTTTAAGTAGTTTAGCAGATTTTTCAAAATGGAACAAAAGCACTTTAAAGTCTTCAAATCTACGCAAACAGAAAGATTAAAGCCACTCCACGTAACATTTCACCCGGGGAGTAGAATGAAGTACAGGCCTTTATTTTATTACAGATATATTTGAATGTTATACAATACTTAAAGGGACTACATGGAGTTTAAAAATGTTAAAATTATGTATTTTCCTCCCCCTACATGTTCCAGCCATGTCCTAATTTGTAGAATGAGCCCAGACCTGTTCACCACAACTGCCTCTAAAATCCTGCACTGTCACTCGTGCAGGATTGTGCACGTTGTTACTTGTCATGCTCAAGCTTAATATAGAAGGTGCAGTTACACGTTTGACCAGAGGTGGCAGTAGTGAGTATAAAAATGACAACTCGCATCTAGCCCCTTTAAACAAATGACCAAAAATGTTTGCGTGTTTGCCCTCACTTCTCCTCAGACGTGACTGTAACTTTACTCAGAGCGGGGACGTCACCCAGCTCGTCGCCATGGAGACGTCGACTAAAGGCAGCCAAATATGAGATTTAATTAGATTAGGTCCTCATTCAAATCCATTCTTTGATCACCTATTGCAAATGTAGACTTTTTTGTGTCTAGCTGGTCATTGTGAGCATGTTTTGTGTTGGCAAAACGTTACACAGTGTGCCTTTATTGTTCAATAGTATCAGATTTACTTACTTCAGATCTAGTATTGCCTGTATGAAGTACCAGTAACTATGGGTTTTAGGTGGAGTATAGTTAGTAGTTGCCAGTTTCCGAGCTACTAGCTGGAGACCCCGCCTTAGGGAAATGCTTAACCTCACATAGTATTGTTTTAGGGAAATAAATTATTAGTATAGAGTTCGGGAAACTCCACAGTTACCATGGAGATCCGCCATCTTTGCAGCTGTTAGCATACATTTCCATGACTGACATTAGCTAAAAACAGTATAAAAACTCGAGAAAAAGCTATGGAACAACTCCGTTAGCTGCAAAGTTACTGCTGGTAAATGCATCTAACACACTGTGGCGTCCAAGTGTTTTAATGTGATCAATAACTCCAGTATTTTAACTTTTAAAATCTCCATTAGTTTACAATTGCTGCTAATCCCATAATGCTAAACAATATGACATCACATTCCCAAACTCTATTCAAGCTCATATCTTCCTGCTACGTTTACTTGCAGGAGTCTCCTTCTGTTAACAAACATTGATTTCATTTTTAATTTCTTCATCATTATAAATCATTTTAAATATGTTATACAACTGAGCCTGTCACAATAACAAAAGCTAAGTTTGGATATATTGAGACAGGAAACTAATAGTGATGAATGATATTACTGAAGACCTTATAAGGCCACGGAAACTAACTCTAAAGCTTAAAGATGACAGTTAAGCTCTTAAAATTCCCCACAAAGAACATGAAATACAATGAGACACAAAAATGTATTGTTTATCTGTCATTTCTTGAACGATATGTCGATAACGTGACCGCCCTATTTACAAGCGTTCTCCCTGATGATGCTGCATTCAAATGACTGTAGCACATTTCCTGCACTGAATTACAGTTTTTTTGGAGTCTTATCATTCTCCTTTCCTTGAAGCTTGTGTCACTGAAGGTAATTTCTCAGTCCACATCCTTTGGTAACGTGCAGCGGTGGTTGATGATTCACATGCTTGCGGTGAGACGTTTTATTTCACACAGGCTCGAATTAAAACCAATATTTTCTTTTGACTCAACCCAATCCTCATGCATTGCTGACGCGTTACTTTCTCTTTCATCCTTATCAGGGCATGTCACATTCACAATCACGAGAGATGGCTTTCTATTATCCCCCCCAATTTATGAGAGCAGAATTCTGATCTTTCCAATTTACCGTCAAAGCGTTTATCGTGAAGCTTTTCGACTCGTCCGGGGCAGTGTTCTTTTGCGTCGGTCGTCGTGGGCGTTTTTTTTTTGACCATTTTTTTTTTTTCGACTTTTGCGCTTGCTCAGATCTGAACATTGGTGTAGGTGTTTTTTTTAAAGTGGAAGGCGCCGGGCGTACACATTCACACGCTGCTCACAAACGGAGGATGGAGCTGAGATCAGCAGCTCTCGCGGCCCTGTCAAAGAGTCTGTCAGCACAACCCAAGAATCACAATTGGACTCTTTGGGAGGCATTAATTCAAAGCACCGTAACAGCGCTCTCTGAAACCAAATCAAGTGCCTGTAGTCAGCATATCAAGTCTCTATCTCCCTCCATCTCTCTTTCTCTCTCTCTCTCTCGGTCCTGTCTTCTCCCTGAATGTGTCTCTGCATGAAGTGTGATTGAACTTCTAAAGGCTGCACCCGAACACTGGCTTACTGTACCAGATTGCCTGACGCGGGATGCATCTCCCTCGGCGTGGTTTTGATATATGCGGTGGTTTAAAACAAATCATTCAGACTCAAATCGATGGGAGTCCATTTTGAAACATTCATTTAGCGACTAAATGCGGGGATTTCGTTCAGAATTGTGCGAGATAAATGATAACAGGGCTTCCGCATTACGAGTGTGATTGAAACCATGTATTGGACGATTATGACATTGCTCAACATTGTTTTACTATAAGTTCATTGAAAACACCAAAGTTATGGTTTTAAGCTCTTAACCCCCGCCTTAGCAGAGCGCATTTTCTCCAGTTTGGCTTTACCCAAATCTAAAAGCTTCTTGACTGGAGCTTACAGCCTGTAGGCCAGAGCAACGCCTTAGCTGAAAGCTAAGACCCATAAAATTGATCTCAACAGATCTTTTTCCTGACGTTGTTGCCGCATTGTCGACACTTTCTCCATGTTGTTTTTCATCAAATTTTTGCCACTTTTTTGTGACATTTTTGTTTATTTTTTGTGACATTTTTGTTTATTTTTGTGACATTTTTGTTGATTTTTTGGTCACATTTTTGTTGTTTTTTGTCACATTTTTGTTGATTTTTGTCACATTTTTTGTTGTTTTTTGACACATTATTGTTTTTTTGTTTTTTTTACATTTTTTTGTTGTTTTTTGTCACATTTTCGTGTTTTTTTTGGTCACATTTTTGTTAAGAGGTTAAACATGTTCAGATGGCACGTTTTTTGTATTTTTGCTTTCTGTTTAGTCCAATTCTCTTTCCTCTGTTTGATTCAAATATTCAAAAGATTATATTGTCAATTTGATGAAATGATGAAATGAAATATGTGCTAATTGGTTTTTTTTTTGCATTTGTGGCATTCAAATTTAGCCTTTAAAAATGGCATTAAAAGGCATTACATTTGACTTGCTTCTGCCTGTATAAACCATGGATAAAGTCACTATTACTATTTTTACTTTAGGCTCCATCTTACCCAGGCACTCCAGTCGAAAACCAGCTTTATAGCTAAAACTGGCACATTTACAGAGATTCATGTGCATTGTCCCTGTTCAAACAAACGAACAAAATTAAAATGCAGAGAAAGAAAGAGAATGAGTTGTTAGAATTTCATTCTTAGACACGCCGGGATACATTGTTTAAACAGCAAAACTCTCGGGACAATAGACTTTTGTTCAGCCTTCACACAACTCTTTACGGTTACTGGTCCATCAATAAGCGACCTTTCCATTGGACCGGTCGTTAAGTCCGACAATACAAAGACCGGGTCTCCATCCAGTTCACCCAATTTATTACGCAAACATGCAGGAAGATTGGAATTGCATTGTCTGTTTGTGTTACAAAGATAATCATACAATCATATTTACATTAGCCCATACTGCAAGTGTATTATCCTGGTTGTGGTTGCAGTGATTTTCTTTATTGCATATTACTACCTCTTCAAGCCAGCAGGATAAAGTGTATTTCAGTATTAACATTTGAAAGTTCAAACTGTGTTGGTGCTGCAGGAATATCATGTTTGTATGCCGCAGTGAACCTCAAATCATTCAGTCAAGCTCAGAGTTCTTGTTTCAGCAGCGGAGAAGAGAGAGGCTGACAGGTTTAGAGCTGCAGGGGACAGCGTGGAGCTGGGAGAAGGAATAGTTTGATAAGTTTGCCGGTGTTACAGCACCAAGCCGGGGCTGAAGTTATGTACAAAGTTTTGAGAAAAGAAATGAAAAAAAAAAAAAAAGTCTGTAATGTAAATCAATGTGAATAATATGCGTGTCGCCTTTCTTTTCAACCCATTTTGCTAAACTGGAAATGGAGTAATGTTTGTATTAGAATCCCTAAAGTGTCAGTGAAATGCTTGGACAATCTATTGAATTGAATTGAACATTTTATTTCGAGCCATAAACAAAACTGTACAAACAGTGTTCAAGAACAAATACAGAGACAAGGGTACATGCCTTTTCTGTCCAAGATCTATACCTTTACATACAGCATACTTCCTTTGCCCCTATAATGGTCCAGCAGAATAAAATAAATAACATTCACAAAATGGCACACTTTATTACAAGTGTATAATTATTTATTCCTACATGCAATATATCAGCATGTTTGTATTACTGTTATTATAAAATCATTATCATCACAACACACACAGTATTTATATATTTATATAAGTGTTATTCTGATCTATAACATTGCCCATGTCTATTCCTGAGATGTATAGTAATAACAGACTGGTTCATTGATTGACTGATGCTCATGGTATCCAGATTCAATTTTTTAGTATAAAGTTTTTTTGTTTTTTTTTGTCGACCTGATGCCAGAGGGTAGCAACCGGCCCGCCCTTTGCTAAATGTGTCTATGCTGTGCATTAAAAGAGACCAGATTTAGGAGTCCGCTGCCAGAAGGAGACTATCCTCGAGCAGCCGGCCCTGTACTACAGGTTATGTTGCGTGTGGAATAGATACAGACGGCATCTCTGGAATCAGCCATAAATGGTCATGTTTCAAAACAGTTAAAGGGGAAAACAATTTGGAGAAATATCTAAACTTTCTTTAATTATTCAAAAACTGCTTTAACAAATGCTCAATTATGAATATATTTTTCTACTAAATAAAGATAGAAAGACATGGAAAGGAGCAAAGTGGTTCAACAGCCCATAAATACATAAATAACGGAGAATGCTAACTTGATGCTTCATGTTAGCATCGGGCTAATGCCAACGATTAGCTAGCGCTAGCTACAACGGCCGTTTTTTCACTTCTACTGAACAATCTGCTGTGAGAAAATATCCATATGTGTCTGATTTACACTTGACTTTATGTATATATGGTAAATAAGTTCACATTCCACCAGAAAATGGCTAAACATTGTGGAAAATTGTGTTTCCATAAAGATTCTATTTTCCCACTTGGCGAAGCCACGCCCCCTTCTATGACGAGATGCCGTCTGTATCTATACATGTGTACATATTATAGAATTATTACATATTATAGAATTCATGTATTTCTCTCCTTTCTGTTATCATCAGCACCAATACCGTTGCTAGAATCAGTTTAGTTTGTTAATAAGACATGGATTGCCAAACATCAATATAATGATGATAATAACAACAGCAACAACAATAGTAGCAATAATAACAATATCTATAACAGTTACCCCACATCATCAATTCTTATACTAATAAAGTCACAATAAATTATCAATAACCAGCATTATAGTACCACGTCTATGAAAAAACAAAAACAGAAGTCGTATGGTCGCTCAGTGATTTATGACAGTACAATATGCAAACTCGAAAAGAACATCTTGTTACAGCCACAACCACAGCACAATGATTCACGCTCCGATATTGACTGTTCGAATACCACCATCTCCCCGTATTATGTAACGTGTTTGTGCAGCGTAGTGACAGTCCTATGTCTTCGAGCGTTTGCGTTATTAGAAGGCACAAAGCCAACGGAAGAACAGTCGGACTGCACGTGCTGTTGGAAAGCATCAGAGCATTGTGGGGTTTTTTATGCAGACAGTACAATTTACAGTGCTTATACAGTACTGTGCAATTCAGCCCTATGAGAATCAAAGACGCTCAATAAGCAGACCATTGCTCTTTTTGTGACAGTGAAAAATGCTTGGCTACGAAACACATACCGCATTTACATAACAATAATATTACCTTATAAAGCAGTCGCTAACTCTGAAAAAGTAGTATGTTGCTTGAGTACTGTGAGTAACTGAATGTAAAAGTCTGATTCAATTATGAGAAACAAAAGAGAAAATCATGTGAAATGTGTAATATTCTCAATATATAAAAAGAAATCACTAAAAAGAATCAAGTAGTCAAAACCAAAACTTGCTCTATTTTTCAAAACACTGCCTCAACCAAGTTCAGCTTTACCCAAATCTAAAAGCTTCTCGACTGGAGAGGTTACACAGCCATATAGGTCAGAGTAACGCCTCATTTGAAAGCTAAGACCTACAATCAGAGACTACTGAGCATGTCACATTTTGTAAGAGCTTTTGGAAAAAAGTATCCCACGAGAAAACTACTGAAAGGGGCTAGATGCAAGTTGCCCATTTTAGACTCACTACTGCCGCCTCAGGTCATACGTTTAACTGCACCGTCTATATGAAGCTCGTGCCCGAATTAACACCTTTTTGAGTGACAGTGCAGGATTTTAGAGGTGAACGGGTCTGAGCTCATTCTACACATTAGGACATTGTTGGAACATGTAGGGGATGAAAATGCATCATTTTGACATTTTTAAACGCTGTAAAGCCTCTTTAAAGGTACACTGCGTAACATTTTGAACTATACTTTAGCCGGCAAAACAAAACATGCTCCTAATAACTAGCTCAACACACAAAGTGCCTTGACTGCAATGGGTAATCAAAGAATGGATTTGGATGAAGACCTAACCTGTTAGGTCTTCATCCTAACAGGTTAGAATCTCAAATCCTACTGTCTTTCATCACATCTCCATGGAAACGAGCTGGAGAAGTACCCACTCCCGGTAAAGTTTACAGGCATATTTTAGGAGGGGTGAGCCTCATAAATGTTTGGCTGTGCATTTATGAGGTATTTTTCAATGATGAAAATATCTGTCATAAAATAAATGCTTGTATTTAAATTTTACTTATCAGGTCAAATTCTGCGCGGTGTGGCTTTATGTACATGTACTTGAGTAAATGTAACTGAGTACTACTAACTGGTATATGCTAAATTGACACAATAGGGCATGTCTTGCACACCAATACTCAATACTTATCACAGAGGTTCGAGAAAATCTGTTTTTATTCAAAGTTTATTTTCTTGTTGAAAATCCACTTTGGAAATGAAGATGCAAAAGCCAATGTATATTTTCATTTGGTCCATTAGTCCCAATTTAGTTTTTGTTTTAGATCTAGTCGTTTTGTACACTCTGAAAGCCAAATTAAAGTCAGTAAAGTAAAGTCTCCCTTGTTTTGAGATTCCCCGCCCCCATCTTGAACTGGCCGGGCTAATGTATCTGTGCATTAGCAACACATGGCACAGTAAACATCCTGTATTGTGAACATAAAGTACATAACACAAAGCTGCATCCACACACTGTAAATACAGGCGTGGCTTTGAATCTACACCAGACTGATAGGGTTTCTCCGTAAGCCGATGTGGGCCGCGCATTCCTCCAGCCGGTCGGCACGGTTAGATGTGGACATGGCTTCGGCTAATCTGGGAAGAATGTAAGCTACAGGCGCACATGTGTTCCATTAAGTCCAGATCTGCGTAAATAATATAACATGCTAGGGCTAATGTTACAGGTAATAGAACCCCACAGCTGTGCCCCCCGGCTTTACAGTGCCTCCCAGTCGCTCTATAAAAAGTCAAATGTACATCTAATGACTCCTTGTAATGTTCGGCGTTTCCAAAGCCAATGTTTTGAGTGAATGTTGATTCAGCTCCAGCATGTCTGAAAAGGAGGTATAGCAGTTAAGTGGTTACAAAGCAAATACGCTGTCATGCATTTAGATGTCATTCATTAATCGCATCAGTGTGTAATGCTTTTGTACAATTGTTGATATAATGGATTTAACAAAGGTCTGAAGGATCTTTTATGCACGGTCAATGTGGTTTACGTAAATGGTGAATAAGTGGCACCAATAAATGTATGGAACAACATGGCAGAACACTATTCTGTTCTTTTAGTGGGTTAGAGTCAATTTGCAGAGTTTTTGCCTATGGGCCAAATCTCAATTATCCATGATTTTTCAACATTGCACTGCTGGACTGGCTTTATATTAAAGGGTTCTCATTAAGTATTAATAAGGTATTAATAAGAATTAGCAATCTATTTACGGTTAGGGATTAGGGTTAAGATTTAAATTATAATTAGCATTAGTATTAGGGTAGGTAAAGGAATAAGCATATTATTCATGGCCTATTAATCACTAACGCTTATTAATACCTTATTAATACTTAAAGGGGCTAGATGCAAGTTTGCCATTTTATACTCAATACTGCCACCTCAGGTCATACGTGTAACTGCACCTTCTATATTAAGCTCGTGCATGACCGCAATTCTTCCCCGAAGTAACACCTTTTTGCAGGATTTTAGAGGCAGTTGTGGTGAACAGGTCTGGGCTCATTCTACAGAATAGAACATTGTTGGAACATGTAGGGGGAGGAAAATACTTTTTTTTTTTTTTACATTTTTAAACTCTGAATAGTCCCTTTGAAGAGCACCCCTTAAGATAAAGCATCACCGTCTCTTGTTTTGCTTCATGTAGGCCTATATTTCAGCCTATCCTGCTATTTTAATCTGTTTTTTAAAAGGCTCACAACACTCTGATCCACGAGTTTACATCACAAAGTGTCCCCAATCCTCGCTTTTTTTTTTAATTCAATGTGGTTGGGCAGGTAAAAGCCAATTGACTTTTATCTGTAAAGTACTTTGCGTTGGATTGTAGCCGCTTTGCTCAGCTGATATTTTCAACCAATATTTCGATTGCCGATATTGTAAAATCCCCAAATATTGGCCCGATATCGATCGACCTTTCTTGGATCGTTTTAAAAATTAAAAGCGCTTTATAAATAAAGTTTGATTTGGTTTGATCTGCCTTCGTCTTCATATTACCTTCATCAAAAAACATCTGGCTCATATTTGAGAGCTTGTTTCGGAATCTGTCATTCTTTTTGATGAGAATAAATGTATAGCAGATGTTAGCTGTACTTTTACATCTATACTTTATTGTCTTACCAGTGAGAATTAGTTAATAGTTAGTTGAAGATTGGACATTTTTCTTTGCAGATAATATAATCCTGTATGAAATTAGGAATAGGTCAGATTCATACAGCATAAATCCCATATGTCCTTATTATTTATTCATAAGAATGGTGCTTTAACTGCATACGAGAATTCAAACATTTAATATTAATGAATGTATTGATTTTGCCCTTCACCCTGTACATCATAGTGTCTTGACTTGTAGCTCTCCCTGTTTTGTTAAAGCCTTAAATCCCATGACCCGATTGGCCGTCTGCGCGTTTATGGTCTGTCGTCTGGGTCCGCGCTGATTGGCTGGGACACGGTGTTTGCTTTTGCTGTCAGCCCTGGGGAAGTCCCTCTTTTGCTCAAAAAGACCCCACAGCTACCGATACAGACGAACAGACAAACAGAGAACACCCGTGCGGCGAGTATCTTCCTGTACCTGCACAACGTAGGCCTTTTAACTCGCCTGTTTCTCTGAGACACTGTTGGATCGCCATCACTTTTGCCTTTGGGTATTGGTTTAAAGTGCGTGGGCGGGCCGGCACTGAAAAAGGCCTAGATTTATAAGAGGTGTCATGGCAGGATGTTAAACGGCTGGCAACATTTGGTTTGATGGGAGGCAGTAACGGCAGCCAGAAAAGTGCGAAGCTGAGGTGACGGGGTTCAGAGCATCATAGCAAAAGATGCCACGGAGCAACGCAGTGTGCTAACTTTGGATGTGTAAAAATTGACAATGTTTGGTAGCAGTGCTCCGGCAGCTTGCAAGATAAAGTAATTCAACCATTTGGTAGAATTCAAATGTTGGCTTCGCATTATCTCTGTATTGGGCAACACCCATGCTTGCTTGGCTTGTTCGTAAGTGACAGGAAACCAGAGTGTTATATACAGCATGAACACATATCATGCACCCCACCCATTGATTAACATAGCCAACCTGAGAATGGAGAACTTGTACCCCCCTGGATGGCAAACCACCCTGACAATGAGTCAATATGATCTTTCTTTCTTTCTTTCTTTCTTTCTTTCTTTCTTTCTTTCTTTCTTTCTTTCTTTCTTTCTTTCTTTCTTTCTTTCTTTCTTTCTTTCTTTCTTTCTTTCTTTCTTTCTTTCTTTCTTTCTTTCTTTCTTTCTTTCTTTCTTTCTTTCTTTCTTTCTACATCAGTCTCTTTCTTTCTTTTTACATAAGTCTCTTTCTTTATACATTATTCTCTTTTTCTTTCTTTACACATTAGTCTATATCTTTCTTTACATAAGTCTCTTTCTTTATACATTTTTTTCTTTCTTTACACATTAGTCTATTTCTTTCTTTATACATTAGTCTCTTTCTTTCTTTCTTTCTTTCTTTATACATCAGTCTCTTTCTTTCTTTTTACGTAAGTCTCTTTCTTTATACATTATTCTCTTTTTCTTTCTTTACACATTAGTCTATATCTTTCTTTATACATCAGTCTCTTTCTTTCTTTACATAAGTCTCTTTCTTTATACATTACTCTCTTTTTCTTTCTTTACACATTAGTCTATTTCTTTCTTTATACATTAGTCTCTTTCTTTCTTTCTTTCTTTCTTTATAAATTAGTCTTTGTCTCACCTGCCTTAAGTAAACCGTTTGGAATTTCTCACATTTCTGCCTAAATTGGTCATAAAATGTGGTCTGATCTTTATTAAAACCACATGAATGAATAAACAGCGTCTGCTTAATCTAATATTTGTTGACCTTAACGCCCCTGCTCAGAGTCAGTTCAGCATCCAATGGCATCTCCCTGTCCCTGCTACAACACCTCAGTCATTATTTGTAGGATTAAATTGACAAAAAATGCTTGCATAACTTTATCTATGTCTACAAAATTGCAAGTAGTGTTGCATTTCTGAGTAGACAATGTAATTCAAAAGTAAATTATTTGACGTGCTCTTCCAAGTAGGCCACAGTTGTGTCTAACTGGTGATGTTTCATGGAAGGTCGGGGGTTCGAATCCCAACTCCTGAGGTTTTGTCCATTTTACCATAAACCACATCCCAGAAAACCAACTTAAATGCATTACTTAAGTATGAATGAAATGATCACAAATTAAAATGAACAAACCAGAGAAGCCCAAGTACTAGATTCATTTTTGTGTCCACATCATAGATCACAAGATACCTTTTGCCAATCTCAACCTTTCACATTTTAATTCGACTGCATGTCGTTCCATCGAAGGAGGTATCGTAAAACAACTCGCAATACGACGCCAGAGAAAACCTACTGTGAAAGTACAAAATCTGCAGTGACAAGGTTGGAAGTTCCCGAAACGAAAGGTGTCAAGAGTACAAGTGCGGTGAACAAAGCTGTGTGCACTTGGCTAACTGTTGTGCTCCAGTGTGGTGGAGGACGGGGGGTTGCGGGCGGTAGGAGTTTGGGCTGTTGCCGTTCTGGGTGCCAGCTCTCCTAATGAGTCTGTCAGGGCTAGTTAGCGTAGCGCGGTCGGCCTCTGTCCCCTCCAGGCCGCAGACAGCTGTTATTAGCCCCGTAATGGCATGCCACGGGGCCAGATTAGCACGCTGGCACATAGGAGAAATATCAAACATTCACTTACTGTGCGAGCTCCTCGGCGGGACGGGGCCAGAGCTGCTCCACCAGCCGCTCGCGTTGATCGACGGCGATGCTGGCAAGTTACTTAACAGGCCTGGGAACGATGTAGTATCAGATCAAAAGCTGGCGAAAATAAATTGTTTGTTTGTATCTACGGAGAAAGCGACGAGGGTGATTGAATAGACGATGAAATACTTTGGATTGTAATGGTTTCTGCTGTGATAGTGAACGGTCTTATAGGAAGAGAGAAAAGGGAGGTTTATGGGAGTTTTTATGCTGCTGTGTATGTATTTGTGTATGCATTTTCTTTGAGGTTGAATTGCTACAACATTCAGTTCATGTCTATAAAGTTAACTTCAGTTCAAGTGTAAGAAACATTGCAGCTCCCAGGCTCGATCTTAGGTGAAGTTTTTCTATTATTCCCTCTGAGAATTCTGAACGCAAAAATGTTTTTTTTTCTCTCGTTAAAAAAAAACACTTGGAGCAGTATTTGGCTTCTTTTCTGTCAGGTTTACAGCTGTCTCATCACAACGCAAACTCTATCAACAAGATGGCTGTTGATATGTGCAATCTGTTTGCACCTTTGATAATGAGAGCAGGAAATCAAAACCTTACTCTGCAACGTCTCCATTGTGTGCCACAGGTCAGGGGCAGGCTGCATCAGAATAAAGGTGAAACTCGGAAACTTGCATTTATTTCTGTAATTCAACTTAAAATGTGAAGCGAATATATGATATAGACTCATCAAGCTGAGTAGGGCTGAAACAACTAATCGATTAATCGACAACAAATCGATTATTGAAATAGTTGTCAACTATTTTAGTAATCGATTAATCGTTTTCTAGTAAACACAGACTTAAAAAGAGCAAAAATTACATGAACATTTTTTTATTTTTGATGGAAACCTACTTTGTTTTTCAAGTTAGGGTCTGTAGAGTTTTGTACATTGAAAATTTCATAGATATCTGTCTGTGTCTCATCCAATTAATAAAGCAGAACTGGCACTACAAAAACACTTTACAACACAGTTTAAGTTTACTCCATCAACTTGTCCTCAAGAGATGCCACTTTAGCATTATGTGATTAAAAATAAATGAAAAAATACAATTTTCATACACCATTCACAGCCAAGCGATTAATCGATTAATCGTAAAAATAATAGGTAGATTCATCGATTACCAAAATAATCGTTAGTTGCAGCCCTAAAGCTGAACCATAATAATGAAAATTATAACAACTAAAGGCCACACATACAGTATCTCACTTTGCATGTAATGAGTTTATCATATATCAGTTTCACAGTAAAAGCCGAACTACAGAAACCAATGCACTTTTTAATTTTCCGAGTTTCACTTGTACTGTTAATGTGCACAGGAATCATTATTGGTTGTTAATCGTGCTTTTTTCCGCCCCTTTTATTAAACATTTACTGGATGCTGTGGATATGCGTCTAGGCCTTCATAGGATTTCTTGTTTGAAAGTGCTAGCTAAGTGAATACAAAGCGATCTGAGTGGATTGTAGATACAGTAAGTGCCATAATGTAAATGCTCCAAGCTCAGCACTGTAAAAAAAAAACAAGTTCGGCAATGAGAGTGTCAAAATTAATTATTACGTGTTTTTGGTGGCATCTAGTGGCGATTATGAAGGTGGCAATCTCAGGAGACTTGTTTAACCTCTTAACCCCCACCTGTACTGAGTTTGGCATGACCCAAATCTAAGCGACATAAACAAGGAAGAAAACCCAACAAAAGAGCGACAAATACGTGCCGGAAAAGCAACAATAACACAATTTAAAAAGCGACAAATACGCAATGAAAAAGTGACAAAAAAGCGACAAAACAGCGACTTAAAAGTGACAAAAGTACAACAAAAAAACATGAAAAACACACAAAAAACAATGAAAGCGTGTTTATAGGAAACCTTTTTAGACTTTGGGATCTAAATAAGTTGCACTGTAATTGTGTGTAATGACACAAGTGTATGTGTTCTAGACACAGGGAGAACATGCTAACAGAACTACTCAGCCTGGATCTCAAACACGGAGCCTTCTTTCTGTGAGGGTGAACTGCTAATGTAAACTAAAGTGAATACATTCATAGGGTAACAGTCCAAAGAGTTTTTAAAAGTGAATACCATAATGAAAAAATGGCTGCGTTTATTTTCGAACCACTGAAGAAGCCGCTGACTTCAGTTACAAAAATATCTGATAAGTGCATATGATGAAATGTGACAGCATCACAAAGGTGCGCGGTGTTGTTTACTGTTTGTGAAGCCGGAGTTGCTTGGATGCGGACCTGGAGAGACATGGAAATGAGGAGAAGTGGGATTTGAAGTGAAGCCACGGGACGCCCCCCCGCTGCTTCTGTGGGACACATCTCGAACCCCAACCGAGCTATACCGCTGCCTCCCGCCAGTGACAACCTGTTGCAAATCATTAGCTACTCCGGAGTTTCAAAGCCGCTTCCACAGGTTATGGCAAAGCAAAAGGGGCAGGCACGCAGCACAGTGGGTTCACGAATCATTATTCACACAGCCCTCTATTTATCCCTATATTATTGTGTTGAAGTGTGATGCGGAGAATGTTCAAATTGATGATATTTCATGTGTATATATATATTTCTTTGCTTCCATTTTTAAAACATCTAGACGCAGGCTTCTATAGAGGTTGTTCCTTCTGTATGGCAGTCAGACCTAAACTTTCATTAAAGTTCAACTGCTTCACAAAAGTTTCGACCTGGATTTAACCAGTTGGCCGCCACAGAGTCCAGATCTTAATCCCGTTGAGAATCGTCGGGATGTGCTGGAAAAGACTTTGCGCAGTGGTCAGTCTCCAATCATCAATACAAGGTCTTGGTGAAGAATGAAAGCAACACTGGATCTTTTTGGCTTTGCAGAAGCTTATTGAAACTTGCCACAGCGGAATCAAAGCCAAAGACATCCAATGAAATATCAGAGCGGGGTGTCCAACCTTTTTTCCCCCGAGGGACGCATATTAAAGTGTGTACTGCATGGAGGGCTACAGATCAGTGGTCAATACAGAAGTAAAGCAAAACCACAAGGACAGAGCAGACCAAATAAAACATAAGGACATGAACAGACACTGGAACAAGAAAGCTAAACAAAACCAAGGGGGAACAGAATGTGAACAGTGACAATATCTCACCTTTATAGGCTTGGAACCATTATTCCAGCTCTGTCTCTCAATAAAATGTTGTTTTTTTGAGGTTTTTAAAGGAACAGGCCACCGTTTTACCATGCTGTGATGTGTTCTTACCTGAGCTTAGACGAGTTGATGCGTACTTGTCTGGTCTGCGTGCGTGCCCGTGATAGAGTGTGGTAGCTTTTATCTTCACCCCCGTTTGGAGCCATAAGAATATACTGGGAGAGGCCAAATGCTAACAACATCTTTGGTCGTAAAGCGTGACTAAGGGCACATACAAAGACCAGACAGGTACGTATCAACTCGTTGAAGCTCAGGCAAGAACATATCTCAGTATGGAAAAATGGCGGCCTGTTCCTTTAACCTCTTACCCCCCACCTAAACCGGCTTTACCCAAACCTAAAAACTTCTGGACTGGACAGTAATGTACTCATTGTAACATTTTTGTTGCGTTGTTAGCGCGGTTTTGTCACCGGTTTGAAGCATTTTTGTCCTGTTTTTGTCTCTTTTTATGTCTCTTTTTTGTTGTGTTTTCAGCGTTTTTTTGCCATGTTTTTGTCACATTTTTGTTGTGTTATTGTTGCTTTGGCGCATTGATTTGCCTTGTGTGCGAAATGCGCAGGATAAATAAAGTTGCCTTGCCTTTTTTCGCACGTCTTTGTCGCTCTTTTGTTGCTGCTTTGTTTGCTACTTTCTTGTTGCTTTTTTCATTACTTTTTTGTTGTGTTATTGTTGCTTTTCCGGCATGTTTATGTCGCTCTTTTGTCACATTTTTGTTGCAATTCCATCCTCATTTTTGTCGCTATAGCTTTTAGATTTGGGTAAAGCCAAACTGCTAGGTTCCGGTGTGGGTTATGAGGTTAATTGTGCGGTATTATTCAAATGTTAAAACTATCATTCCTGTGCCAATTCAACAAGAAGCTTGAGGGCCACGAAGAACCGGTTCAAGGGCCACATTTGGCCCGCAGGCCGCACTTTGTTGACCCCTGTATTTTATATTTTAGGCTAATTAATGTCGATTTCTCTTTTACCACTAGAAAAACAATGCTCACGGTTTTAGTTCCAGTCTATAAATCAATAAAGAACAAGTCTGAAAAGCCTCTGTTGTAATTATCAGTAATGTAAAGGAAAAGTGCACTCGCCGTACAAGCCAGCGCCACTGAACACCAAACACAAGAGCTTAGTTCCATTAGTGCCGCTGCAGAGCCGAGCCAACCTCATCCAGTTATTATGTGTGCTACATCACCATGAGGAGATGTGATTCAACATGGCAGCCGATGCACACTCCGTCTCACTCAGGGAAAATGTATCGCGCTAACAACACGGGTAAACACAATCAGTGTCCACAACAGAGCTATTTTTATACCACGACTCGGTGCAATAAGTTCGTCAGTGACATACGCAGATGTCAAAGCGCGAGTGGTAGCGCATACGAAAAGAAAATGGCAGGGATGAATAGTACAAATGGTGGAAAAAAATGTCTTCTTTTTCTTTTGTTCATGAATTATGGCACACATTTGTTCTTGTGAGGATGTATAGTCAGACTCCTGCAATCAATATAACTACAGTATATGCCAGTATTTTGAAGGTGTCGGAAATATTCAAAATCCCAGTAAGATGCAACTTTCCTAAAGGCCAGAACAGTGCGCTGTGCTCTATGTTTTTGTAGGCTCGATCGAGAACTAGTCGTTCTAGTTTTGCTCCCTGAAAGCTGTGAAGCATGTTCATAAACTCACACCTGAAGAACGGGGATGTTGAGAATGTGTTGGGAAATTTAAGGATGAGTTTGTACCTCAGTTGATGTCAGGCCCCAGGGCAACAAATCCGACCCTCCGCTCCGGCATTGAACCTCTGGCCCTCGATCTGATTTAGATGAATATTATTACACAAATCAGACATGAAATACCTGCAACTTAAAGCAGAACTAAGTAACTTGTTTACCTTAGTAAATCCTTTCCGTAGTCCCTCGAATACAAGTGTTAATGGGATGATTGGGGGGGGTCTTTCATCTCCCCCTGGTGTCTCTGGCCAGAAAACCACACTTGCAGCTTTCCCTGATACAACCCGGAGACCCAATACACACTAATACAGACCCAATCAGGAAGAAGAAGCTAACATGCTAACAGGCAAAGCTAAATGCGGGCTAGCACCACTTTAGCAGTATTTACTGCCAAGTTTGAGTGAAAAAAATGATCTCCCTTGTGTCATTGGGTTGTGGCACAATGTACAATATCCCTCTCTCCCTTGGTCTTTTCTGTCAGCGTAGTATTTACTCTCACGGACAATGAGTAAAAAACACGCAACATGCTGTGACACCTGCAGTGGTGCTTATGGCCTCTAGGGGCATATGATGATAATATTATTTTTTCACTAGAGCTTGGCTGTAAATTCTGTTTAAGTAGCGCTAGCCCGCAGTTAGCTTTGCCCGTTAGCCTGTTAGCTTCTTCATCGTGATTCCATTAGTGTGTATTGTGCCTCGAACCCGGTGCAGGGAAAATTACAAGGGTGTTTTTTCTGGACAGAGACACCAGGGGAGATGAAATACCCAGTCACCCCATTAACACTTGTATTACCCCAAGGACTACGAAAAGGATTTATTAAGGTAAACAACTACTTAGTTCTTCTTTAAAATGCGTAAAATACTGCCCAGATACAAATTCCCTGGCTATTTTTTTTTTAGGTTGTTTTGGGGGTGAAGAAAATCGTCCCTCCATGACACAAACTTGCCTTCCCCCTGCTCTGAATGTCCATGTACTTCTCTAAATGCTCTGTTCCACCAGCTGATGTCATGAAGCGGTGCCCTCCTCCTCTGTCATGTAATTTCAATGCTCAAACCTTCTTCAATACAAAGCAGCAGATTTATATTTCAACCTTTTTTTAAACTGCTTCACTTCAATCCATGAATATCTGCTGGTCTCAGAGCTGATTTGCATGCACAGGCTGAACTACCTGCCTTTCATACTTGTGTTTTGAGCTCTAATGCAATACCGATGCTAAGTACGAGAGTAATGCAAATAAAGTTGCCAAATGCGCCCTTTGAAATCCTGCTGCAGACCTGTGCGCACGAACCGAAAAGTCTAACCTCACTCTCTCTTCCTTGTGCTCGTACAGAACAGATACGCCGCAGCAGAACGAGGAGTGCGACTCTACAGCTCTCTGCCCATGCGCCCAAACCCTGACGGCAAGAGACTGCCCTCTACTGGGGTAAGAACCATCAATCTTTCTTTTGCCCTTTTCACCCCTGTCTAATTACCATCACTTCACGTACAGTAGCCGCACCGTGAAGCCTCGTCTCTCTCTCAGTTGAAGATTGCTCGACTCCTCTTGACCAGACGGCACTTCTCTGTCGTTAACCTTGCGTTGTTCTTCTTTTTTTCTTTTTTTTTTTTTAAATCTAAATTTGGGTCACAAGTTTCCCGACAGAGGAGCCCGGAGTGGTGGTGGGTAGTGTGGTCTGTGCCAAGTGATGACAGGGCACTGTCTTTACGCTATTGTGAAAGTAGGAAAGGAAAGTAGGTAACTAGACTTGTTGTGTGTAGCTTTAGTAATAGTTGCCGAAGACAGAGGATGATAGTCATAGCGGTGAAGAAGGAGGAATGTGTGTTTTTGGCTGATCTGGAAGTCCTGCTATGGTGGTAAGTTTGGTAAATCTAGTTTTATGTTTTGAAATTGAATGGGTTTTATCAAAGCCAAATCTTTGTTTTTGCACAGGGCTAGGGTATATATATCTGAATATTAACTCTTTAGGGCAGGGGTAGGCAACGTCAGGCCCGGGGGCCAAATTCGGCCCTCCAGCATAAAACCTTTGGCCCCCAAGAGAATTTAGAAGAAACATTTATTAATAAATCAAAGACCAAATACGTGAAAAGGACTATGAAATGTGGGAAATACTGTCAATATTTTCACATTTCCCAGCAAAACACCCCACTAGGTCATATATTATGAGCAAAACTTATATATGCGTAGAGAAAAGGTGATTTACTTTGGGCAAAAAATTGTGAATTTCAGCCCTTGGGGTTTTGGCAATGAAGAAAATCGGCCCTCCATGACACAAACTTGCCTACCCCTGCCTTAGGGCTGTACTACCAAGCTGGTTGAACTTAACCTGCATTTGTTCCTGTAACCCAGGCTGACAAACTTTTGGATAAGTGGTACTATAAAGTGCGATTTGTGAGGGCATTCATGTGAAACAAGCGGCCAATCACGGAAGAGACACAAATGAATATATTGTACAGCACCATGAAAGTGTCGAGTCTGAATTGAGCAACACATAACAATCTTTATTCCAACTTTAATGCAACACTCGTAGTATTATAGGATCAAGTCTTTTTCATGTACTCGTTTACAATCTGCGTCAGCTACCTAAGTTTTATCATTATTTGTTTATTTGATATGGACATAACTGCATTGGACAAACCAGATGCATTGTTTTTTGTGTTATAGCAAAACTGCTAATTTGCAACACTTGTCCATAGGAGGCTACACATTTCACAAAACGCAATACAATACAGCAGAGGTAGGCAAGTTTTCTTAACGGAGGGCCAATTTTTTTCATTGTAAAAACACCGGGGGCCGAATCCGCCAATTTTAGGCCAAAGTAAAGCAATACACTGGAAAAAATTACCATCTTAAATGAGATAAATGACTTAAAATCGCTTGAATAAAGGTTCTTTATGTTGAATTTGAGTCTGTTTGGACTAATGTAAGATAAAGATACAAACGCTAATGCCAATGGAACAAGCATAAAACCCACTGTGAAATCAGACAAGTGAACTTTTACTTTTAAAAAGATTTGTTTTTCACTTGAAATTATACAATATAATCTGAGGTAAGAGAATAATGACTTGTTCCACTGACGATAAGATGTTTTATCTGATCTAAGACCAGACCAAATCTACTCAAACTTTAGATTAAATCCCTTAATTCAAGTCATTTCTGCCTTATTATTTTCCCAGTGCACTTTCTACAAATGCTAGAGTTGTGCATAATATGACCTAATTGGGTGTATTGACAGTATTTCTCCCATTTAACCCTAAAAATGTTAAAGTACTTTGTGGTTTGTGTCATAATGTTTCTCAAAATCATCTTGAGGGCCAGAGGTTCTGTCCAGGTAGGCCTGTCACGATAACAAATTTGAAGTTCGAAATATTGAGGCCGGAAAGTATCGCGATAAACGATATTATTGACTCTAACGATGCTAGATACTGACGTTGCCTACCCCTGCAATACAGTATACAAAACACAATCGATTACAATATTTAAAAAGGTAAACAATACACATAATTAGTACATTTCATACAGTGTTACCATGTGTGCAGCTTTGACTTGACTTCAGCCACTGTTTCAGACCTCTGTAAAAACTGTTCATGTCAGTCTGCAGTTTTAAACCAGTGGGCAGAGAGTTCCACAGTCTGGATCCATTAAAAGTGAAACTGGACTGTCCAAAAGATTTAGTAAATATTGGGAAAACACAGTTACAGCACGATGTCGCTACATGTGCGCCTTCATATGAAGGACTGCCGTCGCCGCTGCTCAAGGTGCTTCCTACTTGTCCCGCTCTGCTCCTCACTCCCTCCTTGCACCGCAGAGTTACTGTGACACAACGGAGGATTCTCTCCCCTGATTGGTCAAAGAGCTGTCTTCTGATCTAAGCTGGGAACTAAACCTGGTCCAGAGCAGGTTATCCACTAAGGGTATGTTTCCATGGAGATCTACCTCGCTATAAAGTTATCCAGCTTAATGCTAAACTTACCCCGCTAACCGTCTAAACCAGCTTCGCAGTAAACCCCTCTGATCGGACAAGAAATACACAGAGACCCTGAAGGATAAATATATGAGTATTTTATGTCTTCCCTGTGATAAAGCAGATGTACCAGGACATCAAAGCTGACTTGTTCTGTTTTTTTTTTTTTCACGTACTTCTTCCTGATTCGTGATTCTGCCTGAAAAAAAGATGACTTTTATTGAAGTTTAGCTTTGCAGCGCTGACAGTACTTTGACTTTGACAAAGTGCTGGGAGAGTACTTTGTTTGTCAAACCTTTTCTTTCATTTTTTAATAAAAGGGAATAAATCTTTTAGCGTTGTGAAAATCATAATTACAATCTCGCCTGCCTTTGCTTTTACGCGTTTATGTAACAAAGGAGAGAAAATGAAAGAACAATAGTGAGGGAAGTGAATTTAATTTCATATGTCCCTCTTTTTATGTGCGTTTTGAATTATGTGCTGACTGCTCCAGGGCTGAGGCACAGGGAGGGGAAGGACGACGAAAGGGAACTGTGGAATATTGTTAGTGCACACTTTTTAATTATAGGCAACATTGCCTTGATGTGTCAGACTGTGTGTCCTCCTATACTTTTAAAAGAGGTGTTGGGGAGGGGGGCTTAGCAAACTGAGCTTTTAATGTCTGCTTTTCCATAATTGAAACCAATTGGTACCCTAAAGCTGGGGCAATCGATTTATTAGCTTGTGGAGTCATTTTCTTTTCCCACCTTACCCTTATATTGTGCACATTTGCCAAGCATCTGAATTTCAGCTCTAATACTGTAATACAGGCAATATCAAATGGTGAATTAGGTGCAATCTGCCCACAAAATAGTGTATTTTATTTTCAGCTTGAGTTTTGTGGTAAAAAACCCCCAAAAACAAACATACCACATGTGTGCTTAATTATTTTTTCAATACCAGTACTTTAAAGGGGCTAGATGCAAGTTTGCCATTTTATACTCACTACTGCCATCTCAGGTCATACGTGTAACTGCACCTTCTATATTAAACTCGTGCATGACGGCACTTCGGACCCGAATTAACACCTTTTTGAATAACAGTTAATAATTTTAGAGGCCGTTGTGGTGAACAGGTCTGGGCTCATTCATGCACATTAGGACATGGCTGGAACATGTAGGGGGAGGAAAATACATTATTGTAACATTTTAAACTCTGTATAGTCCCTTTAACAATACTTGTTTAAAATACCGATCTCCAACTATAAAACCGAGCAATAACAATGGTTTCTTCCACATAAGACTATGGGAC
Source organism: Gobius niger (assembly GCF_951799975.1). Taxonomy (NCBI): domain Eukaryota; kingdom Metazoa; phylum Chordata; class Actinopteri; order Gobiiformes; family Gobiidae; genus Gobius; species Gobius niger. The sequence continues at coordinate 8,259,372 of NC_136871.1, read as the reverse complement.
AGATCTTCTGCCTGTCACAAAGATAGTGCTGCTGTCTGATGGTCATCTTCCATGGGCACAGCAGTTGTGCGATGTGCACCACGGGCGAGAGGGTGTCGCTTATGAAAAAAAGAGGAGGGTGGTTTATGACAAACAGCACTGAGTGCAGTGCTCTCCTATGGCAGCCTCACATTCTTTACCTCGTTTACATTGCACTGCCTTGTGATCTTCCTTTACTATAACAGGCTGGTGTTCATAGAGAAAGACATGTGCAGCCGGTCCCGCTGCCGCACTCACTCGGCCATAATTGCATTAATGTGACCCAATCAAAAGCACATGTTCACTCCCACTCCCCCACCACCCCTCTCACTTGCCCTGCCGACCACGGAGTCTGGTTGGAGGAAAAAGGCTGCTCTACATAACATGGACACACACTTAAATGCACCAGGTCTGGAGTGGCAAGATATCACAGGGTTCTCCTACAAAGTGCAAAAAGTTATAGTAGTTAATGTAGCTATAGTCTGCGTTTAGAAACACGAGATCAGGCACAATCTTTTTAAAATGTTTATCATTTATTTAAACTGAAATAACAAAGCAACTTTCTTTAGTGCTGTCCCGAGACCCAACAGGGATCCACACAGCACCTAAACTTTCTTTTTTCAACAATAGTGGCATCATTAACGGCACCCATCCCTACATGTGCTGTTAGCGTGTAAATATGTTGAATGAACATGAGCAACTGGGATGCATGGGAGGTATTGTAAGAGCTAAAAAGGAGTTGGGACAGCAGCTAATACTGTATGATCAACTGCTCAACTGAAGGTGATAGGGTTTGTCCTTTCTCCCAGCTATATCAGAAGTTTAAAATAATAATAATGTTCTGTTTTCCTGGATTTACTCCCAGGTGTATAATCTTATGTATTGTTACTGTGAAGACACACTGTAAAAAGTAAAAGTTTGACACTTTCCAATTATTTACTGTGACAAAACACCTTGAATCAAGTGGTGGTGCTTCCAGTGGTGCTTGCAGCATCTTTCACTTCTCATTTAAATGTTCTTTGCTCACTGAATACAACCTGTGTGTCTATTGTGGAAGCAAAATCAGGCCAAGGCACATCGTTTATATGTAAAAAAAAAAAAAGAAAAAAAAATCTTTAAAAGCATGGCCATTATCAGCATTAAAACTGCAAATAAAGTACATTTAAAACAAGATCTTTTCACTAACATACAGGATTTCCAAAAGAGAACAAAGCGCCATCTCCAACTTGAATTTTTCTAAAGATTCTGTTCAAAGAAAATCTTGACTGTTTGACTTTCTGATGTGTTCCTTTATCACCACATGCCATTACAGGGATCAGAGATCATTTTAAAGTAGCAGATAATAGGTGCTTTTTCTCTAGGGCTTGTTTTTTTGTTCCCTTCCTTGATACGTAGTGTCAGTACAGTAGCACCGTGGAGCTCCAAGCTGCGTGAAGAATATAAAACACTTAACATGCAGGAGGAAAACAAGCCTTTTCCCATCGCACTTATCAGGAGCCGTGTCAAGGTGCAGCATTAGTCCAAGGTCCTTCCATCCTACACTCCCTTTCCTTATCCATAACTTCACCTTCACAATTTTAGATGGCATTTTTTCCTACTATTATTTACGTATGTTTTTGCAAATATTTGATATTTAAAATTTCAAGACCATGTGCAAGCTATTTGTTGTATTATGTTGCACATAACTTACCCACAGCCTGTATTGCAGTCTTTGGGCCCCAATCTGATATGTAAAGGAGAGAATGCAGTGTGACTAAAACAATGCATAAATGACTCTGCTGTGGGGAAGGGATATTTCTGGATTTTTGACATAGGGCCTCAATTCCTAATTATCCAGAGTGTTGTTGATTTCTGGAGATTTTTTTTTTCTTTTTTTATTCATGCAGTCCTTATATTTGAAGAGTTTAGTGGTGCTAGGCTAGCGCATGTCTATGGTAACTAGTAGCCTGCGTTAAAAACAGTCTGACCCGAGCACAGTGCACCTGAGGCAAATCACTTATAACACCAGACTTCCCATATAAATGTCTGTGTCTGAATCATTTTTGAAATAGAACCATTTTGCATTTAAAAGAACTTATATTTGAGCAGCATCAGCTTCCTGGTTGTAAGCAACGCAGCGGCGGAGTGATCTGCTAGGTTACCAGATCTACAGTGGTTTGTTTACCTGCGGCCGGCATTACTACACGTGGAATTCACAAAGGAGCTTTCTGCAAATCAGATACGGCAACCCCATGATTTTGAAGAGGTTTTTAACGCAGGCTACTAGCTACCATAGACATGCGCTAGCCTAGCAATAGCCTAGCACTAGTAAACTCTTCATATAAGGACTGCATGAATATAAAAAAGAAAATATCTCTATATGGTTTTTTTTTTTACAATTGGGTAAAAGCATAAAGGCAAAAGATGGCTGAATGTTCAATAGGTTTACAAGTTGTTTACTACCTCTTGTTTCTCTTTTTTGGTGAACATTTAGAAGGCACTGTAAAGCATTGGAGAAATTCTTGGTATTTTCTCACTTAATTCGATTAATGTGAAATCTACGTTTTATTTCCCTCAGAATAAATTCAAAACATAAGAATTGTGACATCCCTACTCCCCTACTGCTGCTTATCCATTTTAGTTTGTGCTCCTCATTTTGCACATGAGTGAATGCTTATTATGTAGTGATACATTCTTGCTACTTTACAGCAGTATGCAGTTCTTAAAGGTGCATTATGCATCTTTTTTTGCGCAAAAAAAAAGTTGCTATTTGTCCGTGACCTTGTGGTGACCCAGCAGCTGTATGAGCGGTCAGCATGGCGCCTTTCGATCACAGTGGTCTCTTCGGCGCTTCGGTGCAGGCACGTCAGCAGTGAAAACCTTTCAAACAATTGATCCTGTAGCGTCCTAGAGATTGCTGTGATGGAGAGTAAAGGTGCCAGGCTGACCACTCATACAGCCGCTGGGTCACTACAAGGTAAAATACACACAAATATCAACTTTCCCACGTGATAAAAGTTGCGTAATGCACCTTTAAACTTGTACCACCTCGTAAAATATCACACCTTCCATGTACCAGGCTTACATCAACAGTAAATCAGGACTAAACGGGGTCTAAAATATCGTCAAACTATGTTAAATCACATCAATCTTCGCTAAACTGTGTGTGATCATGCCGAAACCAGAAAATGAATAGTGTTAATAGTAAAAAATAAAGTAAATAGAGAAGCCCAAGTGCAAGACGCCCACGTTTGTTGGCAGAAGTCCTTTTTTTTTTCCCTTTTGTAATTGTTGGTTGTAATAATAACAATTATTCGGGAAAAATTGAAGTAATTGCAAAGGCCCATAGTGTCATCTCCCTCTGTCCTCCCTTCCCTCACCCCATCCTCCCAGTACCTCACACCCTTTCCTCACCCACCCCTCCCTCCTCGCTTCCTCCCCTCCTCCTTGTGATCTCTATCTCTGTCTCCCTCAGCAGCACCAGGTTCAGTTAAAAGTGGGTTCGGCACTTCCGCAGCAGCCCCCACCGCCAACACCAACCACCACAGCGATACGTCTTTCTATTTTTTTTTCTTCCCTCTCTCTCTCTCTCTCTCTGTCTGCCAGACTAACCTCACTCCCTTGCTCTGTGTCTTCACCTCGTGAGTGTGCATCCTGTCAAGGTGCGCTGCCTGCCCTCCCCTGCCCCCACCACCTTCCCACCCTCTGCCCGCAGCCCCACTGCCCCCGCAACCTTTGCCGTTTTCTTTTTCTCTTTGTGCGTCTGTTACGGCTCTAAATGCCTACAGTTCATTTTTCTAATTGTCAGCGCCAAGGTTGTGTGACCCGCGTGACCCCTTTTTCCCCCCCCCGGCAATTTGGGTTGTATTAGAGGCTGCGGAGTGAATGTATGGCGTTGGTCTTTGGCACAAGGTCAGTGTACGTCTTATTACTGTAAAAGCCACAGAGTAGTGGGTTTGAAAGTGCACTAAATTGCCTTCTTTTGTACTTGTAGTATCCGAGAAGGGACAAAAAAGCTACTCGTGAGATTATTTGTACTTTTTCTAACTCACTTCAAGATTCTGATCTATTTCTCCTCATTTCGTTGAGACTTTGAAGTTGTATTTTTCTTTTTTTTCTTTTTTTTTTTACAGAAAAACAACCCAATTATATGATCATAATTTGCCTTTAGAGCAGGGATTTTAAAACAGAGCTATAACCCACATTCAAGAAATGTACCTGAGTGCTCCCCTGCTTCTCCTTTAAAGCAGAACTAAGTAACTCATGCCCCTAGAGGCCATAAGCGGCACTGCAGGTGTCGTAGCATGTTTTTTTTTTTTTAACCTATTAATTGTCCGTGAGAGTAAATACTACACTGACAGAAAATACAAAGGGACAGAGGGATATTGTACATCCAATTACACAATGGAGATGATTTTTTCCATTCAGACTTGGCTGTAAATACTGTTTAAGTGGCGCTAGCCCGCAGTTAGCTTTGCCCGTTAGCCTGTTAGCTTCTTCTTTGTGATTCTATTAGTGTGTATTGCGCCTCCGACCCGGTGCAGGGTGCATTAACACTTGGATTACCCCCAGAGGGTCGACGGAAAGGATTAATTAAGGTAAACAAGTTACTTAGTTCTTCTTTAAGATCAATGTTCCGGCCTTTTTTCAGTATTAAAACATAAAACCTGCATTACGTCCAGGTAGTTTCCCATCTGTTATGTTTGTGTTGACGTTCGTTGAAAAGTTTGTTTTGCTTTAACTTATTAACCCCCACATGAACCGAGCACATTTGATCCAATTTGGCGCTACCCAAATCTAAAAGCTTCTTGAAAAAGGAGCCAAAATATGTGATGAAAAAGCAGCACAGAAAGCATCATTAGAGTGACAAAACAGCAATGAAAAAGCTACACCAAAAAAGCCACAAAAGAGTTACAGAAATGTGACAAAAAAACGACAAAAAGCGGCAAGCAAATTAAAAAACAACTAAAAAGCGCAAAAAAGGGTCAAAGTAGAAACCAAAAAGGGTCTTAAAGGGTAAGTCAAAAAACAGTCCAAAATTGTCAGGAAATGGTTTAAAAAATACAGTAAAAAGAGTCAAAAACGACAAGGAAGCAGCAGCAAGAGAAAAAAAGGCATTACACTGGCCTATAGAAGCTGGCCAAGAAGCTTTTAGATTTGGGTAAAGCTAAACAGGGGAAAATGTGCTCGGTTAAGACAAGAGGCCGGATCTACCTTATTATTTTCTATTCCAAACAATGAAAGCGGAAACCACTTAAAGGGGCTAGCTGCAAGTTAGCCATTTTATGCTCACTGCTGCCACCTCAGGTCATACGTGTAACTGCAGCTCCTATATTAAGCTCGTGCATGACGGCAATTCGGACCCGAAGTAACAACTTTTTGAGTGACAGTGCAGGATTTTAGAGGCAGTTGTGGTGAACAGGTCTGGGCTCATTCTACATATTAGGACATGGCTGGAACATGTAGGGGGAGGAAGATACTTAGTTTTAACATTTTTAAACTCTGTATAGTCCCTTCCTTTCTTCTTCACAGGGATGAGTTTCTTGGCACATTTCACAACTTACAGGGTCACTTTTCAGGGTCACTTGAACAGAAATGCCATAGTATGTAAATGTTTGAAATTGATACAAATGCTTTATAATTAGACAGGCATGACCATTATTACGACCAAAGTACTTTTAGTTCCTTTTTCACTCAGTATTCTCTTACTCTTGTGCGGTATTTGGCTTCTTCAGAGGTATTTCCGCCCCTATAGGATGTCAGATTTGAACCGCGTGGACTTTGTTGTTCCTGTCATCCACCTGTTATTGTTGTTCCTCCCCGAGCGCTGGCAGTGATACACGGGCCGATGGTTCAGAACCTCCGCACTTGACGTGAGTGTTTCAGGACCCTGTCTTTATACCTACATCTATTGTCCTCTCCTCCTGCCCCCCCCCCCCTCGCTCTTTTGTCTCGCACCCTTTCTCCAAGCCTCGCATAGTCAATTACTATGGAGGGAGCCGGGGTATGGGGGGTTTTCCATATTTTGTGCCGTATTAATATTGCATGAGTGCTTTTCAGTGGTGAATATCTAGGAGTCTGCCTATTAATGCAGAGGTGTAACAAATAAAGCACACACACGCGCTGTACACACAGGTTCACTACAGGATTTTTTTTAGCAGCTTGGAATTGATGATTAGTCTGCTCTGCTGAGGTTTTATATTTGCGGGACTCGTTTTCCTGTTTCGTGTTCATTACAGTCATCTCAGCTCACATCAGTGTTTGAGTAGACGGTTTTGGCAAGGGCTGTTGTAGCATAATTGCGCGATATCACTAATTTGTAACAAAGGATGGTGAACAAGGTCACAGTCAAATCTGATTTATATTAGAGTTTTTGCTTCTGGTGTCCCCTCAGCTCAGTGGCAAACATCTCAATATATTGAGAAATGACGGGAAAAAGTTAGAGAAGGAAGTAGGTCATTGTGTCTTGGTTATATCCGGGGATACCTGACTTATTTTCTTGCTGTAGAGTGAATTTATTTGTGACACCATAGGATATATTTGAAAAAGAAACAAACAAAACTGGCGGCTGCATCTGTGGGATGAATGGTCTAAATCAAGGCTAAGTCCACAAAGCATATATGTAATGAATTCATGAAGCAAGACAGAAGCTTATAATGTTTAAAATCCACCAGCTCTTCTTTTCACTGTTTGAAAACTGGGAGAATCACCCATGTTTAAGTTATATGAATACAATTAATTTAAGTTATGAATTCATTGTGCCAAAACAAGGCCTTAATGAAGTTCTTGAAAAATCGACACAAAAAGGAGGAGAAAACGCAGCAAAAAAGTGACAAAAGAGCGATGAAAGTGCAACAAAAACGTGCCGGAAAAAACAACAAATGCCGACAAAAAAAAGAGAGACAAAAACGCGGCGACAACTTGACAGAAATTTTAGGATCAGTTTTGTAGGCCTTAGCTTTCAAATGAGGCATTACTCTGTTGCTCTCCAGTCGAGAGGCTTTTAGATTTGGGTAAAGCCAAACTGTAGAAAATGCGTTCGGTTAAGAGATTAAAAAGCATTACATTGAATTCAAACTGGCATTAAATCTGAATTTATTGGAAAGTTATGATATTGCTCGATGTCTTTTATTGTCCACATTAATTGAAAGTACCAACATTATGGTCGAAAACAGTGGTTCCCAAAGTGGGGGACACTGAAATCGGGGTCTCAGGATGATTTTGAGACAATAGAGTTTGGGAAATTCCACAGTTACCATGGAGATCCGCCATCTTTGCAGCTGTTAGCATACATTTCCATAGACTAACATTAGCTAAAAACAGTGTAAAAAGTGGAGAAAAAAGCTGTGGAACAACTCCATTACTGCTGAGTTACTGCTGGCAAATACATCTAACACACTGTGGTGTCCAAGTGTTTTAATGTGAACAATAACTCCAGTATTTTAACTTTTGAAATCGCCATTATTCTACAATTGCTGCTAATCCCATAATGCTTAGCGATATGACATCACATTTCCGAACTCTATAATACTTACATTTCTGACATTGAATTGACTCTGTGCGTAACTTCAAAGTATAACAACGCCGCCCAAGAAGTGACTTCCTGTTTCGGTCCAACACGCCAAAATAAAAGCACACAGCTCGTCTCATTGATTAGTTCAGCAGGTCCTTTTAAACATTACAAGAATATAATTAAATACACACATTTTAATTGTTTTGTCTGTTAATAGTTAGGCAGAAAGAAAGTTGAACTAATGAACTACTGGACGAGCTGTGTGCTTTTATTTTGGCGTGCTGGATCGAAACAGGAAGTCACTTCTTGGGTGGCGTTGTTTTGATTTGAACTTATGCACAGAGTCAATTGTATGTATTTTTGTTTGCAAACAGCATATTTGACTTGATTCTGCCTGTATATGTTTGTTTAGTGTGACGTCACGACTTCCGCTTCCGGGTCCTAGCATACCGGCTAATATGCGAGAAAAAAGAAATTAAAAACTCTTTAATACAACAATCAATATTTGTGAAACTGAACGGTGAGTGACTGAACATACATTTTTCTCAGACACATTAGCCAGAATTGTCGCACCTACTGCTAAAAAGTATTATTTACTAAAGTCGGTTCTTCCGGGGTTAGCGTAGCTGCTGCGCCGTTAGCATTTATCTCTGCTAAACCAGAATTTTTTAGCAGTAGCTGCGGCATTTTTGGCTAATGAGTCTGAGAAATAAGTAGGTTCATTAACTCCCTGTTGAGTTTCAGAAATATTGATGGTTGTATTAAAGAGTTTTTTGTAGTTTCTCACACATCTCCGACCCCGGAAGTAGAGCTGTGACGTCACCACTTAACAGACGTATAAACTTAGGTAGGCTATATACATTGTAAACGTAGCAAATAGTTCCGGACATTGCAGCACCAGTTTCATTAACACATTTCATCACCGCTGCCCTCGGGCACACTGACAGATAAATGCCTTCCTATCTGTGCCTGTGGCCGTGTCTGACCACCATTCACACACTTAAGCCCATATACCAGCACTTAAGTCTCATGCTGGGCCCGTCCAGGCACTAAAGCTCCCTGACCTTACAAATATCTAAATGCTAATTCTCCACAGTCACGGCATCACATGTGCGCCCGACGCTCAGGATTGAAGCTGCACTGCAAATGTGAGTGAATATGAGAGAAAACCTCAGCAAAAGAACTAGAAAAAAAAAGGATGAGGTCTGAGAGGCGGGAGATCAAAGAGCGGAAATCCAAAACACAAACAAACACAAAGCCATTCTTACAGTTCTTCGAATACATTTTTTTTCCCCCTTTCGAATTTGTACCTCATCAATAAAACCCCAGCCCTCGCCAATGATCTCTGACTGTGTCGTTTCATCACTGTATTAAATAGTTAAAATGCATATTTAGCATCACAAAATAGCACCGCCATCCTCCCCGTCGCCCGTCCCTCTGACATATTTCACCGTGGCTCTGTGAAATTCAAAATGGTATATGAAAAAGAAAAAAAAGAATCCTTCAGCTTTTGTGCAGGGAGGGGGGGACCCACCTTCTATGTATTAGTGCTTTGTAAATATTACATGAGCTCCACATTCGCTCACTTGTTTGGCATTACTTCCACTGGATGGGTATATTATTTTAGAAACCATGCCTTGTTTATGGAGAGACATGACCTACTTCTACTCTCTCTCTCTCTCTCTCTCTCCCCATCATTTTGCATTTTTCTCATTCTACTCCTCTTTCTCTTTCCATCATTTCACTCCCCTCTCTTTATTTCCTCCACTCTTTCTCTCTCTGTCTCTCTCTCTCTCTGCATCTTTCTGCATCTTTTTTTTCCCCTCCTTCCCCTCTCCCCATTCTATTTCGCTGCCTTCTCTCCCTTTTGCTTTATTCACTTGCAATCTGCGAAATCTCAACCGGTTGTCCCTGCTGAACAATTACGAGCTAGAGAGACCCAAATGGAGATGTTTGTAGAAAACAACATGTGTATAATTAAGGTTTAATGAGCTCTTGTCAGGCTGGAATGCGCAATTAGATTGGTAATAGAAAATTCTGCCTGCTCGGATAGTCTGGCGGAGCTAGCATGGCAGTGAATGAAAGAAGCAAATTATTCCGAGGCCCATTGGTCAAAACAGATGGGGACTGCATGGCTGTAGCGCTGCTTTTAGATTTAAATGCATGGTTTTGGGATACGGGAAAAATGTTTTTTGTTTCTTTTTTCCCCCCCAGTGGCGCATTATAGGAGTCTGTTTTATTCATTCAGAATAACTGTATTTTGGGATGGGTTGAATCATCATCTTTTTTTCTTTTTCCTGACAGGCATTGCAATTCGGTTTGTGAGTTGCTTTTAACAGGAAGGTAGACATGTCCAGGGGCATTAACATCCGAGCCTGAAATACAGCGTGAATCACGAGATTAATGCAAGAATCGCATGTTTGTAGAGATGTTTGCTCAGAGACATTTGATTTTGCATTGGACATTTTCATACTGTTGTTGTTTTTCGATTAACATGTCCATGAGCTTTGGCATTTGTATGTTTTGCAGAGATCTGAGAGGGAAGGTTAGCCTGTTTTAACCTCTTAAAGGAACAGGCCACCGTTTATACATACTGAGATATGTTCTTACCTTAGCTTAGACGAGTTCATTTGCACCTGTCTGGTCTTCACGCGTGCCCTCAGTCACGTAAACACAGCACAGACGGCGTTAGCATTTAGCCTCTCCTCCTCTCCTCTATAGCTCCAAACGAGGTGAAGACAGAAGTGACCAAGCTCTTCCACGTTTTCCCTGTGCGCTCAGTGCCTGCAGCTCGGTCCTGACTGGACTGTGCAGAGAACGCACTCTAGGCCGCACAAAGTTCATAAACTTTAATCTGGAGCCTCTGGAGGACGTCTGAGAGTCTGTTTTAAGTTGCATTTGTTACAGTATTACAGAAAAGCCAATGACTTTGCATATTTCCGCGTTACGATGTCGTGCTTCGCATCGTATGCTACAAAAGAGCTCTGCGTTTTTCCATTTCCTAATAATGGATCTTTTTTCTGTGAATATGAGGCCAGTAGGCTAATCAGGAGCCTGAAAAGCACAGAAGCTGATCCCAGTGCAACGATCTGCCTGCCTGTTGTTTAACCTACATCCCGCTTTGAGTGAGGCTGCACGGGCACCTTTTACACGCCGCCTCAAAAAGGGGAGAGATACGGACTCTCATTCATGTGTGTAGAGATAGAGAAAGGGTCTGTAGGACTACGGTTGGATTTTTGGTATATATTTCAGGATTTTTGACATACGGCCTCATGTCCTAGTTATCCAGAGTGTTGCTGGTACCTGGAGATATTTTTTTCTTAAATTCATGCAGTTCTTATGTTTGAAGAGTTTCGTGGCGCTGGGCTAATGCAAGGCTAGCACATTTGTACGATATCAGCTAGCCTGCATTAAAAACAGTCATACGCGCTCCACAGTGCACCTGAGGCAAATCACTTATAACGTCAGACTAACGATATAAATGTCTGTGTTGATAGAGTCATTTGAACCATTTTGCATTTAAAATACCTTACATTTGAGCAGCATCAGCTTCGTGGTTGTATAAGACAGTGGTTCTCAACCTTTTGGAGCCACGACCCCCATTATAACAGTTAAAGGGGTTCGTGACCCCCCGCCCGGGTCACACTGTGAGAAATCGGAACATTAGCCTCCATAATTCTTAAAAAACAAAGAAAAAAACAAATGGCTAAAATAAAATTAATCAAATTATGAACATATAATGGCACTCTGGTAAAATAGCACACACATGCCACAATAAAATATTATAATATATGCTAAAAAAAAGTATGTATATTTTATCTACATGATCTGGCGACCTCCCAAATTTGCCTCGCGACCCCCCGATTATCTGATGCAAGGTCAGTAATATTCCAAAAATTATCAAAATGGTTAAAATTATTCTATCGACACAGACATTTATATGGTTAGTCTGGCGTTATAAGTGATTTGCCTCAGGTGCTCTGTGGAGTCAGACTGTTTTTAATGCAGGCTAGCATCGTAGAAATGCGCTAGCCTTGCATTAGCCTAGCAACACTCTGGATAACTAGGAAATGAGGCCCTATGTCAAAAATCCTGAAATATCCCGTCAAAGACTGTAGTTTATGGGAAATATTTACCAATTATTTTGCACAGAGCTGCATTGTATTAAACATCTCCAGTTATGCAAAGAGCCACCCCTGCCATAGACAATCGCATCAGTTGTATTAGATGACGTATCCGTTGTAAACTTTCGGTCTAAAGCTTGATCGAAAGATGGCGTCGCGTCTGCTGCTGTCATTTTGGGTCCGTAAATAACTAACAGTTCGTAATGAGCGCACACAGCATTATGGGTATTCCCAGGCGACGAAAAAACACAGCAAAAATGTGACGAAAACGCAGCAACAACGTGACAACAGAGCTACGATCGCTTTTGTAGGGCTCAGCTTTCAAACGAGGCATTACACTGTTTCTCTCCAGTCGAGAAGCGTTTAGATTTGGGTAAAGACGAACTGGAGAAAATGCGCGGGGGGTATGAGGTTAAATGAGATCCCTTGGAGACATGACATCTAGTTATTTGCAGACGACATGTTGTACACCGAGATAATTGCAGCCTTCGAGATTCGCTAATTGTAACCCCCCTGAGGTTGCGATTTCAATTTGATTGCAATTACTCTCTCGCAGCCCCAGCTTTATCCGTGCAAGATGGCTCGTCTTTGTGTCTGCCACTGAGTGTACCGAAAAATCAAGGTTTTCAAATGGAAGCTAGGACTTAAAGTGGTGAAAAGTAATTGACATTGATCAGAGAGCTGGGAAAGGTCATCCGCTGCTCAAGTACGAATCCGCAAATGTTTCAAGGCAGCTCCAATCTACATGATAAAAGTGTATGCTAATAGGAAACTAGCAACATTGATCTCCAAATAATGATAAAAGCCCGTTGAATACATTTCCGTTCGATGTTGCATATATAACATTTGAAAGGATGAATTAATTCCGCATTGGCATTTACCTTTCCCATGTTGTGTTCTCCGATATCATCATTTAAATGCTTTTACTGAGAAGTCAGACCTGTCTCCATGGTGACGGTCCACGTCTTGTGGCCCACTCAAAGGTGGAGTGGTCATCGGAGTAATGGTTTGCCAATATGGTGAAAGCAAAATGTGCAATATTTCAGACGAGATTTGAGGCTGGGCAATGAATTGAATCGTATCCATAATGTTCACTATGGTCAATGATCACAATGGGGCCTTTTAATCGTCACGTCCAGTCAATTCTGTGGCAGTAAAAGCTGTCCTTGAGTGGAAAGCATTCATTTGCTCTTTAAGTTGAGGTTTATTTAAAAGGTTTGTCTTGCATACATTTGTTTTTATTGTGAAAAAAAATGAAATTAATCAAAAATCAAGATTAAACAATATAAGATTAAAAAAAAAGTCATGAACTTTTTTGTAGCCGTAGCTAGACTAGTCAATCAACCAATGAAATGTATAAAGCCTGTCCTTTTCATAAACAAATGACAACATGTCGTACAAGGGGGCGTGGCCTAGCCGAGGGGGAGTAAAATAATAATAAATCATAATAAATGTTATTTGTAATGCGCTTTACTTTTGACACCAGATCTCAAAGTGTGACATTGGACGACACAATAAAAAAAACAATTCAACACAACTATAGTAAAAGGCAAGACTAAAAACAAGAATTAGCTTTTAAAATAAGCTTGTGTAAAAAGGTGGGTTTTAAGACCTTTCTTAAATGCGGCCACCGTCTGCGGGGCCCTGAGGTACTCTGGGAGGGCGTTCAAAGGCCCCGTCGCTCATTGTTTTGAGCCGTGTCCTGGGGATAATCAGACTGTCCTGTTGGAAATCACAATTTTACACAATTTTAGCCGTTTTCTGTCCCACTATAATCACACCCCAATAAATTCAAGCTAAAATCTGGTCCATGCGGATGATTTTTTCCCAACAAGTTGTTCAGTAGAAGCGAATAATGGCACTTGTTGCTAACGTTAGCATATGTAGCATGAAGCTAATGTTAGATTCTTGGTTAGCATTGTCTGTATTTCATGTATTCATGGGCTGTTGAACCACTTTGCCCCTCTCCATGTCTTTGGATCTTTGTTTTGTAGAAACATATAATTGAGTATTTGTTAAAGCAAGGGTGGAGAAATGTGACAAAATTTAGTTTACATTCTCGCCTGTCCAACCCTCGCCCCAATAATAGTAGCCTACTAGTGGCTTGAGTCTCGTGATACTGTCTTTCTCCACAATATACTACTATTGTATGGGATGTGAAAACTTTGAGAACCACTGGACTACTGCCATCCACTGTAGTTTAGTCTTCTACGTTTTGAGCTTCCCTGTGTGATTTTTCTTTTCTTTTCTTAACATACACACAACATCTCTCAGCTTTTTACCCTCATGTTGTGCTCTGCTGATTCTTGTCCATTTTTCGGTTGCGTAGTCTCATCTTTTAAGGATGACGGCATTTTTTTTATTCCATCAAATCTTTTAAATAAGGCACTTGCTCCGACAAAAGCTGCTGCTCTCTTTTCCACTCTAATTCCCCCTTTTTTTTTCTTTTTCTTTCTAGACTGGGCAACATAGCGCTGGTGGCTGTGGTGGTTCACATAAAGGCGCATTGGCATACTCTAAAATTGTGTTTGGCTCTTTCTGAATTACTAGAGTAGACCCTGAGAGAGAGAGAGGGCCCTTTGTTGGCTCCTTTGGGACTGCCCTTGAAAGGCCCCTATTGTGTGTGTGCACTATGATATAATGTGAGTGGATTTAGCAGATTTAATGGAACAGACTGACATGGCCATTTCTTTTGTGGAGTCCATTTAAGGTAATCATCACAAAAGAGAAATCTTTACTCTGAGATGTGAATGTTTGATTATTTTTTCAACATCTGGTATACAGTGAGTGTACAGGGCCTTTAAAGGCATTATGTTGTTGTTGCTTTTATACTCCCACACACATTAATGCTGGGTTACAGGTAACCTCAGGCCCGAGGACCTGTTCCCCCCCTAACATACAGTATACCATGGTCTGTGTGAATACTCGATGTGGAATGGAAGGTGTCCATTAAAGGCACACTGCGTAACATTTTTGACTATACTGCACCATCAGCACAAAACTTGCTCTCAGTGACCAGCTCGACACAGAAAATGCTATTTTTTGCAGTGAATACTCAAAGAATGGATCTGTATGAGGACCTAACCTGTTTAACTCTCAATTCTACTGACTTAAGTTGACGTGTCCATGGAAACGAGCTAGAGACGTATCCACTCCCGGTAAAGTTACAGTCATGTTTTAGCCGAGGTGAGCCGCTCAGACCAAAAGCACATCTTTGTTTGAGGTATTTTCAATGGTGAAAATATCGAACATAAAATAAATTCTTGTATTTCCATTTTGTTCATTGGGTCAAATCTTACGCGGTGTGGCTTTAAGTAAGGATTAAACAACAAGGAGCCCTGCATTAGACGGTTGTAATGCACAACGTGGAGTCAAGAACACCACGACGTGCAGCGAAGTGCATTATAACCGTCTAATGCACGGCTCTGAGTTGTTTAATCCGCTTATATCAGGGATGTCCAAAGTGCGGCCCGGGGGCCAAATGCGGCCCTCAGACCAATTTTTGGTGGCCCTCTGCCTTTTTGCTGAATCGGGACACATCATCAGAGATAGTCCTTTTTATTTGAAATGTAATACTTCCGCACAATTCTAACCAAACAACTAACCCTTTTACTGTGAGACAGAGCTGGCATGAAGGTTTTGAGCAGAAATAAAGGTGTGGGGCGCAATTTAAACCTCTGCTAGTCAAAGGTTTTGCGGCACTAACTACCGATCTATGGCCCTTCACCCTGTGTATGCTTCAGTATGCGGCCCCAGAGGAAAAAAGTTTGGACACCCCTGGCTTATACCATGGTCCCACAAACGTAACATTTCTAACAACGTTTTTTTCATTTACTAAACTCACTAAATATGCCAGACCACCGGGACTATTTTATGTGGGTAATTAGCCGGTCACTGAAGGCTCGTCTGAGAGCGAGCCATTCTCCGCTGATATGAGGATCTCCGTCAGGCGCAACAAAACAATCGTCAGAATCACAACACAACAGGATAAACCCAGCACTTTTCCGTGGAAGTAAACACCGATATGCGGCACTTGGGGGCAGGAGTTATTTCACTTTCACGCTGTTTAACCTGAAGCTAACTAGCCAGCTAAAAATAGGCTAATGAAGGCAGAATGTAAGAGTTGCTTTATGAGCACACCAACGCCATTATTGCCAGTAGAGCAGTGTTCATAGGTTAAGAACAATACTAATAGCAAGAAGTGCTTTGTTGTGAAGGTCATTTGAGCACTGATTGAAATGATCTCAAAGAAGTAGGGCACCATTGAGGGAAAAAAAGTAATGTGGCAGTTTAAATCTGTGTCTTGCTAAATAAACATCTGGTCTCTGCACACAGTGTCCAATAAAGATACATATCTACACGAAATCTAACCATCCCTTTGCGAGTGCCACCTGTGTTGTTTTAGCATGTCAAGGTTAGGAAAATGGTGGAGTTGAGTGACGCTGATGTGCTAGCTTTGTTTTCTTTGTGTTAGCACCGGCACAATGGCACAATTGTGTGTTCATGTGAAACCCTACACCTACCCAGAGGTTTGGAGGGTCAGAGTGGGGGCTTTGAAAGAGCCAGAAACTGAATACAGCAACTCAAAGAAGTGGCCATCCAAAGAAATCTCAGCAAGAGCCATAGCATTTGGTATTCCACTAGTATGTTGCGATTCGTTTACAGTGATGGCGGATGGATGTAGAAAATAAATGCTACATGAATGGAAACCTCAGCAAGGGACATCTCTTAGCTTTTCCATACATATCTCACTTGCACACGTGTCCCTAAGATCAAGGTATATTTTATTAGCTCCATAAACCTGTCATTCATTGAACTATAGTAATTATCGGGACATCCCCACTGCCCAAAATTCTTTAAAAAGCGGTTCTACCTGGATGCCTTGGAAAAAGCTACAATGATAATCATGCGTCTTATTACTGTGGGATATAAATTTCACGAGTGGTCTTCCTCTTGAAATCTCTGACCATAAAGGCGAGCTCTAAAACTTAGCCGTATATCTGAACACCGACGATCGAGGCAATTAGGCTCCTCCGGGGAGTCATTCACCGCCATGGGTTTCACGTGATCCCTGCTAAACGCATTAAGTTATTTCAGCTCACGGCTCATGGTCCACAGCAAACCGAGCGCTTATATTTTTCTTTCATTTTGCTTTTGTTTTTATGTCTGATCTTGCCGTTGTGGTGATCACATCGCACCTTCCTCTCCGTCCTCTGCCCATTTGATTGCATTGTCCATATTCAAGACAAAGTAATGTATTCAGTGCTCTATTTGTCTTCGCTAGTTTCTCAAATGCGATGAAAACCAGCTTTCTTCTGCATGGTTATGTGATAATGGGTGTGGTTGTTATTGGTAAAAAAAAAAAGAGAAAAGAAATGTTATCCCAGGACTGACTAGGACTGACTGTGTTATCTCTATCTGGCAGGGATCAATGTGTATATTAGCAGACAGGATATGTTACACCAACACGCCGGTATGCAAGCAATGTGCGCACAATGAATTCACACTGCTTAAGTTACCGTCCAGTTTACAGGGGCCTGGATAGATGGAAAGTGCTGTAAGAGAGACACGGAGAAGACCAGAGATGTTTTTCCTTGTGTCTGAATGGGGTGGTCATGTGTTCCACCTTAAACCTACGAGCCACTCCTGACTGATTGAGTTCAATGTCGTGATGTTATATCGCTAAGCATCACATGATTTGACACAATAATGGAGATTTTAAAGCAGAACTAAGTAACTCATGCCCCTAGAGGCCACAAGCGCCACTGCAGATGTCGTAGCATGTTGCGTTTTTTTACTCATTAATTGTCCGTGACAGTAAATACTACGCTGACAGAAAGGACAAAGGGAGAGAGGGATATTGTACATTGTGCCACACCTCAATGACACAATGGAGATAAAAAATTTTTTACTCAAACTTGGCTGTAAACACCGCTAAAGTAGTGCTAGCCCGCAGGTAGCTTAGCCTGACGAATAGCTTCTTATTCGTGACTCCATTAGTGTGTATTGGCGCTCCGACCCGGAGGCATTAACACTTGTTTTAGGGACTACGGAAAGGATTTATTAAAGTAAATAAGTTACTTATTTCTTCTTTAAAAGGTATAATTATAGTTAGAAGAAAAAAATGGATGGATGGATGGATGGTTCACATTAAAAAACTTGTGTTAGCTGCTGAGTCACTACTGGTAAATTCATGACGGTGTTGTTTCTCGGCTTTCTTCTCCACTGTTTTTAGCAATTGGCCAGCAAATTGTTGAAATTAACTATTAACTGCTGGATTTACTGCGAGGAGACTGCAAATGCAAGGACTTTGTTTCATCAGAGGAAATCAATGTGTTCAATTATTTTTGCATTGAGAAGCATACTATTACTGTTACTGTTGCTTTTACTGTTGCTGTTACTGTTGCAATGGCTGATGTCAAGGTGTGGTATATTTTGTAGCTTAAAAAAAACAACAATATACAGGCCGTGTGGATAAAAGAAACAGTGTTGTCAGGATGCCATCTTTAAATCTTATATACATGTAGCAACAAAAAAGGGCAAAAGTGCACACAGTATGCGTCCATAGGAGAATATCAAGCATGTATAAAGCATAATGCCTGGAAGCAAATACATTCCCCAGTGCCAGAGATGCTATATGCTTTGAAATACAGTAGTGAAAAAAAGTTTGTAGAAACTTGGCCAAACTTTTTGCCAACATCATTTATTTTTCAAAATAACGTACAAAATAGAACAAGATAATCGACGCGAAAGACCAACAACAAAAGAAAAAAACCTACGTCTCTTCCACTGCAACCTCAACGTCATGGCAACAAAGTCTAAGGGTTTGAAATATGATAAAAGATGTTTTACTGAAGTCTGTATTTTTTGTTATTTATTTATTTATAAGACACTCTTTCTGGTATTTTGTTCTATAATTGATATTGGTTTTATTTCACCACATCTGCTCAAGTTTGGCCGGATTGAGTTTCCTCTGTAACGGGTCCGTAATACTGCCTCAGTGCTTTGGGTTTGGTGCACCATGGCGGACATGGGTTACGTTCGAATCAGCCTTTTGAGCTGCAATGATTTCTCGCGAGCATTATCAGTTTTTGACAGTGTCTTGATACTACACGCTGCCTCCCACTCTTCAAGCAAGATGTCTTCACCCAAATCCTCTCTTCCTGCCTCCAAGCCGCCCTCCAGATGTCTCATACAGCCATCCTCCAACATTTGATTCATTTTACATATCAATCCTTTGCCCAGACAGTTCATGTTCATCACTTTTCTATGGAAAAAAAAGAATCACCAATAATACTCTCCAAAGCGAACTTTACTTGGCATCTGCTTTGCTGACGACAACATTGCATTTTGCTTGCGATCGAAAAGCTACAAAATCCCGAGGAACATTCTCGTTTTAAAAAGTGCAGATTTTTTCATTAACACCAAAATGCAACTACTTCTAACCTTCGCCGCAATTCTCCCAGTGTTTCACCCTCTGGACGTGAGTTCAGTTTTCCAAAGGCAAAGTTCTTGTGTCTGTGCAGCTGCCAGCACCTCATCATTTGCTGAAAAAAAAAAAACTTTATACAGATTTGCAATATAGGTGTCGATTTTTATTTGGCTATGGAGCTGAACAGACACCGACTTACGTCCGTTTAACTCTGTGATACAGCAACGTTTCGCAAAACGTTATGTGGGTGCTCAGGTGGAGGTGTGGTGTCTCTGCCCCGCCTCCTCTGGGATCTCCTGGGTCAGTGCCCTGTAGCTGTGCTGGACTAAGGCTCCCGGCGGCTCCTCAAATGGGGTTTCCACACTTGTCCATCTGTATCCAGCCTATCTATTTATTTTACTCTGTGTGTGTGTGTTCTTGTACTTACGACGTTGTGAGGACCAGTTTGAGTTTTCAACCAACATAGTGAGGACATTTTTGTAAAGTGAGGACATTTTGGGTCGTCCTCACTTGTTTGAAGGAGTGGTTGATGGTCAAGATGTGGTTTTAGGGGTCGGGTTAGAATTGGGTTTAGGGTTTGGATTAAGGTTAGGGTTAGGGTTCGGGGCCCTAACCTTAGGGTTAGAGTCTGGGTAATACATTATGCCTATGAGTGTCCTCACTAAGATAGAAGTACAAGTGTGTGTTTGTGTTCTTGTACTTACGACATTGTGAGGACCAGTTTGAGTTGAGGACATTGTTGTAAAGTGAGGATATTTTGGGTGGTCTCACTTATTTGAGGGACTTTTTGAGGGTCAAGATGTCGTTTTAGGGTTAGAATTGGGTTTAGATTAGGGTTAGGGTTAGGATTAAGGTTAGGGTTAGGGGTCCTAACCTTAGGGATAGGGCCTGGGTTATACATTATGTCTTGATGGGGTGGGGTAAAAGTTTGAGTGTGTGTGTAACATTTGTATACTCAGGGGGATGGGAGGGTGTGCCAGGCGTATTGTTTTAAATGTTGTAATCTGTAAAGCACTTTGCGATTCCTTTCGGTATGAAAAGCACTTAATAAATATAGTTTGATTAATTGATTGAAAATGAAAAGTAGTAAGCACGTAATTGACGACAGCGTAGGCTTTTAGACCTGATGTTGTCATGTCCTTCCCAACATTACATGGGTGTTTACGAGCTTTTGTTGAGCCTGTATCCTAATATTGTGCATTAGCAATGAAGCTTTTAGTGCAATTTGTTCAAATTCAACTCAGCGCAATATCCATTTGTAAATTCAATAAGTCGTCAGTGGTTTCATAGATATATACTGCATTGTAGGCAGAGCAGTGTCAAGCGCTTACATACATCATGAAGGTCCTGGGTTCAAGTCCCATGATGGTTGGGTCCTTTTAGTGAGGAGTTCGCTCTCCCAGGGTCTGCGTGGGTGCCAGCGCTAAAGTCAAATGTTGATCACAATTTCCCAATGGAGACAGTATGCCTTTTATTCTTAGCATTATTATTATTTAAACTATTTTCAGTCATTATCCTTGATCATGTGGCCTCTCAACTCTACAATAAAATGTAATCTTGCCAACTTTTTAACCACGACTCTGTGCCACCGTGCGCCAAACTTTCTCCACCAAACTGTCACCGGTTTCCGAGACATACACAATATATTTATAGCATCTCCAAGTTCATGTTTTTTCTTTCTCCCATTCCCTCTCTATCTGTCCCTCTCTGCATTTCACATTTGCATTTCTCCCTTTCAAACGGGACTTGTGTGTCAATTTCTTCGTATGTAGTGTTTAGATCACACTCAATTAGCACGTCACAAAAAAAACGTGCAATTATGTGGGGAATACAATGTCCTTGAAAGAAACGATGAAATATGTAAAATCTTTGTTTTAGTTTTCACATTTCAGTCTTCTCTCAAACATTAAGCTCCTGGATGTGTCTAAAATATGCACTGTCTGCGTTTCTTTTTAATGATGAATCTAATCACATCACATATTTCACAGCAAAAGCATAAATCGTTTTTTTTGTTTTTTTTTTGGCAAGAATCATTCAGCCCTTGCTCAATTTCCAGATTTCGCCTTGTCCTCCGGTTTTCCACCTTAATTTCACCTTCACCCCTCCCTCCCTCCCTCCCTCTCTCTCTCCTTTGCTGTGCTTTTCTTTGTTTTGCAGTAGATTTGAGTGTTATGATTAATGACCCCCAAAGCCTCAGGAAAGCAAACAGCCAGAAAAGAACGGGTTTGCTCTCTTTTCCCCTCTCGTGAGCTGCTTGTATAGCGTTCTGAGATATACGTCTGCATATTACCAGTCTCAATAACACCACATGGGTTGTATATATGTCTCTCAATTTCCGGAGGACAATAAACGGCACGTCGATGTCCTAAAGATATTTCAACAGACAGAAACAAAAGCAGGTTTAAGTGCGGGATCCCGGGCGGCTGGTCTCTCATGTTGACTTTGTGTTAATATAAGGATTGAGATTGAAATATTATACTATCTGTCATTTAGTGTAACACAAACAGCGTATCATTTCTTCCTATTGCCGATATATCGGGCCGATATTTTGGTATTTTCGATATCTCTGGAGCTGAAAGTGAGACTTCCTAGACCTCAGGGGAGCAGAGAAATTTCACCAGTTAGTTCACCTAGACTTTTGTGTGTATAAATTCGGAACCATAAGAGACAGACACTTAACTTTTTTGTTTTGCAATCTACTGATTTTTGTCTTTTATACAAGCTCCCTGTGAAGTGCCTACTAATCATGAATATACAGCGCCCCCTGCTGTCACAGTTAACCTCTTAACCCCCGCATGTTTTCTCCAGTTTGGCTTCACCCAAATCTAAAAGCAAAAAAGTGGCAAAAGATCAACGGAAATGTGCTGGAAAAGCAACAATCACAGGATGAAAAAGAAAGCAACAGAAAAGTGACACAAAAAACCCCGGACAAAAACATGACAAGAAAGCAACGGCAAAAAGCAATGGAGAAAAGCGAGAAACAAAAAAAGGACAAAAAAGCGATTGAAAAAGACGAGAACACAACAAAAACACTTCCAAAATGTGACAAAAACTGGGCGAAAGAGGAATAAAAACGTGCTGGAAAATCAACAACGCGACCAAAAAAGCGACAAAAAAAACTAAAAAGTGTTAAAAAAGTAACAAAAATTCAACAAGAAAGCCATGAAAGAGCAACATAAAATGCAATGAAAAAGTGACCAAAACACTACAACAAAACAACAACAAAAGCACAAAAAAAACACTTTAAAATTAGCTTGGTTACTGCGGGGGTTAAGAGGTTAAATACTGACACGTTTAGAAGCTTCATATACGGGAAAAATATTTGCCAAATATACCAGCATCGGCCAATCAATCAAAAATCGGTATCGGCCTCAGATAAACCCACATCAGTCGACCTCTTTTGGTTATATTTTTAGGATTTACACCTTTAATATAATACAAAAACATATCGGTCAATATATATCGGCTATCGGCCATGTTAGCCTCCTTCATATCGGTATCGGACCCCAAAAATCCTTATCGGTCGGGCCCTACTCGTAACCTTGCAGGGAGTGGGACATCACCAGCATGTCATGGTAGTCATGCATGGCTTGAACCAAAAACCGCGGTCAACCTGGGAAACCTCAAATATACAGCAACCTCCGGGTGCGGGTGTGTCAGGTTAGAAAGCCCACTTACAACATAAAGTGCATTGTTATCCACAAATGCCGCTCAAAATACAGGCTATGTTTCGTTAGAATGTCCAGTTATATGGGGTAAACATATCGTTAGCATGTTTTGTTTTCTCACAGTGCCAAGTTTAGATGTCGCCTATAGCGCTTGTATGACTTTGATCACCGCTCCACAATATGCGCGACAGCAGGCACATGTGATGAAAATAATGCAGCGGCAAGAAGCAAAAGCACAGCTAAAGCAACAAGGTGACGCCGTCTTACTGATGTGAGGAGTGCGGCTTCTTATAGCATCAGGTCAGCTGCTTCTGGGCCACTTTAGCTCCACAAGCCCGTTTATTTTGACAGTGAGTTGTCCATGGCATGGTTTGGCTCGGGTCAGGTCGGCAAATTGAGATAAAAAAAAAAATTCGGGGCGGGTTAGATTTTCATCGGGTCAGGGCGGGTCAGAAACTTCATGGAGATGTCGCCGCTTTGCTTAGTTCGTATAAAGGAATAGCCAAACATGAGGTTTAAATGCATTAGGCCATACATTACACGTCAAACTCAAGGCCCGTTGGTAAAGTTGACGACCGCATGGCATTGCAAAGCACATCAGGTCGTAACAGTGAAGTGACAATGGCCATGCACTGCGTCTGACACTCCTCTCGCTCATTTGCTCACTGCATCGTGCGCACAGTGTTATGTTTAGAACAGACAGGACACACTGTTGCTGCTTGGACGCACTGATAATCCCTGTGTAGGAGGAAATATTCAAATGCCATGAACCTCAAAAGCAGCGGCACAGTAACATAAAGTGCGATAATAAACCCAGTCTGATGCAGGTCACTATTTCATTAATTAGTAATACATAAATTAATTATTAGCTAACAAGAGCTTGTTACAAAAACACTAAATGTATGTATGTGTTTGTGGCCTATGAGTTGTTATTTCTAAATTAAGGAAGCTTAATAATATGCATAGATAATGTGCAGTCTATCCATCCATCCATCCATCCATTTTCTTCAACTTGTCTGTTGCCGGTTGGGGGCAGCTGTTGGAGCTTCATCACATTGCACCAGCCCCTTATGGCTCCTCCTGCAGGTGGTGGGTCCACGGGAGGACGACCTCACGATTCTAACCAGGCCTATTGGTCTCTCATAAGGGGCTTCTGAACCGCTCTTTGTCTGACCCGTCATCTAGGACCTGTTTGCCATGGGAGACCCTACCAGGGGCACGAAGCCCCGACGACAGAGCTCCTAGGATCATTCGGGCGCTCAAACCCCTCCACAACATTAAGGTGGCGGTTCTAGGAGGGGAATGTGCAGTCTACTTAATTCATATTAAAAAAGTAGTCAAATGAATGTTCAGTCTATCAAAAATTCATGTTAGCATCATGCTGCATGCTAACGCCAGCTATAACTGCCATTTTGCTGTGAAAAAACATCCATGTGGGCCTGATTTACTTGACTTTATTTGTATGTGATAAATAAGTTTATATTCCGCCAGAAAACGGCTAAAAATTGTGAAATATTGTGCATCGCAACATACTTCCTTCCCCGTCGGCGAGGCCACGCCCCCTTGTACGGCGCGATGCTGCCTGTATCTACAGTATACAGCAGCCATTCCCAAAGTCCGGGAAAACGCCGCCCCCTTATTGTTCCAAAAATCTCCCAGAACCCCCATAATTTACTCTATTCAATATAATTTGTTATTTTTTTACACCTAAAATTACATGAAAATCATCTATAAAAGCTAAATACTGATTTAAAAAGGTACATTTCAGCAAATACAGAGGTCCCTCGCTATAACACGGTTCACCTTTCGCACCTCCCTGTTTCGCAGATTTTTTTGGGTACAATTATGCATGCTTTTTTTTACAGTGTATGAACGCAATACGCGCATTGTGTTCTGCGTCTTGATTGGCTAGTCGTAGAGTGAGCTTCCTCCTGCTGCAGAGAGGATCTTTGTCAGTGTCCCGTCAACACATCAGCAGAGTCACAGTTAATAAACACTGCTAGCCCACTTTTGGGAACCCCTGCTACACAGTAAGAGAGGCCAGCTACAATTTTCCATTCATCTGTTTAAACCCCTGACCAATACTATGTTTTAATTTTTGGCCCCTGCTCCACTGGCCATTGTCCAAATGCTTTATTCTGAACCCACTGACTGGACTTGATCCTTGCCGTCCACACCGTATGATCAAGCCTTCAGTTATCGGTTGATTGGTGGATTCTCTTGCTATATAACAGATGGCTTAGTTTGTACTAGTATTAGACCTTTGTATTAAAAATAGCATGTATTTATCTCCGCTCTTAAGCTCAACACAAATCCCGCTGACAGAGGGGAGATCTTTACAGAACAAGACAAACTGTTTTTGCGCGGTTGAATCTAATCAACACACCCACCTGCCGCCTCAATTTTATTACGCACAACATTAGTAATTGGATTTGCCCAAATGTCACACTATTGTCCCCCATTTCTATTCATTTAACCAATTCCTATTACTGTCCAATCGCCCCGGCCTCTGCAGAGAAGTAGCCAAACTCCCTAAAGCTAATTGTTTTGCCGCGTCCCCATCAATTTCCATTTTATTTGCTTTTCTAACTGCGCCCTCCGCGACCCACCTTCCTGCCGCCTCTATTTTTGCACTTTGACTCTGGGCATAATTGTCTTTATTTCAGTGCTTTTCGCTCATTGAGCTCTCGCTTGCAGGTGTGAAAACAACCAAGCCGAAATCCGCCGTTACTGTAGCGCGGCTTGATTAGGGCGGCGCATGTAAAACCATTCTCCACAAGCAATAAAGAAAGTGATTTCATTTTCCCCCCGCGCAACACAGTGACTGTTTGCCCGGCTAACTAATAGCGCTATCAGAGAGAAATCATTGCGCCACAGAAGGAACGCCGCCGAGTGATAACACGGAAATGGAACCAGTGATTTAAATTGAATAATGTTGTGGCAAACTGCCTTTGTACTGTGTTTTGTTGGCTGTTACTGTTTGATACGTAAAGAAAGGGACAAAAATACTCAAACAGATCTATTGTAGTGGAGTCGGGCTTTGAAGCGGGAACGGCTTCACAAAGGAAGCTTTTTTTTTCGTGTCACGCTGTACTGAAAGAGAGTGACAAAATGTAACTCTATTATCACAGAAAGTCACGATCAATTAATAAAGCTCCTTACCATACGTATTTGATGAATATATTTAAATAAACGATTAAATGATTTTTTTTTCCTAAATATTTTCCGACGCTGGTCTGTACTTGTACTTGTGTCCCAGCAGCTAAAAGTATTGCTATTAAGTTGTGATTGTTGTGATAAGAGAGACTGTTGACTGGCTGAATATATTCTGCAATTAGGGCTCGACAAAATAAGAAACAAGTGCAATATTCGATAACTGTCTGGAATATTGCATTGACTATATTGAATATATTTAAAATCTTTTCCTCACAATTCTTCACTTTAAAAAAAAAAAGCAGTACTAAGTAACATGTTTACTTTATTTAATCCTTTCCGTAGTCCCTCTGGGGTTAATACAAGTGTATATGGGATGATTGGGGGGTCTTTCATCTCCCCCTGGCGCCTCTGGCCAGAAAACCACAATTGCAACTTTGCTGCCTCCGGGTCGGAGTCACCAATACACACTAATATAATCACGAAGATGAAGCTAACAGGCTAACGGCCAAAGCTAACTGCGGGCCAGCGCCACTTAAACAGTATTTACAGCCAAGTTTGGGTGAAAAAAATTATCTCATTTCTGTCAGCGTAATATTTAAGGTTAATGAGTAAAAAACTGCAACATGCTGCGACACCTGCAGTGGCACTTATGACCTCTAGGGGCATGAGTTACTAGTTCTGCTTTAAATACCATGCATTTATATTTGGATTTTGCAGAAATCGAGTGATTGCTATATAGTGTGACTTCTTTTGATATGGAGATTTCATCACTTAAAGGTGCACTATGCAACTTTTCTTTGATATTAGTGTGTATTTGACCTTTCAGTGACCCCGTGGCTGCTTGTGGCTAGTATAGCACTTTTACTTACCATCCCCATAGGCCACTAGGACGCTCCAGGATTGTTTTTTTAGGTTTTCACTACTGATTGAACCGTATCCATAGTTATGTATACATTGCATTCCAAAAATCTACCAGAAGCCTGAAATAAAATTGAACCTGAAGCATTATAGTTGGCAAGTGAACCACCCATAAAGCCTCTAGGTCAATGAAAGGTCAATTATGTAATTAGCACACCTTTAATATTGCAATAACAACCATTTGGCGGAGCTGCCTTAATTTTAATGTACAGAGTTTTTGGTTATGGCATTTTTGTCTTTTTTTTAATCAAACTGATCCATTGCTGCTGTTGCCGTTTTGTTTACCCTTATACTCATTAATCCATGTCTCTGTACCCTCTGCCCCACACTTGCTTCTCTGTAGCCTCTTTATAACCTGATAAGCCGTCACGTTCTCTGTTGCACGGAGCATCCTGCCTTTGTGTGACTTACAACTGTCTTTATAAGAGTGGAAAATGTGTGAACGCTCCGCTCAACCTCTCACAGCTGCGGTCGTGGTCAGTTGTGTTGTGCAACAGGCGGACGTCGAAAAGGTCAAGTGTTTTAATGCATATATGTGTGTGGTTGGTTTGCAGACCGAGAATAGCCTGCATATAGAGCCATCTGCGAGCATTTACTTAGATCCGCTTCCGTTGAGAAAGAAAGGTGATGTAAGAACAGCACTTGACTCTAACCGCATGCAAATCGTGTTAGTTTAATGTGAAAACCTATGGATATGCATTGTAGATGTTTGATAATCACTTTCACTGGGTTGTACAAAAGACAGGGAACACACACCAAAAATGACATCACAAGTGCAGATGTTGAGGGACAATCTTCACTTCAAAAAAGCAGCATTGCACACTCAAGTAGCGGAATTTCAAAGGTACAATATATTTATTAATCAAAGATAATTAAAGTGAATACAAGATCTTTAATTAATAAATACACCTTTGGACATCAGCTTTGTTTTAGCTTGTGTTACACCAGAGTGTGATCATTGTGCAAAGCCTTCTCCAGCACATTGCAAAGATTTTCAATGGGGTTTAGATCTGGACTCTGGTGGTCAATCCGTGTGTGAAAATGGTGTCTGATCATGCTCCCTGATGCACTCTTTCACAATGTAAGCAAGATGAATCCTGGCATTGGCATCTTGGAATACGCCTATGTCATCAGGGAAGAAGAACAATGGAAAAATCTGTCATTCAGGATGTTCAGGTTCAGCTGATCTCACCTAGACCTGACCAACTGCAGCAACCCCAGATCAAAACAGTTAAATCCAGGTTACTTTGTGTGAGTCAAGCTGTGTATATTGTGGAAAGCCGCATAATGGTTTACAATCGATGATCTTTTCTTGCTTGAGTATGGAGTGAATGTACAATTGTCTCATGTAAAGCGCTTTGTGACTATGTCTGTGAAAGGCGCTATATAAATAAAGATCTTCTTCTTCTTCTTCTTCTATGTTCGCCTTTGGATCATGCAACAGACAGCACAGCAGTGATTTAATCCGGCAATGAAACCTTCGGACAGTCATGACAAGGACTGGGACGTTTTGCTTTAGTTGTGATACAATGCGTATCATGATACTTAGGGGCTGATATGATACGTATTGCGATACAGTAAATATCGTGAAAAGTTCCAAAAGTTATAAACCAAATGCCACTTGTTAAGACTGTAACGTGCACTACCACAGCAAATAATACATTTAAGTATTGGTAAGTATCGATACTTGGTTTTTTTGACAAAGGAGTATTTAGGCCTGTCACAGTGGCAAACTTTGAAATATTGAGGTAGGAAAATATCACGATAAACGATATTATTGACTCTAAAGATACTAGATACTTTCAACTTTAATGTTTCTTCTAAAAGTACATTATCATATCCTAAACTACCAGACCAGGCTGAAATATAATCGAGCTCGATTTACTTAAAGCCACACCGCGTAGAATTTTACCCAATAAATAAAATTGAAACACCAGCATTAATTTTATGACAGATATTTTCATCATTGAAAAAATACCTCATAAATGTACAAACAAACATATATGATGCTCACCCTTCCTAAGATATGACTATAAACTTTACCGGGAGTGGGTGCGTCTCCAGTTCGTCTCCATGGAGATGTGACGAAAGGCAGTAGAATTTGACATTTAAACAGGTTAGTTTCTCATTCAAATCCATTCTTTTATTACACACTGCAGTAACATCATTTTCTCTGTTGAGCTGGTCATTAGGAGCATGTTTTGTTTTGCCGGCAACAGCATAGTCCAAAATGTTACACAGTGTACCTTTAAAAATCGAACTTTTACAAAGAAAACATTGGAGGAAAATGCAATGATGATTGATGTACTATGTGTTGAAAGAAAGTTTATTACATAATTATATGTACTATGTGAATTGTTCGATGTATTGTACATAGCCATATGTATACTGCTATTTCTGTGGATGTCTTTGACGGAGGAAATTAGCACCTTGTATTGCTCAACTGTACATTTTGCTTCACTTATATATGTCAACCTGGACAGGGTTTTATTTTTTGTTTTATTTTCTGTTTTATTTTCTGTTTTATTTTCTGTTTTATTTTATTTTTATTTTTCATTTATTTGTCTATTTTTTATTTTTTTCCATTTTTGGGGGACTGCTTTTTACGCAGTTTTGAGCCTCTCTGTCCATCATAAGGGAAATGGGGATGTGGGTAAAAAAGAAATGTGTAACACATGTAAAAAAGTGCAAAATGCCAATGTAATGTAACACTTCAATAAAAAAAATTGATCACAAAAAAAAAAAAGAAAATGCAAAGAAGGACGATAAATATTGAGCCCAAAATGCATTTATGTTTATCTCTTATTTATGGAATGATATGTTGATATTGTATTTATTGTGACAACCCAAGGTGTATTGTGATATATTGCAAAACAATGTATTGTCCCAGCCCTAGTAATGACCCAGGCCTCTCATTTTTAACCCCGTAGTTTGGCGCTGCAGCAGCTCAACCGTCCGCCTCTCAGCCTCTCATCATCACTCCCATCATCACTCCCCTAGGCTCTTTGTGTAGTTATTATGCAAAGCTCTTTCAATGGACACCTGACGAACTAATCCAGCTCCCGTTAGTGCAAAGATCCTTCTCCCTGTGTCTCTCTCTCGCTCTCTCCTCTCTCTGAAGACTCACTTTCTGCACGTGTTACTGTGCGAGTCTGGAGGCAGTGCTGTGACTTACTCTGCCTCCTGACACCGCCTAATTACACGTGTCTCTTTAATGAACTGTGATTACACTATTAGCCACCGGAGTCTATCGGGGCCGATCGCCGAGGACTAACAGTGATTAGGCCCAGACACCTTCCACTGCCGAGTCGGTTTTCAGCTCCCCCCCCCCCCCGTCTCTTTGCCGAGCCGCCTAACGCTGTGTCTTTTTTTTTTCTCGTTTTCTCTCTCTCGACAGTTCGACGGAGAGAACATGTACATGAATGAAAACAGCCACGAGTTCCTCCCGCCGAATCAGGTAAAGCAGATTCTCAAACACTTGTTGGCCGCTGTTCTTCTGTGTGGGGAAAAACAAAAGAAAAGCGCTCAGCGAAGCTTTTCGAAATGGATGTTTAAGAGATGGAAAAAACAAACACAAACCCTACAAAAAAACTGTTGATGACCTATTGAAACCTGAAAAAGTTGCGCCATGTCTCAAAGTCATATGCATTCAAATGGATTTTCTTTCATTCATTTTCAAATGGTAAACCAGCTTTCATCTCTTAAAGGTCATCTTCTCAAACTTGACCATTTCCTCAATACAAAAAAGTCAGTTTATTCCATTTTCTCTTTCACTTAAATATGTTTGTTTGGACTATACTTACTGCTTTATTTCTGCTCGAATGCGTTTAACCCTTCAGGATAAGTCCTTTTTTTTTTTCCCCGCAGCAAACAACCCAGTGCACTTTAATTTGTCCCGGCAACGGAGTTCAACATGCACTAAAATGCATTAAGTGCCGTTGTTAGTTCACCTCACATTTTCAAAACTCAAACTCAAATGCACCTAAAGAGCGGCATAAGCCCGGACGGAAGTGAAGCATTTATTTAAAAGGCTGTAGTGTCAACCGTGGAGTAAACTTTGCCATCTCCCAAAACTCCAAATGACTTTATTCCATTTAAAGCAATCATTCGAGTCCACATCATTTTCAGCCGAGCAGAAAGCACCTCTTTTGACAGACCTCTTTGCAAAGGTTTTATTAAGTCGCGTGGTTCGGAAGTGCTCTCTCTGTCTCTCTCTTTTTCATACATTCGAGATGCTCTCTGTCCTCCTCCTTCCCTCTCTCTGACTCGCTGTCTGTCTGACTCCATTTTTTTTTTCTTCCCTGCATATATTGGACGTAGGGATGTACATTTGTTCAATTTCTTCAATCACCTAATTGGTCTGTTTCGATTAACTGCTTGGCATCATTTTACGTTACATTTGATGTAAAGATTACGTGTTCTTCTTAAATGATTAACTGTGGACTTGTATATCCCTAAAAATAACTTGCATAATGAGCAATTAGATAGTGTTTCCTTTAATCCATTAAGCCCATGATGGTGATTAATCGATTAACCAATTAATTATGAACACCCCTAATTGTGTGTGTTCTTTTTCTCCCTTCACATCTCATTTCCCTTCCTTATCTGACTGTCTTTTTGTATATTGAGATTTATCTTTATCTTCCCTTTGACTTGACTAATCCAGTCCATATAGTACAACTTTAACTCTCTCCTTTGTTTCTTTTGTTTTTACTTTTGTTTTCACTCTTTCGTGTTTTTTTTGTTTCCTCCTCACCAGTGTTCATTTCGTCGACTAAAATATTAAGTCTTAATTTTCGTCAAAGTGTTATTTTTGACGACTAAAACTAAATTAAAAGTTTCTCATGAGACTAAAACTATGACTAAAATGTCCAGATATTTTAGTCGACTAAAATAAGAATGAAAGGGAGAGACTAAAATCATCCAAACTTCTATTGACAGTTTGAAAGAGCCTCATATCATGTAAATCCTCTGCTAAAGGATCAGCTCTGAGCTTTGTTCATGTGGAGCTGCTCCATGAAGCAGAGGAACAAGATTAAATATGATTAGAATGAATATTATCAATGCAAAGTCGACTAAATTAGTCCTAAACTTAGTCGACTAAATTTACTTGCAATTTTAGTCGACTAAAACTAGACTAAAATTGAAGATATTTTTTTGACTAAAACTAGACTAAAATCGAATTACGTTTTCGTCAAAAGACTAAGACTAAAACCAAATAAAAATATGTTTTCAAAATTAACACTGCTCCTCACTCCCTCAGGCTCGTTTATGTTGTGAACTTCAAAACGTGTCTACTTGTGTTAAAGTATAACTTTCAGGGTTCATTTTGTCAGACACTAGGGTTAGAGATGTTGAAATCTTAACCTTTACATGTTTCATCCGCCATAGACGGCATCTCGTCATAGGAGGGGCATGGCTTCGCCGAGGGGGAAAATAGAATCTTTTGGGAAACACATTTCACTCTTTTTAGCCATTTTCTGCCGTGTCTTTGTATCTTTATTTCATAGAAAACTATATTCATAATTCAGCATTTGTTAAAGAAGTTTTTGAATAACTAGAGAAAGTTTAGATTTTTTCAAAATTGTTTTCCCCCTTAACTGTTTTCAAACATGACCATATATGGGTGATTCCAGAGATGCCGTCTGTATCTATCTGCAGGCCGTCATCAGAAGTATTGGTGGCGTGCGGTGACGTGTCACTTATCAGACGGGCCGGGCCTCGGAAGTAAGAGCAGCTGATAAGTGACACCTCATCGAACGCCGGTGATACTTCTGATGACGGCCTGCAGATGGCGGCTGAAACATATAAAAGTAAAGATTTCAACATCGCTAACCCCAGTGTCCGACAAAAGGAACCCTGAAAGTTACATTGTTTATGTTGTGCTTTCGAAGCGCATTCGGATACTCGTTCCGTTAGTCTTGTGCCTGCCTCCGTCCGCTGCTTCAGACTCTCCTCCCTCCAGAGTGTGTGGGAGTCATAGCGAAGGAGCATTTTGGGCCTATAAATCCACAAATGTCTTCTTCTGAAACACTGACGAGGCACCAAGAGCCTCCTCACACCTGCAGCACAGTTGTGGCGTCACAAGAGGCGCTACATGAAACGAGCAGCAAACGAAGAGGTATCCGGGCAAGACTCACAGCTCAGCCACACAAGCCTTCCCTCCCTTTTATTGTTCTGGCTAGTGGACGTTCACTGGAGAATAAGATGGATTATGTTTGTCTGCTAAGGAGATGGTGAAAGGCTGTTTTTTGTGTTTTTATATTCACTGAGTCCTGGCTCAACTGTAAGGTGGAGTTTCACCGGTGACCCTCAGGTGAAGAATGTTGTCAGAGACAGGGGAGAAGGATGAGGAGGACCAAGATGAAGATGAGAAGGAGCGAGAGGAGGAGGCGTGGAGGGAGCTGTGCAGGAGGAAGGAGGAGGTGGTGGAGCTGACCAGTGCGGGACACCACGCTCTGAAACAAGGACAAACCCAGTTTCTTCTATACCTCCAAAAACATGCTGGTCAGGGTTGCTCATAATAGCAGCAGCTCGGGACTAACAGAAGAAGAAGAAGAAACTTTATTTATATGGCACCTTCTACAGATACAATCAATCTACATAGAAACAGTTTACTGCCATGTCAACTCAAAGCTCACCCGAACAGCCACGTCTTCAGCTGCTTTTTAAAAGAATCAACAGAATCGGCTATACGTAGCGACAGAGGAAGGCCATTCCACAGAGCATCTGATCCACACAATTTTGTTGTACAAATGCATAATGACAAATAAAGCACGGACTTACATGCTAACCACTGGGGGAGCGACTGCACACAGCTCAACAAGTGAAGCATCATAACCCGCCATCATTCCTTAACCTCGTGTGGAAACATAAACGCAGTGACGGCAACTACTGGAACGCACGGATCTGTTTGCATACGACAGCGGAGCCTAAATGAGCCTTTACTCTCACGATCACAATCTCACCTTTTGTCTTTGCTACTTGTCTCTTCCTTTTGGACGTGCTGTCTCTCAATCCCTCCACCTTCTCTCCCTGTCTGCCTTTTTTGTAAAACTGAGATTGCTCTTTCTCTCACAAGTGTTTTCTCATCACCACTCGCTTATTCGCTCTTACTCTCACTTACACTCTCCCTTCTCCGCGAGTACGCTCTTTCTCCCTCTCGCTCTCACACACCACACTGCTACCAGGCTGCAGTCTGTAGCACAGCTGGTCCCGACAACTGGAGGACCATATGCTTGAGTTTGGACAGGGGGGGAAGTCGTACAGTTTGGGAGTAAGCCACTGTGACATGCTCTGAGGGGGAAAAGGGGATTCCGTCCTTGTCCGTTGCAATTATTAGCACCGACCCCGAGAAGACTACTGTCGTTTGCTTAATTTCCTAATGCGCTCTCGTTTGTCGAAATGTGGCGCCCGGCCCAGAGTGTAACATAGTACGCCTTGTCCGTGATTTATGCAGCTTACTGAATGAGCCCTGACACATACTGTATGTCATGAGGAGGGAGACTTTTTTTTTTTTTTTGTGGAGCTGGAGCATGTCAGAAGAGGTTTAAATAGGATAAGATCTAACAGTGAAAAGTACCTGCTGCTCTTAAGTAATACTGGTGGTCTTCTGTACCACCAGTACAGAAGACGATTTGAATACCTTCATTGAAGATGGACAACTCCTGTACGAATGAGAGCTCACACAGACATATAGTAAAAGAGATATTATTGACTGGACTGGATTGATTGTGTTGAGGATTGTGTTGAAATTCGAAATCAACATTAAAAGCTGATATGCCTTTCAGTCATGTGACTTTTGTTGTTGTGGTGGCCATTTTTAATACCGAAGTAGCATTATGCAGTACTACAACATGTAACAATATCTCTACTCAGGATGAAAATGAAAGACAACTGATTGACAGTGGCATTTTTATTTACTCGTAATCATTGCTCAAGAAGGCGGCCCCAGACACGTGTTATGTGAAGAAACCAGTAAGTCAGTATTTAGGATGCTAGCATGCTACCGGTTAGCATTTAGCTTCAACAGCTCACCTCTGACCTCTCCAACAGAAAGCTCTGAACCGGACTCCAAACCTTGACTACAACATGTGACAGAGTTCAGAGCTGTTACTGTAGTATTTCCTTAGTGTTCATAGATGTGAGCCACACATGTGTTTATCATGTTGAAGCCATTGACAGTTGATTTGCTATCCAGTAGCATGCTAACATCTTGAGCAGCTTAAACACTGAGACTCCGTTGACATGACAAACTGTAAAAATCACATCTTTGATGTGTTAATTTAGTCTGAGGAATGAAGCAGATCTTTAGTAAAACCTGCTGTAGCTGCTACGTCTGTACATTTGCTGGTTGTATCACATAAACGTGCGTCTATGGGGGCGTGTTTTAACTGTTCGCTACTTTGATGTTCAAAATGGCCGCCGTAACTATGCGTGATGTCATTGGAAATGCATGTATACTGGCTCTTATTTATATTTTATACTCATTCAAAAGGCCTTCAAAAAGCTATAGCCATGCCTTTATACAACATTTCCATTGACTGAATCCTCCATTGGCTGATTACAACTTGTGCTGATGTCTGCTGAGTTTTTGATTCCAAGAGTCGAACGAAAAACAGCAAATGTGGCACGGATGGAGGGGATCGGCGGAGATCAAAGAAGCAAGGGGTGTAGGAGACAGTGAAGGAGAGAGTAGCGTGAAATATAGTGATGGGAAAGATTTTCTGTTGCACTTTGTTTACTCACAATCCTCATTTTTTGACATGTGCCTTGCTCTGTTCTCCGCTTGGCCAAGTTTAGCCTCTCCGCTCGCTGACAGCTGGGATCAGGGAGGGCTGCGGGATGGACGCGCACTCTGACAGCTATATGTACACACTGTGATATAGCTTCAGCGGTGTACTTCGGTTATTATTTAACGGCTTACGTGGGTGGGGGAGTCAAAAGCATGAGTATCGTTTGCTAGTGCTTTGTGCAATGTTAGCGATTAAAAGTCAATGTTAAGATTCTTGTTTAAGGAGTAACTTGCTTCTCTTACTTTTGCACGTCGTGAATCAATGGGTTTCAGCCTCTTCACTGTTTCCTGTCATGGAAGCCATTTTGAGGACTTGTCACTCACTTATTTATCAGAAAAGTTATATAATCAATCTCATGTTATCTCAGAATATCAGAATATATACTGATGTTCTGTTCTTAGTTGATTTGTGTTTTTTATTCATTGTACACATAACACCTTGATTTTACTGTGACTTGTTTGCACATTACCTTGTTCTAATGTAGTGAGGAAAAGATGGGAGGAAAAGTATTTTTTATTCATTTTTTTTAGTTATACTGACAAAGGTAGAGGGATAGTTCCATAGGATTCTGACTCACACATTTCTTATAACTTGGTTGGCACGGCAGCGGTTGAAAATTGTTCACCTCTGTCTATGTCACTTCCTGTCAGTGCCCAATAAGGAAGTGAAATCACAACAAATGTCCAACCTATAAAAACTGGGTGCAATCTTTCAGCAAAATTAAAGAATAATTGTGTAATACAAAATGATATAGAAAATTCTATGTCTCATTCTTCTGGCATTTGGCAAATAGAAATAATTTATAAAATTCTAATTGACATAAAAAATAAAAATAAGAGTCTGGTTTCATTTCAGACAGTGAAAAAAAAAGTGTATGTTAACATATGGTTCCCGCTGAATGTTTGCGCAGCACTTAAAAATATTTTTGTTTTGAAATCCTAATTGTTATATTACTGTAGCTTAAAGTGACTATACAGGATTTAAAAATGTTAAAATTACATGTTTTCCTCTCTCACATGTCCTAATGTGTACAATGAGCCCAGACCTGTTCACCACAACTGCCTCTAAAATCCTTCACTGTCAAAAAGTTGTTACTTCAGGTCCGAATTGCCGTCATTCACGAGCTTAATATAGAAGCTGCAGCTACATGTATGACCTGAGGTGGCAGTAGTGAGCATAAAATGGCCAACTTGCATCTAGTCTCTTTAAAGAATGGTATAGCTGTTATCCAGTTTTTGGAATAATTACAATAAATCATTGAGCCAATGAACAAAGTGGAGGCACCAGAGAAGTGGCGTGTGCTCTTAACTCATGAAAAAAGGTCCAGAGTTTGATTCCTGGTGTGGCCTGTCGTTTCATTCCAACAATCTGGTAGGCTCTTCCTTCAGCTAGACACTCCAAACTTTCAGATGCCGCACTATCACCCACTGCTTCTGAGGGGTTGCCCCATAGCAGATAGTTCAAAGGCAGACCATAAAGCATGTAAAATACTTAGATGAAAGTGGGTCTGCATACGGATAAAATAATCACCATACGAAAACTTTAACATTGGTTCTTTTTGTTGTTTGAATACTTTTAAGAAAGACTGTTTACGCTTCAGTTGTGTGCGAACGCAGACATAAAACAAACCTCTAGTAAAAGTTGCAGTGAAGTATGATGGCTGCGGGGGTAATTTTTATTAACTATTTTTATTTTTGCTGCTGTACACTTTACAATCGGGCTTCTGTTCCCACTTTATTGCAGTTTGGACAAAAACAAATCACTTCGCCTAAAGCTCACATTTCTGTGCTGCTGTTTTAATATCTTGTTTTATTTCTCTCTCTCTGTATCTCACTCTCTCTCCCTCACTCCCCCTCTCACCCCCCTTACATTTAAATGCATTTGGGTCAGCCGTTCTACCTCCAAAAACTGCACCAAAGTTTTTTCTTTATAGTGCTGCGCTGTCTTTCAATAACATCGCTGTGTGTAATTGTTCTATTTATTGTGGCTCAGGGATGGAGAGAGATGCACACTGAAGATCATGTGTTAGGAAATGTTTAAAATATAGAAAAATGTATGTAAATGATTGAAACATAGGCTGGACTAGACTGGGAGGCGTGACATAAACAACAAATCTTTCTCCTTTTCTCTTGTTAATTCACCTTGATCTTTCATTTCTAATCCCCGTGCCTAAGTCCGGCGTTCTGAAGTCAGTTTTCTGTCTTCAAATACACCAGATCGTGGAGAGGTTTGCATAATCTTTTGTGGAGTCGCAGGGTCAGTGCCGGTGTCATATCAATGTTCCCATGAGCATCGCCAATGACTTCTCTCTCCCTCTCGCTCACTCCCCCCGCAGCGAACTGACAAAGTGTTACTGATTCAATGGCAAGTTCAGCGACCCTGATTGTGGCATCAACAAGCTCTCACGCCGCCCCCGTGGACACCGACTTGGGCCAAAGATGCATGTTATGGCTGATTTCTTTGAGATTTTTTTGCTGAATGAAAAGGGCACAGCTATGCACAGTCTCAGGGTTAAAATGAACTTTATTGTTTGGGCCAAGGAAAATCAGAATGCTTTTTATGTTCCCCTCCTCCAAGTCATCATCGACCTGGAGTAGTGGTATATTTTCAGTAGTGATGGGCGAGTGAAGCTGTGTGACTCTTCGACGCCTTTCTTGCAAAAGTGTCGCTAAAGGTTCAAAGCTTCAGAGCTGCTTCATTCTGTGTGAACGCTGACATCTTGCGGATAAACTTTATTATTGCGATTTCTCATAAACACGATCATGTGTGCAATAGAAGTTTCAAACAGGCTTTTTCTGATCATGTCCATGAACACGCTTTCTTCCTTGGATTGTTTGGTTTTAGCTTTAGCTTTGAAACAGCTCTTTTCTCTTTATCACTTCTGCAGCAAATGGAGGGTGCTGCCCCCTACTGGCGTTCTTCTAATACCATAAGTGTCTACGTCCTAGAGGTTTTCCGAGATACATACATTGTCTCAAGCTGTACTAGGGATAATAACAAGGCTAAGGGGTCCAAAAGGAACTAAAATGTTTAAAGCTAAGTAACTTGTTTACCTTAATACAGCCTTTCCGTAGTCCCTCTGGGGTAATACAAGGGTTCATGGGATGATTGGAGGGTATTTCATCTCCCCCTGGTGTCTCTGGCCAGAAAACTACAATTGCAACTTTCCCTGCCTCCAGGTCGGAGCCACAAATACACACTAATGGAATCACGAAGAAGAAGCTAACAGGCTAACAGGCAAAGCTATCTGTGGGCTAGCACCACTTAAACAGTATTTATTATGAGTAGTTATTGGATGTACAATATCCCTCTCACCCTTTGTCTTTTCTGTCAGCGTAGTATTTACTCTCACGGACAATTAATGAGTAAAAAAAAAAACACAACATGCTACGACACCTGCAGTGGCGCTTATGGCCTCTAGGGGCATGAGTTACTACACTTCTGCTTTAAATAAGGCATAGAGCTTTTAGGCTCCTCTTTGGCAGATTTAATGGTCCTAAATCATGCTCTATATAAGCTGTTAGTTACACACCTTAGCCTTTCTGTGATGTAACTTACAATAATGTGTCTAGCAAATACCCGGTGACCAGACCACGAGTGCAAAAAGTAAACTTTGGAAACTTTTAACATGACCATCAGAGAAAAGAGTTGATATACAGAGGGGTTTCATATTTCTCTGTGTGACTTGTGAGGTGGCATTTTGAGTGCAAAAGGAGGGAAACTGACATTACTACACGGTTAGAATGTAAATCACGGTTACTGACAAGCCTTGGTGGCGATACTCCTCAAGGCAACGTTTAGCACACATTGTTATGTTCTGAAAATGCCTGCCCTGCTGAAAGTCCTGTACCTGAATAAGCTGCACCATATTTTTAGCATGACAAAGGTGCTCGTAGACCTTGACTCATAAGTGGTATTTCTCATGCTAATGCCGCAAAATTAGTCTTGGATGTGATCAAAGATACCACTGTGGCGATGCCCGCAACGAAAAGTGAAAAAAAAAAAAAAAACTACGTGTACTTCATCAGCACTTTACCTTGACAATGCAACACTTTGAAGTCTCACTCCCTGACTTATGAATTCATTTAGCAGAACTGCTGTTTGAGAGGAATACGTCAGGGGGGAAAAAGCGCAGTGAATTGAAGTAGTGCGGGGAGAAAGAAAGATGTTGAAACTGCGCAGGGGAATAATTGGGCTAATGGAGTGACTGTTTGGATATTCAGCAGAAGTAGCAATGGAGATTATGATCTAGCAATTAGCGTAACAAGGTTTTATTGATTGGCTGACTCTCTCTCTCTCTCTCTCTCTGCTGTAGTGACTCCGCTGCCAAGGCGCTGCATGTGGTTTTAGCATGCACAGTGTGTAAGTGAACCCGCGCCAGTTTACCAAGCCCAGCCGATAAAAAAAAAACGTAATTCCATGTAGAGCTGCAAGAGTAACCGAGATCAAGTCTCAATTTGTTGATATTAGCAAATCATATAAGTAACATAATCCTGCGAAAACAACAAAATATCCGTAGTCTCATTCGGCGTGAAAATGGCTAACCCTTTCACGCCGAGTCTTCTCTCAAATGTTAATGCACTTGGACGTGTTTCAAAACGCGCACTGTGAACCGAATCTTGATTTGAAAACATAAACCACAAATCTAATTGCGAAACTCGTCGGAAAAATTGTAATCGGACAAAAAATAAATAAAAAATTCCTCCCTAACTTTATGCATCGACATGGAAGCACAGTTAGCGATGAAATGTCATGGATTGCTGAGCGGAAAGAGTTTGTTCCAATACGGTGGCGACAAAGTGGTGTGTTTTTGCATTTTATACTCACTTTAACTGCATTGGCCTCCTTCCCCTTTGAGTAAATGACAGGTACGGAAAGCTTCTAGTGGTAATGACAGAGTTTTGCATGTCCAAGTGTTTAACGGCAGTGCAGAAAAACATGTGCTTTTCGAAGTGGGAAACTTTAGACGCTCCATTATGATGTACAGTACGTGCCACTCGCTCACAGTTTGATCTGTATATAACATTCTCACAGAAAGACGGTCAGAAGGAGTCTCGATTTCTTTCCTCATGACCTTTGGACACACACACAGCTGGCTATTCCCACAGTAGGTAACTCCTGATCGCCAACCACCGGCTACACTGAAGGTTGAATCACGCTTTAACCTCAAATGCCAAGTTTGCACTTTTTACAATTATTATTTTTTTAAAGCAGCGTAGATACAGAAATGTTGAGACACTATAGAGCTCAAAAAACAAGAGTTCAATGGAGGCTGGAGTGAAACGCAGATTGTAAAGGTGGAAGCATAAAGGGGGAAGGCAGAGAGTTCAGCTCTCTCTATGGGAACTGTAAGAAGCAACATTATTTGGGTGGCTGAGTGGTTAGCTCTCTTGATTCACAGCTACAAGATCGTGGGTTTGATACCAGGCATATTTCCCGGCGCACTGGTGCACTAGTTAATAGTTAGCCTAATAGTTTGCGAATTTGCACATTGCAACCCATTTTGCCTCAATCTTGAGGATATTGCTCTGGTTTTGCTCCAAAAAGAGTCACTTTCACACACTTCTCAGAATCAGAATAGGTTTTATTGCCGTGGTTTGAGAACAGGTTCACAAACTAGGAATTTTTCTCGGTGAAAATGTGCAACATAAAACATATAACACAACATGAAGATAAAAAAATAAGCTAAAACTATAAGGCTATGGGGCATACATTAAGAATATTAAATAAATACGATAAAATGAAAAGTGACAACAATAATTTGACATTGAACAACAGCGGGATTGTATTTACAGATGTGTAGGTGTATGAAGTGATGTAAAGTGATAGGGCGATAGCAGCGGATCTCAGTTTGGACACACCACACAGTGCAAGTGCAGATCACATCTATGAGTCTGTAACTAAGCTCTAGAGACTTGTTTTGTTGTTCATGAGTCTGATGGCGGAGGGGAAAAATCTGTTCAAGTGGTGGGATTTATGGGTCTCCCCCAATATGATGCGTGATAAACACCAATTCTTGACGGAGCTAGCACAGACTGGCTAAGGGGGCGGGGCTTTTGCGAAAGGTCAATTGCATAATCATGACACAACTTTTTCCTTAACCTTTTACCCCCCAAATGAACCGCAAAAAGATAATAGTGATGAAAATTTGAATGAAAACGCAATCACTTTTGTAAGTCTCTTTCAAATGAGGCTTTACACTGTCGGGGAGCTTTTAGGTTTGGGTAAAGCCTAACTGGAGAAATTGAACTTGGCTCAGGTGAGGGGTAAGAGGTTAAAACAGTCTTAGGCACATTTTTGCTCTTTGAACACATTTTCTATTCACATCAGTCATAAAAAAAGTGAACACATCTTTTTTTGCCATAGCAGTCCCAGTCCTTTGTGCTTACCATGTCTTACTATATCAGAAACAGCGTTATTCAATCGAGAGAGAAAAGCAAGAAACATCCACCCACAACACCGTCATCCTTCAGCCATATGTTTCTGATGAGCCGCTACAGAACATGATCCCTGAGTCTCTTATGTCCAACCTTTGACAAATCTATCACCTGGTCTCGCCATGCCGCAGATTAAAGACCCCTTCCACCTCTGCAGTTTTCTTGACTGATTTTTGCAGTTCGGCTGCGACCCAAAGCCCAGCCGATCAGTCTGGGCCCTCCTCCCTGTCCGATTGGTCCGGGTCGGTCATGTATGACTGACAGGAAGCGAGCAGATTGGAGGAGACAGTATCGTCGGATCGGTGCACTGATTAAAGGCTCGGTAAAGTCCGCCGTTCTGGGGTCCGCTGGTCGGGCTGGTCTGAATTATGCATGTTAGCATTAGCCTGATTTACAGCTTCCTCCTGATGTTTAGATTAGAATCAGGCTGCTCCTTACGATAATCTCCTTTAGTGATGTAATAACTTCCTTTTTTCTTCATTAAAACTCATAGTGGCAGGCAGTAAGCTAGACTCTATTCAACCAGTTTGTAAACGATCCAGTTAAATGTCCACATTTCAACATTATAAAGTGTTGACTCAATAGAACATCCTCAATAAATAATGATTTTGATTAAAAAAAATAGGAAAATACGTAGAAAACAATCCACGGCCTTACATCCATGCACCCCACATTACATTGTAGAATGACTTAAAATAAGCAGAGGCCGCAATTTCCTCTCTTGCTTTGGTGACAAAAGACTTTAAAACTCGAACCTCATGAACATTTCTTTTTGACATTTAATATATCGGAGTGTGGGCTGGCATTTTGAGTGGGGAAGATTGATTGAAAACACAGACTGTAGAATTAATAGACAGCTTATGCTCACTCCTCCCCGTTTACCATAATAACCGTTTTGAAAGGGAAATCATGGCGGATTTACAGGCTCCTCCTACCCAGCTCTGATGAAACATGTTCCTAAAAAGGACATAAGGGCGGGATCTTCACTGTAGACTCGGCCCTTGCGTGACGTGTAGTTCGCGCAGCTCCAATGCTAACAGTCCGACAGTTTAATTGTAACTAACCCAGCGTTATCACAGGAGCAAGTATCTAGCTGTAGAAAGTTTAAGAAAATTAGAAACCAGGCTTTAGCGTTGTTTTTAACGTTTCTAAAGCGCAATGCATTCCAATGGGAGACTAGCGCCTATATGGAGGTACTACAGCAATGGTGGCCCCTAGTGTCGTTGTCACAAAGCAGAGCAGCCATTGGTGCTACATTAAAGATGCCCCTTTATATTGTAAACCTGCAGGCCGGTGCAGCTGCAGATCCACCACTGCAGATCCACGCACCACTTTTACATCATCACAAATGAAAGTCTTTTAGGTGTTTCAGGATCCACGCTGCATGTTCTGATGAATGAGTTTCTGCTCAGGTCGCACGGTATCATTCAGAAACTACGGCGCTGAGGAGCTGATAAGGATGGCCTTCGACCCTCATTTGTAAAAACAGAGGAAGAGAGAGATGGGTGAGAAAATCATTGACAACCTGTTTAGATGTTCGATGTAACTCCTCCTCTACGTGTCATTTTCAACACAGGAAGTCGCTAATAATTGGGCAATAAATTGGCCTCAAGAAAAAACAATTTATTTGCTCTGTTGGATTGTAAAACTACAGAATTAACAAAGCCTATTTTTGTTATTTGGAATTGATAAGAAGAACCATATCGATAAGAGAAATGATCAATGGAATTAATATCAATCAAAACATATAAATTCCCACCCTTACTGACAAGTGTGGAGAGTGAATGGATAATGCATGAAATTGTAAGGATATAAAATTGTATATTTTCTCGCTAAATTCAAGGTTAAAATGGTGAACGTTCTGGAAGTCAAATGAATCCTCAGATGTACAAACAGCATAAAACGATCTCTGTGACACCGTCTCATTACCTTTGCCCACCTCTCTCTCCTTCGCCCATCCCCCTCTCCCCTCGCTCTCTCGCTGCCTCTCTCTCTCTCTCTCTCTCTCTCTCTCTCCATCTTTTGTGAAAATGAAAACAAAGCGCAGCCTGCCAAAATATTTCTATAGCCGTTCGCTGACGAAGCAGAGCGCGGAGACAAAGCAAAAAGATGTGCAGGCATATTTGTTGTGGCAGCAATCTCTCCCTCTCTCACTGCTCTCCCCTTCTGGCCTTTCATTCGGAAACTCCCCCCCGTCCAACCCCCACACTCTCCTGCCCCATTAAAAGCCCTTCTGTTGGAAATGCTCATCTGACATGGCACTATATACTTGTGTATTTGTCCAAGGACTTAGCCATCAGCGGTTGCCCCAGATGATCACATCTAATGGCATGTCTTTATACTGTATGTTTGTAGGTGACC
This sequence comes from Gobius niger, assembly GCF_951799975.1. NCBI lineage: Eukaryota > Metazoa > Chordata > Actinopteri > Gobiiformes > Gobiidae > Gobius > Gobius niger. Next base: position 8,214,971 of record NC_136871.1, on the reverse strand, counting down.
TCTCACCTTAGTCATACTTTTTGATGTGTCTAGCTGGGGGGCCGAGGCGGTATAATCCAAGTGTTTTGTTTAATTGCTTCAATTGTCAAAATGTGTTTTAGAAAATCCACATTCTGAACTTTTAAGAATTATACAATCAGGAACGCAGTCTGCTCCAAGGGGTAGGCTTCAAATGCCATAAACTTGAACCAACCAGGGGCAGATCTAGGAAAAAAAATCACGGGGTGGTAAGCAGAGTCAGGGATCATTTCTGGGGGGGCAACACATTTTGCAATGTAGAATTTTTATTGGAGGGTTTTGCTTGATCGCAAGGCAATTTTTTAGTGCTTGAAAGAAAGCATTTATAAAGTGCCAGGTTGATGACTGGGGTGGCAGCTGCCCCGTGCCTCTAGATCCGCCCCTGGAACGAAACCCAAACCAGGAAGCAAGAATAAGCAACCATTCCTCGTTTCTGGAATATGTGTTCACTTTACACATGCGCAGCTAGCCTCTAACAAGTGTGAACGGCTGGACGTTGGGACAGACAGATGTCTCACATCATTGTAAATGAGCCAGAACTGTAGAAGAATTTGCGAGAACGGGGAATCACAGTATTAAAGCATCTCAATTAGCTTATTGGGTCATGCTGTAAGGCCACACCATCACCTTGATTCCATAATAAACAAATAAATAAATAGGCTAATCGCAACACATCTGCTAATTTGGCTAGTGCTAACGTGGCTAATGCTAACATCCACAGCAGCTTATAATAAATACTTACACTAGGGTCTGTACCTGCTGAAACATCATTATTGTTTGGAAAGACAATTTGCAGAGTATTTATAAGTTGTTGTGGATGTTAGCACTAGCTGCGTTAGCACTAGCGAATGCATTGCGATTAGCCTATGTATTGATGATTGAATCAAGGTTATAACTGTAATACTGAGATGGTATGGCCTTACAGCATGACCCAAGTAGCACAAATATTTCCACCAATAATTTACAATGATGGCAGAAAGACGTCTGTTCCAACCTCCAGCCGTTCACACTTGTTTGAGGCGAGCATTTCGTAAATGAGGAATTAGAGGTAATGTATTCTAAATGGGCAAATGTCCCTTTAAACATCTTGCAACTTGACTTTATTTCTGGTATTAATGCTATAAATCATCTTTCTCTCAAAGAATGCATTGTGGTTAGTGGAATTTAATGTCCTTGCTCTATTGCTGTCTTGAAATAGATTGGGAGAAATTGTGGTCATGGCCTTTAAGAGTAAACAACTTTAAGGTACTGGGCGATAAAATGAGAAGCTCGGGTTTGTCCACTGAGAGCACACTTGCAAATTCATAATAATATATCACTGATAAACGCATGACTTGAGCCTTTCCGGATTTTATGCTGAATATTGTCTCTCTCTTATCTTGCATAAGGTTGAAAGAGCCAGGATTCATTAGCAAAGACATTTAATCCATTATTGATGTTTTATCTTTATGGTGTGGAAAAGCCCCGAGCCGACATTGATCCATGTGTCGACTTCCTTCCATAGCTAAGAGAAAAGTTGTGATATCATTTTTCATACAAACCTGGTTAAGCCGCAGCTCATAAAAGCTTTGAGTTCAAATGTATCATGACAAAGCCCAGGGCAACAAACTTTGTATTATATTTATTTTTCTGCTTACTGCTCACAGCTTGATGAAAAAATAAGTTTTAAAAGTAAGTGGTGCGGTCTAAAATAGCCTAAAGGAAACACACAGTTATTCCCTAATTGTTACTGTATGACCTGCGTAGTTCTGTTCATGTATTGATATGTTGTATTCAGTCAGTAAAGAAGTCCCATTCTAATAATGCGTCTAAAATTAATTTGTGATTTTGTTTATCCACCGCATTCTCCTCTTTGCTGAAGTATAATCAATAACGCCATTGTTTGTATGGAGTGGAACAATATATGGAAATCATTTGTGGCTGTGCCCATGTTTTTGAATGGCTGGGATTACATAGCATCTTTATTTTCTTTCGCATTTGTTATAGAATTGCAAAAATAATACAGTAAATTCAGTACCTGCTGAAGAATTATTTGCCAAAAGTTACACATTGAAGCTGGTGTGCCTAATTCTTCCTCATTTAAAGCAGTACTAAGTAACTTGTTTACCTTAATGAATCCGTTTTGCAGTCCCTCTGGGGGAAATACAAGTGTTAATGGTACAATTTGGGGTCATTCATCTCCCCCTGGTGTCTCTGGCCAGAAAAGTGCAATTGCAACTTCGCTGCCACCGGGTCGGAGTCACCAATACACACTAATGGAATCACAAAGAAGAAGCTAACAGGCTAACGGGCAAAGCTAACTGCGGGCTAGCGCCACTTAAACAGTATTTACAGCCAAGTTTGAGTGAAAAAAATAATCTCCATTGTGTAATTGGATGTATAATATCCCTCTCTCCCTTTGTCTTTTCTGTCAGCGTAGTATTTACTCTCACGGACAATTAATGAGTAAAAAAACGCAACATGCTACGACACCTGCAGTGGCGCTTGTGGCCTCTAGGGGCATGAGTTACTTAGTAGTGCTTTAAATGGGAGTAAATAGTAGATTTCAAACTGTTTGTCGCGGCATGTGCATCGAGTATTTACATTTTCTTCCACAAAAACGCACATTTCTTGGTTGCGGATCTGCAGAGCAACCGCATCACAAGCTAAACAGCGCCTCCTCTGACCAGCGTTGAATACTGCACCTACACCACCGGCTCACGCGCTCACAGAGTGTTCGAAAGAGAGTCAAGAGCTATCCCCACCATCCTCTCGCAGTTTTATAAAGCCACTGAGCGACCAAGTGTCCAGATGTTTTGCCAGCTGTGCCAGTCTCCAGTGCTCCCTCATTGACTCCGCGCGTGCAGTACTTACAATGCACTTACTCTATTACCAAAGTGATGGGGCTTGAAGCTATAGTGTCACATTAGCCCATCCCAGTGCTCTCCCCTTCTCCGTGCGCGTAAGGCTGTATTCTTTGTTGACAGGATGCAAACAATTGCCCGAGATAAAGCCCGTTTGTTTGGGTGACTACTCCGTCAGTGCCGCTTTTGTTACCCGTCGCCATTGTAGCTCTCGCACAGATCCACCAAACTCTTATTGTGTGATTATTGCCCCGTGTTTCTGTCCATCTAACTTGCTCTTGTAACAATAATTACTTTTGTCATCCACACACTGGCCCCATTGTGCGCGCGTTAATAGTGATGACAGTGAGAGGCATTGAAGACGTTGAATGCAATTGTTTGTATGTGCTGATGGTTGAATACAGTCGTGTTGTTTCCTTGGTTAGATTGTTCAGCCTTGTTAATGTTGAGTCTTGACTGACAACGCGACGCTATTTCTACCACCATTGTCTTAATGTTACTTTATTTATACATACAATTCAGTGACTTTAGTGCAGAGGAGCCCAAAGTGTGGCCCTCAGACCGATTTGTTGGGGCCCTCAAGCTTCTTGTCGAATTGCATTGCTGGGGATAGTACTTTTGACTGAAAATGTAAATATTTTTGCACAATTATAGCCTTAAAAACTTCCCAGCCTAAGTAAAGGTTTGGGGCAATTAAAACCTCTCTTTAATGCACCTAGATGAATGTTTCACTGCATTGTTCTTCTTTTCCTCTTCTTTTTCTTCTTCTTTTCTTTTTCTTCTTTTTCTTCTTTTCTTCTTTTTCTTCATCTTCATCTTCCCTTATTCTTTTTCTTTTCGTCTTCTTTCTTCGTTTTCTTCGTCTTTCCTTCTTCTTTTCTTCTTCATCCTTCCTTCTTTTTCTTCTTCTTTTCTTCTTTTTCTTCATGTTTCCTTCTTCTTTTTCTTCATCTTTCCTTCTTTTTCTTCTTCTACTTTTCTTTTTTCTTTTTTTTCTTCGTCTTTCCTTCTTCTTCTTCTTCTTCTTCTTCTTCTTCTTCTTCATCTTTCCTTCTTCTTCTTCTTCTTCTCCTTCATCATCTTTCCTTCTTCTTCATCTTTCCTTCTTCTTCTTCATCTTCACCTTTCCTTCTTCTTCATCTTTCCTTCTTCTTCTTCATCTTCACCTTTCCTTCTTCTTCATCTTTCCTTCTTCTTCTTCTTCATCTTTCCTTCTTCTTCTTCTTCTTCTTTCCTCTTCTTTCCTTCTTCATCTTTCCTTCTTCTTCTTCTTCTTTCCTTCTTCATCTTTCCTTTTTCATCTTTCCTTCTTTCCTTCTTCTTCTTCTTCTTCTTCTTCTTCTTCTTCTTCTTCTTCTTTCCTTCTTCTTCTTCTTCTTACCTTCTTTTTCTTCTTCTTTTTCTTCTTCTTTAATTTTCTTTTCTTTTACACATAACGTTGATCTGAAAAGCTTCATGACATGTTTTTCATTATCTTCACCTCGGGGAAGGACTGACATCTTGACATGAAAGACAAAAATCCTTCAAAATACATTTTTACATTTTACTTTCTAACCTGACTCCCAATTACAGATTTTTACACCTTTTTGTGTGGAATACATGAACCTCATATTGATATCATTTTGGCGTTCAGAGACTTGCCCGTATAACATGAAAATTATGTCTTTAATGTAGTTCCTATTTCCGTACATTTTCAAAGTGTTAGTTGGTTTTCCTTTTGCCTTTGTTTGTCTGAATTTTGGCCCAATTCAACTCTGCTCCGGTTGATTTTGCTTTAAAGACACAGTAAACACTTGGGAGCCATTTAAATGTGTTTTTCTGCTCGTGCTACAATACAGCGCTGATGCTGACAGCTCCCCTCTTTCACTTTCTCATGTTTTTTTTCCTCTCTTTTCTGTGTTCTGAATGAAGCATCTCTTGGAAAATCACAATTTAAGACTAGTTTTGTGACGGTAAAATAAAAAAGAGAGAGATCTTCAAAGATTTCAAGATACACAATTCACCAGAGCCTCTTATCAGCTTTATGCAATTGAATCACTAATCTCCACATATTTATTCTAGCAGTGTAGTAAAATTAGTTTTGTCCTTCAGCATATTGTAAAAGCAAGAACAAGTCCTTTGTGTGGTGCATAATTACAGTATGAAGCTTTAGTATTGATCATGGACTAGAATGCTAGTTGTTGTTACCAAGACAGTATGGCTCCCTGAAAGTTGCAAGACATGCTTAAAATGTGTTTGGAAAGTTAGGAATGAGTTTTGTTTATAAATGATAAAAAACAAACAAAAAAAACTTGGTGTTTGTGCTGTTCACTGCCCAGTACCAAATGGAGCAAACTCAATTATTAGCTTACTTAAAGGCACTATACCTAATTTTTATCCCTTTTGGTGACAAAAATGTGATGAAATACGTAAAGCCCTTTTTGTCACATATTGGCTACCATTTGGGTTGGCCATACACAACATCAACAAAGTATATTACAATGCAAACTTCACGCATCAGGGTTGTTTATTTCACAAATTGCTACTTTTGCAATATGCTGTTATGGGGCAAAATAATGTTACCCTACAAATAGAAAGTATACCGCCTGTAAGCAACTCTATAAAGAAGAACTAAGTATCCTTTTCGCAGTCCCTCCGGGGTAATACAAGTGTTAATGGGATGATTGGGGGTCTTTCATCTCCCCCTGGTGTCTCTGGCCAGAAAACTACACTTGCAGCTTTCCCTGCACTGAGTCGCAGGCGCAATACACACTAGTGGAATCACGAAGAAGAAGCTAACAGGCTAACAAGCAAAGCTAGCTGTGGGCTAGCGTCACTTAAGTAGTATTTACAGCCAAGTTTGAGTGAAAAAAAAATCATCTCCGTTGGGTCGTGGCACAATGTACAATATCCCTCTCTCCCTTTGTCTTTTCTGTCAGCGTAGTATTAACTCACAGACAATTAATGAGTAGTGTTGGTGTTGTAGCATGTTGAGGATTTTTACTCATTAATTGTCCATGAGAGTAAATACTACACTGACAGAAAAGACAAAGGGAGAGAGGGATATTATACATGCAATTACACAATGGAGATAATTTTTTCCACTCAGACTTTGCTGTAAATACTGTTTAAGTGGCACTAGCCCGCAGTTAGCTTTGCCCGTTAGCCTGTTTGCTTCTTCTTTGTGATTCCATTTGTGTTGTATTGGTGACTCCGACCCGTAGGCAGCGAAGTTGCAATTGTGGTTTTCTGGCTAGAGACACAAGGGGGAGATGAAAGACCCTCCAATCATCCCATTAACACTTGTATTACCCCCAGAAGGACTACGAAAAAGATTTATTACATTAAACAAGTTACTTAGTTCTTCTTTAAGAAAATAAAGGAAATCAACTCTGTAAAACATTTTTTTAACCACTATACTATTAGTTGATTAACAATTATGAAATTTCCGTATCATAGTCAAAGGTGAAACAATAACATGACCACTTCAACTTGTCTCCTATTGTACCTCTCAACTACAGCAGGTTATGAGGAATCTCTATTTTTAATTTTAATAATTTCTTCATTGCAGCCTCAAAATGTTTTGCAGCGTTTCCGTTCCCTCCGTCTTCTGCAACGTGCCACTTCAAATTAACAACCGGTGAAGAGCAAAACGCATTAGGACGTTACTCAGTGCTCCCACTGCCCGGGGTTAAACGCAAATCATATCATTTATGTCAACCAATCAAATCACAGCGACCTCTCGACCCCGGAGATGAGTCAGATGCATGATGGGAGATGACACGGCACAAAGGCAGTGATCCTAATCCACAGCGACGTGTGATCAGACAGGCAAGACCTCCAATCCCAGGTGACGAGCGAGCCGAGCGCCCAGGGAGAAAGAAGAAAACATGAGAGAAATTAGAAATGTTTTATTTCAAAGTAATCAGCTCTGCTTGCTGGGTCAACTAAATCTTTCAACGGAAGTTGACATTTAATGTATTTTATAGAATCTTTAATATCCATCAACATAGTTTGTGCCGCTAGAAAGCTTTAAAGGAACAAGCCACAGTTTTTCCATACTGAGATTATGTTCTAACCTGATCTTAGAGGAGGAGAGGCTAAATGCAAACAACATGTTTGATCTTTTTGCATGACTGAGCACACGCGTAAACAACAGACAGCTACGCATCAACTCGTCTAAGCTCAAAAGAACAAAGCTCAGTATGGAAAAACTGTGGCCTGTTCCTACCCTCGTGTGGCCCTTAATTTTGCACCCTTTCAAGACCCTAATGTCAAAAAATGTACTCTCCAAAAAAGAGCCTTAAAATAACCATACATTCATATTTTTTTCTGCTTCTTTTTACAAAAATCTCCAGTGACTTTCGGGTCAAAATGACCGAAGGCCCCACGAGGGTTATCCAAAGTCATCGTCTTGTCTTGTCATTGCCTCTCTTTGAAAATCCTCTTCAGAAGTATTTCAAAATTATAAAAGCTCTACGAAATCCTTATTGAACTTCATTGGAAAATCGACCTAAATCCGGATGTGCACCTTGCTCTATAAACTGATGTCACAAAAATCCATCCGCCTTCTTTTCGACAACAAGCACTTTTAACGCTACGTGTTAACAGCATGATGACAATTAGGCATGCTGCTACACATTCACAAACACAAAAAGTAATCCTTCAAACGCAATATTTAATTGCTTTACTATCATAGCGCTTTGTTGTGTTGCTGCATTTGAATACTTGGTTGAGGTTCGCCGTAACGAGGAGCGCTTGGCAAGGCAAGGCAACTTTGTTTATACCGCGCATTTCGTAAAGGGGCTCACTACTGCCACCTCAGGTCATATGTGTAACTGCACCTTTTTGAGTGACAGTGTAGGATTTTAGAGGCAGTTGTGGTGAACAGGTCTGGGCTCATTCTACATATTAGGACATTGCTGGAACATGTACGGGAAGGAAAATACATAATATTTTAATTTTTAAACTCTGTATAGTCCCTTTAAGAGAATGCATCGGGAAAGGTCCAGGTCTGACAATGGTCCAGTCGATACAAAAGATCAACAGATGTAACTTTATCGCCTTTCCCTTTTGCCTTTCTTCTGTAAGAGCAAGAGCGAGTTTTATGATGTGTTGATGCCCCCTGACCTGATATTGTAGCAGCAGAACAAATATGGCTTTAATTAACCCCCGAGTTGATGTAGCGAGATAGACGGACGAGGGGAGAGATTAGGGGAAGAAAAACGGTGTTAAAAATCGTCCAATAAGGAACAACAGCCCAGTACATGCCATTCTGATTAAAGTTATCTTTGCAGCTCGACGACTATTTTCCACCGCTGACTTGCGTTAAAGCTAAAGCTGGTAAACACTCATAAATATACATCATAATCTGAATGAAAATAGTTGCTCCTCTCAGAGATAAGGCCGCTGTTATTGTAGGTGCATGGGATTATGTGGAGGGAAGACGGTTGTGTGCGTGAGAAGGCAAGGTTGGCGGAGTTTGGTGTGATTTTCTTTTTAACTACTTTTGGGAAAATATCTAAAGTAAACACATCCAGGAGCACTAACGTTTGAGAGAAGACTGTATGACGGGCTCAACTAATACCAAAATTAAAAGCATTTCTTTTTGTTCATGTTTGTAAAGGTCTAAACGACAGGGTTAGCGGGTTTCAAACACATCAAGACTCCATGGAGAAGGGATGTTTAGTTGTTTGCAAAAGGGCATCATGCTTTTTACATGATTATCCTGGACAAAGTAATACTTGGATTGAACTCTCCATACAAGCAACAAACATTAAGACATGCTTTTGAGAACTAGCAAGTCCTATACAGTATTTGGGACACCATATGCTAAATTGTTGTATTAAAGACTCCACTCCAGTTCCAGGTTTTGTCGCCTGCCAGGAACCCAAAGCCTTCAAATCCCCACCTTGGCCACGCCCTCTCTCTCTCTCCACCTGGCCGGCAGCTGCTGTTCACAATCTCAACCTTTAGTTTTTTTGCGTTTATATCTTGCTAAACTCTTCGTTAGTTTGCCCTCACTGAGCCAGAGTGTAACATATCGGGGGCCCCGTCCGGGATCTGAACCCACATAACAGTTGCTTCTTTTTCTTGTCAACTTTCTTTGTAACAAACAATGCACCGGGGCGATCGCAGTCGTTTATTTGTCGCGTGTCACTCAAACGCCGAAAACATGTCCTCTCAAATAGCCCTGTATCATTCAGAGAAAACTTTTGATATGCACGTGGTGTTTTGCCTGTTGATCCCAGAGTGTTTCAGTTCCCGATGGGCGTGAGGTTAAGGTTAAGGTGATTTATTTGTCATTATACAACAACTGTACAACGAAACCTGTCCTCTGCACTTGACCCATCCTCCGACGCCGTTGGGACGACCCGTAAGGAGCAGTGGGCGGTGGCAGTGCTGTGCCTGAGGACCCATCTCCAGAGATTAATAATAATACATTTTATTTGTATGGCGCCTTTCTAAGCACTCAAGATCGCCTCATATCAAGGAAACATATTAAAAGTAAGGCAAAACATAAAGTCCAAGCAATCATCAGCAGAAGGTGGTGACTGACGAGCCACGTGAGTGTCCCCTGTCTTTAGACCGTCCGACACGGTGAGGAAACACTCAAAAACCCAGTAGAAGAAAAGAGAAACCTTGGGGAGAACCATAGAAGGAGAGATCCACTCCCATGGACGGACAGGCTGTAGAGACCCAGGGCGAATGGATCCCTCAGTTTACAGGCCAAGACCAGAGAACGTTGGAGCTTCAGTTCTTTTTGTCCAATCCCTGTCGTCGGGGTTCCTCTGTTCCTCCATGAAAAGAAGAAAAGCAGATGCAAGTCCTCTTCCCAATGAGAAAAACAGTAGCAAGAAGTTCATGTCTGAACCTCAATGTGGTGCCAGGCTTATGGTCAGAATCACCTGGCTGGAGGGTTCACCAATTGCACATGTTTTTAGTGGTAGGGGAAACCGGAGTACCTTGAGGAAGCCCACACAGACACAGGGAGAACATGCAAACTCCACACAGAAAGGCCCCGTCCAGGTGGGAATCGAACCCGGGACCTTCTTGCTATGAGCCCAAGTGCTAACCGCCGCGCCACCGTGCCGCCCGTAAGCTGCCATGTCTGTTTTGATACAGATGGACCACGCGTTTCTCCGATTGTCAGTCACAGCCATCGTAAGAGATATTTGGAGAAATATTTCAAGAGAAAGACCAGCTGTCTCCTTTTTGAGCCAGCGAATCTGCTGTCTCGATTCCACTCAGTTGTGAGGAGCAACACCGCGTGACACCGATTACCCTTTTTTGTTTTTTCGTATCACTAAACAAAGTAGTTTTCCGGTTTGAAAGGTTTACACTTAAATCTTCAGCGTCTATGTCAGAAGCCAATGCATCACTTCCGCAATAGAGTCGACAATTCCGATTTGTACAAGCACCGCTACCATAATCTCATAATCAGGAGAATGTAAAGATAATTAGCGTTTAGCTCGAGTCGACGTCGTCTCCAGAAGGCCTTGAACACACCGCGCCGAATACAGAGCACTGCCAAATAAAAAGAGACGCTGGAAAGCTCCCCAATCAATGTTATTTTCTCCGACGGTCCCACACCAACTGTCGCTTCATCTGTTTCCCTCAAATGAAAGGTGTACTGGTATGCAACACTTACAGAAGGGAGATCTGCCTCTTAATTAAAGCCACGCAGATTGTGTTGAGCTCGTCGAACATACTGTGAACTGGAAATCTTTTTTTTTTTCTTCCCACCGACTGTTTGATCAGTGGACGGAAAAAATAAAGCAAGGATTGTGCTGTAAACTGTATCCGTAATCTGCTAATCAACAAATTGTCCCTTTTCGGCAACACTTTACATTACGGGCCGGTAAGTCCTTGGTACTTACAATTCTAGATACTTATTGTGGTACTTACGGTGGTACTTACGGTGGTACTTATGGTGGTACTTATGGTGGTACTTACAGTGGTACTTACGGTGGTACTTACAGTGGTAAATACTAGTAATAATAGTGGTACTTCTAGGTACTTATTGTGGTACTTAAAGGATACTGTAGTGAGAATTACCAGGTGTGTACTTCTAGATACAGTGGTAACTCTTTGTAATGAAGGTTGCTGATTTATGTTGTTTTATAGTCACAAAATCCTAGAAATTACGTCTGTATATAGAAGTACCACATTTACTACCTATGAATTGCTGATGTAGTATCCTTGAATTACCAATAAGTACCATAGATGTATCACTGTAACTACTAGAAACTATCACTTAAAGTACCAAAGTAAATAGAAGTACAACCTTCATTACTGAGAGCATTACCACTGTATCTCTTAGTAATGAGAGATACAGTGGTACTTACAGTGGTACTTACGGTAGTACTTATGGTGGTACTTACAGTGGTAAATACTAGTAATAATAGTGGTACTTCTAGGTACTTATTGTGGTACTTAAAGGATACTACAGTGAGAATTACCAGGTATGTACTTCTAGATTCAGTGGTAACTCCTTGTAATGAAGGTTGTACTTCTTCTTTTCTCTATTGCTGATTTATGTTGTTTTGTAGTCACAAAATCTGTATGTAGAAGTACCACATTTACGACCTATGAATTGCTGCTGTAGTATCCTTGAATTACCAGTAAGTACCATAGATGTATCACTGTAACTACTAGAAACTATCACTTAAAGTACCAAAGTAAATAGAAGTACAACCCTCATTACTGAGAGCATTACCACTGTATCTCTTAGTAATGAGAGATACAGTGGTAACTCTATGCCTCCCTAACCCTAATCCCTAACCCCTAACCCTACCACTTTTAGTCCCACAATAAGAACCCAGAATTACCACTGTAATGCTAGTACTTACCACTGTAAGTACCACATTAAGTACCTAGAAGTACCACTGTAATTACCACTGTACCACGGACTTACTGGCCCATAATGTAAAGTGTCACCCCATTTTCTGCTTGTATTGTGAATATGTATTTGTTGAGGATACATGAATTAGCCATTGTTCTTAAAGGTCTCGGTGCACTGGAAACATTTCAACCTCAGCATTTTGTCTTTGAGTTGATCCCAAAAGCTCACGGCAAGAGTTGGATGATTTTTAATTGCCAGATGGAGCCCATTCTCTGTGCTTTAAATCGGTTTAGACTTTTATGGCTAAGCATGCGCTGTATATAGAATAGAATAGCTATGGTCCCATTTTCGAGCAAAAGAAACCGAAAAGAAAAAAAAAAGCCCTGCAATTTTGTCAACCGTGTGGAATCGTTTGTGGCGTAAGTCTGAAAAGTTGTCCCATTTGATCCATGTCTTCGTACAGAGTGCTTCCTTTCAGATGTGAGGCCGTCGTATAGAAAAGGATTCTCTTGAGCGTGCGCGTCAGAATTGTCCCTTGCTTTTCAAAGTGACCAATCTTGAGCGGCGTATTGCCACAAAACACGATACATTTGTTTGAAATTCCATCCTCCGATCCATAAAGTGCATAGCCATTGTTTGGATTTGACTTTTAAAGGAGCCCCGTATACATTATCCCTCGTGTACATGTGCTTCGGAGCATGCAATCTCATTCTGAATAGAGCGGTATGAATAATTTATCTGGCCACAATCCAACTGGGAACGTCCTTGGTATTTACATTTTATCATCAAGGGTGCTGGATGGGCCTTCAACAACACCGTCCAATACATGACATCTTCTCACTCTTCATTCCTCATGAACCGGAAAAACACGCTCAGTACGGGACAAGATGAGAAGTCCCGTTTGGAATACTACTGTATGTGTGGTATTTGCGGTACTGACAAAACACAACAAAAAGGCGCAATTGCATTTCGAGCCTTTTCCTTTCGGTTACCTTTATCAGGGACACATGCTGATCCATGTAGACACATCACAATACTGAATACTAGTTTGCAATATAATGGAGGCTGTGTACAGTGCTATTTTGTCTTCATACAAAACGGGGCCAAATTGTTGTTCCTCTTATAGACGAAATGAGGTGATCTGAGGGTCTTTCCAAACAGACATATCAAAGGAAATGACAATTCAGTTCAGCTCTACCCAAATCTATAGCTTCTCGACTGGAGGTTACAGCTTATAGGTAAGGGATAGTGCACAACGAGGTGTCCATTATCAGAAATAAGTGGCCGACGAGGAGGCGTGAACCGTCCGACGCGAAGTGGAGTCCAGTTGTTCTGATAATGGACACCTCGGAGTGCATTATCCAGCTTGTACCATGAGCCATTGGGCCCTTTTTTTTAAGCCCTGGGCAAGAGTTATTTCACTTTTTGATCATTTTTACCTGAAACTAGTTCCAGCTCATTTGTTTATCGTTACTATGGAAACAGCTGCAGTGGAGTGATATACGTTTGTTAGGTGGTGACGTCACAGCTCTACTCCCGGGTCTCGAGCTGTGCGAGAAACTACAAGAAACTCTTTAATTCCACAATGAATATTTCTGAAGCTCAACAGAGAGTTACTGAACATACTTCAGGCCCATTAGCCAAAAATGCTGCTCCCACTGCTGTAAAAGTAATATTTACCAAAATCGGTACATCGGGGTTAGCGGAGATAAATGCTAACAGCACAGTAGCTACGCTAACTCCGGAAGTAGTGACTTTAGTAAATAATACTTTTTTAGCAGTAGGTGCGGCTTTTTGGCTAATGAGTCTGAGAAATAAGTAGGTTCAGTCACTCTGTTTAGTTTCAGAAATATTGATTGTTGTTTTTAATAGTTTTTATGTTTTTTTCTCGCATATTTGCCGGTCTGCTAGGACCCGGAAGCGGAAGTCGATTTAACTGTTATTTAACTGTTGCCGGGCTAGGTGTACGTTATAGATACAGACGGCATCTCTGGAATCACCCATATATGGTCATTTTTGAAAACAGTTAAGGGGGAAAACCATTTTGAAAAAAATTACATTTTCTCTAATTATTCAAAAACTACATTGACAAATGCTGAAATATGAATATAGTTTTCTACTAAATAATGATGCAAAGTCATGGGGAGGAGCAATGTGGTTCAACAGCCCATAAACATGAATAACGGAGAATGCTAACATGATGCTACATGTTAGCATCGGGCTAATGCTAACGGTTAGCTAGCGCTTGCTACAACTGCCATTTTTTCACTTCTACTGAACAATCTGCTGTGAGAAAATATCCATATGGGCCCGATTTACACTTGACTTTATTTGTGTGTGATAAATAAGTTGATGTTCCACCAGAAAATGGCTAAAAAGAGTGGAAAATTGTGTTTCTCTAAAGATTCTATTTTCCCCCTCGGCGAAGCCACGCCCCCTTCTATGACGAGATGCCGTCTGTATCTATCACTTTTTGATGAGCACCCTCCAGCCAATCAGAATCGAGTATTCCCCCAGACCATGGTATAAACCAGGGTAACGCCTCATTTGAAAGCCAAGACCTACACAATTAGAATTAAGCTTCTTTCTCGTTATGATCGTCACGTTTTTCTTGCTTTTTTTGAGATGTTGTACTCAGTTTTTGTGGCTTTATCAGTTACATTACATTAAAAAAAAACTATTAAATGTAGCCAAAACGCTACATAGAAGCCATGGAAATGTGACAATGAAACAAACAAAAACAACTAAAACGTGATAACAAAAACAAGGACAAACCGAGTTATGCAGGTCTTAGCTTTCAAATGAGGCATTACACTGGCCTATAGGCTGTTAGATCTCCAAAAAGAAAATGTGCTTGGTTATGGAGTTAAGCATTTGCTAGGGTTTTTTAACCTGTGTTTGGATCTCTTATGTTCTCAAAATCATCTTATGCTTGTCATGAGGTGCCTTTTCCTTTTAAATGCTCCTCAGTTCACAGGAGGACTTCCAGGATGTTTTCAATCACTTATTATTAACTACAGTTACTGAACAAAACAAAGCAGACTTAGCTAAAACCAATGAAATAACTCAGACAAAGCATTCGGATGGTGTGTCGTGTAGAACATTGATGACCGGTGCGATGATGATAAAAAGATTTCCACACAATGACCCGGTGTTTACAGAGGCACATCCAGTTTCCTTCCAACAATTATGAGGGCAATAGAATTTGAGGAAACACTGGTTTTCTTCTCCATTAGACCAAACAATGACGATGTCCCCAAAGGTTTCCCGTCCCGACCCACATCATTCACAGGCGGAGAGAACAGTTCATAGACGGAGCCAATCAAGCGTCACTCTCTTTTGTTTCTTTCCTTATTTTGGCTGATTTTGAACGTCATGTTGAAGTAATGAAGTGCTAGTCTGTGCATATGACTGAAAGTATTTTATCTACACTCTTGCCTTTTACTGTAATTGATTATTTTATGTTGATGTCCAGAGGAGAAGGAGTGACAAAACAGAGGTTAGGTATCTTTGTGTGAACGAGCAAGTAAAAATAGTGCTCAAGACAGAAATAGTGCTCAAGACAAAGCAAAATAGTGCTCAAGACAGAGCGAGTCCTAACAAGACTTAAAAATAGTGCTCAAGACAGAGCAAAATAGTGCTCAAGACAGAGCGAGTCAAAAAAAGACTTAAAAATAGTGCTCAAGACAGAAAAAGTCAAAACAAGACTTAAAAATAGTGCTCAAGACAGAGCGAGTCAAAACAAGACTTAAAAATAGTGCTCAAGACAGAACGAGTCAAAACAAGACTTAAAAATAGTGCTCAAGACAGAACGAGTCCTAACAAGACTTAAAAATAGTGCTCAAGACAGAGCGAATTAGTGCTTAAGACAGAGTGAGTCAAAAAAAGACTTAAAAATAGTGTCAAGACAGAGTGAAATAGTGCTCAAGACAGAACGAGTCAAAACAAGACTTAAAAATAGTCTCAAGACAGAGTGAAATAGTGCTCAAGACAGAGTGAGTCAAAACAAGACTTAAAAATAGTGTTCAAGACAGAGTGAAATAGTGCTCAAGACAGAGCGAGTCAAAACAAGACTTAAAATAATTCTCAAGACAGAGCGAATCTAAACAAGACTTAAAAATGCATATAAGTGAAAGTATTTTATCTACACTCTTGCCTCTTACTGTAATTGATTAGTTTTATGTTGATGTTTTTTATTGATTCTATTTGCCTTCTTGTATTTATGCAACTGTGAAGCACTTTGAATTGCCATGTGTATGAATCGTGCTCTACAAATAAACTTGCCTTGCCTTGCCTAATCTCTTGCAGAAATAAAGCTGTATCGTAGTCATTTGTCTTGTTTTTCCTCATCGCATAACCACAGATTGTAGGTTTATTTTCCCTTTTAGGCGCTTAAAACGAAATCCGGGCTGAACGCAGTGCAAAAGCGTGATCTTCAGTGGAAAATGCCGAACTTTGATGGCAGCACCCCCCCTCCCCCTCTCTTCTCTCCTCCCTCTACCAGTGCCCCTTCTTTCCTCCAAGTATCTGTTTGAGAGATAAATGACCGCTGCGCTGCCGAGGATGACAGCCTACACAAAGATGATATTGAATTGATTTCTGAAATGTTGCAGAACAGAGTGTTTGATGTATACTGCCAGACATGAATCATAAGAATTCTATTAAAAAACTGAGAATGGCTGACACTCCAATATTATTTGTGATGATTAATTTGGCTCAGTCATTACAATGGGAGTCAAGTCGAAAGCAGCACTGACAAAATTGCTTTTCATTCCCCGTTGAATTTGTCTGTTATTTTTTTTCCCCTTTTCGTCTCGTCCTGATCTGATTGGACTCTACTGTGCCGGGCTGTTGGTCCTCTTTATTACACACCGCTGCAGCTTTTTGTCCCAGAATGAGACGTTCTGGATCTGAAACAAAATTACACCTGCTCTGACAAAATGACAAATCGCACGCAGTTTATCCAGCGTTTTTATTTTTACAGGAAACTGGGCTGCGTCCGTGACAAGATGTTAATATTGTTTTTAAACAGTCTATATTTGTAAAGTGGATCCCCCTGGGACGGGAGAAAAATGCTTTTGATGCATTTAGAAGTTTATCACACCGGTTTGCGCTGCTGTCATGTTGATACATTCAGAATGATGAAAGAACAGTTGGCCAAGTCTCTCTGTCAACGTTGCTGATCTGTTTGCAAGAAATTAATGCGGATAGAAATTTGGATTTGAATTCTATCAACACATTCACACAAGTAGTCTGGCTTACGTGTTGCTGCTCTGATGTTAGTCATTAAGCCGAGCAATGCAATCTATTTAATGCGGCTATTGTGTCGATTGCTTGATTTTCATTTCAACTTTCAACCATATTATAACGTTTTCTCGTTTCCTTCATGCATGTGCAAACCTGAACATTCTGCTTGTCTCCATCTCAAATATTGTACTGTTGGTGATGTACATCTTGCCCAGGGACTACAGTTGAAAACTAGCTTTGGAGCTAAAACTGGCACATTTGCAGTGATGTTAATTAATGTGCATTGTCTTGTCCCTGTTCAAATAAACTAAAGAAATAAACTAAAAACAAATAAAGTGATTCATTGAAAAATGACGTACACTGCTTAAAATGTGAATTGATGCAAAAAACGGTAAATGGCTTGTTATACTTATATAGCGCTTTTCTACCTTTATCAGGCCCAAATGTGCCGCTCTTTGTCTCACCGATGATCCCTTGTCTCTGCAGAACTACACAGGACAGAGCGGAGGCGGAGGGGGCGGGACCAACGGTGGCGGTAACGGAGACGAGGACTACGAGATCCCGCCCATCACCCCGCCCAACCACCCGGAGCCCCACCTGCTGCACCTGATGGAGCACGACTCAGCGGGATACCTGTGCCACTCCCTGCCCCACAACGGACTACTCAATCCATACTCCTACCCCGAGCTGCCCACCCTCATGATGTCCAACATGCTGGCCCAGGACGGACACCTGGTCTCCAGCCAGATGCACTCGGTGAGTACCGCCCGCACAGGCTCGGGATGTGGAAGGTTACACGGGGACAACCTCATCTCCAAAAATTAAACTGCTGTTTGGAGAGCGTGTCATACATGAGGGCGTGGCTTAGCCGAGGGGGAAGAGAGCCTCTCATGAATCACCATTTTTATGGCGGATTTTATCACACACAAATAAAGTCAAGCCAAAATCTGGTCCAATTTGATGATTGGCCACAGCAATAGAGGCGAAAAACAGCCCTTGTTGCTGACATTAGCATATGTAGCATGAAGCTAGCATTAGCTCCCTGGTTAGCATTGTCCGTTTTTTAAGTATTCATGAGCTGTTGAACCACTTTGTTCCTCTCCATGTTTCGATATCTTTATTTAGTAGAAAAATATATTCATAATTCAGCCTTTTTTTTATGTAGTGGTGGAGTAATGAGAGAAAGTTTTGTTTTATTTTTTCCTTCTTTGTTTGCTTCAAACATGACCTTAAATGGGTAATCTTAAAGGTGCTGTCTGTATCTATTTCAGCCCCTTTAAAGATCAAATAAATCCCGATCTAATTTTGATTAGGTTCACGAAGATCCAAATTCAAAAAAGAAGAAAGTCACGTAACATTTCACCGTATGCACCTAAAACTAAAAGTCTTTCAGTTCAGTCCCATTGATTTGCCATTCGCAGCATGGAGCTACATCAGGAATAAAGGTGCTCGAAGCTTCAAGAGCACTGTGAAACATTCAAATGGTCAAAACATTCAAATCATTGCATATTTCCTTCACCAAAACTGCAGAAAATCTAAGTGTGAACCCGCTAAGCTAAATGTAACTGTGGACTCGAATGGCAGGGAGCTAATAATTGCGCTGAGTGATTGCTGAGCGGTTGCCATGTCAGCCCTGATGCATGGAGAAAGGGATTGTGGGTAAATCCATCAGCGTCATATCAGCCACGACAGCATGCATCGGTCAAGCTGTCAGGCCTTCAGGCATGAATACGGCCTGATTACTCCCCGAGCACGCCGCACACTAGCGCCTTTATGAATTAACATTTCCAATCTGTAATGCCTTCAAAAGAACAGCAGGTTTCCATGGCGATTCACAAATGTATGTAAAATATGTATAATATTATAATGTCTAGGTCCAATATCACTGGTTTAATGTTAAGCTGATTTACAAGTTCAAAGGCTTTTTTTAATCCAATTTGTTGAAGATTGATATATTTTATTCAAGTAAGTAGGAAGTAAGTAGGATTTTAGAGGCAGTTGTTGTGAATAGGACTGGGCTCATTCTACACATTAGGACATGGCTGGAACAAGTAGGGGGAAGAAAATACTTAACATTTTTAAACTCCGTATAGATACAGACGGCATCTCGTCGTAGAAGGGGGCGTGGCCTCACCAAGGGGGAAAATAGAATCTTTAGAGAAACAACATTTTTCACTCTTTTTAGCCACAAATATAAACTTATTTATCACATACAAATAAAGTGTAAATCGGGCCCTTATGGATATTTTCTCACAGCAGATTGTTCAGTAGAAGTGAAAAAACGGCAGTTGTAGCTAGCACTAGCTAACCATTAGCATTAGCCCGATGCTAACATATAGCATTATGTTAGCATTCTCCGTTATTTATGTATTTATGGGCTGTTGAACCACTTTGCTCCTCTCCATTTCTTTGTATCTTTATTTAGTAGAAAACTATATTCATAATTCAACGTTTGTTACAGTCGTTTTTGAATAGTTAGAGAAAATGTACATTTTTTCAAAATTGTTTTCCCCCTTAACTGTTTTCAAAAATGACCATATATGGGCGATTCCAGAGATGCCGTCTGTATCTATAGTCCCTTTAATGAAGAAACAAAATTAATTGGCTAATTTCCATTGTACTGCGTTCACATTCACACACACACACATGCAAACCTATAGAGCTTTGAAAAACAACTATGACAATTTAAATGATATTACCTTCAAGCCCTAAGGACTAAACTCAGTGTCCTTATGTGGTAGGGGGGGGGGGGGGGGGGGGGGGGGGGGGGGGGGGGAGTGAGAGAGTTCAGCTTCTTGACATCCCAGTAGATGAAGCTGTACTTAAGTCTGCTGGACCTGACCTGTAGGCTCTGCAAAATCAAAATCAATGCAGTCTGACGTGCCTGGAATCACAGGCCTAACCCACTGGCAGAAGCAGGTACTGTACAATTCTGCTCATCTTAGCTCTGTCATATGAAGCACAATAACCATCACGCTTCTGTTTACTGCACTAAAATGCATGAAAACAGTACACTCTTTTGAAACATGATGCCACTGACAGCTGTGCGTCTCTGTCTTTATACTCACACCGCAGTGCACAGATATTTTCCACAATGACATGTCAACACACTAATGAACACAAATTACACATATATTACAAAAGCTTTATCTAATTCCACTCGGACGCATCAAGGTCAAGCGCTGCGCCGTTTACTGCATGCCGAAGATAAGGATAAACAGCGGTCAGCAGCCACAGCAAATCAAGTCTGATAAAGATCGGAAACATAAAGAGGCCATATATAATGTATAATGTGGGACTGGGGGCTGAGAGATGGGACCATACTGTGTCGTTTGTCTTCATATTCATTTCATATTTTGGTCATGACCTTTTCGGAGAGACACATTCTGATTGGATGCTCTCTGACTTTGTGGAGGGCATATTTGTTACTGCTGGTATGAGAGCTAGGAACAATGACTGCTTGTAGTGTAGGAATATATAAGCAATCAGTGCATTTTGACTGTACATGTATTACCATAGCAGCATTAGTAAGAGTAGTAGTTGTAGTTGTTATTGAAAAGCACTCGGCTCACATTGGATTCCGTAAAGAGCTTTATTAAAAGAGCTTTTTTTTGCTGATGATGCTCAGATTTACCCTCAATAAAATCTTGCGACTCCAGTGATATAAAAGAGTGGATCATTTTTTTTACTGTTTAATTCTGTGGAACAGCTCATTTTTCTCAGAATTCATCTCTTTTTATACGTGCAGTTTCCCTTTCAGACAACATCAAACCTTGTAAAAAACATTGAGCATTTGGTTTTGATCATTTTTTTCCCAATGCCACAAAGGAGTTCAATCCTGTTCTTATCATCTAGCAAAGATTTACTAAGTTTGTTCTTTTAATGATTTAGAAAAAAATTGACATGCTTTTATTTCATCTCGTTTAGCGCAATTGTTTTATTATATATTCTAAAACTAGTACAGATTTTAAAGGGGCTCGATGCAAGTTAGCCATTTTATACTCACTACTTCCACCTCAGGTCACACATGTAACTGCACCTTCTATATAAAAGGAATATTTCATACATATGGCGTCATTTCCTACTTATCCAGAGTGTTGCTGATTTCTGGAGAATTTTTTTTTGTAATTCAAGCAGTTCTTATGTTTGAAGAGTTACGAGGCTAGTGCAAGGCTAGTGCATTTCTACGATATCAGCTAGTCTGCATTAAAAACAGTCTGACACACTCCACAGTGCACCTGAGGCAAATCACTTATAACGCCAGACTAACCATATAAATGTCTGTGTTGATAGAGTAATTTTAACCATTTTGCATTTAAAATACCTTATATTTGAGCAGCATCAGCTTCGTGGTTGCATAAGCTACGCAGTGGCGGAGTGATCTGCTAGAAAATAGTCCCTCAAAATGCGATCATTCATGTGATGCAAGGTCTGTAATATTCCAAAAATTATTCTATGGACACAGACATTTATATGGTTAGTCTGACGTTATAAGTGATTTGCCTCAGGTGCTCTGTGGAGCGGGTCAGACTGTTTTTAATGCAGGCTAGCTGATACCATAGAAATGTGCTAGCCTAGCACAAGCCTTTCGCCACGTAACTCTTCAAATATAAGAACTGCATGAAATACAAAAAAAATATATCTCCAGAAATCAGCAACACTCTGGATAACTAGGAAATGAGGCCCTATGTCAAAAATCCTGAAATATCCCTTTAAGCTCGTGCATGACGGCCCTTCGGACCCGAACTAACACCCTTTTGAGCGACAGTGCAGGATTTTAGAGGCAGTTGTGGTGAACAGGTCTGGGCTCATTCTACACATCATTCTACACACATCATTTTAACATTTTTAAACACTATATAGTCCCTTTAAGACTGGCTCCTGGCTATATTTTACAACTTTTAACTCCATACATTCCAGAGCGCACTTATAGGTCTTCCTGTAAATATATTTTATAATTTCCTCATTTCCTTCATTTTTTTTTGTTAATGATTGATTGGTGGTAATGGTAATAATAGTTAGCTGTGAGCAGTGTAGCACAAACTTCCTGTCAACTTGCTGTTTTTCTCCTAATCACACTTTGCTTATCTACAGTTTTTTTTTCTCCTATCGCTCAGTGTTGTGATGCATTAGTTTCGTTTTAGCCATCACATAATGGAAAACATTTTTGAAAGCAAAACACAAATGTCAGGCAATCAGTGGTAATTGCTTGTGAGTGCTGTGCAAACGGATTGATGCAGCGATGGAAGGATTTTTATTTGAAGCGTATAGTGTTGTAGGAAAACATACAGAAAAAGTGAGTCCAAACACTTCCGAGCAAATTGTTTTCTTGTTGCGTATATAACATCAATAAACATAAGATATTTTAAAGGGCCCACATTATGCAAAACAATGTATTTTTTTTTAAGCTTTCGAGCACCGTGTGCCGCATGTGCTTTGTTTCATTCAGTGCAGCGCGGTCATCCACTGCTCATCTCCTTTATCCAGATATAACCAGCATGTGTTGTTCGGCTTCTTCTCCAGAAAGTGCTTCCCTGGGTTTTTCAAGTCCCTTTACCTTCCCCTATAATGCTCAAACTGTCTTTACTGCATAGTATGCCCTTAACCTTTGTTAATCTGCTTCTCACAAAGGATGGATGGATGGATGGATGGATGGATGGATAGATGGATAGATGGATAGATAGATAGATAGATAGATAGATAGATAGATAGATAGATAGATAGATAGATAGATAGATAGATAGATAGATAGATAGATAGATAGATAGATAGATAGATAGATAGATAGATGTCAATATCACCCAGACCTAATCCTCATTCACGAGATGACGAATAGGCACATCCATATTTACAGAAGAATACGGTAACTTGTTTACTTTAATAAATTATTTTTGTAGTCCCTCTGGGTTGTAATACAAATGTTACAGCAGTACTAAGTAACACATGCCCCTACAGGCCATAAGCGCCACTGCAGGTGTCGTAGCATGTTGTGTGTTTTTTACTCATTAATTGTTCGTGACAGTAAATATTACACTGACAGAACAGACAAAGGAAGAGAGGGATATTGTACATCCAATTACACAATGGAGATATTTTTTTTCACTCAAACTTGGCTGTAAATTGTTATTGTGTATTGGTGACACCTACCCAGTGGTAGGAAAGTTGCAATTGTGGTTTTCTGGCCAGAGACACCAGGGGGAGATGAAAAAAAACAAAACAATCACCCCATTAACACTTGTATTGCCCCCAGAAGGACTACAAAAAGGATTTATTATGGTAAACAAGTTACTTAGTACTGCTTTAATGGGATGATTGGCCAGAAAACCACCCTTGCAACTTTCCCTGCACCGAGTCGGAAGCGCAATACACACTAATAGAATCACAAAGAAGAAGCTAACGGGCAAAGCTAACTGTGGGCTAGCGTCACTTTAGCAGTATTTACAGCCAAGTTCTCTATTATCTAATTGAGGTGTGGCACAATGTACAATATCCCTCTCTCCCTTTGTCTGTTCTTTCAGCGTAGTATTTACTCTCATGGACAATTAATGAGTAAAAAAACACAACATGCTACACAACACCTGTAGTGGCACTTATGGCCTCTAGGGGCATAAGCTACTTAGTTCTGCTTTAAAGCAACAGTCACAATGTAAACCTGCTAGAATATACCAAAAGTGTGAGCGTCCATCTACTGTCCTTAAGCAGATAAAAAAAAAATAGCTAGATTGTTTTTTTTTAATGATATTATGAAAGCACAACATTGGGCCTAAGAAGTCTGTAAGCACATTTGAACTTGAAACGTACCTTTCTTCTGGCACAGTGTCTTCTTTCGAAAAAATACCTCAGATCTCATCTTGTGCCCTACTTCAACTGTGCAGCGAAAAGCCGCATATAAAGCAAAGGGAGAAATTGCTAAATCAAATAGGCTGCCTGTCGGAGCTACCAAAGCGTGGCGGGCGCTTCATTTGTGCTGAGAATGGAGTGTCTATTAAAGCTAGGCCTCACCTTGACACAGTCTGTTGAGCATAGTAATTAAGCAAACTCCGCAGTTCAAACACCGATGCTATCATTATGAATACCTCACTTGACACGAATAGATAAGTAACAAGGCCTCTGTCTAATTTTAGACGGCTGAGAAATGCGCTGTTTGACCTGCCCTTAAGAGTGGGAATTAAAGCGGCATGATATCAAAAAGACTGCGGATTTACAGTGCACGTGTTGATTGGTGAGGCGGCAATATCATTTTGTGCCATTTTCGGGAAGTCCTTCTGCGTTTTCAGAATCTCTGTTTTGAGGGAGAAGATGTAAACTCCAATGCACAAAGGTCAGAGAGAGACACTATTTTTTAATTTTGCAGCGGCCAATTCATGTGGAAGTGTTGCCAAGTGGCTATGGAAGTAACTTATGAAAGCATCTCTCTGATGTATGGTAACCCTGACAATGCCCAGTGTGAGTCACTAAAGATCGTATACCTGATTTTTTTTATCACAATGTTTGGTTTAATCGTGTGTATATCTTGAATTGTTAGTTATGTCTAAAGTCGAACATCACAATTCCTCACATGAACAGATTTACATACACATTTCACAGCTTCAGGGTCACTTTTTCACAATCGCTGTCACAATAATGCTAACAACAATTTGCCTGCTAGTTCTTGGAGAAAAACAAAAGTATTAGAACAAAATTACAGTGTCTTTTCACAAATACTTTTCACAATTCCCTTAAAGGGGGGGTATTATGCTTTTTTCAATCACATAGCACCAGTCTATATCACACTACAATGATGACGAAACCTTGTTGGTCTGTAAATGCAGTAAATTAGAATAACTGCCTTGTATAAAATTGCTCTCTCAAAATGGCTGTAGCGAATGTCTTGAAATAGGCCTCTGTCTCTTTAAGAACCTCTGACCCTTTCCGACACGCCCCCTCCACACGCTGTCTGTGGCATCAGTGGGGAGGGGGTTCTGCTGAGGAGCAGTGGTTGGTTACTCGGCTGGTGACAAAAGCTCGGAGGCGTCTCCAGGAGGTGGGGGCGTTCCTAGGAGGACTCAGGCAAACCTGTCCCTAAAATGGCCGCCATCAGAGTTTTTGCAGATTACTCAAAAATACGTGAATGTGCCAAGGCAACACTTCAGGCATGTTTTTAATGAGGGAATGACATAATAACATGATGTAAAGCTTGAAAAAGTCGATTTTGCATAATACCCCCCCTTTAAGTAAGTTAGTGCTTTATTTGTCATTGTACAACCCTACAACAAAATAGTGTTCAGGTGTTAGTCCTGAGCCACTGCGACTGAGCCGCGCCGCCACTGAGCCGCGCCGCCACTGTGGGTCAACCTGACCAGCATGTTTTCAAAGGTAGACTAAACCGTAGCACCTGGAGGAAACTTGGCTTCAGTCTCCTCTGATCCTCTGAAACAGTGCAGCGCCTCCTGGGTTTGTCCCTGTTTCAGAGCGTGGTGTCCTGCACTGGTCAGCTCCACTTCCTCCTTCCTCTTCCTCCTGAACAGCTCCTTCCACTGAACGTCTCCTTCCGGTGAACGTCCATTAGTCTGAACACTAGAAGGCATATGTGGCTTAGCTGTGAGTCTCGCCGGGATACCTCCTCATTTGTCCCTTCCTTGTTTCCTGTAGCTCCTCTTGTTTCGCCTCCACTGTGCTGTTGATGTGGGGGGCTCTTGGTGCCTCTTCAGTGTCTCGGAAGAGGACATTTGTAGGTCTGAAATGGGTTTATCTGATAGGCTGCTGTTTACTTTTAAAAAGCTGCTTTCTTCAGGACCATTGTGGACTCTTTGCAGTAAAAGAAATCCTCCGAACCCCACAGGAAGGCAAAAACAATTTCACTCAACTACCTGGGAAAATATCAGGTACAGTTCCTTTAACCATTGAAAGGAGGGTAGAGGTTTTTTCAGACCAAAGACTAAAAATACATTTTGTTCATAGCAGTTTTGGGCCATTCCAAATGCAGGCAAAGGCAAATTTGACTCTCAATCTGAGAAATCTGGTCTGATGTCCACCACACTTAACCATTGTGGCTGCTCAGATTATAAGACTTTTCCACTTTTCAAGCTGAACAGTCCTGTCTTGTGGGGAAAAAAATTAAAAAAGAAAAAAAAAAAGGCCCACTGATCCGTCAGTCCAGATCAGAACAGTAACTTCAGCATCAGTGTGTCAATTATTTAGACTTCTACAATCCCACCTCATTCATTGTTCACAGCGTCTTTTGCATTTACTTTATTTAAATCCAGCTGCAAGTGAAGTCTATTTAAGGTCTGAAAGCCTGTGGGCCGAGATTAAGACATTTTGTTTGAAAGAACAATGCTCTTTCGGGAAGCTGACTTTGTGAAGCTTTTCCCATTAAACTAATACATAACCCAAATAACCCAGAGGCACAGACGCAGAAAGGGTGACCTTTAAATTCAACTGCATTATTCTTATGACTCGAGCTTACTCCATTTCACCTAATATTTTCAACAGTGTGCAAGCCTTATAAATGCAAAGTTATAAAAATAAAGTTGGAGGCGAGACCGATTTTTCCGTAGCCTTTTATTTCTACTTTATAACATCACAATGTCATGTCTCAATAGAAAGTTCACATTTCTGTGCTAATTATGTTTATGTTGAGCATAAGGAAGTGCTTTTTATGTGGCTTTTATACCTATGAGATAAAGCCTATGGTTATTCATAAGTGGCAATCTTCTTTCTATAGAATTTAAAACATAAGTGACACTGACAGAGCAATCCATTTTCCAATGATAGACCGGGGACTGTAAAAGAAAAATAAGAAGAAAAAAAAGCCAAACCACTGAAAACAAATACATTTTTCCACAATCCTGAATATGATTGTGTGTTCATTAGTCCTAGTCCTTCAGTACAGATGTAACGACAATGAGATGCTTCATTTTGTGACATTAGCGTTAGGTTGATCAATGTCCCCGTATTGCTTTATTCTTTGTTTACCCTTTGCCGCTGTGCCGTGTGTCTGTTGTGTGTTCCCGTGTCCTGCATATAAACAGAGAGCCGTGCTGCTGAAATGGATCCACTACATCTGGAGGTCAGGCCTTATATTCAATCTCGAACATGTTGAAAAAAAAAAATCCATTAGGGTTCATCTTTCCTGCATCAGCCCTTCTATTGTGGGTCGGGCTGTGAGATCTGTTTTCATCAGGCAGATTCGCTACGTGAGCTGGGCAATGAAAAGAGAGCGAAGGTGGGGGGAGGCGGAACGGGGGGTGCTGTGAGAGGAGCTGAAGGAAATACTGTAGGTAGCTCTTATTCAAAATTAGACTATCCCCTTTTCTGTGCTTATGGATTTCTCATGGATACCGTTATGGAGTTGTATTAAACAGGAATTCACTCTCCAAAAGAAAGGAGGCATTGAAATTGTTGCTTATTCATCAGCCTGTACAGTTGAAGTATGAGGAAATTCAACATAAAGCAAGAGAAGGACAACTCTAACAGGGCTATGGAAGAGATTTAGAACAGCAATGTAAGCAAGACGAAGCAATAGTTTGTGTTTGCGTGTTGCAAATTCCTCACTTTCGGAGGTCAGCGTTGAGTCGAGTTGTGTATGTGCAAAGAAGGGAGAAGAAATGTAAGTTCGGGACGTAAACATGAAGTATTTGCCGGCATTTTAAGCACCTTACAACACCATAGAAAGCGGCAGCAGATGCAGCATTACACAGTGACACACACATGCTATTTAAGTCCTATTGCTAAAGGCCCTTGATGCAAAAGCACGTACTTGTTTAGCGCTCCTGATTACATTCTACCGGAGTTCTGACTCTACTCTTAAGGCTACAGGCACAACAACGGTATTTTTTTCCTTGTAATAATGATCTTTTTGGCAGGTGCAGAGCCGACCTTAGCACTAGCTACATTAGCATTACCGAGTGTATTGCAATTAGCCTATTTATACATGCGTTTCCAATGACTTCACGCATAATTCCGGCGGCCATTTTGAATACCGAAGTAGAATTATTCAGTACTATAGCATGAAACAATATCTCTGCTGTGAGATGAAAGACAACTGATTGACATGGGCACTTGTATGTACTCGTAATCATTGCTCATGAAAATAACAGTTAAAACACGGCCCCAGAGATGCACGTTTATGTGATATAACCAGCAAGTGTAGCACAGACGTAGCAGCGCTGTCTGTCGAGCTACAGCAGGATTTACTAAAGATCTGCTTCACTCAGACTAAATTAACACATCAAAGAGGAAACAGAAAACCTTTCTCTGGAATTTTTACAATTTGTCATTGCAGCAGTCTGAGTCAGTGTTTAAGCTGCTCAAGACGTTAGCATGCTACCGGTTAGCAACTGTCAACCATTGATAGCTGATTCAATCAACTGTCAATGGCTTCAACACGATAAACACATGGCGTGAGCGTGTGGCTCACATCCATGAACTGTGAGGAAATACAACAGTAACAGCTCAGCTCTGACCTCTGTCACATGTTGTAGCTGTTGAAGCTAAATGCTAATCAGTAGCATGCTAACGTCTTGAGCAGCTTGAACACTGACTCACTGGATTTTTCACATAAACATGCATTCTCTGGGGCCATGTTTTATTTTGAGTAGAGATATTGTTATATGTTGTAGTACAGCATAATTTTACTTTCTATTCAAAATGGCCACCTAACAATAAAAGTCAGGTGACTGAAAGGCATGTATTATGGAACCCAGGTTAAAACAGAGATCGCATGGCCGTACAGCATGAGCCAATATGATAAATAGCAATTTAAATTTGTGACTGAGTGATACTGACAGCCAGTGACTTCTCAGCTAGTGCTAACCAACAAACAGGCCTTTGCTTTTTCTTTTCAACCTTTCTCTTTTCCACTGCTTCAGCTTCGTTTTTTTCAGTTCTACTTTACAATGCTTTTCGACTGTGATTCCCTCGTCCCACAGATATTTTTACAGTTCTTTTCTCATTTACACCAATTTTACGTCCATCCCAACCTCCGCACTTGCTCATGTTTGCGCAACATTGACCGAGCATGTGTTTCAAAATTGAGGATTTGAACGTAATAGAGAACCAAAGAATGCCTCACTTTTGCAGAAGACTTGCTGTGTCTTCAATGATGAATACATATGACACACTGAAGTGTCCTCACTTTCATGTGTTGATTATGCAAAGGGTTTATTCTCATGGAGAGGGCTGGGAACCTCAGAAATCATAGCGGTTTTGATGACACAATCCTTGGCACTATTTGCAGCTGATCTAATTCCCTTGGCTGAACATCCCTCCAGGTTTATAGCTAACTGCCTTAATTGCTCATATGCACCTTGTTATATATCATCCATACCACCCTTGGCTGCATGATTTTGGATAAATGTTACAAGTATTTTGTGATAAGATTGTTTCATTTGATGTGATTAATCATGCAGCTCTTTTCTTGTCCTTCACTGAAGAGTCTGCATAGGAACTATAGCGTCTGTTTACATCACATGCCCCTTGTGACTGCACTACTATACAATAAATTATCCAATGATGTCCTATAGAAAAACAAGACGTTCACAGACGTAGCCAAAGTTTGAAGATAGTAGATTTAGCGGCGCATACACAAAACCAGCAAAATCAGAAAATATGCCAAAAAGACAGCTGGTCTTATAATGATATAGAGACCACTTAGTGAAATCATAAAATGAGCTTATTGGTCGGAGTACATTGTATTCCCTCTGCTGCGCTGTTGTATTACATAAACCTCAAAAGATACAGAATAATTGTCTGCACTCGCCTCATTTCCTAAAGAGGTCTTTTTGCGATATTTGCTTTTATCTCTGTCATTGCTGATTGCGATGTGAAGCCACTCTTGGGCTAATAATTTGATGCATGCCTTCAACCCCCTCCCCACACACACACACACTCTCTCTCTCTCTCGCTTAATGCCCCTCTGTCATGCCATCTACAAAAGCAGAAACACAAAATACTTAAAATAGCCCATCTCAGGTTGCATTGATCTCATCAGAAAAGCTCAGGAAGATACACTTTTCAGCTTTCCACTCAGATGTTTCTCTAGACTTCATAATAGGTCCTTTATCTGTATTATCTGAATTGATTTTCCACTTTCCTTCTATCATACACATTTGCATTTCAACTTAAAACATACTTCTGATGCATGCGCCTATAAGGAAAAACAGTGTGCGCGCAAATGTGTACCTATTCCAAATCTGGTCGTCGTTCAGTCAGAGTGCTTGCTCCATCTATATCATTTTTATTATTTGTGTTATGGATGCATTTATCTAAGTGCCACACCTGCTCCGAAACTACTGCATCTTTTTCACCGGTGCAGCAACCCCCTCAGATTCAATCACGGGGCAGTTAAAATGCCTCTCAAACCCCTTCAGCCTGTGATGGAAACAGGAATGTATGGGCTTTGATGACATTTTTGTTCCTCGCTGAAGCGCGCGGCATTAGCCATCACCATCGCAGTTATGATGCCTTGAATATGGAACAGATGAATGTATAATCGACCAGAGGAGGCTACGCACACCGGCTCTGTAAAATCCATAGGTATTAGAGACTAGAGAATGTGTAATCTGTTTTGGATTATGTACATGTGAGGAAATGTAATTGATTAACTGCAATAAATGTGGCAGAGAGAGAGAGAGCTTGATTTGTCAGAATCAGAGTGGGTTTTATTGCCATTGTCAATGAAGGTGCATACGCAAACAAGGAGTTTTGTATTTGTTTTTTGTGCAATCGTACGACATGAAACACAGCTATCCCACCTCCTGGAAGTGCACATTGTCGTTGTGTCCTTGGGCAAGACACTTCACCCACATTGCCCCCAGTGTCTGCGTACATTGGTGTATGAATGAGAGTCTGAATGGGTGAGTGGATCCTTGCTGTAAAGCGCTTTGAGTGCCTAATGTAGGTGGAAAAGTGCTATATAAGTTGAGACCATTTACCATTTACCATCAAATAAAAGTCTATAAGGGCATGCGAAACAAGATAGTTTATTTTAGTTTTAGTTTATTTGTTTATTTGAGCAGTTGAAATTCTGCTCAAAAGGAGTGGGCCGAAGCAAAAGCTTATAAACGGCCACCCCCGAAATCATTACAATAAAAATGTATATTACAACAATAGTACAAAAGAACATATTGCAAGTACAAAGTGCGAGAGCCTTGGAACACAGCATGCACACGTGATTTAGCTTTACACATCATCAATGATACATTTAGCAACATCATATTTGGATTTTCCTCGTTAGCAAAAGAACCTGTTACATTTGAAAGCGGCTGTTTTAACACAGACCACACATACAAAGCACTGTATGAAATGTTCATATAATGAACAGAAATGAACAGAAACAGAAGCGAAGAACAACTACAACAACAGTCTCGTTACATGTACGATGTCTGGAACAAAGCAAGTGACAAACGGCATCATTAGTTACGTACAGATGGTTATCAATCCATGCCAAACAAAGTTAACATTCCCAAAAGTCACTAGTTTTGTGTTAAAAGGCACATTAATATATACATATGATCCTTGATCTTGCTACTTCCCAGTTGTCATTTCCATCCTCGATATAATATTAATTTGTTAAAAATTTACTTGCTTCCTAATTTTTATTTTATTAGTATTATTTTATTCTTATTTATTTTTATTTTTTTCATTTACAATGGATTACTTAATATGTAATAAGTAATTAAGCCCTGCATAGTGTAGTGCGTTAAAAAGCCAGGGTGTCGAGCGGGCCAGTTGAAGAGGGCATTAGCTCCTCATCAACAAACCCCCACCCAGCTGCCCTAACAGCTGATTTTGTAGATGATGTTCCTATACTGTGTGGTGCATTAAAAGACGAGGTTTATAACATTGAATAGGATGAAAATGAGCATACAATCAGCAAAACTCTAGTGATGCTATAGTGCAAATATAACCGTGCAAATGGCAGGAGGTTATTTAGTGGTGATGATTCTGTTGATTGATCTTCTAGAATGGAGTGCAGGAGCTCATGTAAGGCTTAAAACATTAAGTGCCGGCTATTAGCTGGACATACTAAGGTTAAGGGTTAAGTTATGTTATGTTTTATTGTCCCCGTAGGGAAATATGTCCTCTGCATTTGACTCATCCTTCAATGCCGGCGGAGCAACCCGTAAAGAGCAGTGGGCAACCGCAGTGTAGCGCCCAGGGACTCATCTCCAGATGTGGAGCCAGGCTGATGTTCAGAATCACCTGGCTATAGGATTTACCTATTGTGCATGTTTTTAGTGGATGAGGGAAACCGGAGTGACCGGAGGAAACTCATTCAGACACAGGCAAAGAAACATGCAAAAACTCCACACAGAAAAGGTCTGGGAATTAAACCTGGGACGTTCTTACTGTGAGGCCACCGTGATGGTTAGTGACGGCAATTTGAAAGCTGAATGAAGTGTTAAGGCACTATACCTGACTTTGGACCATGGAATAAAATCAGTTTCGTCCTCATTTTGTATATTGTAAACTCAAACATGTGAGGGAAAAACACTGTGCATTATAAAGCATTTATATCAATTTCATGAACTTTCAGGCTATTTTTCTAGTATTTTTGTAAGCGTGACACAGTTGTGAAATTATTTGCATATAAACTCGTCCCTGTGATGAATTTGGATGTTACAAATATGTTTGGAAAGTTAGGAATGAGTTGGTAGCACTTACACTAGCCTTTATACATTGTACCTAACTAAATTTAGTACAATGTAATGAGCGCTGTAACAATGTGTTATAACTTGTACCTATAGGCTAGATACACAATGGAATAATATGTACAGTTTGTTGGTACATATTGTAAAAGACATAACTGTAACCCTAACCTTAAGCCCTAACCCTAAGGTTCTCGTGTCCTATTACATTATGTACCTACAAAGTACTAATACAAGTTATTCCATTGTGTATCTAACCCATTAGGCACAAATTATTGCAGATTGTTACAGAGCACATTACATTGTACTAAATTTAGTTAGGTACAATGTATTAAGGTAGTGTAAAATAAAATGATACCAAAACGAAATCAGGTATAGGTAAGTGTGGGCCATATTGTAATATCGTATCATATATCGTTAGCGCTATATCATTTTGGATATTTTTATATCGTTGTGGACACAATATAATTTATGTCATGCTCAGCTCCATCAGAGCAGCATAAATATTTACTTAAATACTTACTAAGACACAGGAGTAGGTGCGGCTAAAAAAAAAGAATGAAATATCTTTGCATTAATCTTCCCAATAGGCGTAAGGCTGGAATTTAGAAGTAATTTGCCCGTTGTCAATTATATCGTCAAATATATCATTATCGTGACATTTCTTTTTCATATATCATAATAGAGATTTTTGGCCATATCGCCTAAGCAGGAATGGAGTATTTTGAGCTCGTAAGAATTGGGACGGACTGAAATGGATTACTGAAACATCTGTGTACCACTCCACTGCTCTGCCTATATCCAAGGTTTAATCACTTTTACTTTCCCCCCCAAGTAGAAATAAAAAGAACCATTTCATTTGTGCCTTTTAGTAGCTCCTCCTTCTCCATTCACATTGAAATCATCGGCGCAGCAGCAGCGCTTCAGCACCGCGAGCAGCCGGTCTTTGTGCGCACTTGTTGGGGTTAATTATGAAGTATTAATCCTGTCCTGATTGTCATGTTCACTTGGTCGGAGGCCTGTGTTTTCTGCTCTTTCTCGGAGTGAGGCAGTAAGTGTTCCTGGCAGGTGCGCGCTCCCCATGCCTGTGTGAATGAAATATGAGCCGCTATGTCAACTCAACTTGTCACAGACCAGCGCGGATGAATTAATGATAAGAGTGCAGAGGTGTGTTTTAATGTGTTCGCTCTGTCTCTCTGATGGAGGCTCTTGGTAGATTGCGTGTGCGGGAGCATAATGGTCAGGGACGTTTGAGCGGGCCCTGCGCGATACGACGATGACATCTTTTATTTTTTTGAATAAGATTAAATGTAGTTTGTGAAAGTGACTGTTTGGGGGGGAAAAAATACACTGTTTTGTTGTGGTTAATTAGTACAAACACAAACAGTTGTCAGTGACATGTCTGCTTCACATTTGAAAGCTGTAAAACATGCGTTGAAATGGATGCATGTGAAGAATCTGATTGTGTGGAAGGGTTTGTGAGAGCTAGAAACGAGTTGAGGCAGCAGCTTCTTCCTTCCGATGCGGTTTGTGAACTCCAAAATTAGGAACAAATGTGAAATGTGGAGGTGTGTCCAATGGCCGCTGGCTGCTTTTTGGCCTCAACACTAGGGGCCGCCATTGCTGTAGTACCTCCATATCGCCGCTGGTCCCCCATTGGAAAGCATTGGACTTTAGACACGTTAAAAACAACTTTAAAGCCTGGTCCCAATTTTTTTGCAACTATCTAGAGCTAGATATTCCTTCTGTGATAACGCTGGGTTAGTTACAATTAAGGGGACCAGGCTGGTTTTCGTGAGAAGAATTTTGGAAATCTCGTACTTAATGAGGGTCGGACTGTTAGCATTGGAGCAGCGCGATGTCCATTATATATACAGTCTATGGGTGCGTCACTGATGCCACTGGCTCCTGTATAATAGTGAAAGTCCTGTTAGTGTCCATCTCAGTCTCCTGAGCTAATATCATTGAACCACTGTGGGGAGAGATCAAACGTGCAGTTCATGTAAGACAGCCCAGGAACTGGAGGCTTTTTGTCAAGAAGAATGAGCCTCTTTGCCATCAGAAAAGAACTAAAGAACCTGATCCACAAAAAACAAAGGGATATTTCAGGATTTTTTTTTGACATAGGGCCTCTTTTCCTAGTTATCCAGGGTATTGTTGATTTATGGAGATATATATATTTTTTTATTGATGCAGTCCTTATATTTGAAGAGTTTAGTGGTGCTAGGCTAGTGCATGTCTATGGTCACTAGTAGCTTGCATTAAAAACAGTCTGACTCAAGCACAGTGCACCTGAGGCAAATCACTTATAACATTCCAACTTATAACTTCCGATATAAATGTCTGTCAATAGATATTTTTGAAATATAACTGACCTTGCATCACATTACCGCATTTTGAGGGACTATTTTCAAGCAGATCACTCCACCGCTGCGTAGCTTATACATCCACGAAGCTGATGCTGCTCAAAGATACGTTTTTTTAAATGCAAAGTGGTTGAAATTATTCTATCGAAAGAGACATTTATTTGGTTAGTCTGGCGTTATAAGTGATTTGCCTCAGGTGCTCTGTGGAGCGGGTCAGACTGTTTTTAATGCAGGCTAGCTGTTACCATAGAAATGCGCTAGCCTAGCACTAGCCTAGCACCACTAAACTCTTCAAATATAAGGACTGCATGAATTCCCCAAAAACATGTATCTCCAGAAATCAACAACAGCCTGGATAACTTATGAGGCCCAGATCAAAAATCATGAAATATCCCTTTAAAGGGGGCAAAAACGTATAGTATTAAAAACTTCAGGGTCATTTTGGTACTTTCTTTATTCATTATGATTTGAAAATAGCAACCTCAGTTGAGTGAATAAAAACGTTTTGCGTTATCTTTCATACTCTTTAAAAATGTGAACCTTTAAGCACAACTGTATCTGCTTTTTAAGTCATTGTCTGTACAAATAAGTCTAAACATTCAGCTTCAGGGGTGCCCCAAGTGGATGTGGGACAAACTACGCACAGTTCCACGTTCACCAGAGCTGTTGCCTACACAGTGTTGGGTAAATAAGAGAAAGGTTGTTGTAGAAATATAAAAATATACAGTAGAGTAAATATGTCTTTGTAAACTGTTGTAATTAAAATGTTTGGCTTTCCCGATGTGGACTTTAAATTTGTATGCACCGATTTCATCCTCAAGGCTTACACTTTTTATTTTTTTTATGCCGAAAACCTATTTCTCCCAAAGGCCTTATTTGAAGTGGTTTTTAAGGGATTAGAGCATTTGCCGAAAAATGGCAGAAGCAAAGTGTCTCCCTCTTTCCGCGACAGTGCGCTGATCGAGTGCACTTATATTAGCTATTGCGCTGTTGATTCACACCGACGATGTTCACTGATCAATGCCTGCTATACACAATATAAAACGCCGCCTGTTTGACGGCCCCTTTCTAATTTGTATAATGGACACCGCACTCTATAACGCTTTCATTTCTTTAGAGCAAAAAAAAAAAAAAAAGTGTGAGTATTTATTTCCAAATGTCCCTCCTAGGCTAATGTAGCGTTTTCACAGCTCCCTCTCCCATAAAGGAACCATCACAGCCATAAATCAGAGCACAACAGTGAGTTTCTTACTGAGATTTATGTAACACATTCATGTTTGCTACTTCCTCATTTTAGTACTCCTCTGCTCTAAAGCCTAGCTAATAAAAGGGCCTATTAATATTTCCTGTTTCCTAGCAACGGCAGGCAGCAAGTAATAGCATTCAGTGGAAAAATAGATGACCGATAAGGAAAAATTCAATTCTTTTCTCATCTCCCGGGAGAAAGGGCCTTATTTCTCGGGCAATGTGATATGAAACAGTAGTTGTATATTAAGAAATATCTTTTAAGAAATGCGGCTTATTTCCTAATTTCATACTTTGGAGGATTTCTATTGCAGATTAGCGGGGCAGCAGCGCATCCCTCCTCCGCTGTGATAAAGTCAATTAGCCTATTAGATCAGGCTAATGAGAGGATAAGGTGCCAGGTTCGTCTCTGTCTCATGAATCACAGTTATTAGAGATGGTCACGCTGACTGCTTAAATGGGAACACTCAATCATCTTTTGAGCTTTATGTACAGGTGAGACGGCAGCACAGTGGCCACAGAATCACATTTGTTGGACCTTTCGGACTTTGCATGTTCCCCCCCAGTGTCTGGCTGGGTTTCCTCCAGGTGATCCAGCTTCGGTTGAACAGTAGGCTATAGGCTAATCCTCCAGCTATACGTACTCCTTCGCTTAAGATCTGGAAATGGGTTTCTGAGCGCTGAGCATTGGGATTAGAGCCACCCACTGCTCCTTGCCTTTTTAGTGGTTTATGGTGGACATATCATGCAATTTTTCTTTTCTTTTTTTTAGCTTTAGAGCATATTCCGTCGTCATTATACCTGGAGTAGTATTTCTCTACATTCACGCAGTTCCGAGTAATCCTCAGGCAAAGCTGTTGAATTTTAGCGGTTTCTTATTCTACGGTGCCAGTGCTTCGTTCTGTACTTCCTGGATACAACTTCCTGGATACAACCGCCAAACTGTCCTCCACATTTTCAAAGGTTCTGATCAGTTCTGCGCTCAAAGTGTCTTCATCACGCCGCATTAAAGTTAAAGTTAAGCTAACAGCGGCATAAGTCCAAGCTGGAGGTTTTTGTTGTTGTTGTTGTTGTTTTTTAAGTTATTCCTATAGCTGCCAGCAGGAGGAGCCCCAGTCAAGATCTTCACCAGCGCTTTCGGCTGTGTTTCATTGTTAGCATTTAATTCTTACAGAGGAGTCATTTTAAAGGGTAAACCAGAAAATATCAAATAATAATGTTTTGAAGTCTATTTTTAAGCCCCATGACCACTTTAATGCAATGCTAGCTAACTCATGCCCCTATAGGCCATTAGCCCCACTGCAGATGTTGTAGCATGTTGCATTTTTTTACTCATTAATTGTCCGTGAGAGTAAATACTACTCTGACAGAAAAGACAAAGGGAGAGAGGGATATTGTACATCCAATTACACAAAGGAGATCTTATTTTTTTCACTGAAACTTGGCTGTAAATACTGTTTGAGTGGCGCTAGCCCGCAGTTAGCCGGTTAGCTTCTTCTTCGTGATTCCATTAGTGTGTAGTGGGGCCTCCGACCTGGTGCAGGTAAAGTTGCAACTGTAGTTTTCTGGCCAGAGACGATGAAAGACCCCCCAGTCGTCCCATTAACACTTGTATTACCCCCAGAGGGTCAACGGAAAGGATATTTTTTTAAGGTATACAAGTTGCTTAGTAATGCTTTAAGGATGTTCATAGGTGGTAGAATTGTTTTCCTTTTTTTTACCCTGTGAGCTATACTTTTATGTCCCAAAAATTACAAGCTACTTATTCTTCGAAGACACTTGTATAACTATACACATACATGCCACTCACCCTGAAAGTCAATAATTCTATGATATTTCAACACAATTAAAGAAGATAGATAGATAATTTTGAGCACTTTTGTTCAGAACAAAAGGAAAATGCTTCTAGAATATAACTCATCAAGCGTGTGTAGATACATAGTTTTCAGACAAACCTTATTAAAAATCTTCTCTGCCATACAGTGTAGCTCTTGAGAACTATAAATAAACACCATTTTAATAACAGCTTATCAAAATAATCACAAATAATAGAAGAGCGTTTCTCCATAGGCCCACTCCAATTTAGATAATTCATCACCTTGTATGTCACAAACACACCCTTTATTGAATGCTGTTGTCATGGTCCCGTGCGTCTGATTCGATCGGCTGCAGAGCTCAATGGAAAAGCTAATGCTAACAAAACAAAGGGAGATGGCGCTGTAGCGATAGCCCGTCTTATGAAGGAGATACATAGATAAGGGATTTCATATTACACTTAGCCACGGGCCCCTGCTGCAACTTATCGTGGCATGAAATCGTGTCGATATTGCTCTGTGCCCTATCTACCGGGCTCATCAGTTTACTCGTGTGTCCGTGCGTTGCCACTGGGATCGCGGTGTGTGTGGGGGCCACGGGATGAGGGACCGGGCCCCCGCTGGGATGTGGTCTAACAAAAGTCCAATCTGCTTGTGTGCGCAAGAGGAGCCAGCACCTTTGAACTGGCAAACTGCTGGGCTAATTCAGGAGGTGCAGGAATAGGCAGCATGCTCCATGGAGTTGATACTGAGTTATGTGGCTTTTTCACTATATTGATTCTGAATTTTGTTCATATTAAATAGAAAATTATTAGTGGAACAATGATCAATTTCTTTTTGAGCATCCAACGAAAGGTCGCATTCACGTTTCAGAAGTTGGAGGGCAGGTGCTAATACAACTTTATACAGACGGCATCTCTGGATTCGCCCATATATGTTTGAAAACAGTTAAGGGGGAAAACAATTTGGAGAAAAGTCTAAACTTTCTCTAATTATTCAAAAACTACTTTAACAAATGCTGAATTATGAATATAGTTTTCTTCTAAATAAAGACACAAAGACATGGGGAGGAGCAAAGTGATTAAATAGCCCAAAATTACATAAATAACGGAGAATGCTAGCATGATTCTACATGTTAGCATCGTGCTAATTCTAACGCTAGCTAGCGCTAGCTAGTACTGCCATTTTTTCGTCATCGAAGGGGGCGTGGCCTCGCCATGGGGGAAAATAGAATCTTTTTGGAAACACATTTCACAATTCACTCTTTTTAGCCATTTTCTGGTGAAATATAAACGTATATATCACATACAAATAAAGTCAAGTGTATATTCATCCCCACTGCTGTCAGACTGTACAATAAGACTGTAAAGTAACATGTGCAATAATCTCTGTATCAGCTGCACTTTATTAACTCTGAATGATCTTCTTGAACGCCGACTGTAACAAGTGAATTTCTCCTTTGTGAGATCAATAAAGGTTTATCTTATCTTAAATGTATGTTTATTCATAGCAGATTGTTCAGTAGAAGCGAAAAAACGGCAGTCGTAGCTAGCGCTAGCTAGCGTTAGTGTTAGCACGAGGCTGACATGAAGCACCATGTTAGCATTCGCCGTTATTTATGTATTTATGGGCTGTTGAACCACTTTGCTCCTCTCCATGTCTTTATATCTTTATTCAGTAGAAAATATATTGATAATTCAGCATTTGTTAAAGTAGTTTTGGAGTAATTAGAGAAAGTTGACATTTTTCTCCAAAAATTTTTCCGCCTTAACTGTTTTCAAAAATGACCATATATGGGCTGTATCTATGTAAGATAAATTATTTCTCTCTCAAATATGAATTTTCAAATGCACTGAGGACAAACTGGCGCAGCTGTTTTTATTATTACCATTGATGTGTGATTTGGATTCCTCCACTTCTGCAGAAAAGCGATAATAAACTTGAACCAACGCTCTCCTTGAACTGACAATTTCACAACCACCAAAAAACAACTTTATTGCAGTGAGTGACTACAAATACATCGCGCTAAGGTTAAACTGAGGATGTTACATAATCGGCCGTGGTTGCATTTGCTTCACTTCAAAGTTGAACCCGGTGGTGCGGTTTGCACATGTCGGGCACGTGCGAACCTTGTACCACATTTTCGTGATCGAACCAAAGACAGTAAATGTTCACGGGCGCTCGAAAGCGGGATGAGACGTGTCTGATTCTGACTTCTAGTATGTCACCGTGGACTTTTTAGCTTTTTGTTTAGCATAACTTTTCGAAACGTTTTGCTTGTTGAGGTATTCACGGTAGAATCTGTACCAACAGAAATGAATGTGCATGATTTTAGTATCAGCTACATAACAAAACAGAGTTGATTAAAAAGAGGTCTGGAAACCCAAGGTACACACGCATGGCTTTAGATCCCGTCAGAACTTGCTGTCATTATTTTCTGTTTTTTTACCATTGTGTGATATTCTATCCCGCCCCACCACACACACACACACACGCACACACGCACACACACACACACACACACACAGAAGTCAGCAGTCTCATTAGTGGGAGCACAGAAGCCTTGCCTTTTGCTGTCAAGAGTCCCGAACCATCTCTACATGTCATGTCAAACCCAGTCTCTCTGATGCTCCGGCTGCTTTGTGAGGTGAGAGAGGAGAGATAGGAGGGGGGGCAAAAAAGGGGGAGGGGGGAGGGATAAAAAAAAAAAAAAGTGGAAGAACAAGGATAGACGGATGCAGCGGCGGCGGAGAGAGGGGCAAGAGAGGGGAGGAGAAAAACAAAAGCTAAGGAGGTTTTGACATTATGGGTAATGAGGAACGAGGAGACAAGTGCCGGAGGGGGACATCATGACATCACTATCCGCAAATCAAGAGCTGCCGAGTTCAGTGTTTCAGACTGGTACTTTCAAACACGGCAGCAACTATGAACTGCGAAGCTTTGAAAGAGTGTGTAGATGGAGCCAGTGCGTTTAGGAAGGCATGTCAGCTCACGATAACTAACGCAAGATCAGGATGTTGTACTGTGTTTTATTAAATGGGAGAGAAGGTTGTGTATTGGAACGTACTGTATGGAGCTCAATTTACACCTTATGATTAATATTCCTATCCCAGTCAATCCCAGCTATTGTGGTTTTGGGAAAGCCAAATGTTTTATGAGGAGGCGCTTGGTGTGAAAAGTTTGAGTTCCACTGAACCTTTGCGACGCTTTAGACGTGAAGAAGAAAACGGTTGTCATCTAAAAATGTTAATAAATATAGAGCTGATCTAATCGAGTGACTAATACTCTCCGACTTTAATCTAACCATGAACACTGAGTCATGAGTAAAAGGATGAAATCTGGCGGTACGAGTGGTCAAAAAGAGAGGACTTGTAAAAGTTTCCTACACGGGGTCCAGTTGCGGTGGTTCAGCCGTCTGTTCGGGATTAAGCAGAGACACTACAGGTGAATAGGGATTTTTTTTTTTTTCAATTTA
The DNA here is from genome assembly GCF_951799975.1 of Gobius niger. Taxonomy (NCBI): domain Eukaryota; kingdom Metazoa; phylum Chordata; class Actinopteri; order Gobiiformes; family Gobiidae; genus Gobius; species Gobius niger. The sequence goes on along the minus strand of NC_136871.1, from coordinate 8,173,507 downwards.
AAGATATCAGTTTGAAACTTCTGCTGTAGGTTACTGGTATAAATATGAAGAAAAAATGTATTGCAAGTTTTCTGTCATTTTATGTGTTAGGTGTTTTATGTCTTAAAATGCCCGAAATGTTGCCTTTTTTCCAGCGACGAAAACTGAGCCAGATTCAAATTTATGGTTTTATTTTGTTTATATATTAGTTACAAACACTTTTTTCGTGGGGATTTTGGATATCTTGTTTAGTTTTAAAATAAACTACTATACTGTAACTAAACTACTGTTTTTTAGTGAAAAAATCTGTAAAAATTAAAATCTCGCCTTGTTTTTTAATATTCCAAACTCAATAAATCAGGCTAGGAATTAGATTTAAAACAATCCCTCTGATAAAATCTTTCAGAAGGACTCTTCTTCAATATTGTTCAATCCAAGTCTGTAGGAGCTACTGACGTGGAGATGTTGTTGGCCCAATGAGAGAAAAATGCCTTTTGGGGAAATGGCCCTTGAAATTACGATTTTCCATGTATATCTATGGAGAAACATTCATTCAGTGCAATATTTAAATATGTTTTTGTAAAGATTAGGCCTAATCTTTATTTCCAGGTGAAAGTTTAGAGAAAGAGACCAATTTGGCCCAAAACCTGAAAACTGAAAAAAAAATAGTTTTGCCTGTAGTGTCTCCCCTTAAAAGAAACCATTTTTCCATACTGAGATATGTTCTTACCTGAGCTTAGACGAGTTGATACGTAAATGTTTGGTCTGTGTGCGTGCCTGTGGAAGAGCTTGGTCACTTCTAACTTCACCCCGTTTGGAGCTATAGGAATACACTGGGAGAGGCCAATGCTGAAAACATCTTGGGTCTTTTTGCCTGACTGAGGGCACACAGTTCTTCCATACTGTAATATGTTCTTACCTGAGCTTTGACGAGTTGATACGTACCTGTCTGGTCTTTGTGCCCGTGGAAAAACGTGGTATCTTCCAACTTCACCCCCGTTTGGAGCTATAGGAATGCATTGGGAGAGGCCAAATGCTAACATCTTTGGTCTTTGTGCGTGACTGAGGGCACGCACAAAGACCAGACAGGTACGCATCAACTCGTCTAAGCTCAGGTAAGAACATATCTCAGTATGGAAAAACAGTGAACTATTCCTTTAAAGAAACAACTAAATGTTAGAGTAAATGTGTGATCTTGTGTGTCAGAACCTGATGGTGGCACTGCTAATTTAACGCATTTATCCGAGAAGAATCCTGGGTTTAGAATCAAGAACAGTTTGGCATTCACCACAACAGACTGTATATACTGTTCCAAGAGTAGGTGCCTGGACTGCTGCGAGAGATGATGAGGTGCTGACGACAAAGCCTCATGTGGTGAGAGGCGAAACATCCCCAATTCTAAAGCCGCCAAGAAAAGAGAATTGAAATCCTTCTTGTACGATGGGAAACTCGTGCACGATTGACGACACAAACATGTTTTAATGTCATAGTCATGATGGTTGAAGACCCTCGTGTGGTGAAGAAATGTCAGCTTCATTGTTACTCCTTCAGTGACAATTTACATCGGGCCAGAATAGGAGAAGATTTAAGCATACATTATCTTTTTTTTTTTTATGCCGTTGTGTGAAAGTCGAGAGCACAAATGATCAGCGAAGTTGGCGTTTTTTGGCTTTGAAAGATACTGTAATATCGCTGCTATTTCAGGTGTTGGAATAAACAGTCGTTCTCACTTGAAACTTTCTCCTAATTGCGTTCTTAAGTTGCTTGCTTGTGTGCTGTGTTCCTGCCAAAATCTGCACTTGATCACAGTTCAGCACAAGAGTGAATATTTTATATGTGTTTTTGACGCGCGTGTAATTGCCGCGATGCAAGGTGACCCCGCAGTGTCTTGTTTTGGCAACTCTGCGCCAATTACCGAGCTAATAGAACAGGTTTATGAAGTGTGGCGGCTGAAGCGCAGTTTATCTGTGGGAACAAATGCAGATTATTTACAAGGCATGTTTGAGATGCGACTCTTAATGACTGAAAGAGACATTTCTGAGCACAGAGCATAGTATAGATACAGACGGCATCTCTGGAATCGCCCTTCACCCCCCAGTTTAGGGGGAAACAATTTGGAGAAAAATCTACACTTTCTCTAATTATTTAAAAACTGCTTTAACAAAGGCTGAATTATGAATATAGTTTTCTACTAAATAAAGATACAAAGACATGGAGAGGAGCAAAGTGGTTCAACAGCCCATACATACATAAATAACAGAGAATGCTAACATGATGCCTTATGTTAGCATCGTGCTAATGCTAGCAGTTAGCTAGCGCTAGCTACGACTGCCGTTTTTTCACTTCTACTGAACAATCTGCTGTGAGAAAATATCCACATGGACCCGATTTAGACTTGACTTTATTTATGTGATAAATAAGTTAATATTCTACCAGAAAATGGCTAAAGACAGTGAAAAATTGTCTCTCTAAAGATTCTATTTTCCCCCTCGGCAAAGCCACGCCCCTTTCTATGATTGATTGAACCCAGTCCTCATGCATTTGTTGCTAATACAGGAAAGGTAAAAGGAGCCACTACTTTCAAGAGCCAGTCAAAGACCTTGACCACACGAAGTCAAGCTCAGGACTAAACAGACACATATTTTATCAACCCAACGTATCATCCTTATAAAACCAGCATTTTCCGGGTCCGTAAACAAACATTTTCCAGACTTGGTCCCAGGAAAGACCTCAAAATGCCATTTACGGACTCCATTACAGTCTCCACGCAACCTTTACTAAAACGATGACATCACAGCACCAGCATAGTGTATGTTAGCCACAATCTACTGACTTTCTAATGAGTTTTACTTTGCTCCTCTGTTCCACCCATAGACTGTATATATAATGGACAGCTTCTGCTCACTCCTCCCGGTTTACCACAATGACGACGCTCGAGGGGCAAATCATGGCGGATTTACAGACTCCCCAGCCCCAGCTCTGACGAAACATGTTCCTAAAAAGGGCATAAGGGCGGGATCTTCACTGTAGACTCCGCCCTTGTGTGACGTATAGCTCGCGTAGCTCCAATGCTAACAGTCCGACCCTCATTAAGTACGAGATTTCTGACATTCTTCTTACGAAAACCAGTCTGGTTTCTTTAATTGTGACTAACCCAGCGTTATCACATGTCCAACCCTTTCCAATGGGGGACTAGCGGCGATATGGAGGTACTACAGCAATGGCGGCCTCTACTGTCGTGGGCATAAAGCAGAGCAGCCAGGGGGCATTGGTTCCACCGTGAGCCACAGGTGACAAGAAGAAAAACACAGCAGAGTCAGCCTCCTGTAAGTCTGTGTTTTTGGACTGACAGTGAAAGTCCGGTCACTGACAGTATCTCTGCTTTAGTCCCGTGACGTCTGAAGAATAAATCCACCTCCTCGTCTCGTCCGTGGCAGGTCATAAATCCATGAAGCAGTTTCATTTTCACAGTGCTGTTACTGTTCACTTTCCAAAAAGTTTACTGCACATGTCGTATTTTCTGCGGAGCGGTTTTACACACATGACTGGCTTCATGTGGACTTTGTGAACTGTACCCGTTTTGTCTTTGTGTGGAAACAGCCTAAAGCTCGGGTTATAGGGCATGTACTGGTGTTCAAAACTTGCCTGCACAATTATGAGAGCCGTCTTTTTTCACCATGTGTAGAGTGTATTTTTTTGACATGGGACTGATACACTCATAAAGCCACACCACCTCGAGAATGTCCAATCCCATCTGATCTCGGAAGCATGGCCGGCTTTGGTTAGTAGCAGGATGACATGTGGGAACACAAGGCGCTGTTTGTGGAGGTAGCGGCTCAGCAGCAAAACACTCATCCGAAAGGTGGCTCTTTGACAGTCACTCCGGTCATTACACTGTCACTGTGTCCTTGGGAAACTCGGGACTCTTCGCCCACCTTGCCCCCAGCTTCTGTGCACAACTGTATGAATGACGGTGTGTTTGTGAGCGCGAATGCAAATTATACTGCGCACTTGTGTTGTGTGTCCAAATATACTGTCTCCACAAATGCTTCTACTCAAGTAATTTATCAAGCATTAACAGCAGGCATGTGTTGACTCGAGTTTTGGCCCATAGACAAGTAAGATGTGGCATTCTTGTTATTTACGTTATTGAAGGATGTTGGACAGGGGTAAATACAATGCACTCCAAAGAAATGGATATCTACTGTAGATTAGTTTATATGTCTCAAAGGGAGCAGCATATTTTAATTATTTTAATTTCTTTTGAGTGGTCTTGACTAGTTAAAGGGACTATACGTTGTTTAAAAATGTGAAAATTATGTATTTTCCTCCCCCTACATGTTCCAGCAATGTCCTAATGTGTAGAATGAGCTCAGACCTGTTGAGAGACACCACAACAGCCTCAAAAAGTTGTAACTTCGGGTCCGAATTTCTGTCATGCACGAGCTTAAAGGAATAGGCCACCGTTTTTACATACTGAGATATGTTCTTACCTTAGCTTTGACGAGTTCTTTAGAACCTGTCTGGTCTTCCCCGTGCCTTCAATCATGTAAACACAGCGCAGACAGCGTTAGCATATAGCTCCAAAACAGGTCAAGATAGAAGCTACCAAGCTCTTCCACGTTTTCCCTATTTAAATATGGTTACGTGAAGTGTTCCACTACAAAGTATAATTACACAAAATTAAACAATGTGGATTTTCTAAGCGGATAAAAGGGGGAACTATATTATAAGGCGTAATAATACCAGGAGTAGTTCGAAATCCGCACAGTAATCTTCACTTTACTGTGCGGATGCCAAATTGTCTGGAAGACCAGACAGGTCCTAAAGAACTCGTCAAAGCTAAGGTAAGAACATATCTCAGTATGTAAAAACGGTGGCCTATTCCTTTAATATAGAAGGTGCAGTTGCACGTGTGACCTGAGGTGGCAGTAGTGAGCATAAATGGCTAACTTGCATCTATCCCCTTTAAGATTTAGTTTGACATTTGACCCAGATTTTTTCACTTGTTCTCAGATGTTTTTGCCTCGATTCAATACATTTTGTCTTTATCTCAGGTTGATTTGTCTGCCAATGGGGTGAGAGAATTGCACTTGTCCCATTGGCAGTTTTAATATCTTATGTCCTCAAACAAGTGAAGTAGCCTTGGTCTGATCAGGAAAAAAGTCTAAACAAGATTAATATTCTCAAATCAAGTCATTGAAGTCCATGCTTGGTGTTTAATTTTTGTAGTGCACAATAGTTTTCATATAAAACACTGATTGATTTGGACGATTGTAAATGTGAATGAATATTATCCATGAATGTGGTCAGGTTGCGGCTCCGCATTGAGGAATCCCAATACCAATCAACTGGATATTGCCGCATTCATCTTTTATAGCTGTATTAAACATGATCTTTGTCGCTTGAATCCATTCAATCCAAACGCCGCCTCCCATTCCGGCTTCCCTTTACTCAGCATCTGCCTCACGTCAGGGCGAGGCCGGGCAGCGTTTTGTCTGCGCTTTCATCCTTAAGCAGCATATGATTCATAAATCCACAGCGTTAATAAAGCTGTGCAAATGACCCTCCTGGGCTTCTATACGCTGCGTGGAACAGACGGAGTGTGTGTGTGTGTGGGGGGGGGGGTGGGGGGGGATGAAGGAGGAGAGAACACAGTAGTTAGCTCTTTGCCCGCAGGCTGAATGAGAAGTAGCCCCGCTCCCACCTCCGGGCGTGTTTACCGACGAGATCAGTCTGCGACGCTCGCCTAATTAAGTCTGTCATGGCCGGGCGCCCGCGGGGATAATGTTCTATTATTATAGTCATTTGTTTCAATTAAACGCTGTGTGATTTTACAATAGCGGACGCCGACCTGTGTGAATGAGCCATCACTCTGAACAAGATGGCTGCAGTCAAGGGAGGAGGGGAGAAAAAAAAGTCTGTGGATTTTCTGGCTGTTCGCGCGAGGCCGTCTTACAGGGAGCGCATGCTGGGCCTATTACAATAGATTAGCAGGTAATAGCGCCAGGCGATGTGACCTTAAAGGAGAAAGTGAGTGCGGATCATGTACTGTAAGGGTAGAATGTGTGTATTGAGATTGAAAGTGTTGCGGGCGCCTCTCCGCTTTTGTGTCGCAATGAAAAGCACACGTCGCCTATTTTTTTCACACAATGCAAAGAAATCTCATGCCTGTATGTTTACCACAGAAGCAATTCAAATTCCATGTTTTAGACGGTATCCAAGGCGTTCTCTTTTCTTTCTTTTAAGTTGTTTGGAGACCTTTCAGACGTCCCGTTTCATAAACAGACCATCATGGCGAGTCAAACACAATTCTTATGTTGCTTTTCTTTCATTGCGTACATTAAAAGGATCTGTTAGAATTAGAATCTGTGGAATTTCTGACGCCATGGTGCAGCTTCCATGCGTCTGTCCAGGGGCAGCTGTGGCTTTAATAGTCGCTTACTAGCACAGTGAATGACTGCAGTTTTAAATGTTTTTATTGTTAAGGGGAAACACTACAGGCAAACACTTAGGTCTTTTAACATATTCACTTTCGCCTGGAAACAAAAACAAAACAAATCTTCACAAAAACATCTTTAATTATTGCACTGATTCAATGTTTTGCAATCGATTTATATGGGAAATTGTAATTTCAAGGGCCATTGGTGCGATAATCTCTCCACATACGTAGCACCTACAGACCAACACTACATGCTTCAGAATTTCCAGCCTCGGACTAAACAATAACGTTTTTTTCAGAGGGATTTTTAAATATCTATTTCATATCCTGATGTATTGACGTTTTGAATTTCAAAAAATAATGGGAAATTTCTTCTTTTCAGATGTTTCCACTAATAAGCAAGATTTCCAAAATCCCCTCTGAAAAAGTCTTTGTAACTGATGTGTCAACAATATATATAAAGAATATACACAAAAGAAAAGAATATGTGTATTGAGATTGAGAGTGTTGGGCGAGAAAACCATACATCAGGGTATCGTGGGGTCTAAAATCTAAAATTTAGTCTAAAATTAAAAAGTCCAATTTTAAGGCCTTAAAAGGGCTGGCCATTTTATGCTCACTACTGCCACCATACATGTAACTGCAGTGTCTATATTAAGCACCATTAACACCTTTTTGAGTGGCAGTGCAGGATTTTAGAGGCAGTCGTGGTGAACAGGTCTGGGCTTATTCTACACATAAGGAGGAAAATACTGAATTTTAACATTTTAAAATTCTGTATTTAGCTGTGTTTAAACTTGAATGGCTACCATGTTAAAATGCCTTATGGGGAAGTTCTAAAGTTTGTACATCCCACTGTACAACCCAACAGTTTGACACTTTTCTGTACATTCCATTTATAAAAACAGGTCTTATTTTTGAGAATTTGTGGAATTAAAAAGGTCATAAATAGTTTGAAATTTGACCTGTCCACCCCTGCAGATACTCTGATAATCTGTTAAAGCAATAATCCATTGTTCAGATGTCGCTGCTGAAAATATGAGACATTTTTAGGCATAAAAGACCTTGCAATACTTTTTTTTTCTCATCTATGCTAGGAATCTACAGCAAAAGTTTCAAATTGATATCTCTACATTTAAAGTTTCCCTATTGACCTGCAGGGACAAAAGCAAGACTAGCACAATTTCAGAAAAAAATGGGCTTAAGCAGTGCTTCTCTCAAGCTTAGTGACTAATTTTTATTCAAGAAAAGTTGTAAGTTGTATTAAAAAAGACCCTTTCAATTAGCGCTTGCCACTAGGTATTTGTTCACAGTCCTATTAAATGATATTATACGATTCACTCAAATGCATCACGGCTCATGGGAAATCCTTCATCCTCTTTCATTTTAATTTTGGCACCAATTAGCAAATGTGAATGGAGTTCCGACGCTCTAACTTGAACCCTAACATTAGAAATTCATTTTGACCAGTGCTGCTGAAAAGAAAAGGCGCGTTATATTGTGGATTCTCTACTGAATGGGGGGGGAAGCGCTTTCATTGCAGCGCCTCGAACGGCAATCGGAGCTGTCATTGTGGACCAATCGTGAAGGACTTTTGGCGCGAATCTCCTTGTGGTTGGATAGCGCTCTCATCTCTTTGCTGGTGGTCAAATCCCCTTAGCTAAATCAAACGGTGCAGGCAATTGGAGCGGTCCGTGGAGCCGTTTCAAAGGTAAGGTCAGTGGGAGCAGCAGAACAATGGCTTCGCGATATTCCATCTCGCTCACAATGTGCGCCACATAATTGGAAAGCCTTTGTTATTTGACTCCCCATTTGACTATGATGTACAAGATGTGAACGTGAACTGGACGGGCCGAACATTGCTGCAGGAATCACATTCAGAAGAAAAAAAAAAAAGTTTCACTATAGCTGTCCATGAACTATATTTCTCACATTGTTTAAAAATGAATGGGTGATATCCAAATGCATGTAATTCATAGCCCCATGTATATATCTCTTCCTGATGCATTTATAATCTCAATTCTTTCAGATCAATATCTCCATACCAGCCACAATAATACATGCCATTAGACTTTGCCCTATCGATTTAACATCCTCACACCAATCTGCAAACACTGTGGGATAGTTCATAGTGCATATGACACATGTGTACCCAGCTTTCTTTCGTTTGACCATTTTTGTGATGTTTATAGCTCCACTTCCTTATTGGACAATGACAGGAAGTGACATAGATAGCCGCAAACAATTTTAAAGCAGTACCAAGTAGCTCATGCCCCTAGAGGCCATAAGCACCACTGCAGGTGTGGTAGCATGTTGCGTTTTTTCACTCATCAAGAGTAAATACTACGCTGACAGAAAAGACAATAGGAGTGAGGGATGCTGGGTTGGCCACTAGCACACAGTTAGCTTTGCCCGTTAGCCTGTTTCGTCTTCTTCGTGATTCCATTTGTGTGTATTGCGCTGCCGACCCGGTGCAGGGAAAGTTGCAAGTGGGGTTTTCTGGACAGAGACACCAGGGGGAGATGAAATACCCCCCAATCATCCCATTAACACTTGTATTACCCCCAAAGGGACTATGGAAAATTATTTATTAAGGTAAACAAGTTACTTAGTACTGCTTTAAACTGTTGCCGTGCCAACCATGTTAAGTCAATGGGAAATGAGTGAGTGCTGCTGTGGAACTTTACCTCTATTTATGTCACTTCCTGTCAGTATCCATCTAAATAAGTCATTATTTTCAAAAGCATTAAACCCTGTCATATGCACTTGAAGTTAAGCAATAAACTAAAACAGTAAAGCCGTTCTTTAAGATTATATTTCCTCAAAAGAGAAAAAGTATAGGTCTATATTTCAAGAATAAGTTGATAAACAAGGAAATTCATCCCTGCAAGTGGAGTGATTTGGCTTTGTGAGATTTGTAAGGAGTGGGAATTGTAATTATAGGTCTTTTCTACTGGCAAATTCTGCCCAGCCCAGTGCCAGGTTAATCCGTGCAGCCAGTTATACGTTTTGGGACCAAGCTCAGGCCAGAGCCAAAGCGAACTGAACTCACATGAACAGACTGCTGGCCTCTGATTGGCCAGAGGAGAGAGGAAAGCCCTTCACTAAAACAGGCAGATCATATGAGGTTTAATATTGCACAACATCATTCCCCTGTTGAAAAAGTTGAATTTGCCAATGATGGCATTTAGCCGCTGCTAGCACAACTTTAGCATGCATAGTTTGTCTTTAGCTGCTTCTTTCCTCTAGTATTTGCCTTGGCACCTCTGAATAATCCCATAAACCCGACCAAAAGGCAGTATTTGTCCACACTGTTCTCATCACAGCTCACAAAACCTTTCATCGCAGTTCTTTTTTTCCTTCAGTTATGTGTATTATAGCGTGCGCATCTGTGGGAGCGTGTAACACCATCCAGTGCCACGCACTGCAGCCAAACAGTGACGGGTGGAAGCGTGACACATGGAAAAACAACATTAATGTTCCTGTATATGGTCAGTCGTGAGAAGGGAGACCAAACCATGATTATTACTCGGGACTGCTTGATCTATTTTACATCCAAATAGTATCCTTTATACAAACATGTTCTTCAGCCCATAGTTGGCTAATACTGTGTTCTTGAAAAGATAACAGCTACAAACTGTATAAAGTACCAGCTTTAATTGCAATAAATGTGCACCACAAAGATGAATGAAAAGCTTGTAAAAAAGATAATTATCAGCTAGAAATTCCATGAAAAATGAAAGTAAATAGTTTCCTCGAGAAGTGTCATTGAAGTTGTGATAAAGGAGTTTCTGAAGCGATTGGTTTTGTGCCTGATCGCTCTGAAGTGCCTTGATGAAGGCTGCACTTCATATTCACCGTGCAGGACAATTTCAGGACTTCATTATTTTTTTTCTGATTATGTGGGTGGACTGCAGCTCCAACCACTGTATTTTCATTGCGACCTTCACAAATTTCGAAATTATTTTAATTTGTCTTTGTAGAACATCATCAAAATCCTCGTTCTGACTCCAAAGTTGCGCATCATCTTCAAATTACAAAAAGAAATGTAAAAGTAATCCGAGTTGAAATACAATCGGCCCGTGCATTTTTGGTTTGCACATACAGTATTTTATCTATTTCACTTTGCGTCTCTCGAGGCGTCCTCTTTTCTTCTTTTCTCCAGTGTTTGCAGAAGACTCCTGTCTCCTGGGGCTGAATAACAAACAAGAAAATTGCTGGAGGTTAAGCACAGCTATGACAATTCTCCAGGGAGCACAACAACATACGACTTTATAAATAATCTAAATAAATACATTTAGGCCACCGCTTGATACTTTATGCACTGTGTTCTGTATCACTGGGCAAAAATAAACTGTCAAAATAGGGACAAAGAAAGTTTTAGTAGTTAATCAATGCATGCTGATGTACAATAACTCTTAATGTGAGAACAGTTAATTTGTTAAATGCCCAGAGGGAAAACAAACTAAATCGATTATTCTTTTTAGAATAAACATGCAGCAATGTCAGATGAGTGATGAAACGTGTAAACTATTAAAATAACCTCCATGCCCAAACACAAACATACGATACACATTTTAGAAACCAGTTCAAAACTACTACAATGTACACAGCATTGAACCTTCATTTTCCGTTTATGAACTCACTTTTCTAATTGCATTTTGGGTGTGATTTCTACATCTCTCCATAAACTAATAAACTATGTCTTGCTCACTTACTCTATTCTAGTTAGTTAAACACAAGGACTCTTCATTTCTTGGACTCAATCTCTTCTTATTTCTTCACTGTTGCCGTGACACTATACTGTACGCCCGGGCCAAGAGTGAGCCTCGAGTTCTGTCTTTGGAATTGGAATCAGAAATATTCCTTCTTTCCTCACTTATTTTTTTTGAGTGCATTTGTCATAAAACTACCACTTCACTGGTGCAAAGCTATGATTAATACTTACCACCGACATCATCCCATCAAACTAAGTAATAATTGCGAGGGGGGGGGGGGCATGAAAACTTGTCACATGCACAGTAAATCATAAGACTCATCATTTGACTTGTTAATCTTCTGACGACAGCTAAAGAGGTGCTCACGTATGCAGCCTTGTCTCTTGAGGACAGACTGGCAGACGTTACAATTAAGAATTAGCATACTGTACCTATGGCAACAGACAACCTTTGTCACAATCTTTCATAATATTTGTACAGGCGTCACAATCACTTTATTTAACTGTGATGCGAAGGCAGCGCTGTTAGATACTCGCACTTTTTTAGCATCTGATTTCGCAAATGTATTTTCTGTATATTATAACATCCTTTGTTTTTATTTATTGCATGATTGGACCTGTTCTGCACATTATTCAGGATTTTTATTGGAGTAAGTGAATGCAGGCTTCTTCTCTGTGATGTCTCGAGAACTGGGGTCATGCAGTTCGATAAGGATAAAAGCAACAGCTGCTATGGGTTTTGCAAGTAAAATCCTTTGGTGGAGGTGTGTGGAATTAGAAACATAGAAGGGCACCACCACGTGACCAGCAGGTGGAGTGTTTGTAGCTCTTTGGAGACAGACTGATGGTGCATTCAAGGTATCTGGTCAATTTCCCACTTGGAAAAATACCTCGCTCGAAGTGGTAATTAAAACTTGTCAGCTCGGAGATGTCCACAGTTCTCCGAGTTCGGGTGCGAGATGAAGACAGGTGGCCCCCAGTGGAGAAGTGCAGCTAATGATAAAACTGTAACAAAATCACTGCATCAGTGAAGTGAACATTACTTTTGGTCACGGCCTTCAATAACATCATAACATTATGTAGCATGTTTTGAGTTATAGTGTGGAGAAACCTTCATATAATGTTAGCATAGATACAGACGCATCTCGTCATAGAAGGGGGCGTGGCTTCGCCGAGGGAGAAAATAGAATCTTTAGAGAAGCACAATTTTTCATTCTCTTTTAAGCCATTTTCTGGTGGAATATCAACTTATTTATCACATACAAATTAAGTCAGGTGTAAATCGGGCCCATATGGATATTTTCTCACAGCACATTGCTCAGTAGAAGTGAAAAAACAGCAGTTGTAGCTCGCGCTAGCTAACTGTTAGCATTAGCCCGATGCTAACATGTAGTGTCTCTGTTTTTTATGTATTTATGGGCTGTTGAACCACTTTGCTCCTCTCCATGTCTTTGTTTCTTTATTTAGTAGAAAACTATATTTTTAATTCAGCATTTGTTAAAGTAGTTTTTGAATAATTAGAGAAAGTTTAGATTTTTCTCCAAATTGTTTCCCCCTTAACTGTTTTCAAACATGACCATATATGGGCGACTCCAGAGATGCCGTCTGTATCTATTGTTTTTGCTAGCTGCTGTAGCATTAGCCCAGGGGTGTCAAACTCATTTGGGTCGCGGGCCACATATAATAGAGACATTTTTTCCAATAAATGAATAATAATTAACTGTGACAACTGTAGCTTCATTAATAACAACGGCTTACACTTGTATTGTACTTTACAAGCATGTGTCACAAGTTCCTCAAAGAACTACATAGTAGACATTATTCATTAAGTGGCGGTAAGCTGTTTTTGTAGCCACAGCTGTCCTGGAGCAGACTGTCCATATCACGTGGCTATATAATGTGTTCATATTCTGAGCTCTTATTATGTCAGTGCTGGACACTCTGTGGAACTCTTTCCTTGTATTTTATTTAATGCCCCTTAGTGGCTAGAATGAGCATTCTGGTTATTCTTTAAAAAATCATAACTCAGCACAGGAATGGGCTAGAGACTTTTTTTTTTAAATACTCTGGAATGTATGCTCTTCAGGGCAGGGGCCGGATTAAGGCCGTATGTTTGACACCCCTGCATTAGCCTTATGTTTATGTACGATTTTATTCAGCTGAACGCTCTGAGGTGGTGAATTTTCAAGTGAGAAAAATACCAGTTGTTTGCCTGGAATGCAACATGAGTGTGCAAAATACAACTCCAATAATTGGCAAGACAAAATACAAAACATAACTTTGCAAGCATATTTTTTGTGAATTCCCAAAGATGAATATTATTCAGCCGTGTTGAAACTAATTTGTTAACTCTAGTCTGTAAATAAGTGCATGTCTAGTATTGCTCTTATGCAATGACTACACAATAATCTTTTCTTTTACTCTGAGTTAAATTGTGTTTGACAGCCCTTCACCAAAGCATGATTCATTGCATTACATGTTTTTCATCATTGATTATGTAACCCTTATGTAACTGTGTTTTCACTTGCCCTAACAACCTGTAATTTTATTTAAACTGGATAAAAAGATTGACAATCAAAACACAAGTTTGTTACAACGAAGCACAGTGACATAATGGGAGAACGTATGACTAAACTTTAGGCAAATGTTTCACAGTGTTATTTCTGTGCAGTCATATCGAGTTCCCTAACAACACTGTGTTATTGTTTGGTCCATGCCCCGGTGCAACTGCTGTACATCTTATTTATATAACAATATTGTACAGTCATGACTCATGCGTCCACAAGTTTCACCTTTTGACCTGATGTTTGTATGGAGAGATTTTTCAAGGAGGCCTTTAAAGGTTCCATATCATGCAATCTGACTTTTTGAGCTTTTAACAATGTTATAATGTTATATTGTTATATGAGTGAGTGAGTGAGTGAGTGAGTGAGTGAGTGAGTGAGTGAGTGAGTGAGTGAGTGAGTGAGTGAGTGAGTGAGTGAGTGAGTGAGTGAGTGAGTGAGTGAGTGAGTGTAAAGCACAATACAAGTGTAAGCCATTATTATATATCAATGATAAACCTGGAGTGGTGTTTTGTTTCATTCAGTCCGCCATCCTCTTTGCGCTCTCAAAATGCACTCTAATGTACATAATGCTCCTCTGTGTTTCACCAAAAACTAGTTCTGACCCTATTCGTGGCCAAATGGTCTCAATATGATCCAAACACTTACATTATATTAAGTTATCACAAAAACACAACGCTTGGATAAAGCATCAGATACAGTACACGGTTAAACTTGCACTGCAGTCCTGCATAATGTTTGTATTACTCATATGTCATTGGTTTTATGAAACAGCTTATATTAAACATGACGTGGTGGGGACAACATTGCGGGGAGGAGGTTGCTATGGCAACATGCCTGCTATAGCCATGATAGGCCATTCACGTTTGATTAATTGCTTTTTCAATGCTTCTTGGTTTGAGGACCCTTAAAAAGCAAAATGGAAAATTAATGGATTTCTCTCTCTCTCTCTCTCACCCCTCCCTCTTTCTCTCTCTCTCTGTCTCTCCACCCCCCTCTGTCCCCCCCTCTCTCCCTCTCTCTCAATCTCTCTCTCTCTCTCTCTCCCTCTCTCTCTCTCTCTCTCTCCCCCTCTCTCTCTCTCCCTCTCTCTCTCTGTCGTAGCTATTTTCTAAGGAATTGTGTTTTAAATGATGTTTGCAACTTGGAGATTGTGCTTGGAAGATGGGGGGAGGTTGGAGTTATTTGAAATGCAAAAGGAAAAAAAGATCCTTTGTTGCAAGGCTGAGGCACACGTTGAACCTCGTGTTGTGTGCATATTAGTGAATTTTCAAACCCGGGTTACTTTGTTGTGTGTGTATATGTGTGGTGTTGTTTTTTTTATTTCTCGCAATCTACTGGGACCAATTATGATTAAAGGTTCGAGCCTTCATCTCTGCAACCCCAACCCGTGTTTATCAAGACCTTATATGCTAAGGCCTTTTTTTTCTTTATTTCAATTTGATCTTTTTAGCTCGACACTAATGTGTAATGTATTATTAAAACTCATAAATGTTGCAACAAGCTAACAAATGCTAGTTCATCACTATCTGGTGGGTAAATTGCCAAACATTCCCATTTGTGCCAGCATTAAAAGCATCCCTTTGGTGTGCACTTGTGCTCCGTCCCGACAAATCCCGCAAAAGAGCATTTGATGGTTATTATTAAAGATCTTTTAATGCCTCTTCAAAGAGCTTAAGTTTGAGAGAGACTAGTGGCTGTGAAGTAGGTCTGTTTTCTTGCCACGGCCACTGCTATTATTGTTCTATTTAAGGGCCGCCTTGTTGCGAAAGGTGTTGTGTAACATAGCAGTTGGTTAGATTTTTCACTTGCTAACAGCAAACCAGGATGGACTCAGAGACAAAAGCGGATTATAGTTAGTATGGATGGGTAGGGTAGAGAAAGGGATGTCTTCCCCCGGAGCCTGGACACTGGTGGTGGTATGGGAGACCGGTGAAGGATGTAGCAGGGAGAAGCCACTGACAGAAGAGGTGGCGAAGGGGTGGAGGTGGGTCACAGCACAGCAAGGAAGCTTTATGAGCCATGAACGCTGGAGCTTAAACGCAGGAACGTGGGTGATGATTGGCTGCGAGAGAGGCGTGGCTCTGCACTGATAGGCTGAGGTGGAGGTGTGACCCTTGCAGGCGCGATCATTGGCTGGAGGTCGGTGATGCTGAAATTAGTCTTCCAGGCTGAATTTACGGGCTTCATTACTTAACCTGCAGGGGGTTTGTCAATAACATAAGCTGCTTTGGGAGGTTTTTTTTTGGAAAGTTAAGGCTAAGAGGTCTGCATTGGATGTGCTTATTACTTGCAATGATCAAAAAATAGCAAATAGTAGACTACCCAAGGATAAATTGACTATTAGCTGTGGATGGCAATGATGTATGTTTATAATGTAAACCAGTGGGACCATTTTTTTTATTGGTTTATTTGGTTGGGACAGTGCATGTTCATGAAAAAGCCACTCCGGATTATAGCCTTGAGCTAATTTGCATCCGTTGTCCCACAGTCACACACACTGTCATTCATTCTGGCAAATTTTGTACATGTTTTTAGTGGGAGGGGAAACCGGAGTACCCGGAGGAAACCTACGCAAACACGGGGAGAGCATGCAAACAGGTGGAAATTAAACTCAGGACCTTCTTGCTGTGAAGAGCTCACTGCTGTGCCGTGTCGTGGGCCTTTTTTTTTTTTTTTACAACTGAACAAGCACCTGATTTGAGCTTTATGACAATGATTTCAGTTTTATAGGTTTGTTTCATGCTTAAAATAATAAAAATCTGTAGGAACATGCGTTTTTTTTAGCAGATTTATGATTCAGTGCCTAATAGGTCGCAATAGATTTGCACGGCTTGTCATCGAAGGGTGATGGTGCGTCCCACTGCGATACCAGTTTAGAATCACTAAACAGGCCACAGTTTTTACATACTGAGATATGTTCTTACCTGAGCTTAGAGAAGTTCATGTGTACCCGTCTGGTCATTGTGCGTGTCCGTGGAAGAGCCTGGTTGCTTCTAACTTTAGGACGTTTGGGGGAGATACATTGGGAGAGGCCAAATGCAAACAACATCTTAGATCGTTTTTGCGTGACTGAGGGCACACAGTTCTTCCATACTATGATATGTTCTTGCCTGAGCTTAGACGAGTTGATGCGTACCCGTCTGGTCTTTGTTTGTGTGCCCATGGAAGAGCGTGGTAGCTTTCAACTTCACCCCGTTTGGAGCTATAGGAATACATTGGGAGAGGCCAAATGCTAACAACATCTTTGGTCGTTCTGCATGACTGACTGGCACACACAAAGACCAGACAGGTACGCATCAACTCATCTAAGCTCAGGTAAGAACATATATCAGTATGTCAAAATGGTGGCCTATTCCTTTAAAAAAAAGAGTTGCACCAACACCTAAACAGTATTTCCTCAATTCTGCATAAACTCTCATCTCCCCTCGTTGGCGAATTAGACAGGTGTCATTTTGGTGCACGGAGGAGAAGGTCGTAAAGCTGCTGTTCTTCTCTCACTCCAGATGCAGGAGATGGCTTTGCACCACCAGCAGCACCCAGGCGCCGCGCATTACGGCCGTAGCCACCGAATGCTAAACAGCTCCGCTCCGATACTGCCCCACCCCATGAGCGCCCTGTCCCAGCTAAAGCCTCAGGTGGGCTCCCCCTCGCCTCCTGGGAGCAAATCAGCCACGCCCTCCCCCTCCAGCTCCAATCAGGAAGAGGAGACTGATCCTCATGTCAAGGTACAGCTACTGGAGAACGGTTGGCAGCTTTTGTTTGTATTATTCTTTTATACTATATCGTTTATGCTATTCCATACATTCTTGAGATAGTTGGGATTGGCGTAGACTTCCAGTGTCTCGTTTAAGATACTCAAGGCATTTTACTTCTCATTATTTTGCTACTGTTGCCCTGGGGCTGACTGACAAAAACGCTCATGACGGTCTGCGCTAACTGCCTCTCCGACCAAGGGGTGTGGTCTAGCCAAAAGGGAAGGAAGCTTCTAATGGGAATCACAATTTTTTTTACCAAATTTTTTGCTGTTTTCTGGTGAACTGAAACTTTATCTACACACAAAGTCAAGTCAAAATCGGGTGATGGAGTTCAGGATTGTAGAGGGCTTTTTCATAACAAACTAATAGAGATTTTAAAAGGTAAAATTCTGAAGTTTTCGTCTACATGAGAGCATTTGGGGGAGTTGTTTCACTGTATTTTTCCTCCATGTTTATACTGCTTTTAACCAAGGCTAGTCTGTGGAAAATGTTTGCTAGCACCCACAAACATGTCAGCATTTTATAGTCCCATGCAGAACTCTATTACGAATGTTTTCTTCACAGCAGATTGTCCAGAAGAAGTGAAAACCAGCACTCGAAGCTGGCATTAGCATATGTAGCATGTAGCTAGCTAACGTGAGCTTCATGGCTAGCATTCTCCATTATTTATGTATTTATGAACTGTTGAACCACTTTGTTCTTCTTCATATCTATGTATCTATTCACAATTCAGCATGAAAGCAGTAGTGGAGTACTGTTTGTTTTCCCCCTCTGGCTGCTTTGAACATGACCTTTTATGGGCACTTCCAGAGAGGCCGTCTGTCTCTCCCGGCCATGTGATGGACTTGTACGTCACATTCACACACACACGATGACTAAATGTCTTGCCAAAGGACACAACAACATTAATTTGAGCTGGGATTGGATCGCCAATGCAGTTTAAGACACTCACCACTGTTGCCTCCGGTGTTAGCTAAACTGGGGCATGACTCTATGAATGGGGGAGTGGTTCTTTGTTTTCTTTCTTCTTTGTCTTTATACATTGTTTAAAGGGGGGGTATTATGCAAAATCGACTTTTTCAACCTTTACATCCTGTTATTATGTCATTCCCTCACAACATGCCTGAAGTGTTGCCTTGGCACATTCACATATTTTTGAGTAATCTGTAAAAACTCTGATGGCAGACATTTTAGGGATAGGTTTGCCTGAGTCCTCCTAGGAACGCCCCCACCTCCTGGAGACGCCTCCGGGCTTTCGTCACCAGCCGAGTGACCAATCACTGCCCCTCAGCAGAACCCCCTCCCCACTGATGCCACAGACAGCGTGTGGAGGGGGCGTGTCGGAAAGGGTCAGAGGTTCTTAAAGAGAGAGAGGCCTATTTCAAGACATTTGCAACAGCCATTTTGAGAGAGCAATTTTATACAAGGCAGTTATTCTAATTTACTGCATTTACAGACCAACAGAAGGTTTTGCCATCATTGTAGTGTGGTCCAGTGAAGTCATGATTTCATCCAAAGTCATGCTGTATTTAGTCGTCTGTTTAACCCGGCTTAGCGCTGATAAGCCACAATGTTAGATGAGAAAAGTTTGAGAAACATTCCCCGATGTGCAATATCTTTCTTTGCAAATGTTTGGTCTGTAATCTCCACACATATGCACATCTGTAATTTAACACAAACATTGACATTTGTTCCCAATGCGAGCCCAAAATGCAGTTAAGAAATAGAAATGGCTTCACATTTTTCATCAAAGCAATACATTGAGAGATGAAGATCCAGTTACGGTGACACGTGAGATAGATATACTTCATATAGCTGTTTGGTGAATCAATTATGCAGTTGCGTGTGTGCCATTAGAGCAGCCTAATTTCCTCTTCAGATTTGTGCTTTTCATATAGAAACTAATAGCGGCGGCTCCGTAAGTCTTTGCTTTACCATCTTAAGACTTGCGTGACCTCCTTATTTTTTACTCTTGCATACCATTTATTCACATAAGCAGAGAACACTTGTTTATATTCCGCGCATTAAATGTAAATGCGCCGTGATAAATGGCCCCCGAACCGATGTCACCGAGACTTGCCTTGTATTTTATCACAGGGATGAATGTATAATTGAATCTGTCACGACCACAGTATTTTTTCGCTCTGTCTGTTAATGTTCGCTCATAATAATAAAGTACACACAGCACCTTTTAGCAGAGAAAATCACGCCGCCTATATATGTATGTGCATTGCTGCGGTGGCTCTCAGTGTGAGTGGATAAAAATGATTACCATCTTTCTATCAGTAAGTAATTCCATTTTCTCCCTCCAATTCATTCGGAGGCACATCAAAGCCAGGGGAGATACAGCGGCCGATTTTTACATTTCTCTCACCCGCGGCATGAAAAGTCACGATTTTAGAAGACTTGGCGAGCAACTCCAAAACAGTGAAGTCAAGGGGATATTTTGGGTGGATTTTTGCAAGGGGAAAAGGAAAATCTGAAAATGTGAGAGTCATAACATTTCCGTCTGCCTTTTTTTTTTAATCTATCCATGGTTTTTAGACCATGTCAAATTAAAAGTGTTGCAATAGCAATAAATGACTCTAAGATAAATATTCTTCCCTTGCCTCCATCTCCGATAAGTCCTCTAAATCAGTGGTTCCCAACCTTTTTTGTCTCCCGTACCCCTTGTTCATTTATATACTTCGAGCACCCCCTACCTCCAAGATCTTTTTACAAAGTGGCCAACTAAGCTAAGATTATTCAGTATTTAATAGTGTGTGGTGTATAAATGAAACTAAAATACTGTCAAAAATGAAACCTCTTGCTGAAAAATATAATTAAAACTCACTTTCCTTTGAAATTAATATTGAAATTCTACTCTGTTTCGCTTTCTTTTTTAATCTGAAATAATTCCAAGTACCCACAGCTGAATCAGTGGTTTTCCCTGGCATTATGACAAGCCGCAACCCAAATGAGAATATTTATTGCAGATTTTTGCTAATTGAAGTATTATATAAACCCAATAAACATATAAGGGCTTTTAAGTAAGTGCCTTAATTGGTCATTAAAGAAGAAACCTGCCTTCAGTCTCCTCTGATCCTCTGAAACGGTGCACCGCCTCCTGGGTTTGTCCATGTTTCAGAGCGTGGTGGCCTGCACTGATCAGCTCTTACCTCCTCTTTTCTCCTGCAGCTCCACAACAGTCTTTCACCTTCTTCTGAGTAGAGGTTAATCTGTTGTATCACCCAGTGAGCGTCCATTAGCCAGAACAATATAGGGACAGGAGGCATGTGTGGCTTAGCTGTGAGTCTTGCCTGGATACCTCCTCGTTCGTCCCTTCCTTGTTTCCTGTGCCGCCTCTTGTGACTCCTCCACTGTGCTGCAGGGGGAGCTCTTTGTGCCTCTTCAGTGTTTCAGAAGATGAAATGTGCAGGCCTTAAATGTCTTTAGCTCATAAGCTAGCTGTTTGTTTACTTTTAAAAAGCTGCTTTCTTCAGGACCATTATGGACTCTATTGCAGTAAAATCCGCCGTACCCCACAAAACATGACAAAGTATCCAGCAAAACAATGTGGAGCACAGAAACGACAAATGCAGTTCACTGAAAAAGACAAAAAACGCAGCTGTATTGAGAGAGAGGGAGGTTTTTAATGTCTTAAACCTTTCAATTGTATCTTCTGTTGGTGGTTTGGTTTCACTTGATTTTATTTTCGCTTCCTATTGTCGATTTCTCATCATGTGCAGCACTTTGGAAACGCTTGTTTATAAAATGAGCTATATACATATATTGGGTTGGATTGGATAAGAATCATGGTCAAAATAGCTCATGAATCATTTAATTACTCTTTTAGGAGTTATATATTGAAACAAAAGTTCTCTCGGAAAGGCTCACGACCCACTGTTTGAGAACCACTGCTCGAAATGCGGCCCATCGAAGAAAACAGTAATGAATCTGAAACCCATGGATAGATTGACACAACTATACTGTGCATTGTTGGTATTTTGTGTTGTCATAGATTTTCTTCATCCACGTAGAACATACTTGCTCCACAAAACCCTTAGACCTGCAAAATGTCTAAAATAAATAACCTTCTGTATTTCAGATTACGGGTGAGAAGAGGCCGTCGTCAGAGATGCTAAAGCCCAAGCCCAAACCTCAGAAGAAGAAAAAGAAGAAGGATCCGAATGAGCCGACCAAACCAGTTTCTGCCTACGCCCTGTTCTTCAGAGACACTCAGGCGGCCATTAAGGGTCAGAACCCCAACGCCACCTTCGGGGACGTGTCCAAGATTGTGGCCTCCATGTGGGACGGCCTGGGGGAGGAACAGAAACAGGTACCCCTCTATAATATCATTGGAAACATTTAAGTAACTTGCCCCTAAATCCACAGGGGGAAGGGGGGAAAGCATTAATATGAAAATGCACTTCTCCAAAACAGAATAATATTAAAAGCCCAACATTTTACTGAAGGCAAAATATCAGTTACCTAATTAAACTTTAATTGCATACATTTAATAAAAGTGGATGCAATTAGACTCCTTTTAGCAGTTTTGTACAGAAACATCCTATACATATGGCATGTGTGTGACGATGTGCATTTAACACATCTTTAAGAAATCAACATCTACTTAAAATACAACCGTTTCGACATGTTAGGTGAGACAGGACCGGGTGCTGGAATAATTCAGCTTAGAATCAACCAATGAAATGAATATGTAGCTGCCATATTAACTAATGTTCATTGGTTTAGTAGCACTGATTCTGACCCATCCACTTTTTTATTTGTTTCAACCACGATCTAAGAGTACAGACTAAGCCTCCATTAATTCTCGAATTAGCCTGAGTATCCTGATCCTTTTCAGATACTCACCGGGTCAATATGGCTACAGAATTTCACAGATCAATGTGTCTATCACCCTTGGGTGCGGGCTATTAATACCATGTTTGAGCCACATGAAACCGCCTCCAATAGCGTGACAAAATGTTTTAGCATGTAAGAACATATTTTTATGCCAGACAAACATTATCATTTGGAGAAATGAATAAATAGATTGGGACTAGATCTGTGACATATCTTTAAATTGATATTCACCCTGCCCATTTGAATAATGTCCAAGAATACAAGAGTCCCATACAGGTCTAAACCAGTGATTCTCTGTTGATGACCTTCACCAGACATCCACATTAGATGATTATTGTTGTGTACACTATTGTGGAAAGAAATATATTGCGAAGCACTGGTCTAATCTACAGCCGGTTGGATACCAGAGGACATTACATGTTACCAACCGGGCCAAACATTATCACTTCTTTCTCTTTGTAATTGAAATATATTCCAAAGAAAGTGAATACATTTGCTAAGTGTAACATCACACACAATAATAAGCTACTTCCGGGTCCAAACTGTTGATCGTTCATCGACAAACACGACAAAAAACACAACTTTATCTGAATCTCCTGCAGAAATGACAGCAGATAAAAGACCAAAGACTGTGTAATTAGAATAGTATAGCTCGCCATTTCTCTAGGCGTTATGGAAAAATGAATAACTTGATAATAAATGTCATGAAAAGCAATGCTAAAGAAAGTCCAGAGTACATGTAATATCTCTGTGTGATTAGATGTTTAAAAAGAGCCTTCGGTTCTACAGCAGGTGAAATCAGCATAATCACATTATACTGAATAGGACTAAAGTTCCATTGGACCTGGTAATAAAGCAATGACATCGCCACTTAAAGGAACAGGCCACCGTTTTTCCATACTGAGATATGTTCTTACCTGAGCTTCGACGAGTTGATGTGTACCTGTATGGTCTTTACGTGTGCGCTCAGTCACGCAAAAAGACCAAAGATGTTCTTAGCATTTAGCCTCTCCCAGCATGTTACACGGACCCAAACTGGCGTGAAGTTAGAACCGACCAAGCTCCCCACACAAGCCTTGTATTTACTTCCTGGTTCGCATAGACCGGCGGATGTGTGAGAAACTACAACAACACTCTTCAATACCACAATCAATGATTCTGAAACTTAACAGAGAGTTACTGAACATACTTATTTATCAGGCCCATTAGCCAAAAATGCTGTACCTACTGCTATAAATGTAATATTCACTAAAGTCACTACTTCCGGGGTTAGCGTAGCTGCTGCGCCAACTTGGACGTTAGCATTTTTCTCCGCTAACCCCGGAAGTAGTAAATAATACTTTTTTAGCAGTAGGTGCGGAATTTTTGGCTATTGAGTCTGAGAAATAAGTAGGTTCAGTAACTCTCCGTTGAATTTCAGAAATAGATTGTTGTTTTTAAGAGTTTTTAATGTTTTTTTCTCGCATGTTTGCCGGTCTGCTAGGTCTTGCCAGTCGTGACGTCACACTTAACAAACGTATAGATACAGACGGCATCTCTGGAATCGCCCATATATGGTCATTTTTGAAAAAGGGGGAAAACAATTTTGAAAAAATGTATATTTTCTCTCATTATTCAAAAACTACTTTAACAAACGCTGAAATATGAACATAGTTTCTACTAAATAATGATACAAAGACATGGGAAGGAGCAAAGTGGTTCAACGTCCCATAAATACATGAATAACGGAGAATGCTAACTTGATGCTACATGTTAGCATCGGGCTAATGCTAACGGTTAGCTAGCGCTTGCTACAACTGCCGTTTTTTCACTTCTACTGAACAATCTGCTCTGAGAAAATATCCATATGGGCCCGATTTACACTTGACTTTATTTATGTGATAAATAAGTTGATATTCCACCAGAAAATGGCAAAAAAGTTCTATTTTCCCCCTCGGCGAAGCCACGCCCCCTTCTATGATGAGATGCCGTCTGTATCTATGGTTAGTTTGCAGTCACATATGCTGTTTTCAGATTCGTTGCTATGCGTGTGTTTGTCCCGCCTTCCCCCCGCCCCAAGCAACCAACACCTC
The DNA here is from genome assembly GCF_951799975.1 of Gobius niger. Classification (NCBI taxonomy): domain Eukaryota; kingdom Metazoa; phylum Chordata; class Actinopteri; order Gobiiformes; family Gobiidae; genus Gobius; species Gobius niger. The sequence goes on along the minus strand of NC_136871.1, from coordinate 8,149,130 downwards.
CTGCAACAGTTTCCAGTTTAGAATAAACTCTGTTTGGAATAAACAGTGTGTATGACTGGCCAGGCTACCAAATGACAGCAACCTTTGCAATTTGTAGTTATGATTCGATTGCCTAAAAGCCTGCTGCGAGAGCGTAAAACTAAAAGTTGAGCGATTTCCATTTCCAAAAGTAATGCGCTTATGGAACATTTTGTATCTCTTTTAGTCTTCCACTCTATACTAAGTCAGAGGGTTTTCATGAGCTGCAGATAACAAATGATAGCGCAAAATGAATGGGAAAACGAGACAGTCTGATGGCCATGCACAGACTCATATTTTAGAATATCCAGTGGCGGCCGGGCCTATTGGGTGTCAAATAAAAGCACCTGTCTCCATGACAAAGTGCAGCCCATTCTCCTCCAGCCACCTCATGTGTGTGCCGCTGTGGGTGGATGTATGTGTGTGTGTGTGTGTGTGTTTCCGTGCGTTTTTTTCCCCACCAAAAACCTTGCTCCTTTATTTGCCGGACTTCGGAGGCCCCCTTTATTCGCGGTTAATTTTTGCCGCCTCCGCCAGGGCTCTTCACCATGAATCTTCATTTGGCCGCTGACACCCTTGAATGTGGATTCCTCATTTCCTCCTCCTTTTATTTATATGTGTTGCCTGGTGATTGGATCATGCCGGGAATACGAGATTAGCAATTGGAGCGTCCTTGGTTTTCGCCTCAAGGACATCTGCTCCTGAAATGTTATTGTTTGTGTCGTGGTAACCCTTTGTTTCCCAGATTCTTTTGTAGTTTTTTCTCTCTTTTTTTTTTTTTTTTTTCCCTGTCGCTCTGTCTAAATGAGTTTGTCCTTCACACGATTACCTGCTGAGCCGACTGAGCAAAACAGCCACTCACCGTCGGCAAATCTGTCCATTCACGGCGCCTTTTCCGCGGCTAATTTTTTGATTTGTTTGTGCATTGCCGTGTTTAATCAGACACGTCACCTCAGAAGACACGTAATTAGCAGAGGTAATGATGTTGTTATGGAATAATGTAGCGCTCAATAACAATGTGATTACCCCATTTATTCTCAGCGAGCAGTTCCGTCAACAAAACAGTCCGATCGACCCGAAAATGCCGCTTTTACAGTAAACAACCAAAGTAAATGTTTGCGCGTACTTACAGTTTACACTGCTGTTCTATATTTAATCTAAAATAACATATTGTTTATATATTGATTGCTGCAGATTAATTGGAGACACACAGTCAGGTAATATAGAAAGACCAGATGCAATTATGAAGTATAGTGTATGCTTATAGCTAAGAAAAAATAACATGTACTCTATGATTTACTGTTTGATTTAGTTGAAATGAATTGAATTGAATTGAACATTTTATTTCGAGCCATATAAACAAAACTATACAAACAGTATTCAAGAACAAATACAGAGACAAGGGTACATGCCATATCTGTCCAAGATCTTTACTTTTACATACAACATACAAATAAATAACATTTCAGCTCGAAAAGGAGTGGGAAGAAGACCAACTTATTTACTCCCACCCCCATTCATATATTCTACATCATTTAAATCAGACATGTCAAGCTGGTGGCCCGCGGGGCAAATCTGTTTTGCCAGATGATTTAATCCGGCCTCTGACTTGTAGAGCACAAATTCCTGATTATGTCCAAAAAAAGTCTCTAGCCTATTCCTGTGTGGAGTTATTATTTTTTATGGAAATGACCAGAATGCTCATTCCAGCCACTAGGGGGCAGCTTAAATTTGAAAAAGGAAAGAATTCCACACGTCTCCATCAGAGGGCACTAACATAATCAGAGATCAGGATATAAACAACACATTTTAGCCCCGTGGTAAATCGTCAGTCTGCCCCTAGGGCAACCGTGACTACAATAGCAACTTACCACAGCATAGTGTGGAGTCAATGACTTATGACTACAGTGTACTCTGAGAAACTTGTGACACAGGCCTGTGCAGCGCAATACAAGTTTAAGACATTATTATTTCTTCCAGTCCTGTCGGGCTTTTATTTTAAAATCACAGCTCATTATTATTCATTTATTGGAAACGTTTTCCTAATAGTATTTTCATGTTAACATTATATGCGGCCCGCGACCCACCGAGGAAGCTGGATTTCGGCAAAACCCTGATTTAAATAATGTGGTTGCTGCACTAACTTAGTTTAGCCCTTGGTATCTTGTAGTAATACAACTATTAAGTCAGTTACATGTATACATGAGATGCAACAATGCATTACATAAAGTCAATATTTACAAAATGCTACACTTTATAACAAGTGTTTAATTATTCATTCCTACACGCAATATATCACCATGTTAGTTTTACTGTTCATTATAATGTCAGCATCATCATCACAACCCACACAGTATTTGTATATATAAGATAAGATAAGATAAACCTTTATTGATCTCACAAAGGAGAAATTCACTTGTTACAGTCGGCGTTCAAGAAGATCACTCAGAGTTAATAAAGTGCAGCTGATACAGAGATTATTGCACATGTTACTTTACAGTCTTATTGTATATTATTGTATATAATATAAGTGTTTGAGTGTCAGAGTGATTAGTGAACTACTCACTTATGACAAGGGTTTACAAAAAGAATCACTTTCAAATCAGTAAATTGTGTGGAGAGTTTATATGAAACGTGCTTGTTATGCTAAATGAAATAGCATTAATGTACAAGTTTGGCTGTTGAGTCTTTATATTTGCATAATCAGCTCTAACAGCATCACTTAACACCACTACTGCCGAGAAAATCTAAATCAGAAAAGTTTTATTGTCATCAGTGAACGGGTTCACAAACTAGGAGTTTTCTTCAGTGCAAACGAGCAACATGAAAAACTATGAAACTCATAAGGGCATACAAATAGATTAAGAAATATATTTATGATAACAGAACATTTTAACACAGAACAGCAGCGTGAACTGATTTACAGATGTACAGATCCAAAATATTTAGGATGACTTGAAAGGTTGTTTGTCTCTGTAAACTTGTTGACATACTTATTTCTGCACAAAAATTGGATTTATTACAATTTTTTCGGCAAAAATTGTGAAATCTATTGTGATTAGATATGCAGCTTTTCTTATAATATAAAGATTCAGTGGGGTCACTGTTTTGAATAACTGAATGAACTGCTATACTACTACAAGAATCACATCTTCAGAACATATTTGTAGAGGTCTCAAATGTTTATATAAATAAAGATCTTCTTCTTCTTCAAATGCAGGATTAGTAGAGTCTTTTATTGCTTTCAGAGAAAATTTTACAAACTTTCAGACTTGCTAATTGCAACCTTTACAGTGATATGACGTTCATTGGAATTACATTTATTTTGTCCTCCATTATTATTGTAAACTCAAACGTTTGTGGGCGTGCATCAAATTATAAAACATTTGTATCAATTTTATGAATTTTCAGGCTATTTTTCTAGCATTTTTGTGAAAATTTCCCTGAAAAGTGACCCTGCAAGTTGTGAAATGTGCCGATAAACTTGTAAAGAATTTGGATGCTACAAATATATTAGTAAAGAGTTTGAACCACAACTAACATTTTCATTTAGTGGCTTCCCCTTTAATTATTTTCAATAAAAAAATCAGGTATAGGGCCTTTAAAACAGTACTAAGTAATGTGTTTACCTTAATAAATCCTTTCCGTAGTCCCTGTGGCCCCTGTAATACAAGTGTTTATGGGATAATTGGGGGTCTCTCATCTCCCCCCGGTGTTTCTGGCCAGAAAACCATGTTTGCAACTTGACTGCCACCGGACCGGAGCCACCAATACACACTAATGGAATCACGAAAAAGAAGCTAGCATGCTAACGGGCAAAGCTAACTGCGGGCTAGCGTCACTTTAAAACAGTATTTACAGCCAAGTTTGTGTGAAAAAAAATACTTCCTTTGTATAATTGGATGTACAATATCCCTCTCTCCCTTCGCCTTTCCTGTCAGCGTAGTATTTACTCTCCAAGACAATTAATAAGTAAAAAAATCGTAACTTGCTACGACACCTGCAGTTGCACTCATGGCCTCTAGGGGCAAGAGTTACTTAGTACTGCTTTAAGGTGAACGGTTTAAACCAGATCTCAATCGTGAAAAGAGCCGGATCTTTTTTTCAGTAAATTTTACCCAGAACTCCCCCAAACAAACACAAGAATCAGCCCAATAACGGAGCAGGCCATACAAGTCAAAGCTTTTTGCACTAAAGTCAAAGCTAAATGCACTCAAACCGATTTGTTAGACAGTCACAGCCTCTTTTATGAAGATTTGATTCACAAACGCGTTATTCATTATAATTTCAGGTATTGTGAGGTATCTGGCTGCCGTTATTGAAATGTTATATTCAAAAGAGCCAGTCGTTTGACAAAGACTCGGCTCTGAGAAAAGATTCATAATCACTAGCTGCTACTAAAACTGCCATTTCACCTTGATTGCAATTAATTTCTCTACCTTATATGTCGTGTTTGTCCTTATTTTCCACATATTTGTTCACTCACACTGGAAAAATAATAGATAAATTGTCCGGAGCGTACTCTATTACTGCCAACAAGTCTGGCTATGCAACTGCATCGATTAACAATACAGGCTGCACTGTGTACCATGCATTACCAACCACAAATTGTATTGATGCTGCAGCGAAAAACAAAAATCCATATGTCCGGGCAACATAGTGACAGTGTTTTCTATACGCGCTGTTTACTTGTCTGCGCTTGTCTGCCATTGTTTATTTTTTTATTTTGTCTCGCCCGTTTCTGAGAGCCTGTCACAGTGGCTCTATAGGGCGACGAGGTGCGCTCCATAATGTCACCGGCAGACGAGCTGGCGCCGCGCAGCCTCAGCGCCATGTAAACAATAAACAGCAAAGACCGGCTTCACTTTTGCAATTGGGGTCGAAGGGAAATAAACAAATTTACTTTTACTTCTTCTTGGGGCTGCTCGATTATTGAAAAAATAATAATCACGATTATTTTAGTCATAATTGAATCACAATTATTCAAACGATTATTTGTTGTCTTAAAAAAAAAAAGGATTTATTTTATTTATATATGTATTAATCAAAACAACTATGCTGAATATTTTCTGTTTTCTGAACAGTCAAAAAAGTACAAATGATTTCAAGTATGCCCCGATTAAGGAGAGGTCTCTGTTTCACACCTGCCCCCTGCTGGCCAGCCCTCACACCTGCGCAAGTAAACTGAGCAGCGCGGCCTGATGACATCACACAGCGCTGTTTGTTTTTATGTCATGCAAAATGCGAAGGGAAAATAATCCCAGCGCCATGAATTAATGTAAGTCTGCTTTGCAAAAAAAAAAAAAGAATTGGAGAAAAAAAAGAAAAAAAAAATGATTATGCTAATTTTGTAATCATTTAGTGTAATAATCGAAATTGGAATCGAATTTCGATTAATTGCACAGCCCTACTTCTTCTTGCATTTACTAATTGCAGTAATACAACACAAAGTTACTAATATCTACTACTAACTATCGTTTCCTTCCTTTTACTAAAGCTTCTTCTGTAACTTATTACTCATTTTAACTCAAAGTAACAAAACTAACCCTGCAATTATTCAAAAACCAGATTGAAAAAGTACTGCATATTTCTCTCTTCCATTATGCAAAAATACATACAAAGCACTCTTTAATCTAGTCAGTGGTTGTGTTTTATTATCCATGCATTATTTGCGCATGGATGCTTCCAGAAAGCCTGCTTTTGGCTCTCCGTTTGTTAAAGCTGTTTCACCACTTTACCGTACGCCTCTCTGAAATCCCCAAAGGCTGGTGTTTCAGTGTAAATCAATGTGTTATTTGGACTGTGTTTTTCCTCAAGGTGACTACATGTTAAAGCCGCCCCACAAACACAAAAAAGAAAACATTCTGTTTTCTTTTTTAGATTAAGATTTAGATTTAGATTAATTTCCAGTTTTGCAGCTGCATTAGCTTCCGAAAAGGAGAGGAGCGCAGATAAGGGTGGTGACTAAACTGTGGCGAGGGGCTTTCGTTGAGTTGCGAGTTGCACTGGGGGCCGGCATTGCTGCAGTACCTCCATATCGCCGCTAGTCCCCCATTGGTATGCATTGCACTTTAGACACGTTAAAAACAACTTCAAAGCCTGGTTTCTAATTTTCCTAAACTTTCTACAGCTAGATATTCCTCCTGTGATAACGCTGGGTTAGTTACAATTAAAGAAACCAGGCTGGTTTTCGTAAGAAAATGTTTAGAAATCTCGTACTAATGAGGGCCGGACTGTTAGCATTGGAGCTGCACAAACTACATGTCATACAAGGGCCGAGTTGCAGGAAAAGGTTAGACAGTGAAGACAATAATACAGTTATGTTATTGCATTTGGAAATGAATTACTTGTGTTAGGGATTTGGCTTTACCCAAATTTAAAAGCTTCTTGGGAAAAAGTGTCAAAATAGCCACAAAAATTAGACGAAAAAGTGACAAGAACAGGATGAAAACACGACAAAAAAGCAATGAACAGAAGCATTGAAAAAGCAGCAAAAAAAGCCACAAAGATTGAGACAAAATCACAAAAAAATAAAATAAAAGTGACCAAATATTTCCAAAAACGGGATGAAAATGCAACAAAAATACGACAAAAAAGCAATGAAATAAAGCATTGAAAAAGCAACAAAAACGAGACGAAAAGACCTCAAAAACACGGTGACGACGTGACTAAAAAGTTAAAATCACTTTTGTGGGTCTCAGCTTTCAAATGAGGCATTGCACTGTTGCTCTGCAGTCGAGAAGCTTTTAGATTATTAAACAAATAAAGATACTTCATAGGGACGCAAACGGCTTATCAACCAGCGGTTCGGAGGTTTGAATCCAGCCAAAAGACAAAGAAAATGTTATTGTTGTCAGTACAAACTAAGGTAGAAGAGAGTGAAGTTCCATAGTTTGAAAGCCTCCATCCTTCCGTTTTGCCGTATTATTCACAAATGTGGCTTGGACACTTAGAAAGGACCTCAGTCACCCAGAGGAGCTCGGAGTAGAGTTGCTGCTCCATCCAGGAACCAGCTCAGGTTGACTCAGTCATCTGCACTGGTCTGACTGACATAGATATAGACGGCATCTCGACATAGAAGGGGGCGTGGCTTTGCCGAGGGGGAAAACAGAATATTTTTTTGTAATTTCTGGTGGATTATGAACTTATTTATCACACATAAATAAAGTCAAGTCTAAATTGGGTCCATATGGATGTTTTATCAGGCAGATTGTTCAGTAGAAGAGAAAAAACGTCAGTCTTAGCTAGAGCTAGCTAGCGTTAAAATGTAGCATGATGCTAACATGAAGCATCATGTTAGCATTCTCTGTTATTTATGTATTTATGGGCTGTTGAACCACGTTGCTCCTCTCCAACTCTTTGTATCTTCATTTAGTAGAAAACTATGTTCATAATTTAGCATTTGATAAAGTAGTTAATTGGAGAAAGTTAAGATTTTTCACTTCTTTGTTTTCCCCCTTAACTGTTTCAAGCATGACCATATATGGGCGAGTCCAAAGATGCCGTCTGTATCCATAGCCCCTTTTCCTGCAAGTGAAACAGAAACAGGCCTATAATGTCGTGGCGTCATAAAAAAAGAGCAATAAAAAAGCTATTTATGTCAAAGCAGGTACATCTGTATGCGCTCTGCAGTGGATTTTCAATATTCCCTCTTTGTCCCCACCTCTCCCTCCCTCCTCTTTGACTTACCCCCACTCTCTCCCCCTCTCTCTCAGTTGGGTCGCGGGGCTAATCACTCCCTTCAGTGTCAGTGGGGCGCGCCATTATTGTCTCCTGTAATTAACTGGTTATCAAACAAGAACACTTCATTTAGGCACAATTAAGGGACGGATCCAGGCGGGACACCTCAGCGGCACGTGCTCCTCTGGTGTTTTTTAATTCACACTGACCTGCAGACATAATGAATCCACTCATTTGAAAGTAATTAGAAGTCCTTAGGCATGGTAATTTATTTAAAAGTATCCGTCGTTGCACAAATCGTTAGCCGTGTTAAATTAATTTCAAATTAAAGCTGCTGGGAGTAGTTTGGTTCATTAAAGCGGCAGTCAAAGCTCTATCAATATTTTAGCTGGAGCCTGGTGGGGCTGTCACTGACTGCAGTCTGCACATTCAGCCAGTTCTGCTTAACGGAGGACAGAGGGGGCAATGTTTACGTTTTCCTTGGTGTCCAATTGGATTCATGAAATGTTACAATCTATCTTTCAAACCCATACTATAGGTTGCAGTTTTAGCAGTGGTCGTAGTAAGTGCAGTATTTGTATCAGCAGTGGTTGTAGCAGTAGTTGTAGTGTTCATTTTAACCTCTTAACCCCCGCCTGAACCGAGCACGTTTTTTCTAGTTTGGCTTTACCCAAATCTAAAAGCTTCAAGGAAAAAAAAAAGTCAAAATAGCAACAAAAATGAGATGAAATGAGGATGAAAATGCAATAAAAAAGCGAGGAAAAACACAGCAATAAAGCCACAAAAGAGCAACAGAAAAGTGACAGAAAAGGGATAAAAAAAAGTGACGATGCAAAGAATGAAAAAAAGTTCCGACAACAATGCAAGGAAAAGTTTTGTTTAGATTACTTTTGTAGGTCTTAGCTTTCAAATGAGACGTTACACTGGCCTACAGGCTGCACTGGAGCACTCTGTTAAAGCAGTACTACGTAACTTGTTTACCTTAATAAATCCTTTCCGTAGTCCCTTTGAGGGTAATACAAGTGTTAACGGGATGATTGCGGGGTGTCCTCCTGGTGTCTATGACCAGAAAACCACCATTGTAACTTCGCTGTCTACGGGTCAGAGCCCCAGGACACACTAATGGAATCATGGAGAAGAAGCTAACATGCTAACGGGCAAAGCTAACTACGGGTAACTACAGTATTTACTGCCAAGTTTGAGTGACAAAAATGATCTCCATTGTGTAATTGGATGTACAATGTCCCTCTCACCCTTTATCTTTTCTGTCAGCGTAGTATTTAGTCTCACAAACAATTAATGAGTAAAAAACCTCAACATGCTACGACCTCTAGGGGCATGAGTTACTTAGTTCTGCTTTAAGGGGAGTAAGAGGTTAACATATTTATTTTAATTTTAGTCAAGTGACAAAAATCGGATTAGCTTGAGTTAAGATTTTGTAAATTCTTTTATGATAAATGATGTGAAGCCTTGGGTGATTTTCGTCTTTTCTTTACATTATTATTTGGTCAGTATTTTAGTCGACGAAAATATCTCGTCATTTAACCTCCAAGCGTCTCCAGTTTGACTTCACCCAAATCTAAAAGCTTCTCATGTGTCAAAATAGCGACGATAACAAAACAAAAACAAGGATGAAAATGCAACAAAAGAAAGTCAACAAAAAAAAGCAGAAAAGTGATGAAAAAGTGACGAAAATGTGATGAAAACCCAACATAAAAAGCAGCGAGACAAACCCTAACTAACCTTCAATCCTTTCCGCCTATTTGTGCAGTCAATATGTATTAGAAAAGCCCCATGAAGCCCATTGAGTATCTAAAATAGCTGCTGAAATGGCCGTGTAAACATGTCTGAGAGAGGATCCACATCATGTGTTTGTGCAGGAGATTGTATCCTCCTCGCTGTGTTTGCTGTTTCTATCTCTGCCCGTTTGTTTATCGACTGGATGTGTCCGCGCTGCCAGACTATGTGCATGAATGCTTAACGCCTATATATCCCAGTCCAGACTCTTTTGAAGGGAAACCGGCCCCCACCAGTAATTACTATCACGCGATATCAACTCGGATGTGACTCCGCTCGAGGCTCACATCTAATGCTACACAATTATAGATGCTTTTTTTTGTTTTTTTGTTCACATCAGCCGTCAATCGCAGTTTTAAAAGGTCTATTGAGTGACACACAGTTGCATTAACTCCAATTCTCCGCCTTAATCTGTTTTTTTTTCTTTTAGGCTCACTCAGTATGCTTGAAATTGGCCCTAAAATCCCGGTCGTTCTTTGTTTTTCTGTTTGATTTGCACAGAAAGACTTCTGATTAGGAGATGTGCACCCGTCCTAATGCACACGCAAACAGAAATAAACAAGGGTTTACTGTTTCAATGCCAAAGTCAGACAAGTTTGACCATTGAAATGCAATATTTTAGGATGATTTCTTTGCCGTATTTGTGTTCCGTGTCTGAATGCACAGCGGATATTGGAAATTCCTTTCACAAACTAAACACTGTCTCCTTTTCTAAAGATATTTCCCCCCCTTTTTGCCCTGATAACTACTAACAATACAAACAGCAATGAGAGTGGCCCTTGCTTGAGTGGGCCAGAGTTTATATCCAGTCAGAGCGCATGCTGTCTTTGAGTCGCATGTGTGGCTTCAGGTGTAATAAAAAGGAAAAAAAAGCGTAAAGCACCAAGATGCAGTTGGTTTGCATGGTGAAAATATAAAACCTTTAAAATAGAAGCTTAGGGTCAGGGACACAGACAAAAATATGATCATACAGTAGAGATTTGCAAAGTTGTCAACAAGACAAATAGTACTGCATTTTGAATACAGTGTTAACATGTGTGTCAATGTGTAGTGCATTATGTGAACCTGACATTATGAGACTTTCCATACTGTACACCGATCACAAGTTTGGAAACACTTTTTTAGCTATTGCTTTTTCTTTTATTATTATTTTTATTATTTTTAAATTGTAGATTCTCAGTGAAGGCATTTATGAATGAACAAATGTGAATTGCTGGGTTGCAGGTTCTAGAATATGATGATGTCATCGGACCCAAGTCATCGGCAGGCCCGCCTTAATGTACCCATAGGCCCCTGGGCTTAAAGAGAATTGTAGGCCCCCACTCGCCCTCACACTAACCCTAACTCTTACCTATAACCCTAACCCTAAATCCCACAAAAACCCTAACCCTGCTACTCCTACTTGTATCCCTCTGGGCCAGGTAAGGCGGGCCTACTCCAGGTACACATAGGAGCACAACGCAATCATCGCATACGGTTAGTCATGCCGAAACGTGATTGACATGAAAATCAACGAATCACCTTTTCTTTCTTTTTTTTTCTTAATTCTGATAGGCCCTTGACTATGGTAGGCCCCTGGGCTCCAGCCCCTGCTAGCCCATTGGTTAAGGTGGCTCTGGTCATCGGAGCCAGTTTTTCCTATTAACAGCATTACACTTTCACAAGTCGTAGCTAAAAAGAAAATATATGAATTTAAAAAATGATCATTAATATCAGTCACTGGGTCCATGATCTCTCTGTACAAGACCAAAAATTTCCTCAAAAACAAAATAATTTTTCAACTATATAAAAGTGTAGGCCTTTCGAATGCTGTGATGTCACCTGCAACCCAGCAAAAGGCTTTGTTCACGTGACATCACAACATTCTAAAGAGCCTATAGTTTAACATTGAGGTGGAGCAACTGACGGTAACTGTGGTAACTGTGGTAACTGACAAAATGCATATTTTTATGTCTTTGTTTTTTGGCTCATATCTCAGTCATTACTGGAGGAATCCACATGAGACAAAACTGTCACAAAGCTCATTATCTCCTCTGTCGGCACACATGAACTAATGTCCAATTATTTTCTCAGAAAAACTTCAAAAAGCGGTGACAATATGGAAAAACATGAGCGTGATGTTGTCCAATAGAAAGGACTTTCAGACATAAAAATAATATCACAGGTTTGTGAATCCAATCACGATCAAACACTGATGATATTATGACATCATCACATTCTAAATCGTAAACGCCACCTATTATGTATTGAATAAATCAAGGTGAAATATTTTTCAAAATAGCTGCCTTTTCCTTTGGTCACTCCTTTGCACTATTCGCTCCTTGTGCAATACCATAACGCCTTGGGGAGTTTGCTGCTGTAAACAATATGGCGTTGCGAGCTGTCATCGAAGAGACTAATATTAATCCTCCAAATACCTTTAAAATAGTATCCAATTTCCTCTAAACCAAAGAAAATCTGTACCTTTTTATCTATTGATTTTGAAAAGTCGTTCGGGAAAAAAGTTCTCATTAACCTCGCGTGCAGAGCTTTGTAGTTCCGGATTACGTTTCTGATTGTTGGAGCAATTACGAGCACAGCAGAAGTTGTTTTTCATCATTGTTTGGCTGAAGCTTAACTCGCACTCAAAGGCCTCCAGGTCGTAGCTACCCCTCAAGGCGCAAAGCATTATGGGTCAGGTGCAAATAGTGAATTGACATTTTCTCAATGAGCTTCATGATGTCGTCACCACCAGAAATGTTTTTTTTTTACCTCAAAAGATGGCAATTTTGAATAATTTAAAATATAAAGCATATTTTGAGCTATTTTCTCCTTTTTTGTGTCCAACATAACCCCATGTGTTCATTAATAGTTTAATGTCTTCAGTGAGGATTATACAATTCAAATAGTGTTGATAATAAAGAAAAGCCAATACATAAAAAGTGTTTCCACAAGAAAATATTTTACACAGTTTATTTTGGGGTGGGCAGTGGTGCAGATGGTCGATCGGATGGGAGAGTTCATGATGGGAAGGTCGGGGGTTCGACCTCCTGCAGGTCATTGGGGGTGTAGTGGGTTTAGTGTCCTTGGGCAAGACACTACACCCACCTTGCCTCCAGTGTCTGTGTACACTGGTGTATGAATGAGAGTGCCTGATGTAGATGGAAAACTGCTATGAAGTTGAGACCATTACCATTTTGACTATTCGAATGGAAATCTCAAACACTCAAAAATAGTAGCATTTCTTCTTGAAATCACCTGGGGGCCATCACCCAGGTGACAAGTCCTGTCACGATAACAAATTTGAAGCTCGATATATTGAGGCCGGAAAGTATCGCGATACACGATATTATTGACTCTAACGATACTAGATATTGTCGACTCTCCGCCATAAAAAGTGCATCATCATATCCTAAAATACCACACAGGCTACAATAAACATGAAATATAATGAAACTCAATTTGCTTCTGTTAAAAATCAAAGTTATACAAAGAAAGAATAGAGGAGATTTGCTAATAATTGTACAGATGATAAATATCGAGCCCAAAAATATATCGTCTATCTGTTTTTTAATTGAACGATAAGTCGATATAGTATTTATCGTGGTAGCCCTACTCGTGACGCCCCGAGGGGTCCCGACCCCCACTTTGGGAACCACCGCTCGGTCCATGTTTCCACTTTGTAATCGCTTTGTAATCACTTCCCTCCGCAGCTGTTTTACTTACTGTTGTGCTTTGTCCCCTCACAGAACTACAAGAGGAAAACAGAGGCTGCTAAGAAGGAGTACCTGAAAGCCCTGGCCGCCTACAGAGCCAGTCTGGTTTCCAAGGTAACCGCGGGGGTCACGTCTTTGATATACATGGGTCAGCGCTGATATAAGGCATGATGAATTAGAAAGAGGAGCCCTCCCTCTCCTCAGTCCAGCCCAAGGGTGCGCTCGCTCCCATAAAGACTGTGTGCTCAGTGGAGAACAGTTGAAATTAGGCCTTGAACACACCTGATTTGTAACCTGGGGAGACATGAGGGGACGCAATGTTTGTCTGCGTGGGCGACAAGCAGGTTTACAAATGTGAATAAACGCGCTGCAGCTTCTGTCTGAAGAGGATATGCAGGTTTAAGATGATCACTCTGTTATTGTGTTGTTTAATTGTTCAAGTTAGCATTAGTCACCAGTGGTACAAGGCCAGTCAGATGAGTTTCCTCCTTTTACACAGAGGAATTCAACCCACTACTCTCATTTGAAGCTGTGACCTGTGACCTGCTCATTTCCTTCAATTCGAGGAGAAATAACTTCCAAATACTGTAGCATGGCATCTCAAAAATCTATCTTTTTTTAAATGTTCTACAAGAAAAGAAATTGTCCTTGTAATAGCAAAAGGCTGATGCACTGTTGGCCACCATTTTTATAAATATAATTCTCATTCAAGCATGAGAAAATCACACCTCTGTGGAGTTTGACCTTATAAACTTCCTCTGCAAAGAAGTCTTAGATCTAACAGAAGATAGAAGCTAAATGTCCTCATTCAACCCAGTTTAGTCAGAGATGTATGAATGGATGACTGAGAGCCTACACAAACATTTCTGAGAAGAAGACGATAGGAAAGTAATTCAGGCTGTCCGGACTAACATCCACAAGAATGGTGTAGTCTCTCCTTAAACCTCTTAACTCCCGCCTGAACCGAACGCATTTTCTCCAGTTCCGCTTTACCCAAATCTACAGCCTACGGGCTCATTTGAAAGCTAAGACCTACAAAACTGCTTTAAGACTTTTCCTTGCGTTTTGTCACTTTTTAGGTGCTTTTTTGTCTCGTGTTTGTTTCTTTTTCCATCATCTGTTTTTACATTGTTCTTACCCTCCTGTACGAACCTAGTCAATTGGCCCAACAACAACTTCCAGTAACCATAAGTTATTCTGTTATTACTTTATACCAGGGTTACATACCGGTTACAGTTGCATTTTTGTTGCTTTTTCATCACTTTTATTGACGTCTGTTTTGTTGCGTTTTTGTCGCTTGTTTTTTGCATTTTCATTGCTTTTTCGTTACTTTTTCATAACGTTTATTGACGTCTGTTTTGTTACATTTTTGTCACTTTTTGTTGCTTTTTTGTTGCTTTTTTCGTTGCTTTTTTGTTGCTTCTTTGTTGCTTCTTTGTTGCTTCTTTGTTGCTTCTTTGTTGCTTCTTTGTTGCTTCTTTGTTGCTTTTTTGTTGCTTTTTTGTTGCTTTTTTGTTGCTTTTGCATCACTTTTATTGACGTCTGTATTATTGCATTTTTGTTGCTTTTTGTTGCTTTTTTGTTGCTTTTTGTTGCTTTCTTGTTGCTTTTTTCGTTGCTTTATTGTTGCTTTTTTGTTGCTTTTTTGTTGCTTTTGCATCACTTTTATTGAAGTCTGTATTATTGCATTTTTGTTGCTTTTTTGTTGCTTTTTTCGTTGCTTTTTTGTTGCTTTTTTGTTGCTTTTGCATCACTTTTATTGACGTCTGCATTATTGCATTTTTCTTGCTTTTTGTTGCTTTTTTGTTGCTTTTTGTTGCTTTTTTGTTGCTTTTTTGTTGCTTTTTTGTTGCATTTTTGTTGCTTTTTCATCACTTTTTCGTCGCCTGTTTTGTTGCATTTCTTGTGCTGTTTTGTTGCATTTTTCATGCTTTTTCATCACTTTTATTGAGGTCTGTTTTGTTGCGTTTTTGGTTGTGTTTTGTGTATTCATCGTCATTTACGTCTCGCTTTTGTCGCCATTTTGAAGCTTTTTCCAAGAAGCTTTTAGATTTGGGTAAAGTCGAACTGGAGAAAATGTGTTGTTGTTATATACAATGTATACAACTATGTAAAACCACACAGTGATACCAATACAGACAGACAGATATGGCCTTGTATTGTTAGTGTTACTGATGTAGTAATGTAGTAATCATAAGCTCAATGTATAGTTCATCACACAAACTATGAAACGTCCCATGTCTATATAAGATGCTGACATACGCTTGACATCTATTGAATTGGTTCGTGCAACTCGATCCCATTTGTCTGCAAGTTCCAAATCGATGAACATATGTTGAGCTCCTCCCCCTCCTCCCGCCTGCTACCCCGGAGCCCCACACTTCCGCCCCAGCCGCCACGCTCGCCGCCCGAAAACAAGCACCTTGATTAAGGCATGAATAGTTGATTCATCAGCCTCTTCACTGGTGCACACTTCGAGATAAATACTATTCTCATCTCCTGTCTGTGCTGCAATTACACATTCATGTCAGAGCGCCTATACAGAGCCCTGATTGATAACTAACTATACGTGTTTGGGAGATTGCCAGTCAAAAACAGCTTCTCACCCACAACCACCCCCCCCCCCCACACACACACACACATTCACACCGCAGCCAATCCAAAAGCAGCTCTTACTTTCCTTTTTTTTTTAATTACCAACCAAGCAGTCTTTTCAAAATGAGGTGGGGTCGGCAGAATTGGATGTAATTGGAGCTTCATTTAGAGGATTCACATCTTCAGTGTGCACCTGTTGCCTTTTGTTTGGTGATGCATGTCGGTTTATTTGGTAAAAGATGAGGGAAAAGTTGGTGCGGCAGATGTAATAGTCTGCAATAGAAAATGACATGCGGGGAATCAGCAAAATACAGGAAGTGACAAGTTTAGCGATCACAATAGAAGTCTGGTTCCTCCTCCTTTTAGGAAACAGAAGCCAGCTATAAACAGCATCTGCGGCGTATATGGAGCAGAGCAATATTATGACAGCTGAATATACCCTAATACATCTTTACATACTTTCAATACTTTTTAGATGTAATATTTGGCGGCTACACAGCACTTGTTAAACCTACATTTTGCTGTGGCAATGCACTTTTCAGTCAAGTGGGATTTGGTTTATAACTTTAGGGCACACCAGTCTGTTGTCCTTCTCAAAGGTTTCACAATAATTTCTAACTCTCATAGGGCTGCGCTTAAAAATATATCGTATCGGCAAAATGACGATACGGAGAACGCGACAATATGTGTATCGTCACGAGGCACTTGTGTCGTGATGCGTAATTATGTTTGTCCAATCATAGTCTTTATTCAGAATGTATCACAACATGCTCTTCACTACTCCAATAAAAGGCTTGACTGGCACACTGAGCTTATTCAACCTAAATTTGTCCACCTGGAATATTTTTTATTCTTATTCAGAATATACAGTGTCTTGTATTGTGGACACTATTGCGATACACTTGAATTGCAATACATATCATATCATGAACTCTATATCGCGATATGTATCATAGCGGGAACTATATATCACAATAATTATCATATCGTGATACGTATCATATTGTGAACTCTATACCGTGATGCGTGTCATATCGTGAAGTCTATAATCGTGATACGTATCATATCGTGAACTCTATATCACAGTAATTATCATATCGTGATACGTATCTATTGTGAACTCTATATCACAATAATTATCATATCGTGATACGTATCATATTGTGAACTCTATACCGTGATACGTGTCATATCGTGAAGTCTATAATCGTGATAATTATCATATCGCGAACTCTATATCACGATAATTATCATACCGTGATACGTATCATATCGTGAACTCTATATCACAGTAATTATCATATCGTGATACGTATCATATCGTGAACTCTATATCACAGTAATTATCATATCGTGATACGTATCATATTGTGAACTCTATACCGTGATAGTAACATATCGTGAACTCTATTATCGTGATAATTGTCATACCTTGAACTCTATCACAATAATTATCATATTGTGAACACTATACCGTGAAATTATCATATCGTGAACTCTACATTGCAAATCGTATCATATCGTGAACTCTATAATCACGATAATGATCATATTGTGAACTCTACATCGCGATACGTATCATATTGTGAACTCTATAATCACAACAATTATCATATCGTGAACTCTATATCACGATAAGATCATATCGTGAACTCTGTAATGGGATATGTGTCGTATCGTGGAGCTGTTGGCAATACCTAGCTCTAGTATCGCAACACATATCGGCCCCGTATCGTAATAAGTATTGTATCGCAAATGAACCAGATTGTTCTAGCCCTAATACTTAACCAGCAACACATTGATGCAACACTTGATTGAAATGAATCTTCTGATATGGCTGAGGCTCACAAAAACAATACCAGCAAACATGTGCCGTGATCAAAGTAAAAAATCAACTAATCTAATCCTTTGAGTCCCTGTGTCCTGTAATACTCACCCCACTTTTCCTTGTCCTCTAACATTGATTATTCATTGGATTCTGGGTAATAGATGTGGACATTTGCCTAATAGCAGAGTCTACCACATGTATCACTGCATGTGTGACACTTACAGTGAAGCACTGGATGTATTTCAATCATATACAGCCTCTCATGAATTAAAGCCTGATGTAATGGTTAAAAAACGCGTGGGCGGTTTGGAGTTGTGCGGCCTCAACACACTTTGTTTGGAATAAACAGGAACAAGAAGAGAGCAGTGATCGCGAGCGGCGTAAACACTGAGCTGCTGAATAGCGTGTAATTAGAGGCTGGATTTAGCCTGTAAAATGTAGCGTTCAATGACAGTAGGCAATTATATTTTCACAAATTACAAAATGCTCTCATTACGAACGATAATGCACTATTTAATGCGTCTGTTTTACAGTCAGGATTTAACTTTTTTTCCCCTTCATTTATTTACTTTTTTTGCTGTTTGGATCATACATACATTTATGTCATTATTACCTATTTGATATACTCGTTTAAAGTATATTAGAGCTACTTTTTTGTTCTTTTAACCATGCAAATAAATACAGATTGAAGTTTGTTTTTCCTTACAAAAAACAGGTACATGTTTTGATACAGTATTACTGTAAATGTGTACTTTTTATTGTGTTGTTCTTGACTTCAGGACCTTCTTTCAACCGGATTAGCCACAAAATATTGATTTACATTTTCACAGTTACGCACTGTTGTTGTAGCAATATCCAAATACAGTGTTTCTTCAAAAAGTTCTGCCAGTTCAACCTTTCAAAACATTTAATGAAAATAGTTCTGTGGCCCGCTTTATCGAACACTGAGCACTCTTCAGATCGGCCCTGTGCATTTCATAGCGTGTGTGTTTATATAAAAGATCTCACGTTTTTTTTTTCTTCCGTCTTGTCACAGTCCTACAACGACCCAGTGGAGGCCAAAAGCGTGCAGACGAGCCAGGCGTCTCCACACATGATGCCCGCCAACCCGCCCCTGTACAGCGTGCCCCCTCCTCCTCAGCCGTCGTCTCCATACCTGGGCCCCGGGGCCTTTCCTCTCACTGACCTGCAGAGCTACACAGGCCACGCCCCTCGCCACGCCCTGTCGCAGACGCTCAGCCAATCACAGATGCTGCCCAGCATTAGTGCCTCGCCCCCTTCCTCCTTCCAGATCAGCCCGCCCCTGCACCCCCACCAGCAGATCATGCACCAGAGCTCGCTGCTCAACCAGCCAATCCGCATGCAACAGGTCCAGTCCCAGCCAATCATCTCTCACCAGATGGGGCTACAGGCCTCGCTGCACTCGCCACCTCCTGGGCAGCAGGTAAACGTGTCTCATAAATATTTATTCAACACTCTAACTTAGGGCTGGGCGATATGGAATAAAAGTCATATCCTGATATATTTTGGTTGAATGCCGATATGCAATATATATCCCGATATTTTTTCCGCAAAGTGAAATGAAATGTTAAGTCAAAGTCAAAGCCAAATACGAGTAGTTTTATTGAAAACTCACTATAAAATATAAACATAAACACTGCATAACAAAGCTCCATAAGGTGCACATTTAAATAAATAAAAAATCTTAAATAAAAATAGCCTAGAAAATAATATTTTTCTGAGGGCAGTGTTTATATATAAAGTAAAAATAAAATAAAGTGCTCAGTTTAAGATAAACTTTTCAAAATCTTTTTGTTAACTTAATAGCTCATCTGAATTTCAACTATCCCGATATATGCGCTATTGTCTAATTCTCATTTAAAAATATAGCAATATATCTTGAATATCGATATATCGCCAAGCCCTACTCTTACTATATATTCACACAACTTACTTACAGTTACTTACAGTTACTCCACACTTAGGGTCAAATAGACGAAATTAAACACTGAGTATTGTTAGCTAAAGGATTTTACCAAACATAATAATTCACCCACATCCCTGTGTATTTCAGAATACTTACAGCTCACAGTACAATAAGTGAAGACAAATCCTTTTATTTGTTTACCAGATTGTCATCCTTATATCGTCTCAAATATGAGTATTGCGTTCTACATTTTCCTGACATAAAGTTTGTGCCCTGTCCTTAGAGTTTCTCCCACCTCCAGTCAGAGTATCAGAAGAGCATTGGGGGTTCCCAGTCTCCAGGAGCCCCAGGACCTGGTCCGGGCCCCGGCGTGGCCCCGAGTCACGACTGGGACAGTGAATACTGTAATCGAGAGTGTGGCAACCACTGCAGGTCAGCACCCTAAATCCTGTTACTGAATGTTCTTTTTGTTTCATCATTTTTTAATCCATTCATCTTCAGTAAAACCAGATGAAATAAAACAGCACGCACCTTTTAACTTGTACAACTAAGGAAAGCAAAAGCAAAATATGAAATGCTAATGACCAAAGTAAGCACGCGTGGTCTCGGATGTGTCCCGGCGCTTTCACAATAGAAGTGTTGAAAGCAGTCAGCTGCCAGTGCGAGGGGCAGACAGCTGCGGAGGTAATGCTGAGATAATGGAGGCTGTGGTCTTATTGTCAGCCAGAGGAAAACAGATGTTCTCAACACAACTTTTATCTGCTCTCGCACTAAACGCTGTGACAGGCTGTCGCCGCCGCCCTCACAACAAGCGCACGGAGATGGGATTGAGCAGCGTCTCGAGCAAAGCGGGGACTTTGTGAATGGAATAATGTGCCGTGTTGTGTCTTTGGCGAGTCTAATCTTCCGCTGTCGTTGCAGTGGCAGCATGATAGGCAGGGACAAGCCTCTCTACCTCACCTGAAGCTGAAGACCCCCCCCCATCCTCCTCCGTCGACCGATACAAGGAAGACTCCGCCCCTCCTGACGCCGCCTCCCGCCCCGCCCCCCGCACCATCTCACTGACCGACACACGCCGACATCCATGCCCACACGGCAAAACCCCCTTTTCCACCTTTTGTCAGTGTAACCCTCCTTTTCTCTCAGAAATTTGTGACAGTTTTTTGACTAGATGACTACTGTCTGTACCACTTAATGTATTAGCAGTTATTCTTGCTGTTTAAATTTGCCAAGCACTTATACGGCTCCTCTCCCCCTGCTCTGTCTTTTTGAGTATGTGTGTCCTCCTCTAGACTGGGCCCTCTCAGGGACCCCATCCAGCTTTAATTACAATGGACAGGAAAAAGACTGGCAATTTCTGTTGGCTTTTTGTTTTGTTTGCTTTATTTTATTTTTTTTATCTCTCATTTGCTGAATTCATTTCCACCAATTGAACAGTATGGTTTAGTTGTTCAAAAGTCTATCTATTTATTAATTTCCTAACAATCCGTGCGTGAAATGAGCAGCACAGGCACTCGCTAAAGTTATGTTTAGACTGCGGGATTGCAAAAGACAAATGTTTGCCTTGTCTTTTATTTTACAAATTAAATGCGACCTGTATGTGATCCTTTGTTTGAGGAGGTAAACACGGATTGAAACAAAGCGCGGTGGAGCTGGCACTGGTACAGTTGTTTTCCTCACGAATGAATGGCATTTGAAGAGCACAGATACAGCATCTTTGGGAACGCTCACATATGGCGAGGGGGAAAACAAAGAGGAATAAGAACTGCTCTTTCACCTATTACTCTGCAACTACTTGAAGAAAAATAAAAAATCTGAATTATAGATGTATTTTCTACCAAATGAAGATAGGGCGACACGGAAAGGAACAAAGTGGTTGAACACCCCAAATGTGTATATATAATCAGCGTTATATTCGGGGAATCAAAGCCGCCATTCCAAGTGCTCACATTTGGACGTATAGATACAGACGGCATCTCTGGAATTGTCCATATATGGTCATGTTTGAAAACAGTTAAGGGGGAAAACAATTTGTAGAAAAATCTAAACTTTCTCTAATTATTCAAAAATCGACTTTAACAAATGCTGAATTATGAATATAGTTTCTACTAAATATAGATACAAAGACATGGAGAGGAGCAAAGTGGTTCAACAGCCCATAAATACATAAATAATGGAGAATGCTAACATGATGCCTTATGTTAGCATCGTGCTAGCTAGCGCTAGCTATGACTGCCGTTTCTTCACTTCTATTGAACAATCTGCTGTGAGAAAATATCCATATGGGCCCGATTTACACTTCACTTTATATATGTACATAAGTTCATATTCCACCAAAAAATGGCTAAAAGTGGAAACTTGTGTTTCCCAAAAGATTCTATTTTCCCTCTCGGCGAAGCCACGCCCCCTTTAATGACACGACGCCGTCTGTATTGATGGGAAAAATACAGACACAACCACGCCACCCTGGATCAACCATGTATTGCTAGGCTAAGATCGGCGTCACATGACAACCATCCACAATGGCGTCTTACAGCAATCACGATGTTTCATTTGACCAATTGAGAATGCTAACAATAGCTTCATGCTAACAGCTAGCATAGTTTACCGGTTTTTCACATAGAGAACAATCTTCATTCATTAGGGCCCGATTTTGACTTGACTTTACCTGTGTGTGCTAAACATGCTTATATAGTCCTCCAGAAAACGTCTCAAAGTGACGCGTTGCCATCTGTGTATCGCTGTAGGTTGGATGAATGCGTCATGGCCGTTCACACAAATGTAGGGTGACCAGATTGTCCACATAAAAACAGGGGCCACGATGGGAGTTTGTGGAGAGAGTCAAATTGTGACTTTTTTCCACCCATGTTGAATGGTCAAAATTCAAATTTCATGTTTACAAAAGTCTAACATCAGTTAAATGGACCAATCAGCATTGAGGTGATAGAGGAATCGCCCATATATGGTCACTTTTGAAGCAGAAAATAAAGGGGGGGGAAATATTTCTCCTATTATTCCAAAACTACTTTAACAAGTGCTGAATTATGAACATAGTTTTCTACTAAATAAAGATACAAAGACATGGAGAGGAGCAAAGTGGTTCAACAGCCCATAATTACATAAATAACGGAGAATGCTAACGTGATGCTACATGCTAATTCTAGCTACGACTGCCGCTTTCTCGCTTCTACTGAACAGCCTGCTGTGAAAAAAACATCCATATGGACCCGATTTAGACTTGACTTCATTTATGTGTGATAAATACATTTATATTCCGCCAGAAAACGGCTAAAAAGAGTAAAAATTGTGTTTCCCACAAGATGCTTCCTTCCCCCTGGCAAGGCCACGTCCCCTTCTACGTGATGCCATCTGTATCTATTGGCGCAGTCACTATGGAAACGGTGGCTTTCACGTATACATGGCCAGAAGTCAGTAAGTTTCAGATGTACATATATAAAAAATAATGGTGGAAAAACAAGACACCTGGGCAGAGCTTGTGTAAAATCTGGGACAAATCAATGTTATTGGAGAAATCTACTGGGACATGGGACAGAAGGCTCAAAACTGGGATTGTCCCGGGTATTGTGGGACATCTGGTCACCCTAATGTGAAATGGTAGAAGATCAGATAGCCTATGTATCAGATTGAGGACCACATATGTGAGTGGCTTGGAAAAAATCAGATCTGTGTCGTTCAGACTGTTTAAGATCAGATCAGATACAGGTCGCACAGGAGCAAAACAATCGAATTCGGGTCACTCAGTACCTTTTAACCAAACTGTCCTGCTCACTGGTGGAAATGTGTGTCTTCGCAAACAAACTGTAGAGCTCTTGATATTACATGAACCGCTTTGTGAATGGGCCCGAAATGATTATTGTTATTTAAAAAGGAGCTTCAGTCGAGAACAAAAACAACAAGCATTTTTTTTATACGATTTATGAGAAACACCGCGTGATTGTAAATATCACTTTCATGGGATCAAAGTGGGGGAAGTCCAGTTGGATTTTTTTTTTTTTTTCTTCCTGCTTCTCTTTTTCGTACACGGTCGCGCGCACGTGTGAGAGAGCGCTGGTTGAACATAGCTCTTTCTGACGGAGTGCGAGGCAGTGTGTGGTGAATTCTAACATCCCCGTGCAGCTGGCTTTCACATGAGCATTTCACACTCTCATTCTTGCATTAATCCGTGCTCACTGGTGTGTGTGTGTTTTTTTCTTTTTTTTTGTTTCAATAAACTTCAATCTCAAACCTAATATATACAATACCTGCAGATCATTGAACGATAGATATAAAAAAATAAATAAGAAGAAGGTTTCCCCCCCCCCCCCACTTTTCTTTTTTTTCTGTTTAATGTTTGTGTATTGGACGCACAACTGAATGAAAATCAGTTTCTTTCCTACTTGGTGATTTCTGATATTTTGCGTGGAAAAGCTGACGTTTTTTTTCTTTTCGCTGTTTCCATCTCTTTCACTGTAGCATCATTTTGGTTGTAAGAAAATGATAGCATTGTGTAAAATCCCTGCCAACTGTAGGTATTTTATTTGTAAAGCCAGTAATGATAAATATTTTAAATGGTTATCAACATATTGCTTTTTTTTTTTTGCTTTTTTTTTCTTACTAGCTGCCCATCAGTCATTTTGACATTTCTTATTTATGAAAAAAAAAGTAAAATCACATTTGCTTCTTATAACGAAGGTGTATTTTTTATTATTATTTTATTGTTTTTTTGTTTTTTTCATTTCTTTTTTTGTTTGTTTTTGATAAATTAATGACCATGAGGCAATTATTTTTTTTGTTTTTTTTGTTGTTTTCTACATTTGCGATGCTGCTCATTTCTTCTCTTGTCGGCAGCGTCTACTCGTGTCACAATGCTTATTTTATTTCAAACCTGCATAATAATAAAAATGTTGAAAAGTTTGAACTTGTGCGCATTTATTTTCACATCAAACCTATACAGAACAAGTTAGATTTTCTTAGTGTAATCCCTGGAATCCTCACAACTTTTCAAAGTGCGGCAGATTGACCATTGTAGTCACGCTGTTATGAACAAACCAGGGTTCAACGCGGTGCTCATACAATTATATTTAACTCCTATGGCCTCAGCTAATTAGCCGTGGTGTTAGGAGGGCCAGATTGCCAGTAAAAGCGTCTCTTTAGAAATACACGAGCAGATGCAGAGACGACGTGTGCATCGCTCGGTGAAACTGGAGCATCGTAGGCGTCTAGTGAGAGATAAAGGCGATGTAACGTGCACACAACGCCAGGCACTCGTCCAAATTCCCCAATTTAGTCTGACTTTTGACAATTCCGGGAAATCAAACGACTGAAATCTACATCAGAATTGTTTTTTACTTACCGACGAACTAAAAGAGACTGATAATGCATTTAAAAGCCTTAACCAAAACCTGAACAGAGCACATTTTCTCCAGTTTGGCTTTACTCAAATCTAAAAGCTTAAAAGAAAACATCAACATAGCAACGAAAATATGACAAAAACGCTTCAAAAATGTGACAAAAAAAAGCAAAAAGTGATGGAAAAAAAAGCAATGGCCGCTGGTTGCACTCAATGGGCGCTGGCTGCTCTGCTTTATGACCACAACACTGGGGGCCGCCATTGCTGTAGTACCTCCATATCGCCACTAGGCCCCCCATTGAAAAGCATTGGAGTTTAGACACCTTAAAAACAACTTTAACGCCTGGTTTCAATTTTTCAACACTAGACAAGGCTAGATATTCCTCCTGAGATAACGCTGGGTTAATCACAATATATTGAAATACAGAATTTTGGAAATCTCGTACTTAATGAGGCTCGGACTGCTAGCATTGGAGCAGCGCGAGCTACACGTCACGCAAGGGCTGAGTCTACGGTGAAAGTTCCGCCCGTATGTTCTTTTTCGGAACATGCTTCGTCAGAGCTGGGGAGGGGGAGTCTGTAAATCCTCCATGAATTCCCCCACGACCGTGGTCATTATGGTAAACGGGGAGGAGTGAGCATAAGAGCATTCTTTTTTACAGTCTACGGTTGCACTGCTTTATGACTGCGACGTTAGGGGCCGTCATCGCTGTAGTGCAGGGGTGTCAAACTCACGAAATTTAGCTCCCACGGCGGGTCGCGGGCCACATATAATAGAGAACATTTTTCTAATAAAAGAAAATAAGCTGTGATTTGGTCAAAGCCCCAACTTGACTGCAGCTTCATTAATAACAACGGCTTACACTAGTATTGCACTGAATAAGCCTGTGTCACAAGTTCCTCAAAGTACTACAGTCATTATTCATTCACTCCACACTCAGTGGTGGTAAGTTGTTATTGAAGCCACAGCCGCCCTGGGGCCATTTACTACATGGCTATTTAAAAGCTCTTATTATGTCAGTGCCCACTGCTGGACACGTGTGGAACTCTTTTCTTTTTTTAAATTGTTTATGCCCCCCTAGTGGCTAGAATGAGCATTATGGTTGTTCTTTAAAAAAAATCATAACTCCGCACAGGAGTGGGCTCGAGACTTACTTCTTTCTTTTACATACTCAATTTATGCTCTACAGGGCAGGGACCGGATTAAATCATCTATGTTTGACACTCCTGCTGTGGTACCTACATATGTGGGAGGCAAAACAAGCCTGTTTCCCATTACTTAGCATTGCACTTTCCACACGAGTTAAGCCTGGTTTCAAATGTTTTGGAACTTTCTACAGCCAGATATTCCTCCTGTGATGATGCGGAGTTCTGTACAATGAAAGAAACCAGGCTGGTTTTCATAAGAAACATTTTAGAAATCTCGTATATTAATGAGGGCCGGACCTTGATTGACAGGGCGTTAGCATTAGAGCTAATGGTGCGGGCGCGGCTACGACTGAACTACGCACTCCACGAGGGACAAATCCACAGTGAAGATCCCGCCCTTATGCCCTTATTAGGAACATGCTCTGTCACAGCAGGGTAGGAGGAGTCTGTAAATCCGCCATGATTTCCCCCTCGAGCGTTGTTATTATAGCAAACGGGGAGGAGTGAGGAGACAGAGTATTAAGAAACTCTTGCCCCTAGAGGCCAAAAGCGCAACTGCAGGTGTCGTAGCAAGTTGCAATTTTTTTACTTTTAAATTGTCCGTGAGAGTAAATTCTACACTCACAGAAACGACAAAGGGAGAGAGGGATATTGTACATCCAATTATACAATGGAAATATTTTTTTCACTCAAACTTGTCTGTAAATACTGTTTAAAGTAACACTAGCCCCAGTTAGCTTTGCCTGTTAGCCTGTTAGCTTCTTCTTAGTGATTCCATTAGTGTGTACTGGTTGCTCCGGTCCGGTGGCAGCGAAGTTGCAATTGTGATTTTCTGGCCAGAGACACCAGGGGGAGATGAAAGACCCTCCAATCATCCCATTAACACTTGTATTACCCCCAGAGAGACTACGGAAAGGATTTATTAAGGTAAACAAGTTACTTAGTATTGCTTTAATATTATGTCTATGCAAAAAAGCAGCAAAAGAGCAGCAAAAACGTTCCGGAAAAGCAACAAAAAAACCTTCAAAAATATGACAAAAACACGGTAGCAATGTTCTAGGCGTTCGATTTCAAATGAGGCCCTACACTGTTGCTCTCCAGTCAAGAAACCTTTAGATCTGGGAAAAAGCCGAACTGGAGAAACTAGCCCTCTGTTCAGACGGGGCGGGTAAGAGGTTAAACACTGTCACTCTGGATAAAACCCCTCCATGTGGATTTAAGGGAACTTCGTGTTCGCTCTTTTGGAGACTTCCTGAACCCACAATCCAACCGCTCGTGCAGTGGTTCATACAAATCTTCAGGTTGCCAGAACGACTGGATCTGGACAAGAATGTTTCCTGTTCTTCTGCAAAAAAAAGCAATTTTGCAGGTGAAATACATACAGTCACATCCTAAAACAGCAACCATTTGGTCAAGCATTCCAGGTAAATAAAGGCAAAAACGGATGAGAGAAATGTGCGAGATGTCGGTAAAGATGTGTGTTTTTGGAGGCGTAACTGAATGCCGGTCTTTTAGTCTTTCTGCCTGACGCGCCGTGGCTTCAACGTCTCCAAACAACGTCTGTGTGGCCGTGGGTGAGACGATAAAAGCCACATCAGATAAAGAGACATTATAGCTCAGGTTGTCCCATGGATCTCTGTCGTGGAAGATATCGGCTGGATCTAAATGTATAGTAAACCGCTGCGGGCCCTTCCTGGACCCGTCCCACTGCACTCGGATGTCTTGTTTCGGTTGCAGCACGTGTGGCGATGAGTCTGTGGTGGAGCAGCAGCAGCAGCAGGAAACGTGGGCGGTTTTTAACAAGAAATGCCTTTTTGCTTTGTCTTCGCCATCAGTTGAGAGCTTTCTTTTTTTAGAACGTATCATGAAGTGCAGCACGGTGAGAGTTAGCGGTAGCGGTAAACAACGCATTGTCCATTTGTAACACAATGCAGCGTACAAATCGAGATAAAGGGGAGACACTACAGGCAAAACTTTATTTATTTTATTCTCAGGTTTTAGGCTGAATTGGTCTCTTAACATACAGCAAAAACTTTCACCTGGAAACAAAAAAAATACAGAATCTTCACAATAGCACGTTTGATTATTGCACTGATTCAATGTTTCTCCATAGATTTATTTGGTCCATTTTCTCCAAATGCATTTGTCTCACATTATCTCCACATATGTAACAACTGCAGACTTCAAAATTTCCAGCCTTAAACAATATATGGAGGGATTTAAGAGGGATTTTTTAACACTGTATCTAATTCCTAACCTGATTTATTGAGTTTTGAATTGCAAAAAAAACATGTCCATTTTTATTTCTAATTTTTTTTAAAGATTTCTCCACTAATAACCAGCTTAATTAACCTCTTAATCCCCATCTTAAAGGTACACTGCGTAACATTTTGGACTATACTGTTGCGGCAAAACAAAAACGGGCTCCTAATGACAGAAAATGCTGTTACTGCAGTGTGTAATAAAAGAATGGACTTGGATGAGCACCTGACCTGTTTGAATCGCAAAATCTACTGCCTTTCATCATATCTCCATGGAGACGAGCTGGAGACGTACCCACTCCCAGTAAAGTTTATAGTCATATCTTAGCAAGGGTGAGCCTCATAAATGTTTGTTTGTACATTTATGAGGTATTTTGTCTGTGATGAAAATATCTGTCATAAAATAAATGCTTGTATTTCAATGTTATTTATTGGGTAAAATTCTACGCGGTGTAGCTTTAACCGAGCATATTTTCTCCAATTCGGCTTTACCCGAATCTTAAAGCTTCTCAAAAGAAAGCAGCGAAAATGAGGTGCAAACAAGGATGAAAAAAAAGTGACAAAAATGCAACAAAAAAGGCGTCCATAAAGTGATGAAAAAACAAAAAAAAGGCACACAAAAAAAACGTAAGGAAAAATCTGAGTTTTGTAGGTCTTAGCTTTCAAATGAGCCATTAAACTGGCCTGTGCTGTAGGTCTTAAGCTCCAGTCAAGAAGCTTTTAGATTTGGGCAAAGCCAAACTGAAGAAAATGTGTTTGGTTAACAGTGGGGGTAAAAGCAGTACTAAAGCCCCCTGAAATTCAGATAAATTGAGTACATATGGTTATATTTGAGATTTAAAGCAGTACTAAGTAACTTATGCCCCTAGAGGCCATAAGCGCCACTGCAGGTGTCGTAGCAAGTTGCGTGTTTTTTTTACTCATTAATTTTCAGTGAGAGTAAATACTACACTGACAGAAAACACAAAGGGACAGAGGGATATTGTACATCCAATTACACAATGGAGATCATTTTTTTCACTCAAACCTGGCTGTAAATACTGTTTAAGTGGCGCTAGCCCACAGTTAGCTTTGCCCGTTAGCCTGTTAGCTTCTTCTTCGTGATTCCATTAGTGTGTATTGGGGCCTCCGACCCGGTGGCAGCGAAGATGCAATTGCAGTTTTCTGGCCTTAGACACCAGGGGGAGGTGAAAGACCCCCCAATCATCCCTTTAACACTTGTATTACCCCCAGAGGGACTACGGAAAGGATTTATTAAGGTAAACAAGTTACTTAGTATTGCTTTAAGACGGGGGTTTCAAACTCATTTTGGGTCGCGGGCCGAAATTAAGCTCCCACGGCGGGTCACAGAACGCATATAATAGAGAAAATGTATAATAATAAGCTGTGAATTGGTCAAAGCCCCAACTTAACTGTAGCTTCATTAATACACTTGTACTTACACTTGTATTGCACAAGCCTGTGTCACAAGTTCCTCAAAGTACTACATAGTCGTCATTATTTATTTACTCCACACTCTGTGGTGGTAAGCTGTTATTGAAGCCACAACCGTCCTGGGGCAGACTGTCCATTTACCACGTGGCTCTTTCCTTTTTTTACATTTAAGGCCCTCTAGTGGCGAGAATGAGCATTCTGCTTATTCTTAAAAAAAAAATCATAACTTCGGACAGGAGTGGCCTAGATACATACTTTTTTTTTACATACTCTGGGGCTGGATTAAAGGGGCTAGATGCAAGTTAGCCATTTTATACTCACTACTGCCACCTCTGGTCATACGTGTAACTGCACCTTCTATATTAAGCTCGTGCATGACGGCACTTCGGACCCGCATTAAAACCTTTTTGATTGACGGTGCAGGATTTTAGAGGCAGTTATGGTGAACGGGTCTGGGCTCATTCTACACATTAGGACATGGCTGGAACATGTAGGGGGAGGAAAATACTTAATTTTAACATTTTTAAACTCCGTATAGTCCCTTTAAATCTATGTTTGACACCCCTGCTTTAAGAGGTTAAACACTGAACACGTTTTCCTCTGAAAAGTGACTAATATATCAACAGAATAAAACCATGCACTTAAACCTGGCTCGATCCATTATCCAGATTTAACAAATATGGGAAATGTTGGGTACTTTTATTCATAAAAGTCCTTCTAGTATTTACATGCAAACATAAAATGACAGAACACTTCAATAATTTTTTTTCTACAGCACAAGTTTCAGATTGATTCACCTCCAGTGTCTCGTTTTAAAAAGGTAAATAGCTTTTCTAAACCTTACCTTAAACTCTGAAACCACTGAAGTTCAGCTTGTTCTGTTTTACTAGCTGTGGTTTCCAGCTATGAGAAGTTAGTGACATAACGTGCCGGTGGTTACATGTTATTTTCTGTTTTCTAAGAAAGGTAAGAGATGTTGCTTGAATTCCCCTCAACTCTAAGGGAAACTACCGGTGAGCAGACTTTTCAATAATGACAACAGATTATCCAGTGGGACTTTCACAATCCCTAAGCGATTTCATGAAGAGTGAAAAGTGCAGCTTGGGTTTCTCTCGTGCTTAGAAAAGATGAAGGAATCGCACGAGAAACGCTGCAATTAAAGAGGCAGACTGTGGGTTTCGTCTGAGATGTTAAAACCTATGAGATGGCATCACTCTGATAGACATTGTACATTTAAAGGTGCATTATGCAACTTTTTATGTGGAAGTAGTGTAGTGACCCAGTGATTATATGAATGGTCAGCATGGCGCCTTTACTTCTGATCACGGTGCTCTCTACAGGGCTAAAGGATCACTTGTTTTGTAGGTTTTTTGGTGAGAGGGTCCAGTCTGCAGTGTAAACCTTCCAAACAACTGATCCTGGAGCGTCTTAGAGACCAATGTGATGGAAAGTAAAGGCGCCATGCGGACCACTCATACAGCTGCTGGGTCAAACAAGGTCAAATACACACAAATACACACAATTTTTTCCTGCATAAAAAGATGCATAGTGCACCTTTAAGTAAGTTAAGTGTATTTGTATGGGGCCTTTCACAGATAAAAAACCCAAAGTGCTGTCCAGAACATAGGTGAATTAAAAACAAAAGAAGAAGAAACAAGCCAGTTACCACAGTTACCATAGTTACCGCCATGGAATTTTCAGTTGCTCCACCTCAATTTTAAACTATACAGGCGGCATCTCGTCATAGAAGGGGGCGTGGCCTCACCGAGGGGGAAAACAGAATCTTTTGGGAAACACAGCTTTTCACTCTTTTTATTCATTTTCTAAAATAAATCTAAACTTATTTATCACATACAAATAGAGTCAAGTGTGAATCGGACCCATATGGATATTTTCTCACAGCAGGTTGTTCTGTAGAAGCGAAAAAACGGCATACGTCACATGCTAATGCTAACATCATAGCTAGCGCTAGCCAAAGTAAGCATTAGCATAATGCTAGCATGCATCATCATGTTTGCGTGTATTTATGGGCTGTTGAACCACTTTGCTCCTCCCCATGTCTTTGTATCTTTATTTAGTAGAAAAACTATATTCATAATTCAGCATTTGTTACAGTAGTTTTTGAATAATTAGAGAAATTTTTGTTTTTTTTCAAAATTGTTTTCCCCTTAAAGTGATAGTCTGTAGGTTTGCAAAGTGAGGAGAGATAGAGTGACATTTGAAAGCGAACAATGAAATTCCTCCCTCTTCAACCAGATAGACCTTCTTGCAAAATGAGGAGATCAGGAATAGAATTTTCTACAGTAAACAGTCAAGCTCCTCCCCCTCCCTCCTGATTGGACAAGACAGGCTGGTTCAGAGGAAAAGCTCGTCTCATTGGTCAACACGGGAGGATTCTAGACTCTGATTAGCTGCTGAGGATCCAGGAAGGAAGGACTTCACAAAAAAATTATATACATATTATCACTTACTTTACATCAAAACGCAAAACGACCAGGTGGTTGATTTTGCACATTTTATAAAGTTTGTAAAACATGTAGACTTCCAGACTATCACTTTAACTGTTTTCAAACATGACCATATATGGGCGATTCCAGAGATGTGTCTGGATCTATAGATACAGACACATCTGGAATCGCCCATATGATCATTTTTGAAAACAGTTAAGGGGAAAACAATTTTGAAAAAATGAAAATGTTCTCTAATTATTCAAAACCTACTGTAACAAATGCTGAAATATGAACACAGTTTCTACTAAATAATGATACAATGACATGGGGAGGAGCAAAGTGGTTCAACAGCCCATAAATACATGAATAACGGAGAATGCTAACTTGATGCTACATGTTAGCATCGGGCTAATGCTAACGGTTAGCTAGTGCTCGCTACAACTGCCTTTTTTTCCACTTCTACTGAACAATCTGCTGTGAGAAAATATCCATATGGGCCCAATTTACACTTGACTTTATTTGTAAGTGATAAATAAGTTGATATTCCACCAGAAAATGGCAAAAAAGAGTGGAAAATTTTGTTTCTCTAAAGATTCTATTTTCCCCCTCGGCGAAGCCCCGCCCCCTTCTATGACGAGATGCCGTCTGTATCTATGGACTATTTAGAATGTTGTGATGTCACATGAACGTAACCTACTGGATTAAATCAAACATTAAAAGATAAATTACATGTACCTAATGTAATTGTGTGTTACCAACTTAAGTAATTTTGTAAGTAGTTTCAACAAAATACATTTTTTTTAGTTTAGATCCAGACTGTGGAACTCACGTGAACAGATTCAAGAGCATTTTCTCCAGTTCAGCTTTACCCAAATCTAAAAGCTTCTCGACTGGAGCTCACAGCCTATAGGCCAGAGTAACGCCTCATCTGAACACTTTGTTTCTGAAAATATGTGTAAGATCTGTGTGAGTAAAACACAACTCCCTGGTGGTGGATGCAGGTAACTGCTTAACGGAGTCTGGTCACTCTGTGTGAAATGTATATTGTTTATGTGTATCGTTGACCCTTTTATAAACTACACATGTGTTTTGTTAAATGTGTTGAAAATGAGCTGTTTTCCTGCAGCACTTACAACAATGTACAGTATATGGTTTGTGCTAATGTCATATCAAATAAATACATTTAAATAACAATCAATAATCAAATAAATCAAGTTCATTCTTAATTGTTCCCTGCATTAAAGCCATTCATCGTCACTTGTTTGTTCTGAACACGCGGTTACTCTGCAGTTTTCCGGACACATTTAAACAAGTGCTGGGTAAAGGTGTGAGGTCATGCCAGGGGCCCTAACCCACATCCAGCCGACTGAGAAGAAAAGCCACCACTCACTGACGGGCATGAGTCTGTGCTGCAAACGTGTGAGTCAGACTGAGAAGTGTGCACCAACAGGGGTTCTCAAACTGTGGTGCGTGGGTCTGTGGTACTCAGAAACAAACTGTTGCCACGTTACTGTCATCAGAAGAAGTGTTTTACCTGATCCCAGGAGGTCACAGACAATGCTCTGCAGGCGACAGCTGCAAAGTGAACCGAGCTGCACAAGAGGCCATGTTAGAAGACGAGGTTATTCAAATCATGAAACGGAAAACTCAAGACAATCATTGGTCATAATCAGCTTACAGTTTTGATGAAATTGTTCTTCTTCTAGTGATTTTATCATACAGTACTTTTTATTTCTACTTGAGAGTAAAATTATCATTAAGTATCTGGTGGTAGAGTTGCCAAAAGTAAGAGTAACGTTAAAACCATTTTACTCAAGTACAATTATTTCTCAAGTACAACAAGTTATTTTGTAATTTATGACAAAATTTCATTTGTCATTTTGTCATAAATTACACAATAACAAATCATGAACGTTTTCAAACACAAAAACAAATCATTATGAAGAGTCAAGCAGTGTTAATTTTGACAACATATTTTAGTTTAGTTTTAGTCTTTTGACTAAAATGTAATATAATTTCAGTCGAGATTTAGTCAAAAAAACCTTTTCAATTTTAGTCTAGATTTAGTCGACTAAAATTGCATGTCAATTTAGTCGACTAAAATTAAGACTAATTTAGTCGACTTAGCATTTAGAATATTCATTATAATCATATTTAATCGTGGTCCTCGACTTAATGGAGCTGCTTCCACATGAATAAAGCTCAGACCTGTTCATTTGGCAGTGAATCTACATGATCTGAGGCTCTTTCACAGTGTCAATAGAAGTTCGGATGATTTTAGTCTCTCCTTTTAATTTTTATTTAGTCTTATTTTAGTCGACTAAAATATCTGGACATTTTAGTCATAGTTTTAGTCTCATGAGAAACTTTTCATTTAGTTTTAGTCCAATTTTAGTCGGCAAAAATATCACTTTGACTAAAATTATTTTAGTCGACAAAATCAACACTGGAGTCAAGTAAACAAAACACAAAATACATCTTTGTAACATGTCAAAATTAGTATTTGTCACTTTATTTTTATTTATTTTTTGTTTAACCAAGAAAGTCCCACTATAGGAGTAGAACCTCTTTTACAAGTGGTCGTCATATAATATCATGAAAAAGTGGATTAACTTCTGTTATTCAACTTAAAATGTGAAACTAATATATGTATATATTCTGATTTTTAATTTGGGGTTTAAACAAGCTAAGCCATAATCATCCAAAGTATAACAAATGAAGGCTAAACATATGTCACTTTGCATGTAATGAGTTTACCATATATTAGTTTCAATGCACTCTTTCATGATATTCTCATTATATGACGAGCACCTGTATATGTTTTTAGTGGTAGAGGAAACCAGAGTCCACAGACAAACTGCTGTGCCACCGTGCCACCTAAAAAGATACTCACAGTGTCACCGACCACCGTCACTGTTTGTTTACTCAACAGGTACAGTTACTTCAAAAAGTACATGTGCTAAATGTATGAGTACTACCCCCCCTCTGCTCTTACTTAAGAATAATTGTTACTTTTTCCAGTGTTGAGTAAATATTTAAATGGAAATGCCTCATTTTGATCTATAAAACAAATGTAGTTTGTCTCGTGCACTTTATCTTTAGGATTTTTTTTTTCTCATTTATTTTGATGACGTTTTCTTGGATTTTTTGTTGGAAATATATATTTACTTGAGTCATTGTTTGGGTTTTACTTCTACTTAAGTCAAATGATTTGAAAGCAACGTTCACTATTACTTGACTAAATATTTTGGCTACTCTACCCAGCTCTGGTTAAATGAGGAATGGCGTTAGATTAAACCCATAGATATAGTAAACAAGAGATCGATGATTATCTATTCAGCCCCATTCATTGTAATGGTCCCGAGCCTGTGCCTAAAAAGGGCAAAAAGGCGGCTCCTCATTGCTGTCAATCAGGCTTTGGAGCTTCCACTTTTTAGTGCTGATGTACAAAAACCAGCCCAGTGTTGTCACATGGATCATAGCGATTTCTAGAAAAAGAAAAACTCTTTGGAGCCAGGCTTTTAAGCAGTGCTAGGGAAGGTCAAAGTGCTCATTGAAACGCCCATTGATTAAACCTCATATAAAAGTGAACTATATTCATTAAGAAAACAGATAAACCGTGTCAGTTTATAGTGTAAAAACGTGTAATTCTTGTGCATTGGATTTGATAAAGAAATGCCACTACTCGCGACAGTCATTTTAGCTGTTTGTAAACCCGTGCAGCTGCTCCGTCGCCCACACACGCTCCACCTTAGATCCACTGATAATTGCACATTGGAGAGAGTGTTACAGAGAAAGCCTTGTGTGTGTGAGCATAATAAGGGCCCGGTCCAGATGTTCGGGATTACGGACCTTGTTATGAAAATACAATGTAATTACATGGGGACGCTCGGTATTCGGCGCAGTCATGCTCTCGGTATGCGCACTATGTAAAGCGGCAGATTGGACGAGGATTGGAGCGATGAGAGTAGTAAGTGTAACAGACCGGCGTGTATAAGAGGAAGACATTTGGGGAGTGAAGGTTCATGTTGGGAAAATGTGCGCCAAGCAAGCAAGCTGTGAAAAGTACAGCTCCGCCAGAGTAACCTGACAATATAGGGTTTTTTCTTTATTATTAGAGAAATGGAAAAGCTCGTAACCCCCGCCTTAACCGAGCACGTCTTCTCCATGTTCAGCTTTCCCCAAATCTAAAAGCTTCTCAACTGGAGGGCTCACAGTACGCCTCATCTGAAAACCAGGACTGTGTTGTTGCCACGCCGGCACTTTTATGTTGCCTTTTTGCCATGTTTTTGTCGCATTTTTGTCACTTTTGTCATTTTTTTTTTCACTTTTGTGTCATTTTTTTTGTCATTTTTCTGTCACTTTTGTGTCTGGTTTTGGTCACTTTTTTGTTACATTTTTGTCACTTTTTGTCAAGTTTCTTGCCATGTTTTTGTCGCATTTTTGTCATTTTTGTGTCATTGTTTTTGTCACTTTGGAGTCCGTTTTTTGCACGTTTCTTGTCACTTTTTGTAGTTTTTTTTCTCACTTTTGTGTCATTGTTTTGTCACTTTTTTTGTCATTTTTTTGTCACTTTTTTGTCATTTTTTTGTCACTTTTGTGTCTGGTTATGGTCACTTTTTTTGCTACATTTTTGTCACTTTTTGTCAAGTTTGTTCACATGTTTTTGTCGCATTTTTGTGTCATTTTTTTGTCACTTTGGAGTCATTTTTTTGTCACTTTTGTGTCCAGTTTTTTGTCACTTTTTTGTCCAGTTATGGTCACTTTTTTTTGCTACATTTTTGTCACTTTTTGTCAAGTTTCTTGCCATGTTTTTGTCACTTTTTTGTTGCGTTTTTGTCACATTGTTATCACTTTTTTGTTCGATTTTTGTCACTGTTTTGTCACGTTTTTGCCATGTTTTTGTCGCATTTTTGTCACTTTTTTTTCTTTTTTTTCACTTTGTGTCCCATTTTGTCACTTTTATGTCACTTTTTTGATCCTTTTTTGTAACTTTTATGTCTGTTTTGTCACATTTTGTCACATTTTTGCAGCTTTTTTATCATGTTTTTGTTGCATTCTACAACATTTTCGTCACTCATTTGTTGTGTTTTTGCGTTTTCATCCTCGTCTTGTTTTTGCTGCTGTTTAGACACTTGTTTTCTCGAAGCTTTTAGAAGAATCCAAACTAGAGAAATGTGCTCGGTTCCGGTGGGAGTTAAGAGGTTAAATTTCCATTCCTTCTTTATGTCTCGTCACAGTTTTCCTCGTCTAAACTTCATTCAAACAAAGCTCGTGTTCTGTTTTTGCATCGTGTTTGCCGTGAATGATGCTCTGGAAAGAAAGAAGAGAAAGTTTTAGAAATCATGCCTGAAACATGAATCGTGCCCGAGGTTCATGTTGAAGCTTTCGTTTGGCTAAACAGGGTTGACTTTCTGCAAGAGATGAGTCACGTTTTTCCAGAAATAAGAAATTCACAATCAAATCCCCATGCCTTCCTTCATACAGTCTCATCCTGCTATAATGTTTAAGATAAATGAATCGAGTTACTTCATAAGGATTCTTCCCTCACTACATGACATAAAAACAGCTTTGGATTGAAATTCCTGTTGTTTTTGTTTGTTTAGTTTTGATTTGATCGTCGCCGTCTTTAACCATCTCCATATTTACTCCTGAAACGCACCGTGCTCCCGGGGGGGACATCTGTTTTGTCAGGTGCCTCTACATTTATTGCCATCGAATAAGGCATTATTTTCTTTTATTTTCTCCAACACTATCTCTCTTTCAGGTAATCACTGTCTCGATCACAACACGGCGTTTTCAATCAGGCGTCTTGCTTTTAAAGAAACTCACTCCATTTGTCTGGAACGGCTGAAAAGAGTAAATTGAATCGACTTCGCCCCGACCACATCTGGGAAAGTCGCTGATGAAAATGTGGAGGTTTACATATGTATTATTGTATTGTGTTTTTTCCCCCCACTGGGACTCACATGGTTTGTGATAACTTTAGCTCAGGTCAGGCTGACTTTCGCTGTTGTTTGGTTCACCGGTGTGTTTGCTCGATCGACTCAAACCCGCAAAGCTCATTGTTGGGTCTTTCTCGCCAGGAGATGAGGCGACAGATGTGACAGAATCTTCTTCATTAGCTTGCCCTCGCCGTGTCATAGGTTGCCTCTAATGGATCCCTGAATGCCGCGTTGATGACCCCCATTACGCCCTATGGCCAGAGCAGCGTTAATAAAGGTGATTTGATCAAAACAAGTGAAAGACTGAGAAAATGTGAGATTTCATGACACAAATTAGGGTTAACCTTAAAGAAGAACAAAGTAACGTGTTTACCTTAAGAAATCCTTTCCTTAGTCCCTCTGGGGTTATAATACAAGTGTTAATGGGATGATTGGGGGGGGTCTTTCATCTCCCCCCGGTGTCTCTGTCTCTGCAACTTTCCTGCAACTTAACTGGCACTGGGTCGGAGGTGCAATACACACTAATAGAATCACAAAGAAGAAGCTAACAGGCTAACAGCGGGCTAGCGCCACTTAAAAAAGTATTTACAGCCAAGTTTGAGTGACAAAATAATCTCCATTGTGTAATTGGATGCATAATCTCAAAAATTTAAAGTAAAAAGACGCAACATGCTACGACACCTGCAGTGGCGCTTATGGCCTCCAGGGGCATGAGTTACTTAGTTCTTCTTTAAGGTTAGGGTTTATTTAATTTGGCCCCTGCTGGGGGGGAAAAAGTATCTAGCCCATTCCTGTGCAGAGTTATGAATTTTTAAAGAATCACCATAATGCTCATTCTTGCCACTAGGGGCATTAATTTTTTTCTTTAAAAAGGAAAGAGTTCCACACGTGCCCAGCAGAGGGCAATGACATAATAAGAGCTCAGGATATGAACACATTATATAGCCATGTGGTAAATTGACAGTTTGCCCCAGGGCAGCTGTGGCTTCAATAACAGCTTACCACCACCTAGTGTGGAGTGAATGAATAATGACGACTATGTAGTACTTTGAGGAACTTGTGACACAGGCTTGTAAAGTGCAATAAAAGTTTCTCATATAATAGAGAAACTTTTTCCAATAAATGAATAATAATAAGCTGTGATTTGGTCAACGTACCAACTTGACTGTAGCTTCTATATTAAAGGAATAGGCCACCGTTTTTACATACTGAGATATGTTCTTACCTTAGCTTTGACGAGTTCTTTAGGACCTGTCTGATCTTCACCCGTGCCCTCAGTCACGTAAACACAGCGCAGACGGCGTTAGCATTTAGCCTCTCCTCCTCTCCTCTATAGCTCCAAAACAGGTCAAGATAGAAGCTACCAAGCTCTTCCACGTTTTCCCTATTTAAATATGGTTACGCAAAGTGTTACACTACAAAGTATAATACACAAAATTAAACAATGTGGATTTTCTATGCGGATAAAAGGAGGAACTATATTGTAAGGCGTAAAAACACCAGGAGTAATTTGGCATCCGCACAGTAAAGTGAAGATTATTGCTAACGCCGTCTGCGCTGTGTTTACGTGACTGAAGGCACGGGTGAAGATCAGACAGGTCCTAAAGAACTCGTCAAAGCTAAGGTAAGAATATATCTCAGTATGTAAAAACGGTGGCCTATTCCTTTATTATAGAAGCTACAGTCAAGTTGGTACGTTGACCAAATCACAGCTTATTATTATTAATTTATTGGAAAAAGTTTCTTTATTATATGAGACCCACGACCCGCCGTGGGAGCTGAATTTCGGCCCGTGACCCAAAATGAGACCTGAGCAGACTGTCTTGCACAGGGGTGTCCAGACCTTTTTCATTGAAC
Source organism: Gobius niger (assembly GCF_951799975.1). Lineage (NCBI taxonomy): Eukaryota > Metazoa > Chordata > Actinopteri > Gobiiformes > Gobiidae > Gobius > Gobius niger. The sequence continues at coordinate 8,109,144 of NC_136871.1, read as the reverse complement.
ATGTTGAGGTTTATCTGGCATTGAGGGCCACACACTGGTGGTCAATGCAGTGAAACATTCAGCTGGGTGCACAGGCCTGGAAGCTCAGAATAATCGTTCTGAATAATAAAAAAAAAATCAGTAAAAAGCAACATCTGGCAATTCAATAACAAGTTGAATTGAGATCCACCAAAAATTTGCCTTTGCCTCACACTTTGGGCAACACTGATCTAGCACGAACCTTGGGGTCATTTACCAAGTGTTTGCTCATGTGCAAAACGAGCAGTCCGTGCAAAAGTGAAGCAGCAACAGAGTCTTTTGTGCATTTTTTTTTACTCATGCAGCATTCTCTCATTTACATGCAGCATCAGACTTGGGGCCCTAACTCTGCTATACAGGATGTTTCAAATGGTAACACTTAAGAAAGCATATTCTATTTTTCATCTTGCACCACCTGTGTTGCGGACAAAGTAGCTGAAGTAAAAGTCTGGACTGTTTCCTTGAATGTCTCACCCCACACTCCATCCCCATGTTACACTCCTGACTGTGTGGGGAAAAAACATTTGCACATTTTTTCTCCGATGAGCAATTTTAATTTGAAATCCCTTTAAAATCGCCACGGCAGCAGAAGCCAATCTCTCCAATCCAGTGCTCAATGTGAACCATAAATTCCTATTAGACTCACCGCGCCTGCATGTTTCATTTGTGACTTAGATTGCGTTTGTTAAGCTTGTTCTCGGTCCTCATGTTTTCTTTCTCACTCCCACATGAACGAGATCGCTGCAGGCTTCACTGTGAAGGGGGGAAAAAATGGTTTCCACTCATTTCTAAGTGCATAAAACATTATTGTTTCCGGCAGAGAGTGCGTGGACTGATGTGTTGCAGGTTGAAGCCACACTACATCGCATTTCTGTTAATAAATAAAATACAAGCGTTTATTTCTCCTGGTGAAAAGTACCTCAATAACATGTGTTTGCTTGTCTCTCCTCAGACATGAACATGTAACTCGGCCATTGACCCATTGTACATCAACAAGCCAAAGAATAAAAAAGAATGAATTAAAACCCATAGAAAGAGACAAGTCATTCCACGAACAGTTTTAAAACCCTGCTGTAGTAACATTGATCCAGTGGAGCAACAGAAGCGTTTTGAGTATCACTGGCATGTTTGTTTGTATTTTGACTTTTACCTATAAATATTGCAAACTGGATAGACTCAGAAATAAGAGAGATATTTGGGCCATCAAACCCCGGCTGTAGACATCGATTTATGGATTATAGTTAGTATGGATGTGTAGGTTAGAGTTCGGGATGTCTTCCCCCGGAGCCTGGACACTGGTGGTGGTATGGGAGGCCGGTGAAGGATGTAGCACAGTGAAGCCGCAGACAGAAGAAGCAGTGAAGGGGTGGAGGTGGGTCGCAGCACAGCTGGGAAGCTGACGAGCCATGAACGCTGGAGCTTAAATGCAGAATCGCGGTCGATGATTGGCTGCGAAAAAGGTGAGGCTCTTCACTCACTGGAAAACATGTAATCTTGTCTTAGACATAAATGACTTAAAGGGACTATGCGTAGTTTGAAAATGTTAAAATGAAGTACTTTCCTCCCCCTACATGTTCCAGCCATGTCCTAATGTGTAGAATGAGCCCAGACGTATTCACCTCAACTGCCTCTAAAATCCTGCACTATCACTCAAAAAGGTGTTAATTCGTCATGCACAAGCTTAATATAAAACTTGCAGTTATGTGTAAGCCCTGAGGTGGCAGTAGTGAGTATAAAAATGACCAACTTTAATCTAGTCCCTTTAAAAGTAATTGAATTATCAGAACTTGTTGAAATAAGGTTGCCAATGGAATTACACAGATTTTCATATCTTTGACTTTTTGTGTTATTCTAAGCAAATTAATGCTTGTTCCATTGGTAATCTTATTTCACTGAAAGTCTTATTTCAAGCACATTTCAAGCCATTTTTCTAGGATAAGATGGCATTTTTCCAATGCTGAGGTGAAGGTGTGACCCTCACAGACGTGATCATTAGCTGGAGGTTGAATGAGTCTTCCAGGGTGAATTGGCTGCTTTTCTGTTCAAAAGCAGCCAATCAAATCTTGAAAAGGCTTCAACCTTTCAACCCAGTAGACATCAATGTATATGAAAGTCAGTATGGATGAATGTCTTCCCCCTGAGCCTGGACACTGGTGGTGGTATAGGAGACCTGGGAAGGAAGCAGCAGGGAGAAGCCGTGGGCGGAAGAGGTGGAGACGGGGCCGAGGTGGGTCGCAACACAGCTGGAGGTGAAATTAGTCTACCAGGTTGAATTAACGCCTAAGCTTCATTTTACACCGATCCAGTCACAGAGCACATAGTCACGACATAAACTGAAATATCACAAGTAAAATATTTTCTTAAAACACTAGCTGTTGTCGGGATTAAGGGATATTTAGCAGTGTGGCCGATTTTAGTGCTGAAATGCATCAAGTGGCAATGTCTAGATTATAACACCACTCCATAACATCAAATAGAAGATAAAACAAAACAAAAATACAACATAGTCCATTATACAGTAAAACAAGCTGGATATAAATGAAAATCCTTCTCTTCTTAATTGAATCCCGTCTTTGCTGTGATATTTCTTTGCTTGTTTTTGGCACTCTCCATCTGTTCATCCATGACTATTAATAAGCCATTGAGACTGAAACGTGGCAAACAATTTCTAGCAACTGTTTCTCACCTTGTTTCTTTCCTTTTTTTCTTTCCTTCCCCTCATTTGGATTGTCATGGAAATCATCAGAGGTGCCAAAGCACAGACAAAAGAAGGGGCGCGCAAACGCATCACCTGAGCCAAAAAGAACAGGCGTAAGGACTAATTACAATGAGGACAATTAAGACGGTGCACGTTCATTGTCAGGGCGGCATATGTTCGCGGATAGTGCAGGATGATGTCAGTATGATATGGTCGTGTTGTTGCGGACAAATGTAGTTAACCCCAGTACGAGCAGGGGCAAGAAAACAATTGTTTTTATGGATACTTCATTAAATGTGTACGACTGTTCTGAGAGGACGGATGATTTCTATTGTTCAAGACTGTCAGATGGCCAAAGAGCGTCCTTTTATTATCATTTTACTTAGAGGGTTGATGGGTAAGATGAGAAGAAAAGTGTACCTCATATTTTGCCTGTTTATTTAGGACAATGTTGATGTGCTGAATCCAAAATCACATTGGTTTGGCACAATCAGGTCAATTCTTTTACCAAATGTTGCCAAAGGGTATTGTCTTCATAATGTCTTCCCTCCTGGAGTCTGTCCACAGTTAGGGGGACTGGTTGGGGCTGGTTGCAACATCATTTGTGCATATATAGAAGCGTGTGTTGCTGACAATTTATGAAAGCTATAAACATGCACTTTTAGAATTTGATACAAAAGTTCACTTCTTAGAAATGCCACAAAGTACGACAGGATTTCTTTTCAAACCAGACACTTGGCTGGAGCTGGTTGTAACATCCTTGGTTACCGTATTTCCCGGACTATAAGTCGCACTTTCTTTCATAGTTTGGCAGGGGGTGCGTCTTAAACTCCGGAGCAACTAATATGTGATTTCCCCCCCCCCCTTTTTTAAATTCAAATATATAATTTCACATGCAGCTAGAGGGCACTGCAGGCTAATTGAGCAGCAGAAAGAAAGTTTGGAGTGAGTGAGAAGCGGAGGTTACTCTTAGAGAAGAAACAAAACAAAGATAATCACGGGCTAAGAGCTTGAGGAACGAGTTCGCAAATGAGAGCTTGAAAAACGTGCTGCCGGGAGAGGCTTGTCGACGGTGCAGTTACGCCTCCGTGCTCAGGTAGTTGCCATGGCGATTGTTCAAAAGTGACACCGAGGATGAAGAGTTCAATGGATTTGGTGATTTGGAGTGAGATCGAGAGTTTGGTATGTTCTTTATGCTATTTGAACTGTTTATGTGACGTACCAGACACCTATTTAGTTGTTTTTGCTTCATGTAGCTAACCATCAATGTGCTACATTAGCATAACGCACGCCTATTCTGTTGTTTTTTTATTCATTAAGCATTTTTGGCTCGTTATTCACCTTATTCCGGAAGTTCGCGTGGGCGCCGCCATGAATTGTGCCTGCCACCATGAATTGTGCCCGCCCCTTTTCTCCTATCTGTTAACATGGGACCGGAGAAGTCCAGATAAAATCAGTTACTACACGAAAACAAAGCCGTTTTTAGGCCGTGCAGAGAAACGGTGCAGAGTTGACATGTTGGTTCAAATGAACATTGAACATTATACACAAATCAATCTACTGAACATCAGATTTGAGCGCCGAACATTTCCCCTTGTTCTCCGTTTAAATGAATGGGCTTCACGCTCGACCGGAAGTGTCAATACACCGGAAGTGCCGAGACAAAGCAAAAAGAGGCAAAAGTGGGTCCAGAAAATATGGTACTGCAGGTGAACAGGGATTTTTTTTTTAATTTACAGATATCAATTTGAAACCTTTGCTGTAGATTACTGGCATAAATATGAGGGGGAAAAAATATTGCAAGTTTTCTGTCATTTTGTGTTTTCATTTAAAAAGAAGGTGTTTTATGCCTAAAAGTGCCCAAATGTTTCATCTTTTTGGTGACAAAATCTGAATAACGCATTGAGCTACATTCAAATTGACATTTTTATTTGATTGATATGTGGGATACAAAGACTTTTTTGGGTTAGGGATGTCTTGTATTAGCTTTAAAATAAACTGTGTTTTAGTGGAAAAAATTTTTTTTTTGACATTCAAAACACAATAAATCAAGTTAGGAATTAAATATTAAAAAATCCCTCTGATAAAATCTCCAAAATATTGTTCAGTCCAAGTCTTTTGGTGGGGAGATATTGTCGCCACAATGAGAGAAAAAGGTATTTTTAGAAAAAGGCTCTTGTGGCCCAAAAGCTGAAAACTAAGCATTTTTGTTTTGCCTGAACTGAACTTCAGAGCGTAAAAATCTTGTTTCTCAGGGAGAAACAGTCATTGGAAAATCCACTTAGCGCAAAAACATGACCTGACACAGGAAAATAGATGTAATTTTCAGATTCTGCATTGCAAAAGACACCTTTTTGTTTAGACACCTCACCTCACTTTTTGTAACCCAGTGTTGCCTACTTAAGCAATCTGACGTCAGTATCACAGTGTTTTAGCAAAGGCTAATTCGCAACAACCGTCCCTAGAAAGGCTTTTAACAGTTCAGAATACTGTCATGGAATAATACTGATTCATAAGCTACAATAAATACAGTTCATGTCAAAAAGCCAAATAAGACAGGACATGTACACGCATTCTCCCAAACAGATGAGGTGTAGGAGAAACAGATATTGTCCTATTCAGACTGTATATTAATGACATGCAGGGAATTTAAAATAAAACTAGCTCATACTTGGGTAAACAAAACAAAAGGAATGCTAAGAGCTCTACACTCCAAAGTGTGTCCGTCATGCCATGTTTGATATGTTTTATTTCATATCAAAGCCAAAAAAGAGGACGTCTGTGTTGATTGCAAAATGAAAAGAGAGAAATGTAAAAAGTAATCAAGTCCTCCCCTCTCCTCCTGATTAGACCTGGAAGCCACACAGTCATAGATATGAAAAGGGGAAGCGGCATTCGATCCTGACGCAACAGCTAGGATATAGGCTAGTCCTTTAGCCTGCTCAATGTAGTTTTCCTATAGCCATTAGCATCAGCCACCAAACATCACACATTATGAACGATCCAGATGTTTTCAGCTGTTGTCAACGCATCAACCACATCTCAGTGATGTTAAAGCCTAATTTAAAATCATAAATGAATGTACAGACCCTTGGAGATTTTACTTTAGATAAGCATTAGCGTAGAAAAGTGGCCTCTCAGCGAAATGAAATCATATCTCATATCACATCATATTCTGCTACGTTTTTGCGTATGTGGCGTGGGATGCACATCCAGTGCCCACGAAACATCATCTTATAATATGATAATAATAAAGAATCCACAGAAATGCTAAAAATCGCAGTAAAGTCAAAGTGCTCCTAAAGTATTATTACGCTACACAATATACAATATAGACTATACTATTGTGTAACTCCTCACGTAACTGTATTCAACTAGGGAAAATGTGGAACGGCTTGGTCGCTTCTAACTTCACCCCCCCTTTGGCCCCATAGAGGAGAGGAGGAGAGGCTGCAACAACATGTTTGGTGTTTTTGCGTGACTGAGCGCACGCGTAAAGACCAGACAGTTACGCATCAACTCGTCTAATCTCAGGTAAGAACATATCTCAGAATGCAAAAACGGTGGCTTGTTCCTTTAAAGGGACTATACAGAGTTTAAAAATGTACTACATGTTCCAGCACGTAAAAGATTTCAACATCTCTAACCCTAGTGTCTTACAAAATGAACCCAAAAGTGAAACTGTAACACGAGTAGACACAATGAACATTATGAAGTTAATGTCCTAATGTGTAGAATGAGTCCAGACCTGTTCACCACATCTGCCTCTAAAATCCTGCACTGTCACTCAAAACGTTGTTACTTCGGGTCCGAATTCTCGTCATGCACGAGCTTAAAGGAATAGGCCACCGTTTTTATATACTAAGATATGTTCTTACCTCACTTTAGTCGAGTTAATATATCCCCGTCTGGTCATTGTCCGCGCGCTCTGTCACGCAAACGGAGCACATACGCAGCCTCTCCCATATGTGACATAGCTCCGAAAAAGCTCACGATAGAAGCTACCAAGCTCTTCCACGTGTTCCCTATTTAAATAAAGTTACGTGAAGTGTTTTCATGCGAAGTATATTTACACAGAAATGTAACGTGTCGATTTTATAAGCAAATAAAAAGGGGGACTATATTGTGAGGCGTAATGATACGAGGAGTAAAACGTCCGCGCAGTAACTCCTAAAGGTTATTGACGGAAGTGAGCGGGGGAAGTCTTTAGGAGTTACTACGCGGACGCTGTGCTCCTCGTATCATTACGCCTCACAATATAGTCCCCCTTTTTATTTGCTTATAAAATCGACACGTTACATTTCTGTGTAAATATACTTCGCATGAAAACACTTCACGTAACTTTATTTAAATAGGGAACACGTGGAAGAGCTTGGTAGCCTCTATCGTGAGCTTTTTCGGAGCTATGTCACATATGGGAGAGGCTGCGTATGTGCTCCGTTTGCGTGACAGAGCGCACGGACAATGACCAGACGGGGATATATTAACTCGACTAAAGTGAGGTAAGAACATATCTTAGTATATAAAAACGGTGGCCTATTCCTTTAATGTAGAAGGTGCAGTTACATGTATGACCTGAGGTGGCAGTAGTGAGTATAAAATGGCCAACCTGCATCTAGTCCCTTTAAATCAATAGGGCAGAGTCAATTATATGCAATTTATTACATATGTAAAACATTGAAACTTACAGACTATCACTTTAAAAGGCCTATCATTCATCTTTTTTCGTAGAAATTGTAAAAGCTAAGTTGTAAACATTTTGCATTTTCGTTTTGCATCACCTGAATCATTTTCGAGATTTCTTAATAAGCATGCCGTACACGATTTGCCAAAGTGGAGCCCGCCCGAAGTGTGGACCCCGGAACAATTAGGTTGGCCCGCCAGAGAGTGACCTACTTTAGCGCCGCATCTGGTTCATACTAACTCTCTCCCATTCATTCTCAATGGCACATATAGATGCAGTACACTTTTTAGCCACCAGCGTCAAATTGGGGGTGCTGTTTCACTCCTTTCGCAAAGTTTAGGAAACACTGTTCTGGTGTCTTGGTATTTGTCAGTCATTGAGCGTCGCAGCATCAACTTTCCCATTTTTCCAAATTTTATAGCAAAGGTCGTTGACATCTATGACGTATAAAAGAATTTATGCTGAACTGACACTTTCAAATTGGTCTCATATGGCATTTTCTTTGACTTAAAGAAATGAATGAGGTAAAGTCACAGTAGGTCAGGGGTCACCAACGTGGTGCCCGCGGGCACGCAGGGGCCCTTTGGGGCATGTCCAGTAGCCCTTTGACTTTTTCTAAAGTGTAAAACACTTCATTTTCTTGAATCTATTTCTTAAAATTACAGTTATTTCGGTTCGTGTGACTCAGTATGAGTTTAAAATAAAGCTATTTTAATATGATATGGGGTCAATATCCTATAGTGAACAGTGTACGTTTAAGTCTTTAGGATTTGTTTTTAACTGGTAGCCCTCGAACAACTTAATGCTCTTAAAGTAGCCCTCAGCTGAAATAAGGTTGGTGACCCCTGCTGTAGGTAGTGCAGGTACAGGTGGTGTTGTTGCACTATATTGCTACAATAATTGATTTAGTTCTACTAAAATTTGGCTTTTGTAGCATACTATTTGCATAGATAGAATTAAATGCAAATGTATACCAAAAAAGAAAATACAGTATTATTATTTGCAGTTATATGTGTTAAAAAATTTGGGCCCCCCGCATTAGATCAACAGTGCATCCAATAAATGTTATCGATTTACGCGGGCCAAATTATATCCATAATCACAATAATATAGGAATGTGTGCTGTATACATTATGTGAAATAGATGTGATTTCCCTCCTTAAACGTTTACCATTGCTCTCCCCTTGTTTAGTGCGTAAAAGCCGCCTGTCAGATTTGATGCAGCGTTGCTTCGGCAGCCCTCAGTGATCATAACAATCCTCTCCTCGTTTTAACCCCGCGTGTTGACATCCACAGTCCCCCCCCCGCCCGAACAAGGAACTCCGGCCTGCGCTCAGTATTCCGATCACACGCCCCTCTCCTTCAGTATTACACGTCTACTTTAAAATTCATAACTACATTTGGAAAGAATAAAAAGGCTGCCCTGATGGAATATTTCCAAGGAGCTTACTTGAGCGAAAACACAATTCGCTCTGGCATATTTAATAACCCTCGTACCTTTACTGTGCAGGTCTTTTTAGGCATACAGTACAGTCACAGCAACATTTAAAACACTAGAAAAACCCAGAGCTTTGCCACAGCATGAAATGAGTTGTTATAATTCCTGCCTCTAGGAGAAAAAAAAAAAAAAAGTGGTGGAATTCAAGGATTGTCAAAGTTAGCAAGAGTCGGCTTAGTTCAAGTCTCATTTCGTGCCCCCTTTTTTTTTTTTTTTTTTTTTGTCGTCTTCCTTTCCTTCTGCCTATGGGCCATTTTGAATTGAATCAAACAGCCCAGATTGATTAAGCCACGAACGAATGACTTTCCAATGACACCGGATTCGGAATTAGCTGCGCCCACATCCCTGGGTACATATTTGACATGCTTATCGAGGAGAAAGAAGGTGAGAGGGAGACACTTTGCTACAGCGCTCTGCCTTTTGTTCTTCTCCGTGCACTGCGTTGTTTGTGGAGCGAACGTTTCTTAAAAAGAGAGACAGAGAGAGTGAGAAAGTTATCTGTTTTGGTTTAATGGATTGGGCACAGCGGTTTCTTTGTGGGGGCCTTAAACAAAATGGGAGTCGAACGGTGTGGCACCTCACTCAATAAATACATTCAAGATAATACGGTCATGAAAATATCTCATGGCGGTTGGTAAACATAATCATAAAAAGGAGAAAAAAATGAAACTTTGCTTGGAGTGGGGCTCTATGCTTTGTTCAAAATGGCTCTTGTCATTCAAAAACATCCGGTTTACATGTATTTGTTCTTCTTCCAGAAAAAGATAATGCATGTGCTGTGCCTCGCTGAGCACAATGAACGTGTCTTTTACCACTGTTTATGCATCAGTGATTTACATTGACAGAAAACATGTAAACTAGAATGTTCCTTCCGCATTGTGGCTTTGATTTAAAGAAATAAATTAATGTGTGCTTTAAGAAAAGTTCTAAATGTGACCAAGCAGCTTCTCAACAACCTTTCTTTACATATTTATCTCTTTTTTTTTTTTTTCTGTTTACCTTTCAGGGTTGGGGCCCCCTATAGATGATGCGGGCCCCTCGGCCCAATCTGTTTGTAGCTTGAAACGGCAGTGCATTTTGTACTATTTTGACGTTTAAAGTAGGAAAAATCTTTGGTTTTAGTAGCTTGTACTTCATCATGAACAGATATGTTATTGTAGCTCATTTAGCCTTGAACTCTAAGGTTTATTTATATTTCTTCATGGGTCAGATTCTCCAATTCCCTTCCTCCTTTTTGTCGTTTGCAGTTTGCTCGCCCGGACTCGAACTCACGACACTTAGCAATGCACATGTGCGTGGAGAACAAAGCACTTTTCCATATGCACTCCCTAAAGATAAATATTGTTGCACTTTTCCGTCGTACATGCAAACACCTATAGTTCAAAATCATTGTGAGAAAATAGATAACGTGCTTTTCCAGTAAAGACCGTGCATTATATTCTCAAATTAATCTATTGGCCTATTTTCTCCCCCCCCCCATTCTACATTTCTTCAAAGAGAGAAAGATATAGAAGAGCATTGGATACAGTGGAATGTCCTGTTCTGAATTAGGTCAGCACCAATCAAAGCCTAAACGCTCCCATTCTGTTCCTGCGCGCGCTGATGGCCTTTGTGTGTGAGGCCGTGGAGGAACAGCGACCCCTACTGGCACACTGACGGTACTGAGTGTGGGCTCGGGGGTTTAATGGGCTGCTGTGATGCTTTACTGCCATCTGCCTGCTGTGTTGTTAAGTCGTTTTACTGTATCTGCCATGAAAGGCTTTATGGGAGGTGTGAAGATGATTATACATTTGCTTAAACTGATAATGAACACTAGAGATTATATTGATATTCTTCTGAATTAAGTGAAGACTTTTGAATGGTGGAGCGACGGCATGCGTAATATACAATGAGAATAGACATCTGCTTTTAATATTAGTGTTGCACATGGGTATTTATATATTACTACAGATAGTATTTTTTGTCGTATCAGCATCACTTTATCAACCACCTGCACTGACTGTAAACTGTACACGGCCAACGCTGATGTTTTACAGTTTCATTTTCATTTTTAATACTTTACGCCCCTTAAAGCTTTTGCATCCATTGTTTATAAGATCCCTCTATTTACTATTTAATTTGTTTGCACATTTCCTGTCCATTCTACACATCCTGAGTGTTTCGTAAGAGCTGATGGAACAAGTAAATTTCTCCCCATTGTAAGATCAACAAAGGCTGATCTTTTCTTCTTTCTTTCTTACAGAATTTCCTGTACAGGTGAAACTCGGAAAATTAGAAAGTCGTTCAAAAGTTCGTTTATTTCTGTAAATCAACTTCAAATGTGAAACTAAAATATGATATAGACTCATGACATGCAAAGCGACATATGTCAAGCCTCTGTTTGTTATCATTTTGATGATTATGGCTTACAGTCCGTTTACAAAATATTCTAATTTCATGACATTTTTTTTTATTTGGGTGAGCCATAATAATCCAAATGAAAACAAATAAAGGCTGCACATATCTAGTTTGCATTATGTCAAGTTACCGGGAAATATTTGGCCTTCCTAAACCAGTTCAAATGGAATCGAGACACAAAAATCCACAAAGGCAATGAAAATGAACCTGCAGTATTTCCATATTCCTCAAAGTCAGTGTCCTTGAGGGCGCTAGAGTAGGAGAGGGAGGCCGGGTGGAGAAGAGAGAAGATTCACCTTTCTTATTTAGAAATTGGGAGACTTACCTTAATTTCACTTTCTCATGTTTTATTGTAACTATGTATTCTTGTGCGCTAAAGAGAATTTGGCCACACGTCATGAACTGATACTGGGATGAGATGAGATGATATTAGGGCTGAAACAACTAATCGATTAGTCGACAACTAATCGATTACTAAAATAGTTGTCAACTATTCCAGTAATCGATTAATCGTTTTCTAGTAAACGCAGACTAAATTTGAACAAAAAAGACATGACAATTGTGTATTTTGGATGAAAACCTACTTTGTTTTTTAAAGTTAGGGTCTGCAGCGTTTTGTACATCGGAAAATTCATAAATATCTGTCTTTGTCTCGTCCAATCAAAGCAGAATTAGCACAAAGAGCCTCCTACAAACGTTTACTTTAAGTTTACTCCATCCACATGTCCTCAAGCGGCGCCACTTTAGCTTTATGTGATAAAAAAAATTGAAAAAAATACAATTTCCATGCACCTTTCACAGCCAAGCGATTGATCAATTAATCGTAAAAATAATCGGTCGGTTAATCGATTACCAAAATAATCGTTAGTTGCAGCCCTAGATGATATAGATGTATAACGCTTTGCACCTTTTAGACGTGATAAGATTATGTGCCAAGGATCTCACTAGTGGCACCAAACATCAATACATCCTGCATGTTCATTATACACGTCATATAGTATACAAAAACGATCTGTGGACTTTGTCAAAGAGAGGACATGGGAGTTGATGCCTCTGTTTGAACTTCTGGTTAATGTCATCAACAAATCTGGCTCTATTTTATGTGCCAACAGTACATAGTTGAAAATGATACATTGTGGTTAACATTCACAGACAAAATTTCAAATAATTTATTCATGCATTAACCGATGAATATGAAATGTTGCACACTCCGTAACGTTGAAGTCTTTTACTTGAAGAAAGTGAAAAACTCAGCAAAATTGTAAATTTGAGTGCTAAGATTCGGGGAGCTCCTCAGACTCCACTTTCTGACCTGTATTCTGGACAGGTGACGCGGAAGGCTCTGAGTATTCTGGCTAATGATGCTCATCCTTTTCATTGTGAATTCTGTTACTTGCCTTCTGGTTCGAGGCTTAGGGCTCCATTGGTGGGGAAAAACAGATACAAATATTCCTTCATACCTGTAGCCATCTCCACTCTAAACGCTGAGTATAAAAGGAGTTTACAGGCACCAAATTCAGTGTGAGGGAAAAAAGTTGTTGTATTCTCTTGTTCTGTTGTTGTACAAAAATTGCCAAGGACTCTGTTTTTGTAAGGTTTTGCACTTCGGCATCTTGTTGAACTGGTGAATGAATGCATTTTTATTTTTCCTGTCTGTTTTTATGTATCTACTTTTATGTATCTTGTGCTGCAAAACTAATTGCCCCATCGGGGACATGAAATAAAGTGAAGTGAAGTCTATCTACAGTGTAAATTATGTCCAAAAATCTGGTAAAATATTGAAGATACAACAATTGAACTGACTATCAGCCAGTTCAGTTATGGCGGCCATCTTGTTTCCACTATGCAAAAACGGACACAAATTGTTTATTTTTAAACCAATGAAGCTAAGATTTCCTGTGAGGTGATATGTCAAGCTACAAATGCGGATTTCATGAGAAAATCTTGTTTATCTGACAGATAGTGCATGGCTGAAGATGCGACTTTTTGGTAAACATTCTCTTCTCATTTCTTCTTATAAAAAACAAACGAAGGTGATACAAGATTGGCATATTCATGAAATACGTTCCCAACATCTTATATTAGCATAAAAACAAGGTTGCCAACCCCCTAACATTCCGGATATTTTTTTACAAGACTATTAGACCTATTACTGCTGCCTCTCTTGGTTTGATTTTTTAAACTTGGACAGCCTGGTGGATGAAGCTGTCCTTCTCCTGGCCCACAGCCTCCATACTGAAGTGACAGTGGGATCACGTGCAATGCTGAGGGCTTTAAGGGTGACACGGTTGGATCGAATGTCCAAAATGAACAGGGGCACATATGAGCTTCTCTGCTGATGCACCGGTATAACCACAAAGAAGTCTGTGCACCTTGTTTACCCCATCATGGTTTGAGACACTGGCCCACGATATGCAGCAGATCCCACTGTGATTTCAAGAGGCCACGAGGTCAAACATTGCATCCTTCCGTGCGCCTATAGTGCATAATCTTATCACGCGTCATTGTGTTTGCTCTCTGGAAAAATAGGATTGCGCTCTTCATATGATCAAGTTCCACATTCCTCCGAGCTCCTTGTTTGCGTTCTCAACTAAACATCCTATTTTTCAGTCGACGCCTCCCGGGCCGTTCCCGCTCGCGCCCCCCTAAGTGTCCCTCCATTTTTGTTAATCAAAATACATTCACACCATCTCCTCTGGCTCTCCGGTGAATCTGAGAGGCTGATTGGCAATTTCAGCGGCAAAAACCACCACAGTTCAGGAGGATACAGACACGGACGGGGGCCGCCCGCTGGTCACCATGGAAACACTTCAACAAAGGGCGCTGCGGTATACGGAGAGAAGGCGTAGTCACATATGAAATACAGTGATTTCTGATAGAGTGATTTGTTGTGTTTGTGTTGTCCATGTGGTAAATGAAATCAACTTTTCTTCATAAAATTGTCTCTTCATTGGTGTAAAAATATAAGACTAACCAGCGGCATCAACACAAGCAATTATTACAGAAACATAACCTTTTATTTTTTGACATTTCGACACTTGACAAGATGGCTGAAGCTTGTTTCCCATGAACACTAGCATATGATCTAATGTCCCCAAGCAGCAGTGAAGGACAAACATTCTGCCCACGATATGGTTAGAGCATTTAGTCACGGATTTAAAACAGAGTTTGTTTTAAAAGATAAAAGATGCAAACAAAGACAAAGGAAGATGTCCAGAAAGTCAAAGTATCTCTTGGCTTCTATGTGATCCAGCTGTTTTTTTCTCTCTCTTTGTATTCTTTTTTTTTTTTTTTAAGTCACCCAGTATACTAGAAAAGGTGATCAAGAATTGAGCAAAAACTATCATGAAATGGATCTTTTCTTTTCTGAAACATACAGGGCATTTAAGTTGTTTTCTCTCCAACCCTCAGGACAAATCAAATTAAAGCAGAACTAAGTAACTTGTTTACCTTAATCCATCCTTTCCGTAGTCCCTCTGGGGGTAATACAAGTGTTAAAGGGATGATCGGGGGGGTCTTTCATCTCCCCCTGGTGTCTCTGGCCAGAAAACCACACTTGCAGCTTTCCCTGCACCGGGTCGGAGGCCCCAATACACACTAATGGAATCACGGAGAAGCGCCACTTAAACAGTATTTACAGCCAAGCTTGAGTGAAAAAAAATGATCTCCATGAACAATATCCCTCTCTCCCTTTGTCTTTTCTGTCTGCGTAGTATTTACTTTCACGGACGATTAATGAGTAAAAAAAACATGCTACGACACCTGCAGTGGCGCTTCTTGGGGCATGAGTTACTTTGTACTGCTTTAAATCTCAAATATAAAAATATGTACACAATTTATCCGAAATTCAGGGGGCTATAAAGTTCAGTTTTAAGGAGCTGGAGTGGACCCCACGTTTCTTAACCTGTTGATGTCATTTAATGTTAACATTTTATATATATTTTTTTTTTATGGAAAGCACTTCGGTCTGCCAAAGTGTTGTTGTATAGAAATAATGTTTGATTTGGTTAGAGCTAGGTTTAGCAATTGTGCATATATCCAAATGTCAAAGTGTATTGACAGGAGAGCTGACAACTATATGCCAGTGTGAGACCTCATTTGAAAGACCTTCTAGTTTCTAAAACGATGTGTAAGATCAGTGTGGGTGCATTGAGTTGCCTTGTGTACGAAATGCGCGGTATAAATAAAGTTGCCTTGCTAACCCCCCTCACCCTAAACCTAACCCCCGGATCAGGCGTGGGACGGCAATAAACGGGTTCAAGCATGAGGAAGCAGTGGTTAGAAAGGACAGAAGGAAGAGAAGGGAGAGAGTTCAGCTTCGTGCCAGCAGTGTTAATTTCGTCGACTAAAATATTTAGTCTTAATTTTAGTCAAAGTGATATTTTTGCCGACTAAAATAGGACTAAAACTAAATTAAAACTTTCTCATGTGACTAAAACTCTGACTAACATAAGACTAAACAAAAATGAAAAGGAGAGACTATGCAAAACTCTCCGGTTTTTTTTTGCTTCAACCACAGAACTTCCGGACTCACACTTTTCATCCTTTGAAAGACGATGGATAATACTCGCTCTCACAACAGCACAACGGATTCTATGAAGACATTGGATGAAAAAGTGACCTCCACCCTATGAGGAGTGGTTAACAACAATGGTCAAATTAGCGTCTTATGAGAAAGTCACTTATGGTCTTCTCAATAAGATACATCAATATGACTGTACTTGGTCTGCTTTCACCAACTGGCTGACTGAACCTTAGTGTACAAGTGGAATGATTAATGGTCGGTGTGGTGTTCTATGTATGCTTGTTTCTGTTTAAAAACAAGAAAATTAATAAAGTGTGCATATAAAAAAAAAAAGAAAAGGAGAGACTAAAATCATCCAAACTTCTATTGACCGTCTGAAAAAGCCTCATATCATTTAAATTCACTGCCAAATGAACAGGTCTGAGCTTTATTCATGTGGAAGCAGCTCCATGAAGTCGAGGACCACGATTAAATATGATTATAA
Organism: Gobius niger; assembly: GCF_951799975.1. Taxonomy (NCBI): domain Eukaryota; kingdom Metazoa; phylum Chordata; class Actinopteri; order Gobiiformes; family Gobiidae; genus Gobius; species Gobius niger. Next base: position 8,092,840 of record NC_136871.1, on the reverse strand, counting down.
TGAATATTATAAATATAAGTCGACTAAATTAGTCTTCATTTGAGTCGACTAAATTGACATGCAATTTTAGTCGACTCAAACTAGACTAAAATTGAAACGTTTTTTTTTTTCTAAATCTTGATTAAACTAAATTACATTTTAGTCAAAAGACTAAAACTAAAATAAAATATGTTGTGCCAGCCTGGTGGATGAATCCCTTTGGTCGGCTGAGCCTGAAGGACAGCGGTTTGAATCCCAGCTGTGTCTGCGGTCGTCTCGTCTTTGGGAAAAACACTTTGTATGAACCTTGTGCTTGTGGAAGGTCAGCATCCTTACAAAGATACTGCTGATTTTTGCATGTACACCCAACCGCGGTGTGTAAGTGTATGCACAAATGTGGATCTGTCCATCTGCGGCTCGGTGATGAAAGCAGTAAAAGCCTTTGAGAGTGGTTGTTGCTGCTGGCCACTTTTACAATGCAGCAGCAGCAGCAGCAGCAGCGGCGGGCGCAACAGTCCCCATCACCTCCCTGCTGACTTAAGCATCTCATCATCACCATCACGGCGCCTCGCACAGAGCGCTATGGACTTAATAAAAGTGTCAGACCACCAACTGGCACCGTTAAATAAAGGCATGAGGAGGCTACAGTCGTCCAGACCAGAGGGGGAGCTTGTTAAAGACACTCCGAGGATGTTAAGGCTCTCAGCTGGAGGGAAAAAGGGCTGACAGGACCGTATGCTGAAGTTATAGAACGTCAGTGTGGAGAAAGCAGTACCGAGTTGCATTCGGATTCACATTTCTCGGAGATTGATAAACACAGAAAACGTTTTTGTCGCTATAATCGACTTTTTTGTGGACACGGAACAAGGTTTTCAGCACGGCGTATGGATGGGTGGCAAAACTATGCACCAACAAAAGCAATTCTGTGTGTCCCAAAAGAGCATAAAAGTAATAAATAGCAACTTGAGGAGCTTGTCGATTTTTGTCATGTAAGCAAAGCTGGCCCATAAATGGAAATGGTCTCAGTTTATGTATAGCGGTTTTCCACCTAAGCACTCACCCATTCAATCTCTCGCTCAAACACCAATGTACGCAGACACTGGGTGTTCACTTTGATGTGTTTATAACAGAAGAAATAATGATGAACTTTCATAAGACAAACAATGTTTTGGTCAAAATGACACACACACTCCCAGGTTCGATTCCCTGACTGTGAGGTTTAGGCTGTCACGATAATTCCTATATCGACTTATCGTTCAATATATAACAGATAAACGATATATTTTTGGCCTCGATATTTATCGTCTGTACATTTATTACCATTTTCCCCAATTTTTTCTTTGTTAAACTTTGATTTTCAACAGAAGCAGATTGAGTTACATTATATTTCATGTTAATTGCAGCTTGTGTGGTATTTTTGGGATATGATGATACACTTTTAGAACAAAGGTTTACTTTTATGCCTGAGAGTCGACAGGTGTCCTAGCCTACACATATAATATAATAAATGATGAGAGTGGTGAATAGTCGCCGCTGCTGCGGTTGGGGAGGTGTGATGCGTAATAGCGCAGAGCGTGCTTGGAGAGCCTTTGGCACAGCTGGACGTTCAGTTCCTGGGGGTGAAGACCTGTGACTGCTTTCCTTATTGCATGTGGGGCTAATTTAGCAAGTTTGTGATTTATTTCTTTGCATTTGACTTTTGGAATCGTCACCGCAAGTGGTCAAAAATACTACGTAAAATAAAGTTGTTTCTGAATCGGGTTAAATGTAATGTACATACCCTCATTGGGAGCTTGGGGGCGCTGTTTTAGCAAACGTCTAATATGGTCAGGGATAAGACAAACGACCACTTGTGTCGTTTTCTGTTGGAGGACAGTCTCCCAGTATCGTAGAGTCAATAATATCGTTTATCGCGATACTTTCTTGCCTCAACTGGAGTCATCAGTGGCTAGTGGGTCGTCAATGCCCATTGATCAGCAGCAGAGCAGAACAAGTTAATGATGTTAATGATCATTTTTGTAATTCATACATTTTCTTTTTAGTTACTACTCGTGAAAGTGTAATGCAGTTAATAGGAAAAACTGGCTCTTGCCTCCCACTGGGTACTGTGACATCATCACATTTTTGGTTGTACCCAGTGGGGTATATTATAGGCCTTCTGAATGCTGTGAAGTCACCTGAAACCCAGCAATAGACCACTGCAGTTTGGGTAATAGTGTCTTTTATGACCTAAGAGCTGAGAGGAAGCTTGTGTGACTAGAAATGAAATGTCCTCAACTTGATGATTTATCCTTTTTTACTATGGATACTCCCTGGATGAATGAGAGCCTTCGCAGACATATTGGGGAAACACTGTATTTGGTGATATTATATTCAAACAGCAAAATGAGTTGAAATTACAATCTTTTTATGGAAGGTTTGTCTCTAAAGCACCACCAGTTGAGTGTAGCCGAGTGGATAAGAAAAGTGAAAATGCCAAATACTGCCTTCCATTCCTGGCTAACAATTTTGGTGTGTCTACACAAAAACAGGCTGTGCAAAAGTGTAATGAAAGTTACCAAAGTTTTTATTACGTTTATATACAAACAACCCGGCAAGGCACACCTTTATTTAAATAAGAATATACAATACATCTTATTCTTGAAACTAAAACAACTTTAGTCTGGCAATATATTAATACTAGAGTTTTAGGGGTTGGACAAAGAAAAGGCCGCTTCTTGTTTTTTTTCGTCAAACGACACAAACCTTGATAACAATAAAAATCTCAACAAAAATATAGATGTTCCACAGTTAAAACAGGTGATAAAATCTATTAAATAATCCGACAGAAACAAACGTTCGTACTAAAATAGTGTCATTTAGGAGGTTAACAGCTTTGAAAGAATTCACTGATTATGCGACCTCCTTTGTCAAAAACTAAGAACGGTTAAAATACATTAGACAGTAGCAAAACGACAGGGCTTACTTTTGTATGAGAGCGATATCGTACCACTTTTAGCGGTGAATTACACAGATAACAGTCTGATAAAAGCGTGGGTTAGCTGTTGGTTTACCTCATTAAATGCTAAAACAACAAAAAGTGACATTAAAAAAAGTTGTTGTTGTGAAACGACGACATGTACAAGTGAAATATATTCCAAACATATAATCAAACATACTTTTTCATAGTAGCACAATTTAAATTTGGAAGCAGCAAGACATCTCCAAAGGGATGGGTCAGACTTTAGTAAATGCTGGAACAGTAATCTCATGTAATCATTGTGGATGCAAATTAACTCCATTTCCACACTTAATTAGAGATTAAGAGTGTGGCAGCACCAGTAGGTCAGATAATACAGTGGGAGGAAAATGTAACGCTTTAGAATTTCTTACATTTCTGCGTAAATTGGTCATAAAATGTGGTCTGATCTTTATTAAAATCGCAGGAATGATTAAACAGTGTCTGCTTGAACTAATACCACCCAAACATTTACATGTTGTCATATTTTTCTTGGCCATAACATGTAAACATTCACAGGACAGGGAGGAATAAGTAAGTACACCGCCTGAATCTCACTGAACTGCAGCAGTTTTGTAAAGAATAGTCCAAGATGCCTGATCGTGCATGTCTAATTTGCAAAGCTGCCAAGCAGTTATTGTTGCTGAAGAAGGGTCATCCAGCTATTTAAAGGGATCTTTCAGGATTTTTGACATTCCTTATATTTGAAGAGTTTAGTGGTGCTAGGCTAGCGGTAGGCTAGTGCATGTCTATGGTAACTAGTAGCCTGCATTAAAAACAGTCTGACCCAAGCACAGTGCACCTGAGGCAAATCACTTATAACACCAGACTACCAATATAAATGTCTGTGTTGACTAAATACTTTTTGAAATATAACCTTTTTGCATTTAAAATAACAAATATTTGAGCAGCATCAGCTTCCTGGTTGTAAGCTACACAGCGGCGGAGTGATCTGCTATAGGTTACCGGATCTACAGTACTTTGTTTACCTGCGGCCGGCGTTACTACACGTGGAATTCACAAAGGGACTTTCTACAAAATCAGATATGGCAACATTTGGAGGACGACCCCATGATTTTGAAGAGGTTTTTAATGCAGGCTACTAGTTACCATAGACATGCGCTAGCCTAGCACTAGCATAGCACCGCTAAACTCTTCAAATATAAGGACTGCATGGATACATAACAAAAGAAAATCTCCAGAAATCAACAACACTCTGGATAACTAGGAAGTGAGGCCCTATGTCAAAAATTATGAAATATCCCTTTAATACAAGGGTTCACTTACTTATTCCACGCTGTCCTGTGAATGTTTACATGTCCTGGCCATTCAAAATATGAACATAGCTTGAGTGGTATTAGTTAAACAGTCACTGTTTACTCATTCTTATGATTTTGATAAAGATCGGACCACATGTTATGACCAATTTAGGCAGAAATGTAAGAAATTCCAAAACATTCACATACTTTTTCTTCCGATTATGTGCTAAATGTCGCTTTACGTACCAGGAAGGTGCACATTTTTGTGATATGCATTTTTATTTTACTTGAGATTCACATTCTAAATCAAGATTCAGTTCACCGAGCAGATTTTAACATCTCCCAGGACCATTAATATTCGAGAGGACTGGAGGTGAACTGCAGGTTTTTACATACACAAGACCCCATTAAAATGATAAACTGTATTCTTTTGTCTGGAGAGGACACCGCCTGAATAATTGCAGCTTTTGTGATTTGCAAACCGCAACCATTTAAATTGCAAATCCGACTCAATTGCGATTCACTTTGCAGCCCTAAACGCCGCGTTGTTTAGCTTTGCACGGGGACAGTCTGAGCACGTATCCGTACAGAGCATTGATCATGGAGCTTTCATCCTGTCACTCTGCTCAAGCTGCCATTTATTTAAAAGAAACAACAACAAAAAACATCAAAAAAAGAAAAGTGTTTGTCTAACATCAGTCGGCGTGAAGAAGAGTCCTTTTATAAAAGCTTACAGCGCATTCAGACAGACTGAAGGATGAAAAGACGCTCGTGACAAAAGGCTTACTGTGACTCAAAAAAACAAATCAAAACAATGTGGTATAACGCAATAAATGGTGCGATCTTTGAAAAAAAAGAAAGGAAAAAAAAAAAAAAAGATTAAGATGCAGGCTGTCAAAATCTGGCGCCTTTGTACCATCTTTCCCTATTACACCCATACAATCAGCAAAAGTCCATCTGTAGTCCCTCGAAAGACCAGGGAACCGGGCAGAACTCGGCTGTCTCCGGTTGTGCATGTTTTATATTGAATATTCCTATTGCTGTGGCGGGTGCGCTTGGTCTGTATCATGCCAGCAGCCCTAGTCGCTTCACCTTCGCCGACAGGAAAGAGTGGATGATGAAGACTAGAGTTTTGGGGCAACAGTGGAGGTCCAGTTGCTGAAATGCACAGAGAAAAAGAAAGTAAAATATCTAGCCATAAGTATCGTTTTTGTCTTTTAGGAACAAAGAAAACTTACAGCAAACTCTAAAACTCACTTCATTTGTGTCAATTGCCATAAACCTTGTGATTTAATTCACCACACAGTATAGGAACATCATCTACAAAATCAGCTAGCTAGGGCAGCTGGGTGGGGGTTTGTTGATTGGGAGCTCCTGCCCTCTTCAACTGGCCCGCTCCTGGCTTTTTAAACACTACACTACAGTATGTAGGGCTTACACTATACTCTGTACATTAAAAAATATAAATTAATATCATACTCAGGATGGCAATGACAACTGGGAAGTCGCAAGATCATTGAGTACAGTATGGAATGGACATTATTGTGCCTTTTTCACTTAAAACTAGTGATTTTTGGTAATGTTACTAATGTTTGGCATTGGTAACCATTTGAAAGAAATATATTAATGATCACCTTTTGTTACTTGCTCTGTACTAGACTTTGTACATGAAAGGAGACAGTTGTTGTTGTGTTTCATTTCTATTTATTACTGGATCAGTTCAAATAGTGCCTCGTAAGTTTGGTTTGTGTTAAAATAGCCAATTTGGTGTGATGTTTTGTAATTGACTAGATATAGACTAGATATTGCGAGTGTTGTGGTCCATTCTTTTGCTGTTGTTTCTTAATTATTGTTTTGTTACACTATGGTCTTTGTTTTCATTATTGTTTTGACTATTGTCTATTGACTATTGTTTTGTGTTTTTTCACTATTGTACAATAAGTATTGTACATTGTAATGTTGTACAATAAGACTGTAAAGTAACATGTGCAATAATCTATGTATCAGCTGCACTTTATTCCCTGTACCAGCATCCTGCACTAGGACTGTAACTTTACACCCCAATATTTTACTTATATGACCTGTTCTAGTTTTTATCCTATTTTTATTGTTGCTGCTCACCTATTGTTGTATTTCTGCTGCTTGTTGTACATTGGATACCTCGTTTTTTATTCTATTTTACTGGTTGCACATTTTCCTGTCTGTTTTTGCACAACTCTGAGTGATCTTCTTGAACGCCGACTGTAACAAGTGAATTTCTCCATTGTGAGATCAATAAAGTATCATCTTATCTTATCTTTTTATTTTGGGGGTGGGTGCTTATAAGCCTTTTGCTTCGGCCCACTCCTTTTGAGCAGACTAAAGGACGCAAGAACTTCTTGTTCTTGCACCCTGAGCTGCAGAACAAAACAAAGTCACTTTTGCCTCACCACCATGGAACTGTTGTCAGAATGTTTCCATGGCTACAAGGCAAAAGTGACTTCATTTTGTTCTGCAGCTCAGGGTGCAAGAACAAGAAGTTCTCGTGTCTTGTGAAGCATGAATGAGCCTTAAAGGAATAGGCCACCGTTTTTACATACTGAGATATGTTCTTACCTCACTTTAGCCGAGTTAATATATCCCCATCTGGTCTTTGTCCGTGCGCTCTGTCACGCAAACGGAGCACATACGCAGCCTCTCCCACATGTCATATAGCTCAAAAAAAGCTCACAATAGAAGCTACCAAGCTCTTCCACGAGTTCCCTATTTAAATAAAGTTACGTGAAGTGTTTTCATGCGAAGTATATTTACACAGAAATGTAACGTGTCGATTTTATAAGCAGATAAAAAGGGGGACTATATTGTGAGGCGTGATGATACGAGGAGTAAAACGTCCGCGCAGTAACTCCTAAAGGTTATTGACGGAAGTGAACGGGGAAGTCTTTAGGAGTTACTGCGCGGACGTTTTGCTCCTCGTATCATTACGCCTCACAATATAGTCCCCCTTTTTATTTGCTTATAAAATCGACATGTTACATTTCTGTGTAAATATACTTCGCATGAAAACACTTCACGTAACTTTATTTAAATAGGGAACACGTGGAAGAGCTTGGTAGCTTCTATCGTGAGCTTTTTTGGAGCTATGTGACATGTGGGAGAGGCTGCGTATGTGCTCCGTTTGCCTGACAGAGCACACGGACAAAGACCAGACGGGGATATATTAACTCGGCTAAAGTGAGGTAAGAACATATCTCAGTATGTAAAAACGGTGGCCTATTCCTTTAACTGCTCAAATAATCGGAAGGTCGGGGGTTCGAATCCCGGCTCCTACAGGTGCAGACTGTCGTCGTGTCCTTGGGCAAGACACTTCACCCAATGCCTATGTGTGGGTGGTTAATGGTGGTCGGAGGGACCGTAGCTTACCACCATCAGCATGGAGTGAATGAACCCCCTCCCTTCCATGTGTGAAGAGCTTTGGGTGTGACTGGTGTCATGTGTAAAGCGCTATACAAAAAAGACCCCCCCCCCCCTTCAACTAAACAAACAAATTGCATCTATTAATATTCCAGGATCAGTGCATATCTTTTTAATGTTTTTACTGTAACCTCATTTTGTTTGTTTTGTTACATGTGATTTATGTTTGTAAGGCTTTTAATGCACCTTGGCCCGGTCGTTATTGTAAATGAGAATTGGTTCTCAATTGGCCCAACCTGATAAAATAAAGAATAAAATAAATTAAAGAATAAAATAAATGGATTTATGAACTGTACTATGGCAGATAAGGTCGTTTATTTCAGATCTGTTTGTCTTACTGGTCTTTTAGTTACAGTCATTGATCTTGTGTCGACTTCCATTGATCAGAGACAGATCAAAACAGATACAAATTTACCATGAATCCTGAGAGCAAATATACAATACTGTGTAACTTTGAATTTAAATATTGAAATACATTTCCAGCCCCCAGAGGTTGTTCTTGGTGGTCATGATTTAACCAATGACTGTGAAGCGTGAACTCCCAGAGGAAGCAAACTGTGATGAAATCTAAGCTTCTAAGAAAATCAACCCACTGCCCTTTGACAATTTTCTATTAAAACAGAGCACGAAGTTTCTTGGAGAATTCAGAAACTCACTATCTCTGCCTCAGGGCCCCCGAAGTCGAGGAACATCATTCGCACTCCGTCATCGGAGGACATCTTTAGGCGCTCGAAGGGCTGCTGCAGCAGGACGCTCTTCCTCACTCCCATCTCCTCCGTGTACAGTGTGAAGCCTTCGTCGATGTGCACGCCCAGAGTGCACTCCTTCCCGTTCCAACTGCAGGCTGAAACACACAGGTACTGTTGGTGGCAATCACATAAGCATATAGGGTTTGCTGCAGTGTTTCCTAACCTTTTTGAGCCACGGCACATACTTAACAGAAAAAAATAATAATACAAAAATCACCAAATAAAAATGCCACAAAAGCAATTTACTGGTGAATCTCAGAAATATAGAATATCGTTAAAAAGTGCATTCATTTCTGTTATTCAACTTAAACTGTGAAGCTGATATGATAGACTCATTACACGCAAAGTGAGATATGTAAAGCTTTTATTTGTTATAATTTTGATTGTTATGGCTCGGCTTGTATCACATTTTAAGTTGAAGTTGAAGTTAAGTTAAAGGACTATACAGAGTTTAAAAATGTTAGAACTAAGTATTTTCCTCCCCCTACATGTTCCAACAATGTCCTAATGTGTAGAATGAGCTCAGACCTGTTCACCACAACTGCCAGTTGCAAGTTGTTACTTCGGGTCCGAAGTGCCATCATGCACGAGCTTAATATAGAGATTGCAGTTACACATAAGACCTGAGGTGGCAGTAGTGAGTAGAACATGCTCCTCAAAGCTGTGGAACGCACTTCCAGTACAGTTTCGAAACATCACTGAGTTGAATGTTTTTAAATCACAGTTGAAGACACATCTTTTCAGAAAAGCTTTCGATACATAGCCACCGACTCGACTGCTGTTTTTATGTGTTTTTGTATTTATTGTTGTCTACTGTGATTTTTGTTTTTATCCTGGAAAGCGCTCTGGGCACCTTCTAGTTGTTGTTGGGCGCTATACAAATAAAATTTGATTGATTGATTGAACATGGCCAACTTGCATCGAGCCCCTTTAACAGAAATAAATACATTTTTGAACGATATCCACATTTTCTGAGTTTCACCTGTATATAATGAAATCTAGTCTCAATTTATGAAGTGTGAAACCTGGGCTTGTTTTATTATCTATATTATCAGATATTTGTTTATTTGTTGGGGACAGTGCATGTGAATGAACACACACGGATACATGCATGTAAACACACCACGCTGGATTGTAGCCCTATAGGCTAATTTCCATATGTTGTCACAACCTCGCACTCTCAAACACACCCTCATTCATCCTGGCCTATTGTACATGTTTTTAGTGGTAGGGGAAACCGGAGTACCCCGATTAAACACAGACACGGGGAGAACATGCAAACTCCACACAGAAAGGCCCCGTCCAGGTGGGAATCGAACCCGGGACCTTAGAGCTGTGTTAGAGCTAACCACTGCACAACCTGCCTCCCAGTTGAACACAAAGCTGATATTCTTGCAGGAATTGACAAAACACAAGTGAAAGACGGGTGACCGGGTGAAATAGGATCTTCTACGCCACACTGGTCGGGAAACACTGGTATTTTCGTATGATTGTGTTCATTTTGTGAATCAGAACAGAAGAATGCCAGATTTCTTCAGCAATATCTATATGCACACTACAAAAAGTAAATATCAAGCATTGGCTTAAATGACTTGAATTGAGGAAATGTATCTTGTTTTGAGCGGTTTTCACTAATTTAGACACTTTTCCTGATCGATCCAAGTTTACTTTGCTTGTTTGAGGACATTTCAGACCAGTTCTAGGGTAAATCTCGCTTGAAATAAGAAACTAAAATTGCCAATGAGACAAGACCAATTTTCTTTCCCCATTGGCAAAGAAAATTACCTGAAATAAGGACGAAATGTATCGAAACGAGTCGGAAACATCTCAGAACAAGTGAAATAATCTAGGACAAATGCCCAAGAACTTCTTAACTAGTCAAAACAACTAAAATTTGGATTATTATGCTCAAAATGAGATGTTTATACTGTTCTAGTTAAATACTTTTTGCAGTGTAGCAAATCCAAACTAGTAACAACTTAAAAAAAAAAGTTTAAGCATTTGTAAAATGACTAAATTCAGATGTCTCCCTTAATCAAAGGTGCACTTAGAAAATCATTTCAAGAACTGTCTATTTCCTGTGCACTCCCTTTTGCCACCAGCAGATGGCTTTGAAGCACCACTTTCAGCGCAAGCCCCGTCTCCCATTGAGCACGTTTCCTCAAAGCACCTTGTGTTAGCAGCATTCAGCATATGGATAATGTTAACACATCGCCGCGCGCCAGAAATAGATCAATACACGGCGTGCGTACCACTGAGCTCAATCCTTCAAAACTAAAGACACATATTTGTTTCTTCTGGCAAGTCAAACTGACACAAATCCCCGTAAATCAGCAAAGTGTGGACAGCTTTCTCAACGGCGCAGCCCTCCAAATCGTATTTTCTACAGAACAATCAAACGTAACTTCTGCCTCAGCTTACAGCCAGAGCTCCCTGCGGTGTGCGCCCGCTTGCTTTGGATGGAAATAACATCTTGTGCCCAGACGTCACATTGGAACTGATAAAGTCTATCTGAGTTTGAAATAAATGAATAATGAAAACCATATATAAAATACCGAGCCAAAGGGAGGTGAGATAACTCCAGATGCCTTATTAAATACAGTGTGTTTTTTTTCTGTAATAAAAGAAGAGAAAGGAACGGGCCCAGGATGGAATAACTTTTGGTGTGGATTGACATCACGGTTTGAGAGATGAGACTGGAGAACCTTTATCTTCAGAGGCTTGTCACTCCTGTAATCAAATGTAAGACCGGCACTGCCAGTATTTGACTTCAAGAGCAAGAACAAGCCTCTGAAGATAGAGGTGGATCATCCTCAACTCCAGTTCGAGGATGATCCACCTCTGGGAAACTCATCTACCTTTTTTATTTACCCTGGCCTTGAAGCATCTTGTCCAGTCATTGTGAGGGAAGCTTATGTGTCTCCTTAGAGGTTTGCTTCCATTTGGCAAATTCTTACTTGACCAACACCAGAGGCTGTTCTGTACTGAAACATCTAAGTCGGTGGCCTCATCTGATCCATCTTTTGCTACTGTGTCAATACTCACAGTAAAACATTATTTTAAAGGTGCATTATGCAACTTTATAGGCTGAAAAGTTGTTGTATGCGGTCAACATGGCGCCTTTACTTTCCATCCCGGTGACTTCTTGGACGATCCCGGACCAATTGTTTTTAGGATTTCTGGTAGGTTTTCACTGCTTAAAAGGAACAGGCCACAGTTTTCCATACTGAGATATGTTCTTACCTGAGCTTAGACGAGTTTATACGTACCTGTCTGGTCTTTGTGTGTGCCCGTGGAAGAGCTTGGTCGCTTCTAACTTCACCCCCCGTTTGGAGCTATAGGAATATGCTGAGAGAGGCCAAGTACTAACAACATCTTTGGTCTTTAGGCGTGCGCTTAGTCACGCAAAACGACCAGACAGGTACGCATCAACTCGTCTAAGCTCAGGTAAGAACATATCTCAGTATGGAAAAACGGTGGCCTGTTCCTTTAAGAAACTGTCTCAATAGTTATGTACAGTGGGGCAAAAAAGTATTAGCTCAGTTCCCCATAGACGTCCGACTGGATTTCAGCAACACATTTTTGCCCCACTGTACACATCTCATCAAGAAAACTTACCAGAAACCCTGTAAATCCTGAAATAAAATGTATCCTGGACTCATTGAGGCCTCCGAGATGGAAAGCAAAGGCGGCTAGCTACACCCACACAGCCACTGGGTCACTGAAACTTCAAATACACACTACTACAAACCTTTTTTCTGAATTAAAAGTTGCATAATGCACCTTTAAAAAAATATATGTTTTTCCATGCCTGGGGTTGCGAGTAATCTACCAGCCGTCTCCGCCCAGAGCAGAGGAAATGAACATCAATACTGTGCTCTGTATCCTGGAGTCAGTGTGTTGTTTACCTGTGGTGACCTCCTTGACCAGCTCCGCAGCGCTGTGGCAGCCCTCCACCAGCAGGTGGGTCCACAAGGACAGGTCTTTGGCTGAGTCCACTCTGAACACATGGGTCTCCACGCCCTGCTTCGTCCCCGAGCGCACCCCAAACGAGAGCTCCGAGTCCAGCAGAGGAGACGACTTCCCTGGGCCTGAGTGCACAAGTCTGCAGAGAGACAATGACGAATAAATGTGTAAAATAACTATTTTCAATCAAGACTGTGTTGGTGATATTATCTGTGTAGAGAAAACAGTGAATGACTCTTTTCCTATGGTTGCGTGAATTTTTTCCGCGCTACTCAGATCAGAGCTAGAAAATGTCCAATGTTCCGCTCGTGGAAAGTCTTACTGTGCTGGTTTAAAGGAAAGGGGAAATACAGGAAAAATATTTAATGGTCCATCCACTCCCTCAGATTTTACAAGAGTATATCTCAACACAAAGATGACATATAAGGTTCATTATATATATTTAATAAATTTGGTGCATTTGCCTTGGATTTTGGGTTTATGTGAGAATTCGGGGGAACCCAATAGCAGACTCAGGGAGAAGATGCAAACTTCAAACAAACTCTGAGAATATGGAACTTAGAGGTTTTTGCTCTTTCTTTTATATATGTTCTATTATGATTTGTGTTGTCTCCATTGTATCACATTCTAAGCCATTCTGAAGGGAAGGTCTGAATATATCTGTACCTGGTTGTGATGAGGGCGTAGGTCTTGGATGGATTGTTGAGGCTGTCCTTGTTCTCAGGCAGTGAGGAGAACAGGAGCAGGTCTTTGTCCGTCAGAACCGCCAGCACAGGTTTCTCGGGACCCTGGGTCATCTGGACACAACGTGTTCACCGTCAACTTACAGGAAACTTTCATTACATGTTATACATCAACTTTTTTTTTAAGCATTTCTTGGAGGCAACAAATACACTTTAGATCACAGCTTGCAAGTTCCATGTGGAGGTGCAGGGAACAAGCACGGAATTGCACATGATATCTTTATTGTTGCGTTTTCATAGTTTTGCATGCTTTTTTTGGTGTGTCACATTTTTGTCACTCTTTCGTGGGTTTTTGTTTCTTTTTCAACACTTTAGTCGTCTTTTTGACGTGTTTTTAATGTGTTTTCATAGTTTTTCGTCCTTGTTACGGATGGGTATTTGTCCTGTATTTTGTTGCGTTTTTGTCACTCTTTTGTGTTTGTGTTGCTATTTCGGCACATTTTTGACACTCTTTTGTTGTTTCTTCATCACTTTTTAGTGTTTTTGATTTGGGTAAAACCAAACTGGAGAAAATGCGCTCAGTTCAGGTGAGGATTAATAGATTAAAAAGGGGATACTAGTTTCATAACCTGGGCAAAACGACCGTATAACTAAGACACCGACATAACTGTGCAAATACATCATACCTAATGTGTAACTCTACACGTCAGCACAGGCTGTCATTTAAAGTGACACGCTATGTCCACGTACACCTACATTGTTTGTTTGTATACTTTATTGTCCCCCTAGGGAAATTTGTCCTCTGCATTTGACCCATCCTTTGATAACCTATCTCCTGATGTGGAGCCAAGCTGACAGTCAGAATTACCTGGCTTCACCTATTATACATGTTTTTAGTGGTAGGGGAAACTGGAGTACCCAGAGGAAACCTCCGCAGACACGGGGAGAACATGCAAACTCCACACAGAAAGGCCCTGTCCAGGTGGGAATCGAACACGGGACCTTATAGTTGTGAAGCAGAGGCGCCAACCGCTGTACTACCGTGCTGCATTTTATTGAAAATTATGCTTTAAGGTGTAACTACCTGTACTTCCATGTGTAGTTACGTTCTTGTTATCTGTACCTCCACATGGAACTTGTGGGCTGTAATCTAAAGTGCTACTGCAATGTTTGTCCCTCTGCAAATTTTGACTTTCTTTTTTTATTCAATACAAAGGTATAAGTAAGGATTAAAGCCGTGCATTAGACGGTTATAAAGCACGATGCGGAGTCAAGAACACCACGACGCGCAGTGGAGTTACTCCTGCATTATAACCGTCTAATGCGGCTCCTCGTTGTTTAATCCGCTTATACCATGGTCCCACAAACGTAACATTTATAATAAATGTTTTTTTCACTTACTAAACTCACTAAATATGCCAGACCACCGGGACTATTTTCTGTGGATTATTAGCCGGTCACTGAAGGCTGGTCTCAGAGCGAGTCATTCTCCGCAGCTATTACGAGGATCTTAGTCAGGCTCAACGAAACAACATCAGCACAGAATCACAACACAACAGGACTTTTACGTGGAAATAAACACCGATATGCGGCACTCGTGGGCAGGAGTTATTTCACTTTTACGCTGTTTAACCTGAAGCTAGCTAGCTAGCTCAACAAGCTCAACTGTTTCTGGAAACAGCTGCGGTGGAGTCGCTCACACCTGGGCCCCACGAACTGAAACTTTTATGATTGACTTTACTAATCCAGACAAATGTGCTTAAATGCAGGGATCATTTCATGTACGCCTGAAAATAATGAATAGTGCCTTAACCTTTTTCAATAGAAATGGAAAGCTCATATTTTATTAACAGTAGCTAACCTAGCTGCTCACTCTCCTCTACTTCCCATTTATCAAACGTTTTGTTTTGGCCAAAAACGTTGAAATGAACCACAAAATCCATCACAATTACGTGTTTATCTGATTCAGCTGTGTCATGCGTTGCTATGGCGATGCCACAGCGGAGTGATATCCCAGTGATTTAACTACCGGACTACGTGTGCGGTTATACCAAAATAATGCACGCTTGTTAGCACCCACCAGCCAATCAGAATCGAGTATTCACCCAGACCATGGTATAATATTTAATAATATTTATGTGTGTTGGTGCTAAGAATTATTGATTATTCTAATAAGTATTGAGATTATGATTATATTTGTGGTTTCTGTTTCAGAGTGGTCTGCTATAGGGCCCTATAGCGAGGTTCTGAAAACTCAATGGGACTTCCTAGTTAAATAAAGGTGAATCACATGTGTTTCAGAATGCATTTGTGCTGAGCTGGCAGGTTTTATAAGAACCCAAGGAAACAGAATACACTGTTGCTTGCAAAGGATAATGGACTTCCTAAATAATTGTAATTTTCTTATTGTGAAAATTAAAGACGTGAATTTGACTTGAATGCGAATGATTGTTCAGCCGCTCTGACAGGATAATCTCATCCAGACCTGGTTTTGTATTGTACCTGTTCAGCGATCCAGCCCAGATGTTTGACCTCCATATGGGGCAGCATGCTCCTCATCTCCTCCTTCACTCGCTGTAGCAGACTGCCAGCTCCCGCCTGGATGGCATTGTACCAGGACTGAGCCATGGCCGGGTCTTTCGCCCGGAGGAACAGAGAGTTCTTTCTGTTGGATGAAACCACTTCGAAATACCTGGCACATGAAAGCGAGAGAGGCGAGTGAGGAGAGCAGAAAGCAGCTGGGGGCGAACAGGGAAAGTTGTCCACATTAGAACAAAGAATAGGTGATTATAATGATCGCTGTGAGCAGTTTCAGGGTGAATAAGACTGGCTGCAAGTTATTGTCAGTGGAAAGAAGTAGACTTTTCTCACTTCTACTCAAATTAATTGCATCCATTATTTTATGGAGATTTTACATTTTCCAGTCACACCCCATTTATTCAGGTCTGTGAACTATGTTTGTAATCTCTCACACATATAAGAAATTAGATTCTTGATTTTATGCAAGGCCTATTATTCTGCTCTGTATTGTTGGTGCTACTTCCTCCTTCGTACAGCGAGAGACTTTGAGAAGGCAAAATATGCTTAAAGGAATAGGCCACCGTTTTTACATACCAAGATATGTTCTTACCTAACCTTAGTCGAGTTAATATATCCCCGTCTGGTCTTTGTCCGTGCGCTCTGTCACGCAAACGGAGCACATACGCAGCCTCTCCCACATGTCATATAGCTCCAAAAAAGCTCTCGATAGAAGCTACCAAGCTCTTCCACGTGTTCCCTATTTAAATAAAGTTACGTGAAATGTTTTCAAGCGAAGTATATTTACACAGAAATGTAACATGTCGATTTTATAAGCAGATAAAAAGGGGTACTATATTGTGACTATATTGTGTATTGTATATTGTATACTATATTGTGTACTATATTGTTTATCTGCTTATAAAATCGACATGTTACATTTCTGTGTAAATATACTTCGCATGAAAACACTTCACGTAACTTTATTTAAATAGGGAACACGTGGAAGAGCTTGGTAGCTTCTATCGTGAGCTTTTTTGGAGCTATATGACATGTGGGAGAGGCTGCGTATGTGCTCCGTTTGCGTGACAGAGCGCACGGACAAAGACCAGACGGGTATATTTTAACTCGACTAAGGTTAGGTAAGAACATATCTTGGTATGTCAAAACGGTGGCCTATTCCTTTAACACAGAAAAGAGTATTGGATTGAGCAGACTGACAACACCTTCAGTCACGCTTTACAGCCTTAGAGTTACTTTTGTGTACAAGGGATGCACCGATCCGATATTGGTATCGGCTATCGGAGCCGATACTGGAAAAAATGGATATAGACATACTATACAGTGGGTAAAAAAAGTATTTGGTCAGTTCCCCATAGACTTTCTATTGGATTTCAGCCAAATACTTGTTTTTCCCCCACTGTACCTCATTCTGAACCTGAAGTAGTCACTGAGTTAGTTTAACCTCTGCAAACTTTTGATCATAGCAGCCGCATGCTAAAGCTAACGGAACCTTATCATGGCTGGATCAAAATCATTGAAACCTAAAGCAGCCTAATAAAATGTGGCCACTGCTGCAGAATGTATTTTAGTTACATACTGCAGTGTAGTTTATGAAATGCTGTTAAAGAATAAAAGGTAACACATTTATGAGTTATTTATATTAATGCATCCAAATACCCTGTCCTTTATCCAAGGATATTCAGTGTAGAAAAGTCTAGTGATCCTTGTGCATTGTTTTTCCATTAAAGTTTGTTACAATAAACAGTACAAGCGCTTTAGAAAAATGTACTATTCCATCTATTTAGTTTTTATTCGATGTTGTATCAACTAAGACGTTCAGTTTGGGCTTTGAGACCAAAATATAAATAAATAAATAAAAATGACTTTGCACAGATTAAAATATATTACTGATATATATAGATATATATAGATTTATAAATTATGCAACATCTCGTTTGCAAGATAAGACTTTATTGATCTCACAACAAGCCATTTTTAAGATAGCCCCTCTGTAACAGTTAATATCGGATATCGGCAGATACTCAAAGCCCCAGTATCGGTATCGGTACCAGAAGGAAAAAAGCTGGATCGATGCATCTCTACGAGGTACTGCAATATTACAAACACCACAAATAGAGCCCACACATAATAACTAGTACCTGTGTTCTGTGTCCGGGGGGCACTGTTTCCGCGTGACTTGGCACATCTTCAGCGGGATGCTCCGGGGCTCCCTCACCTCAGCGGGAGTCGGCCCGTTGCCCCTCTGTGGTGTGGAGGGCGGAGAGTCCCAGGGCAGCGCAGACCCAGGGGAACCAGAATTCTTAAAGAAGGCCGACATCTCCTTGATGTACTTAACTGTGCGGAGAGAGTGGGAGGAGAGAGCACTTAGATAATGAAGGCACGTCCAACAAGACAAAAGAGCCAAATGACTCTGAGTTTGGAGCCTGCAGGTTAGAGATGAGGCTTTGAAAATTATGAACAGCTTCAAAGGAGAGGGGACTTCACTGCAGTGGTTTTCATGGTCGAGTAGAGCAGTGGTTCTGGTTTAAAGTGAAAGGTGCAGGGCCATTTTCGGCTAGTCGCAGCCCATTCTCACCAAAGCCTGTTGATAAATTGTTAGATAGTGTCCAAGATAGTCTCATGATTTTACCCAAGAGAATGTTTTTAAGTCTCAATTATGCACAATGTAACAATGTTGCCCTGAGAGTGCTCAAGATATGATCCATGCTGGAATCTAAAGAAACATGTGAAGAAAACACTTGCTCTGATGCTTTAACTGGGTCAAACTGCAATAACATTTAACTGTAAGCTGATACAAGTATGTTTTTGTTAGCTTGAGTGAGTTTTGAGGGCACTAGATAAACACCAAGAGCTATGACACCTGAGCACAGACCTGCCATCATACAACAATTAACAATAGACACAGACGCCATCTCGTCATAGAAGGGGGCGTGGCTTCGCCGAGGGGGAAAACAGAATCTTTTGGGAAACACAATTTTCCACTCATGAATAAAGTCAAGTCTGAATCGTGTCCATACGGATGTTTATTCACAGTAGGGCTGCAACTAACGATTATTTTGGTAATCGATTAATCTACCGATTATTTTTACGATTACTCGATTAATCGCTTAGCTGTGAAAGATGCATGGAAATTGTATTTCTTTTATTTTTTTTTATCAAATAAAGCTAAAGTGGCGCCGCTTGAGGACACATGGATGGAGTAAACTTAAAGTAAACGTTTGTCGGAGACTCTGTGTGCTAATTCTGCTTTCTGATTGGACGAGACAAAGACAGAGATTTATGAAATTTACGATGTACAAAACACTGCAGACCCTAACTTTAAAAAATAAAGTAGGTTTTCATCCAAAATACATAATTGTCATGTCTTTTTTGCTCAATTTTAGCCTGTGTTTACTAGAAAACGATTAATCGATTACTGAAATAGTTGACAACTATTTTAGTAATCGATTAGTTGTCGATTAATCGATTAGTTGTTTCAGCCCGAATTCACAGCAGATTGTTCTGTAGAGGCAAAAAAACAGCCGTCGTAGCTAGTGCTAGCATCATGTTAGCATTCTCCGTTGTGTATTTATGGGCCGTTGAACCGCTTTGCTTTGTATCTTTATTGGGCAGAAAACGATATCAATAATTCTGCTTTGGTTAAAGTAGTTTTGGAATAATTGGAGAAGATTTTTCTCTTTTTTGTTTTCCCCCTTTACTGTTTCAAACATGACCATATATGGGGCGACTCCAGAGATGCCGTCTGTATATCTACATTTGCAATGCAGCTTGTGACTCTTTCTGCATATTTAGGCCCAGTCTTTGTTTTCCTTTTACGATTTATTTCCCCCTTCCCAGCGTTATGGAAAAGACTGAACCTACTCTTATGATGTTGCAGCAATAAGATAAGATACTCCTTTATTAATGGAGAAATGCACTTGTTCTTATTCTGCCGTGATCTGTGTGTTAAATATAACTGAGATTTAACTTTTTACTTTTGTTCAGGCCATGCTGGGTTATCAAAGAAAGGATTAAGGTTAAGCGGCGCTGCGACTTGTAATACATAATAGACATATTTTCGATGATTAACTGTTCCATTTTGACTCTTGAAGTTGCATAATTCCTCTGCTCACACCCACAGCCTCCCTA
This sequence comes from Gobius niger, assembly GCF_951799975.1. Lineage (NCBI taxonomy): Eukaryota > Metazoa > Chordata > Actinopteri > Gobiiformes > Gobiidae > Gobius > Gobius niger. The sequence goes on along the minus strand of NC_136871.1, from coordinate 8,073,084 downwards.
ACAGAACCTGCCCTCTGCTCCAGTGTGGTGAGCTGTGGTAGGACTTTGGCAAATCGACAGGACTACAGCCACTGCTGGTTATAAATAGCCTTGAGGACATGGCCAGGCATGAGGCTGAGAGACCTGAGACTGAGGTCTGGTTTCACGGGAGAAGTGTGAAGCGCTGCTGCTCCAGACAGGGGAAGTGGGAGGGGGGGGTGTAGTGTCCCGGGGCAAGAGGAGGGTTGTCAATGGACTCTAATATAGACCTCAGCATCGTTCGGCTTAAACCTGGCATTTACATCGAAAATGTTATTCGGAAGGTATGCAAATTTACAATATTGAGTATTTGCTCCAATGTCTAGAAATATACATATAAAAAACTGGGAGAAAATTGGTTATAAAAATGAAAAAAATGTGGTTAAAGGCACACTGAGTAACATTTTGGACTATATTGTTGCCATCAGTACAAAACATGCTCCTAATGACCAGCCCGACACAGGAAATGCCATTACTGCAGTAGTAAAGAATGGATTTCAATGAGGACCTTTAACCTATTTAAATCTCAAAATTCACATCTCCATGGAGACGAGCTGGAGACGTCCCCACTCCTGGTAAAGTCCCAGTCATGTCTCAGCTGAGCCGCTCACAGCAAAGGCTCATGTTTGTTTGTACATTAATGTGGTATTTTTCAATGTTGAAAATATCTGCCATGAAATAAAAGCTTGTATTTCAATTTTATTTATTGGGTAGAATTATACGCAGTGTGGCTTTAAAGCAGTACTAAGTAACTTATTTACCTTAATAAATCCTTTTCGTAGTCCCTGTGGGGGTAATACAAGTGTTTATGAGATGATTGGAGGGTCTTTCATCTCCCCCTGGTGTCTCTGACCAGAAAACCATGTTTGCAACTTGACTGCCACCGGTGCGGAGAAAGCAATACACACTAATGGAATCACGAAGAAGAAGCTAACATGCCAACGGGCAAAGCTAACTGCGGGCTAACGTCACTTTAAACAGTATTTACAGCCAGGTTTGAGTGAAAAAAAATATTTCCTTTGTATAATTGGTTGCACAGTAACCCTCTCTCCCTTCGCCTTTCCTGTCAGCGTAGTATTTACTCTCCAAGACAATTAATAAATTAAAAAATCGTAACTTGCTACTACACCTGCAGTTGCGCTTATGGCCTCTAGGGGGAAGAGTTACTTAGTACTGCTTTAAAATTGGGGAAAAAATAGGTGAAAAATTGGGAAAGAATTTGGGGGAAAAATGGGGGGAAGAAGGGGGGTAAATCGGGGGGCGGCGGTGCTAGAGCAAAAATGTGGAAATAGTTTTTTTTCTACCCTTTTGTATTCACAATTTTTTGAGGGACAAAGCAATGTCAATTTAGATGTTTGAAGCACATTTTTGTCAATATCATCATGTAGTACAATCATAAACGTTTTCCCCTTTATTTAGGAGTGTGGGAATATAGTTTTCTTTTTAACATTTTTTAAAATATGAACACAATAACTAGCTAACTATGAGCTAAATAAGTATTAGCAAACACATTTCCTACATAATTATAGGCAGCCCGAATATTTTGACTTTTGTGCCCCATTTGGTTTAAGGGATATTTCAGGATTTTTGACATGAGACCTCATTATAACTAACACTGTTATCCAGACAGTGTTGTTGATTTCTGGAGACTTATATAGTTTTTAATTCATGCAGCCTTTATATTTGAAGAGTTTAGTGGCACTAGGCTAGTGCTAGGCTAGCACATGTCTATGGTAACTAGTAGCCTGCATTAAAAACCTCTTCAAAATCACTGGGTTGTCCTCCAAATGTTGCCATATCTGATTTGTAGAAAGTTCAATTGTGAATTCCACGTGTAGTAATGTCGGCCGCTGCAGGTAAACAAACTACTGTAGATCTGGTAACCAGCAGATCACTCCGCCACTGCATAGATTACAACCAGGAAGCTGATGTGGTGCAAATATACGTTTTTTTAAATGCAAAATGGTTATAGCTCAAAAATTATTCAGTCAACACAGATATTTATATGGGTAGTCTGGTGTTATAAGTGATTTGCCTCAGGTGCACTGAGCTTAGGTTAGCTGGGGTTTTTAATGCAGGCTACTAGTTACCATAGACATGCGCTAGCGTAGCACTAGCTTAGCACCGCTAAACTCTTCCAATATAAGGACTGCATGAATTAAAAAAAAAAGAAAATCTCCAGAAATCAACAACACTCTGGATAACTAGGAAATGAGGCCTTATGTCAAAAATCCTGAAATATCCCTTTAATGGTGGATAAATAAAACAAACATGAAATTTATCATTGCAGCAACTGTCTGTGCTACTCTGAACATGTGAGTGTGCTGTTGAGTACTTTCCTCGAAGCCGCTTACAAGGCAGGGACTAACTTTACACTAAAAAAACGTTCTGGGAGATAAAATGGCTTCGGTATTCCATGGCATGTTGTCACTCTCACAGACACAAAGCTTCCTCAACGACCTGAGGCACGTGCAAACAGGTCTCCCAGGAAGTTATGCAGCTCATGTGAGAGGCCGTTCGACATTACCGGCTCGTCCTTGGCACAAAGGGGACAGCGCTATCTTATTTCGCAGTATGACCAGTGCGGTTCAAGCAGCGGTTCAACTACTGAAACACTGGATTTCTGCCGCGTGGAAAAATTGCATAAAAATACACGACACTGGTTTAGACCCGTGGGGGGAAAACTGCGGCTGAGCCTGAGTTGCTGTAGAAAAAAAAGGCGATGACCTAAATGCCAAAACTGTGAGCAAACAATCTCCTCTGAGTCAGCGGCAGCACCGGCCTCTGTCTGTGCCTCTCAGGAACTCCTCTGGATCTTGTATCGCGCTGACATACGGGTTACACGGAAAAGTTTAATATGACCCCTTCTAACAATTACAGTGACACGCCAATATGCCGAACCATTGGCTGACAGTCAGAGCAAACTCCCTCTGACTTTGCACGGCATCTCAAGTTTTGCCGCAGGAGAGAGCAGCAAATCCTTTAAGTCCTCCGAGCTTTCAAGTGCTTGTTTTCCACGATCCTGAGATGCCCCTGTGACTGTGTGCCCTTCGAAAATCCTTAGTCATTGACAGTCAATGATATAATTGAGGAAAGCATTGAAACTCACATTAATATGCTCTTGTAGGGACACCTAAAGCAACTGGATAAATTGTCTGAAAAAAACTGTTTTCAATGTACAACAACAGACCATGATGAGCCTCCACACAGAAAGTAAAAGCATAAACCTTTGACTGAGAGATCAAATGTGTGCACTGTTACCTGACTATTTTACTGCAGAAGTAAGCAGTCAAAGTAGTGACAGTGGAGCTAGTAGTAATGGTCGAGGTGGCAGGAGTGGAAGAGCTTTTCAAGGAAGTGCATATCATATTTAGTCTCTTGTGTGCACAGACACTACAACTGAATTGCTATAAAAGGAGCTTTTAAACCGTGATAAAGGGACCTAGTTAAAGGGGCTAGATGCAAGTTGGCCATTTTATACTCACTACTGCCACCTCAGTTCATATGTGTAACTGCACCTTCTATATTCAGCTCATGCATTACGGCAATTCGGACCCGAAGTAACACCTTTTTAAGTGACAGTGCAGGATTTTAGAGGCAGTTGTGGTGAACAGGTCTGAGCTCATTCTACACATTAGGACATTGCTGGAATGTAGGGGGAGGAAAAAACATAATTTTAACATTTTTAAACTCTGTGTAGTCCCATTAAACCTGACATACATTTATATATATATTTTTTTTAATTACAAACAATGGAAGAGGAAGCCACTAAATGAATACGTAAGCTGTGGTCCAAAATCATTCCTAACTTTTCTAACATATCTGTAATATCCCGATTCTTTACAGGCACAAGTTTATCGGCACATTTCACAACTTGCAGGGTGACTCTTCAGGCTGTCACAGAAATGCTAGAAAAGAAGCCTGAGAGTTCATGAAATTGATACAAATGCTTTGTAATGTAATTCCCACAAATGTCTGAGATACAATATAATAAAGGAGGACAAAACTAAACTTGTTTCACTACTAAAACAAAATCAGGTATAGCGCCTTTAAGTTTGCATTTTTATTTCTATTCATACCCATTGTTAATTTTCCTAACCAATTTGAACACCAAGATTCTTCCATGGTGACTATAACTCACCTTTGTTTTTAGCATCGGTGCCATTTCCGGTTTAACAACTGTTAAAGTAGATCTAAGTAACTTAGTCCCTTAATAAATCCTTTCCGTAGTCCTTCTGAGAGTAAAACAAGTGTTAATGGGATGATCGGTGGTTCTTTCATCTTCCCTGGTGTCTCTGGCCAGAAAACCACAATTGCAACTTTCCCTGCTCCGACCTGGAGACCCAACACACACTAATGGAATCAGGAAGAAGATGCTAACAGGCAAAGCTAACTGTGGGTTAGCGCCACTTTAGCAGTATTTACAGCCAAGGTTGAGTGAATAAAATGATCTCCATTGTGTAATTGGATGTACTGTACAATATCTCTCTCTCCCTTTGTCTTTTCTGTCAGCGTAAACTCACAGTTAATGAGAAAAAAAAAAACGCAACATGCTACAACACCTGGCGCTTATGGCCTCTAGGGGCATGAGTTACTTAGTTCTGCTTTAAAACAGTTGATAATGCACTGCAGACGCCGCACAGTGGACTCTTGTTTCCACAAATGTCTGAGAAGACAATATACTGCCAAGGAACAAAGTACTACTGCAAACGGGTACAGCCCCTTATGCCAACATGTCTAAAAGTACTTAAAGCCTGCATATTAAGGAATGTCCACTGTATCATTTCAGCATACTGATGTAAACTGTGCTTTTGTAAACCGATCAGGTATTTGGACTGAGCAGACTGGGAACACATTTGAAGAATAAGTGACCATTATTTGGCGAGGGCAGCTTTGAAGTAATTGTCGGTTCACTTTAACAGTGTTTCATGGAAATGAGCTTCTGTCCATTTGTTCTGGTGCCAAGGCATTGATGTTGGTCCCACTGGGTGCCAACTGCCTGCTTCAAGCTGGACCAAGGCCACTCAAAAATCGCTGCGGTCAATCTCGATATGGGGCAAAATGACACCAAGCCAAGCATAAAAATGACACAGCGGGTGGTAAGAGCATGTTAAAGCATCTGTGTGCAACCCCTGATGTCATCCATTCAAGTGTTGTTTTTCATTTCCATTGGCCTGGATAAATAGAGACGTTTGATAGAAAAAAAAAAGATGACAAAAAGCAAAACTAATTAAACAGGAATGTGCTACCACCCATTTCTGAAATCTTGGTAGGAAATCTGCTGGTCCTGTTGAAGAAGAAGGGCACCCATCGTCTGAATCAAGTAATTGTCCAGCTGTATCGACTTGAAGGACTGAAATTTATTTATTTATTTGTTGCTGTCTGTTTCCTTTGTTCTTTGCCAGACTAGATTCTGTTCTGTAAATCTTTGGCTTCCCTTCAGTTGAATCACCCATTAGCCAAATGTTCCACCATTTCCCTTATAGTCAATGACAGAGGTGGGCAAGTTTGCTTGTTGCCTTTTCATTAATCGGCGGTCCGAGCTTCTTTTTGGGCGGCACGGTGACGCAGCAGTTATTGCTCTCGCTTCACTGCCAAAAAGTTTGATCCCGGGCTGGGTGGGGCCTTTCTGTGAGGAGTTTGCATGTTTCCTGTGGGAAATCCTCTTGTTGCAGTGGACGACCACAGTGAAGCCAGGCTCTCCAGGCTACACTGTGGCTGTGGTCGCAAAAATCCCATTGAAAATCTCAGCAACTTCAAAAATACTTCAAAAAGAGTTAAAGCCGGGGTATTTTATAAGAAAGAAAATAATATAACAGGCAAGGCAAGTTTATTTGGAGGGCACAATTCATACACAAGGCAATTCAAAGTGCTTCACAGTTGCATAAATACAAGAAAGCAAATAGAATCAATAAAAACATCAATATAAAATTAATCAATTACAGATCCGGCCCGCTGAATGATTTCCGGCCCCCAACTTGTAGAGCACAAATCCCTGAGTATGTAAAAAAAGTCTCTAGCCCATTCCTGTGCAGAGTTAGGATATTTTAACTAAATAGCCAGTTTACTCATTCCAGCCACTAGGGGGCAATTTGAATAAATAAAAAATAATTCCACAGGTGTCCAGCAGAGGGCACTTACATAAGAGATCAGAATATAAACACATTATAGCCACGTGGTAAATGAAGCTTACCACCACCGAGTGTGGAGAGAATGAATAATGACTGCAGTACTTTGAGAAACTTGTTACACAGGCTTGTAAAGCACAATACAAGTGTAAGAAGTTATTACTTTGGTCACATTACATAACGATGTTTTATTTGAATATAAAAATAAATGAAGATTAAAACAAAGTGTGAAGACTTGATTACTATTTGTGCAAACCACTACATTGAAACAAATATGTGCCTGAATCAAGTGTTGATCTTGTGGATATAGTAGCGGGGACGACTGTGCAGGCGAGTAATCTCTACTTCACGATGAGGCATTTTGGTCTGGGTCATCCAATTCTATGTTATAGAATCAAAGTCAGGAACAATAATGTAGCCCCCAGAGAAAAAAGTCTGAGGACCCCTAAATTACAGTAAAAGGCAAGATAAAATACTTTCAGTCATATGCATGGGCAAAAGAACTGTTTTCAGCCTGGATTTGAACATTGTCAGAGTTGAGGCCTGTCTCACATCCTCATTAAGACTGTTTCAGATTTTAGCTGCATGAAACTGAAACGCAGCCTCACCGTGTTTAGTCCTGACTCTGGGAACCACCAGGAGGCCCCTCCCTGAAGTTCTCCGGGTCCGAGATGGTTCATACGGCTGTAACATGTCGAAGATGTACTTTGGTGCTAAACCATGAAAAGACTTGTACACAAGCAGAGCTGTTTTAAAGTCTATTCTCTGAGTGACAGGAAGCCAGTGCAGAGACCGGAGCACTGGACTAATGTGGTCGTATTTCCTGGTTCTTGTCAGGACTCGAGCAGCAGCGTTCTGGATGTACTGTAGCTCTGACAGTGAGTAGGCCGTTACAGTAATCTAACCTGCTGGAGACAAATGCATGGATAAGTCTCTCTAAGTCTGGTTTTGACACTATTCCTCTGATCTTAGTGATGTTTTACAGATGGTAAAAATCTGCTGATGTTATTGCTTTGATGTGGCTGTTTAAGTTCAGGTCATTGTGAGATGCTTCTATAACTTTTTGGTTTATAAAAATGTGGATAATTGTGTGTTTTATGTTGATGAGAACCACATACAGTAGCTGATTAGCTGATTAGCTCTCTTTCAACTCCTTTTACACTTCAGTCTATAAAGATTTTAAACAGGATTTTGACTTCCGGCACCATCGGGCTGGCAAATAGATTCTCCAGGATCAGGGGCTGGCTTAAAGGAACAGGCCACCGTTTTTTCCATACTGAGATATGTTCTTACCTGAGCTTAGACGAGTTGATGCGTACCTGTCTAGCCTTTGTGTGTGCACTCAGTCTCGCACAACGACCAAAGATGTTGTTAGCATTTGGCCTCTCCCAGTATGTATTCCCATAGCTCCAAACAGGGGTGAAGTTGGAAGCTACCACACACTTCCACAGGCTCGCACAAAAACCAGACAGGTACGCATCAACTCGTCTAAGCTCAGGTAAGAACACATCACAGTATGGAAAAACGGTGGCCTGTTCCTTTAAGGATTTTAAGTTTTGGATTTCTCATTTTCTACATATCCATTCATACATAATCTAAAATAATAATAAAAGACATGTTTGCTCTCCTTGTGTGTGATTTGTTTTTGCCAGCGCAGTAGGCGGGACAAAAGTACAAAAACAGGCTTTTATTCTCAAAGGTCATTACTCAGAATTGTGTAAGACGCAATTCTGTGCACAGATGTGATTCTTCCTACACAAACTAGAGCACAGTGAGATGATGAAGGAGTCATGTGGGATGTGTGTACTACTGCAAGGGAACAAGGAAGCAATTACTTTTTACTGTAACGCAGAGAACAAATAAGACATTACAGTGAAATCAAAAACATCAGCTGTCGCCATTAATGTACTGACATGGCATTTAACCTGGACATTGTTACACCTTGTTTTAAAGCTTCTCTTCTAATAACTCTGTGCTCCACGATTCTTCACAGAAAGAATGAGCACATTAAGATGGTAGCTGTCCCTTCATCATACAGTACTCGAGTGTGTTCATCACAGTGCCGTAGATTTGCTGGATGTGCGTTTAGCTGAAAGTTAACCTCTTAACTCCCACCTGAACGGATCCCATTTTCTCCAGTTTGGTTAGTCCCTAATCAAAAAGATTCTTGGGAAAAAAGCACCAAAACAGGCACAAAAAATGAGAAAACAAGGATGTAAACGCGACAAAAATGTGAGAAAAATTCAACAAAAATGTGAGAAAAATTCAACAAAAATGTGAGAAAAATTCAACAAAAATGTGAGAAAAATTCAACAAAAAAATGACAAAAATTCAACAAAAATGTGACAAAAATTCAACAAAAATGTGACAAAAATTCAACAAAAAAATTAAAAAAATCTACAAAAAATGACAAAAATTCAACAAAAACGTGACAAAAATTCAACAAAAAGTAACAAAAATGTGACAAAAATTCAACAAAAATGTGAGAAAAATTCAACAAAAATGTGAGAAAAATTCAACAAAAAGTAACAAAAATTCAACAAAAATGTGAGAAAAATTCAACAAAAAGTAACAAAAATTCAACAAAAATTCAACAAAAATGTGACAAAAATTCAACAAAAATGTGACAAAAATTCAACAAAAATGTGACAAAAATTCAACAAAAATGTGACAAAAATTCAACAAAAATGTGACAAAAATTCAACAAAAATGTGACAAAAATTCAACAAAAAAATGAAAAAAATTCAACAAAAAAAGACAAAAATTCAACAAAAATGTGACAAAAATTCAACAAAAATAAATAAAAAATTCAACAAAAAATGACAAAAATTCAACAAAAACGTGACAAAAATTCAACAAAAAGTAACAAAAATTCAACAAAAATTCAACAAAAATGTGACAAAAATTCAACAAAAACGTGATGACTCTGATGATGACACTGTGATGAACACATACAGTACTCGACAATGATAAGGTAAGGTGTTAGTATATTGTTCCTCAATAGCAAAATTTGCTTTCCACAAAACAATAATTAAAACAAAAGGCACAATGACAATGAGGAAGTACAATAATAAAACCGTGAAATGCTCCTACACAACCGTATGGAGAAGGGAATAGATGATTTTTTAAACCTGTCTACACATTGGCAACCTGAACCTACGGCCAGAAGGAGCCTTCAAACTCTGATTTAACACATGGGTCGGATCATTTACAGTTTTCTGAGCCTCTCTGGCCAGAAACTTGGAGGCATAGGCCTGATGGTTTTCTTTAGTCACACACAGACAGTCTTTAGAGCAGTTCTTTGGTTTTAGCCAGCACAGACAAAAATCCAAACCAACCCTGAATGCCATAACGTACCACACTTTCTAAGAAAAAAATATGGTATCGCGGCATTAGGTGATGCAGTATCCGTATTCCGAGAAGCCACAATATATCACAATATCACTGATAAATCAATAGCCTTCATCTGACTGAGGTTGACATATTTTTTTGCAAACTCAGCCAAAAGCAAACAATGCATTGAACTTATAAATGTGTATAAGTTCTGTTTTAGTTAAACATTTACTAACTTAGTTTTTGTTGTGTTGGTCCTGGTGTTGTCTTGTTTTTTCTTTTTTAAGTCGTCTTTTGACACAATTGGCTAAAAAACAAGTTACTTTTGATTTCTGTTGAAGTAGAATGAAACATGTTGTTGAAATGGTTTGGTGAAATATCGCAATATTGTACAGCCGTATCACTTATCGCATGTTACTTCAATATCGTTCAGCCCGTATTCACTACAACACTGAGGCATTTCGTCTCCACATTTCTATCCAGCTTCATATTGTTCGCTCGGGCTCCACTCAAGAAGGCAAGGTAAGTTTATTTGTGCCTCACAGCAACACCAAACACCCACACAATTAAAAAAAATGCAATAAAAAGCATTAAAAACAGAATTTAAAAAAACAATGAAACAAATCAATAAAAATAACATTAAAGGAGCTATCCTTGATTTTTTAATTTTCTGTTATTGGAATACAATTTCCTTGTCCTTTAGTATATGGTAGAAGCAGACATTTTCACACATTCAAAAAAAACACTGGTTTTAAAGCCTTTTAAACAGTCATAAAATGTCAGGCTAGAAGGCATTTTCTACAGTGAAGTGACAGTTTTCCCCCTGAAAGTTGTGAAACCTGGTTTAAACTCAGTCCCTGTGACAAATGTTGATGTTGTAAATGCATTAGAAACGTTTGAGATGAGTTTATACCAGAAAATAGCTATTTGAAATTTGAGTGACCCTGATTCTTTGTACAATCAGGTATAGCTCCTTTAAACTAAGTATGTGTATATTAAAATACGTTTAAATACAATCAATTGCCATAGGCAGCAGTAAAAAGGTGTCCTTTCAGCCTGGACTTAAACAGAGTAAGCGTTAAGGCCTGTCTCACATCCTCACCGAGGCTGTTCCACACCGTTTGCTGCATGAAACTGAAACGCAGCCTCACCGTGTTGAGTCGTAACTCTATGAACCACCAGGAGACGCCTCCCTGAGGATCTTAGGGCCTGAGGTGGTTCATACAGCTGTAACATGTCTTCGGTGCCCGACCATGAAGGGGAGCAGAGCTATTTTCAATTCTATTTTCTGAGCAACAAGAAGCCAGTGCAGAGACCAGAGCACTGGACTAATGTGGTCGTATTTCCTGGTTCTGGTCAGGACTCGAGCAGCTGCATTTTGGACAAACTGCATTTGTCTGACAGCTCGATTAGAGGCCAGTGAGCAGGCTGTTACAATAGTCTAACCGACTGGGGACAAACACATGAATTTATCTCTTCAAACCTGGTTTAGACACCATGTTTTTTAGGTGGTAATAGGCCACTGATGTAATTGACTTATATGACTGTTGAAATTCAAGTCTGAGTCCATGATTACCCCTAGATTTCTAACTTGACTTTGAGGAAACATATTCAAAAACAGTTGTCTAAAACGTTATTTAACACCAGTACTCTTCAAAGTGATATAGGTTTAATGGCATTACAGTAGTAGTGCATATATTTTCATTACTTCTCTGTTTTGTTCATTACTTACAGTACATAGAGAAACAACACACGGCTCAGCTCACCCAGCGATGTCGCCATGAAGACCATTCAAGGCACATTCAATACAGGGCTAAAATTAGCTGAGATGGCAATGTTATTACTTGAGCTTATCTGGCACCCGCTGAAACTACATTAACACAGTGCGAGGTACAGTCATGTGTGCGTGTGGAGAAAAGGGAGAGAGCGAGAGAGTGACTGTGCTTGTTCTGCAGAATCCACCTCTATAAGCCTTGCGCTGCTGAAGGCTTTACAATGAACCTTACAACTCCTGACCGCACATTTTCAGCCAATTCACTTCTGACACAATTCACTTAGCAACGATTTGTCTTCCCCTTTTCCTCCCTCACAAACAGTATAACCTGGTATTTTTTCTCTGAGGTTAACAGATATTCAGACTGGCGCATAAATAAAGTAATTACCATTCTTATAAATATTTTTAGCTTAAAATTCGATTGCAAGGAGAGAGAGACTTCACTCCACGGACACAAGCAATATCCGGCAACAGTGTTACTATTATCACAGAACGTTTCAACAACAAGTGGTAAATGACGCAAAATACAACAACTAATGGGTCATATAGATACAGACGGCATAGAAGGGGGCGTGGCCTCGCCAAGGGGGAAATAGAATCTTTTTGGGAAACACAATTTTTCACTCTTTTAAGCCCTTTTCTGGCAAAATATGAACTTATTTATCACAAACAAATAAAGTAAAGTCTAAATCTAGCCCATATGGATATTTTCTCTCTTGTTCTGTAGAAGTGAAAAAAACGGCAGTCATAGCAAGCGCTAGCTAGCATTAGCACTAGCCCGATGCTAACATGTAGCATCAGGTTAGCATTCTCCGTTTTTTTTATGTATTTATGGGCTGTTGAACCACTTTGCTCTCCATGTCTTTGTATCTTTATGTTGTAGAAAACTATATTCATAATTCAGCATTTGTTTAAGTAGTTTTTAAATCATTAGAGAAAGTTTGGATTTTTTTAAAATTGTTTTCCCCCTTAACTGTTTTCAAACATGACCATATATGGGCGATTCCAGAGATCCAGCAATCTGTTGGAAAATCATCATAAAAAACAACAACTTTGATTTTAGATTAAAGGGACTATACAGAGTTTAAAAATGTTAAGATATGTTCTTACCTTAGCTTTGACGAGTGTTTTAGGACCTGTCTGATCATTACCTGTGTCTTCAGTCACGTAAACACAGCGCAGACGGCGTTAGCATTTAGCCTCTCCCCCTCTCCTCATGTACATGCTGCCTTGATGAATTACCCACTAAATTTCTGAAGTCTGTGCTGACCAGCTTGTTACCACAACTTGCTCAGTTAGTTAACATCTCACTCGAGACTGGAGCATTTCCAAAGGCCTTGAAAACTGCAGTCATCAAGCCTCTTCTAAAGAAGAGCAGCCTTGATGCCAAGGTAATGAACAACTACCGGCCCATATCAAACCTGCCATTCTTAGGAAAAGTCCTAGAGAAAGTAGTATATCAGCAGCTCACTTACTTTCTCCTGTCTAACAATGTGTTTGATACTTTCCAGTCAGGCTTTAGGCCCCACCACAGCACTGAGACAGCTCTGATCAAGGTGACAAATGATATCCGTATGAACACCAACGCAGGTAAGGTCTCAGTTTTAGTTCTGCTGGACCTGAGCGCTGCCTTTGACACAGTGGACCACGGGATCTTACTTCACAGGTTAGAAAACTGGGTGGGAATCTCTGGTACTGCTCTAAACTGGTTTAAGTCCTATCTCGAGGACAGGACGTACTTTGTTGAAATTGGCAACTGTGTCTCAGACAAAATTGCCATGACCTGTGGAGTCCCCCAGGGGTCAATCTTGGGACCTCTCTTATTCAACATGTACATGCTTCCATTGGGTCAGCTAATAAACAGCAACAATGTGTCGTACCACAACTATGCAGATGACACTCAAATCTACGTGTCACTGACGGCTGGTGAACATGGGCCTGTAGATACACTCTGTCACTGCATCCAACAGATCAGTTTGTGGATGCAAAACAACTTTCTCCAACTAAACTCAGACAAAACTGAGATCATTGTTTTTGGCCCACAGGCACAAAGACAAAGTGTTATCAGTCATCTTGAGTCTCTCTCTCTAAAACCAAAAAATCAGGTTAGAAATCTAGGAGTAATCATGGACTCAGACCTGAACTTAAACAGCCACATCAAAGCAATAACATCAGCAGCTTTTTACCATCTGAAAAACATTGCTAAGATCAGAGGAATAGTGTCAAAACCAGACTTAGAGAGACTTATCCATGCATTTGTCTCCAGCAGATTAGACTACTGTAACGGCCTACTCACTGGCCTCTCTAAACGAGCTATCAGACAGCTACAGTACATCCAGAACGCTGCTGCTCGAGTCCTGACAAGAACCAGGAAATACGACCATATTAGTCCAGTGCTCCAGTCTCTGCACTGGCTTCCTGTCACTCAGAGAATAGACTTTAAAACAGTTCTGCTTGTGTACAAGTCATTTCATGGTTTAGCTCCAAAGTACATCTCTGACATGTTAGAGCCGTATGAACCATCTCGGGCCCTGAGAACCTCAGGGAGGGGCCTCCTGGTGGTTCCCAGAGTCAATAATAAACACGGTGAGGCTGCGTTTCAGTTTCATGCAGCTAAAATCTGGAACAGTCTTCACGAGGATGTGAGACAGGCCTCAACTCTGACAATGTTCAAATCCAGGCTGAAAACAGTTCTGTTTGCCCGTGTATATAACTGAAAGTATTTTATCTGCACTCTCGTCTTTTACTGTAATTGATTAATTTTATATTGATGTCCAGAGGAGAAGGAGCGACAAAAACAGAGGTTAGGTAACTTACTTTTGAACGAGCAAGAAAAATAGTGCTCAAGACAGAGCGAAATAGTGCTCAAGACAGAGCGAAATAGTGCTCAAGACAGAGCGAAATAGTGCTCAAGACAGAGCGAGTCAAAACAAGACTTAAAAATGGTGCTCAAGACAGAGCGAGTCACAACAAGAATTAAAAATAGAGCTCAAGACAGAGCGAAATAGTGCTCAAGACAGAGCGAGTCCAAACACGACTTAAAAATAGTGCTCAAGACAGAGCGAAATAGTGCTCAAGACAGAGCGAGTCAAAACAAGACTTAAAAATAGTGCTCAAGACAGAGCGAATCAAAACAAGACTTAAAAATGCATATAACTGAAAGTATTTTATCTACACTCTTGCCTCTTACTGTAATTGATTAATTCTATGTTGATGTTTTATTGATTGTATTTGTTTTCTTATATTTATGCAACTGTGAAGCACTTTGAATTGCCTTGTGTATGAATTGTGCTCTACAAATAAACTTGCCTTGCCTTGCCTTGCCTCTATAGCTCCAAAACAGGTCAAGATAGAAGCTACCAAGCTCTTCCACGTTTTCCCTATTTAAATATGGTTACGTGAAGTGTTCCACTACAAAGTATAATTACACAAAATTAAACAATGTGGATTTTCTAAGCGGATAAAAGGGGGGGCTATATTGTAAGGCGTAATAATACCAGGAGTAATTTGGCATCAGCACAGTAAAGTGAAGATTACAGCGCGGATTTCGAACTACTCCTGGTATTATTACGCCTTACAATATAGTTTCCCCTTTTATCCGCTTAGAAAATCCTGAAGCGTTGTAGTGACCACTGTGACGAAAAGTAAAGGCGCCATGCTGACTCATACAGCTGCTGAGTCACTGTGAGGTCAAATACGCACAAATATATATATTTTTTCTTGCATAAAAAGTTGCACAATGAGCCTTTAACCTCTAAACCCCTGCCTTTAGCGAGCACATTTTCCCCAATCCCCTCATTTGAAAGCTAAGACCTGCAAAACAGATCGAAACTTATCATTTTCCTCAGGTTGTTGCTGTGTTGTTGTAAATGTTTTATCTTAATATCTACATATTTTGGGGCACTTTCTCGAAAACAATACGGTTCTTTGTCATTTAAAAATAATCATTGTCCTGCATCGTTTCCAAATTTTCCTCATTTTCCCACGTTTTTCCCCATTTTATCCACGTTTTTCCCTATTTTATCCGCCAGTTTTTTTTCTTTTTACATTTTTTCCCCCCACTTTCACCAACCAGATATTCTAAACCATTATAAAACCATCATATCACTGAACTTATTCTTGGAAAATTCTTCAAAATGCTTCCACGTTTCCTCAAAAGCTTCAAATCATTGCACCTAATCTCAAAAGCTGTGTGTCTAAGTGTTTCACCGCAATTGACTTGATCCTTAACTTGGCATTCACAAGTAGCTCTGTCGAACGCTAAACAATAGTCTCCAGCTGAAGTGGAGGCCCCTCCCCTTGGCCGGCGTTACCGTGGGAGCAGCAGGAGGAATGCGATTGGCCGGCCCACGACCTCCGAGGCATGCACTCGACCAAGAATGTCCCAGTGTTATAACACCAACGAAGCCGCAACGTCCTCAGCCAAAACAACATCATAAATAACTGAGAGAATAATCAGGGGTTGTCGGGGTCAAACGTCAGAACGAAGAGAAAGGACGCGTTATTGGATTTCTAATAGGCATGACTGAGGTGGGCCGTCACATAAACAGCTCGCACTAATCTGATCGTAGCAACTTGTGCATTAAAATGAATCTGTTATTCTTTACCAACACTGAGACCTTCAACAGAGGCCAATATTATTTGTTTATTTTAGGTGAACCAGTCACAGTTTCAGTCCCAGTCCCAGCTGATGCAAATATTAGCATGGGAGCCAAATGTGGCCCACCTAACCCTTCAATCCGGCCCGCTAAACATGACCAGGCCAAAAACGCAATGGCTAAAAAGGTGACATCATCAATATTTTCCCTGACATGAAGACATTTTCTACATAACTGCTGCTATTGTGTTTCACCATTGTAATGTGTTTACAGTCAATTTGATAGTTGTACTTGTTTGAAACGCCCCAGAATAGTTCAGAAGTTCGAAAACCCAATGTGGTCCACGCCTCAAAAAGTTCTCCCATCACTGCGCAAGATGCTGTTTTGAGCGGCGATCAAAAGTACGCTTGAAGAGGTTAACACTACAGTAACTCAGCGATTGAATTCTCCAGGTTGACGCCTTCAAAATGGTACATGTCCATATTCGGCGTCCGCACAGTAAAGTGAAGATATTATTGCGCGGATTTCGAAACTACTGCTGGTATTATTTTACAATATAGTTCCCCTTTTTATCAGCTTAGAAAATCCACATTGTTTAATTTTGTGTAATTATACTTTTGTAGTGTAACACTTCATGTAACCATATTTAAATAGGGAAAACGTGAAAGAGCTTGGTAGCTTCTATCTTGACCTGTTTTGGAGCTATAGTGGAGAGGGGGAGAGGCTAAATGCTAACGCCGTCTGCACTGTGTTTACGTGATTGAAGGCACGGGTGAAGACCAGACAGGTACTAAAGAACTCTTCTAAGCTAAGGTAAGAACATACAGTATCTCAGTATGTAAAAACGGTGGCCTATTCCAAAAAACTAGCGATAAAGGACGCTCACCATTAATAAGCAGACCAATATTTTCAAGCAATATGGGAAAGAAAAAAGATCTCTCTGCTGATGAAAAGCATGAAATTGTTAATGCCTTCGACTAGGCATAAAAACCTTTGATATTTCATGAAGGATTAAGCGTAAGCATTGTACTGTTAAGAAATTAGTGGGCACACACGGGTTTGTGCAGATAAAGACACAATGAGACAAATACATCAGATGAATAGAACAGCTGCCACAAAGCAGAAGACAGGTGCTTGAAGCTGCTGGTGCCTCTGGAGTCTCCAGAACATCAAGGTTTAGGACCCTCCAGAGGCTGCAGTTGTGCAAAAAACGTCTATCGGGCCTCAAAACTCTGAAAACAGATTCAGTATTGAATATTTGTAATTGATACCCAATATCATACTTTTCCAGTATCGGCTCCGATATCTGCGTCATATCGGTGCATCCCTTGTCCATAGATAGTTGTTTCAAAGTTCGGACCTCTGACGGTTCTGGAGAGGAGCTGCTCGGGGTCTTCACCTGAGCTTTGCATAAAACCTATGTGTTTAAGCTTCTGTCTCACATGCACATGAAATTGGTAAATGGTCTCAACTTAAATAGCTTTTTTCCAGCTACATAAGGCACGCAAAACGATTTAAAGCAAGAAACCACTCACCCATTTACACTCTCAGTCACACACCAATGAAGTGTTTTGGCCAAGGACCCAATGACAGTGTACACCTCAGGGGCCAGGATCCAAACCCCCAACCATCACAAGACGCCACGCTCTACCGTCTACACCACTGTCGCCCCAAGTTATAATATCAGCGTTTTCTCTACTCTTTTTTCTGTTACCTTTGAGTAATTTAGACACTGGTATTTGATGCCAGTTGTTGAGTTTTTCAACGCAGCGGACGGTAGACTGGACTGGGGTTGTTGACATTTCACCTCTCATCCAAGAAACTTCAGTTCAGCACATCCTCTGGTCTAAAAAGTGGATGAATCCACAAACCCACAGCCCTTACCTATTAAATAACTACCAAATAATGATTTGCATAATTATTATTGATCGGTGAGTCTCTTCCAACTCATAGCTCTGTCATTTTTGTGTATATGGGAGGCAATTTGCACCTTAACCCCTCCATTTCTGTTTAGTGCACGACCTGTCTTAGCAGTTGATTCATGTCTTCTAAAGTGATCAGTCCCCAGATAGATTGACTCAATTCATTTCTGATGATCTCGGCTCTTGCATTGTGCTCATAATAGTTAGCTCAGCACGCCCTTGTCACGTTTGCTGATGTATGTTCCACTCAGTCAGAGAAGATTTCCCCTGTCCTGAAGCTCATCTCTCCTATAGCCATCTCATTAAACTCGTGGAGAAATGCCAACTTCAGAGGTTTGAAAGGCATGGAGACTTTAACTTATTCTCACTCTGCCTGTGCCCAGAGTGTCAGGAGACTTCATTATCCTAATACAACAAAGTGAAAGTGAAGGCAGTTTGAACGAGACCCGTCACAGGACAAGAACAAAGCACCGAGGAGGCCAAAATATGCACATTTTTCCTTAACTGTCTTCACTTAGTGTTTCATTTTGCAACTGGAGAGCGGTTTATCTTGGTGTGAAAAGCAATTAAACCTCATTTCCATTTCTGGATTCACATTTTACAAAATGTAATACAAATACCACAGGACTGGTGGCGAAACCCAGTGAGTGAATTTACAGTATAAATGAGGTTTAAAACAGCATCTGCTTGTACTGAGGGCCTTTCGAGAGCTGAGCTGAACAGGTGAAGGTGTCTGGAGGAAAGGAAGGTGCCACCTCATGCTGGTGCAACAAAGCATTTCAGAATAAAGGAACAGTTTTAAAAGCAGATAAACACTAGTGTATACAGTATATGGGATTGTTAGCAGCATATAGAGTGACCACCTAATCCACTTCAGGTTGAATCATAGTTCCTTATTCCGTCTCACTCAAGTAAAATATGTTTTAATGACAAAATGCCCATACTTCCTATCCAAAATGTACAATATTGGGTGTTATTTATCTGTGTTGGAATATGTTATGTCCTATCCATGTGTGTTTTGTGGCTACAACAACAAAGTAAATGTTTTTTGTCAGCTCTCAGTCAGCCAGGACATATCTTTGTCTTAGTTAGAGCAATCTCAAGTCAAATAACCAAATCCAGTATTACATCTATTACAACCCCAATTACCTCCATTACAAAAGCAATAGCTCAGCCAATTGTTCCATAGTTAATTGTTAACACAATTATTAAGATTTTGCTAAACATTTTACCCAGCTTTCTATATTTGACCATGTTTGTGATGATTCACTTCCTTATTGGACAGGAAGTGACAGAGATAGAGGCAAACATTTCTCCTTTACTGTAATAAAATGATAATTATTACTTGAAAACTCTAAATATTTAAAACCTTGTTATATGCATTTTAAAGTGCATGTGACAGGTTTTAATGCATTTGAAAATATGACTTATTTAGAAGGATTGCATCAGTTGCATGATTATCATTTTATTCAGTGAAGAAATGTTGGGTACAATCTGTAGCAAAATATTAAATATAATTGTGCTAAAGGAACAGGCCACCGTTTTTCCATACTGAGATATGTTCTTACTTGAGCTCAGATGAGTTGATACGCACCTGTCTGGTCTTTGTGCGTGCGCTCAGTCACGCAAAACGACCAAAGACGTTGTTAGCATTTGTCCTCTCCCAGTATATTCCTATGGCTCCAAACGGGGTGAAGTTAGAAGCGACCACGCACAAAGATCAGACAAGTACGTATCAACTCATCTAAGCTCAGGTAAGAACATATCTCAGTAAGGAAAAACGGTGCATGGCCTGTTCCTTTAACTATGTTTTGGCAAAAAATGTGTGTAATGTGTCATAAGCACTTTAAGTCCCATGATGTCACACCACAGTGCACTACTTTTTGAGGTGATGTTTGATTCAAGTGCGTAGTTGTCCTCATCGCCAAGTGTGTAGTTGCAAAAGACACACTACAGCTGCTTGTGACAGCAGAGGCACTCTTGGGGAAGTAACTTGTAAGGCTTGTGCTTTTATGTAAACTTCAGACGAGGAGTGGTCAAAACTCCACATTCTCCTTTGTGAAGATGCATGAAAGACATGTCCATATGTTTTATTATATCTATCTCCTGCCCACTTCAACACCAAAGGACATCTGTATTTTATTGTGCATTCCTTTTGATGTTGAGATTGACAAGGTTTGGACGTTGGCATTGAAATACCGCCTATAAAAAAAAAAGGAAGCCTGAACTTGGCACTGCGAGCAGGAGGTGGAAAATTGGCTGTGGCAACTCCTCAAAGGGTACGGGAAATGATGTTCAAGTACCCTTGTAGAATCCGAGAAATCATATTTACTTTTACAAAAAGAGTTTCCTTCTTTTCTGTGGGCAGTCCCGGACCACCCCATTTCATGTGCACAGCAAAAAGTCCAAGATCTGGCTATACTCGCCCAGCATACACGGAGGTAATGAACTCATCAACTAAATAAATAGTAACTAATCCTTGACTGTGTTCTTTGCTCAAAAATCTCATTGTTTTTTTTTTAGATGGACTCTTGATTCTCTATTCTATTCTCTATAGATTCTGTGCATTTTCTCTACATTTTATGACTCTGTGGTCGCCTCTGATCTCCACTACGCTGCCGTGTGCTGGGTCCCGGGCAGCACAGAGCGGGACAAGAACAGGGCTGGGCTGCCCCCTGGACTCTGTGGAGGAGGTGAGGGACAGAAGGGTGTTAGCCAAGCTCACCTCCATCATGGACAACACCTCCCACTCACTGGGACTGTAGAGGAGCTGAGCAGCTCTTTCAGTGGAAGACTGAGACACCCCCCGTGCAAGAAGGAGCGCTACCGCAAGTCCTTCATCCCCACTGCTGTCAGACTGTACAACAAGACTGTGAAGTAACATGTGCAATACCCCCTGTATTTAAATCACTTACCTATGTCACTTTACCAACCACTTGCATTATGATGTAAAACTGCACTTCTATAACATTCTTGTTTATAGTATGTTTACTTAATTATTTACTGTTTATACTTATGTCCCCACAAAGTCCTTGGTAGTCATTGTACATAAGATACCACTATCTTACTATTTAATTGTTTTTTGTTTATTTTCTCACATTTTCTGCCTATTTGCACACCTTGAGTGTTTCTAAGAGCTGTATGTGCCAAGTAAATTTCTCCATTGTGAGATCAATAAAGGCTTATCTTATCTCATCTATGGTTACTGAGATATCCTTTCAAAATTGACAAGTGTATTTTCGTGGAACCACCAAGCTGGTGCTGGTGCTGGTTCTGGGCCAGTTCCAGTTTCAGAACTGGTTCTTTCGTTTTCCACTGAAAAAACGCTGGCTCTTGGTTCCAAAATCTGGTGCCGGTTGGGAACCAGTTAAAAGCTGGACCAAGAAAGGAGCACCAGTGATGTCAGCGGCTGGGGGCGTGGCTCTCTCCTCCAACAAACAATCAATATTAGTTAGTTTGTGCTTATAACTTCCTGGAGAAGCCAAAACAGTCTCTGTGGAGGAAACTGTTGTTTTGCTTTATGCTCTTTAGCTAAAACAAGAGTTAGAAAGAAGAAATCAAAGTGTTAACAGCTGCTGTGACTGAAACATAAACTTATTTTTCTGTATTTTATAACCAGAAGTGGCTGTAGTAAGATGTTACTATCCATTTTTGATGTTGACTTCCCAAAACGTTGCTATGACAATAGGCACAGGTCTCATTTTGGTGGAAAACCAAGTCAGTACAGAACCAACCCGGCACCTGAACCAGCCCTGAACCAACACCTTGGTGGAAAAGCCCTAAAAGTGTTGGTTTTGCTCTGGACAGCAGCTAAAACACGCACAGAGCCACGCATTTCATTTGACGCTCGTGTTTGGGCTGTTCCTGGACAACATTAGGCCTGTACTTTATGGAAACAAAGCCTTTGAGGCCGGTTTGTGACCAAGATTGGATCTTCCGCACTTGTCTGCGCCTCTGACAATGCATCTATCATTCACTGCAGCCTGGTCTTCAGCGGGAGAAACCATTACAAAACAACACAGATTTCATGTGTTTTTGGAGGATGAGAGTTTGCAGGTGCTGAGAGTCTACAGAACTCAGCTTAGCGGTTAGTGAGGATGAAACACAGCTTCTACATTTACGAATATAGGCTAAAACTTGCAACGTCGTCCACATCGTTGCCCAGACCTGGTGGGATTTTTCTGAGTGGAGTTTGCAGGACGATCTCCCCATGTCTTTCGTGGGTTTCGTTTTTCCTATGGGTACACAAAAACCTAATCCAGCAGCAGCTAGATCCACCTGGTAGAGAACTGACGTTGGCCATCGCTTCATCAGCCTTGAAAGACGGGTCAAGTACAGAGACAAACTTCCCCGTGGGGACAATTACTTGGACCATAACCCTTACAACGATTTGCATCTATAATTACGTTCTGAAGTATTATCCAGTCCCGGGGTCCCTGTATTTGTAATGTATGCATGTTCAGCACAATACACCGCGTCGGCTAGCTGGAGTATTAGGTGATATAATGAAGTGTGTGGGAGGGGCCCCAGCGAAGCAGGGCAGCAGAGTTCAGGCGCCCCGATAAAGCAAACGTCCCGCGGAGCTGCCCGGGGGACACCGCTGATTTAATAAAGCCGCGTTATATTGTCAGCTAATCCGTCCCCCGGCTGAGTCTAAGCAAAATGTCCTCACGGGTCAGTGGTTGAGAAGGAGGCGTAGCCAGGCCCCTCCGTCCCATGGGTTACAGAGTCTATAGAAAGTGGAAAAATCAGCTCTCAATGGTGCAAGGTTATAATTGCGGAGCGGTGGATTTCTCGTCTCATAACAAGCACGTTCTAGGTTCAATTCCCGAGCGAGATGGGGAGTGGGGCCGGGCTGTGTGTGGAGTGTAGTTTGCATGTTCTCCGTGGGTCCACGTGGGTTTTCCATGAGTGTCTTGCTTTCCCATAACACTAAAACGAGAAGAAAAAGAGGCTCACATGAGGCCAGGACTCCCCTCAATCTCTCCTTCAGTTGGACTTTCATGGTTAAACTAAGGTTCAAATAAAAAACTGAAAGTAAGAATGGGCATTTTGTAGACAGTGCAAGATCAGCTATGGTGCCAAACAAAGAAAGTATGTTGTACAATCCCTTTAACACATTAAGTCCTTTCAGTGCTGATTTGGAGTTCTAAATTTAGACAAGGAACTGTTTATTTACAACAAAAAGATCGTATAGAAAAATAACTTAAATGTAGGCCTGTTTAATGTTAAGTTAAATAAATAAAAAATAAAAAATGTGATGTAGATTGACAGGTGAAATAATAAGACACCTGATATTGCACTGAGGCGTTAAGGTGATAATTACACTGTCATAAAGGTGATAGATAACTTTTTAATGTGTGAGATCAATGAAAGACTGTACCGTCGCTAAGCTGAGGGTGAACACTGTCTCCCTCTTTGGAAATGTAGAGAAGAACTACAATGAATTACAGTCAACTCAACGACCAAAGAGCACTTATGGTATACTGATCAAACTCCATGCTATAGACCCCTCGGACATAAACAAAGAAATGAATGGACACATATTCTGATAAACATGTTTTCTATTGTATACCAATGGCACACAGCCTAATGTATTTTGAATTACAGTAATTGAAGAATATGATCTATTAAAGATAAGGTGTCCTTTAGTTCGTATCAACATGATGTGTACAGTGTGTGTCATTAACAATTGCTAAACACCGAGGCAGTTTCACACGGACACTGTGCCATAGATACATTTTTAAAGGTTGTTAAATCTGACATGCGGGACAAATTTAGCAAAGTGAATGATTACCTGTTGAAATGTACCTTTGTTTGATCCGAATAGCATAACATCGAGTATGCTACAGGCTGATGGATTGGCTTGGTCCATGTGGTAAAGCAAGCCATGGCTAATGGGAATGGGAAAGGAGAAGCAGTGTAAGTTAGCAATTAAGCTAGTCTGGGAAACCTTTCAGAGTCCGTTAGCCTGCTCAATGTATTTTTCCTATAGCCGTAAGCATTAGCCACCAAACATCGCAAATTATGAACAATCCAGATGTTTTAAGCTGCTGTCAACCCATCAACAACATGTAGGTGAGGTCAAAGCTACGGCTAGTTGGGAAACATTAATGAATATGTACAGACCTTCTGAGATTTTGCTTTAGCCTCTGAGCTAAATGCTACATGAGTCAAGTTTCTGCTTTTTTGCGGGGTCACATAGACATCTGCTGATGGCCATTAAACATAATCTTATAAGATATGTTAATGATGAAGAAACGCCATGAATCTGACATAACATACCTTGCCATAACAAAAGATGCAGATAAAGGCATTTCTAGAATTACAATAAGTCGATATGGAGCATGCAGTATTCTTTTAAAATGTAAATCATAATATTAATTCAGACATTTGTAGATGGCAACCTTCAAGATCAAATGCACTTCTTTCAGGCTTTGAGGCAGGTATCTATTTCTCGCTTAAACCAAATGCAACACATTTCCAAACTGTGGACCAGAAATCAATTAACACAAATCCAACTGAGCATAGATGTTACAAAAGTCTCTTAAAGTTACACATAACCTGTGAATTATAAAAGATCTCACCTGTGTCTTTGCTCGGCTCCCACAGGATCTACGTGGAGCTATTGCCGGCGTGTAAGCTGGCAAAACCTCGCGTCAATAACAAAGCAGGCTATACGCAGCATGCAGCAGCTCCAAATCAGCAAAAACACTGGAGTCATGTCTTTCTCATACTTGTAATGATAGATGACTTTATATAAACAAAGGTGTGTACTACTGTCAGAAGTGGCATTTAGACAGCGCTGACCGAGCATGCTTCAGGAAATACAATACTTCGGTCATAACAAGGCTAATTCCAGTTTACTCATTTTTCCGAAATGTTAGCTGCATGGTTTCCTGTTTTCAAGCCGTGAAAGGAGGTACAGTTTAAACAATTCACTGTGAACTTGACCTGACCTCCTAAGGCTAAAGGCAGGTAGATAAAGATACTAAACACTATTCACCTTATTCCGCCCCGCCCACTTTTGCCTCTTTTTGCCACGGATCGGCGATTCCTTTGTCTTGACGCTTTCGGTAGACCTGATCACTAAGTAGAGAACGAGGGGGAAATTACTGCTGCTAAAATATGTTGCACAGTAAATGGATTTTGTGCAAAATGCCCGAAGTCAACACTGCACTGTTTCTCTGGGTGTCTGTGTAGTCACAAATTTTCTCTGCAGTCCTAGGTAAACTAAAAGGAGTGAAGGGACAATTCATGGCGGCACCCACAGGAAAAAGGTGAACACAAAATTACTTCAATGACACAATGGTGCTATGTCACACAACCAGACAACAACAATGCTATTTCAACAGTGGGGCATTGTAAAAAAAAATGTAATAAAAGAGCCTCTGAGGATGACTAAAGCTAATGTTTGGCTACCTGTAGTTAAGCAATCCAGCAACATAGATACAAACGGCATCTCTGGAATCAACAAAAGATCAAATCAATCATCAAGGAAGAGCCCACTCGTCAGAAGTTGCTTTTTCTTTGGCGACTATCAACCAAAATAGTGTTTTTCTGTGACTGTCACTGATGGATGTTTGGGGAACCTTCGCCAAAAGCAAATTGGATTAACTTTTATAACCAACGCGAGTCCCATAATGTGATGGAGCGGCCAGGACAGAGCGGTGAGTCAATCAAAACGAATGTTAGGTTGTGTGTTACCATGTTAGCTTGTGTGTTAGTGTGTTAGCTTGTGTGTTAGTGTTTTAGCTTGTGTGTTAGCCATTTATGAAGCTGTGTTGTAGATGTCAACTCCTTATAGCTGTGTGAAGTAACTTAACTTATTGCTGTGGTATTTTTATTTTTACTACAGTAAAGTTGTATAAGCGGAGAGAGAAGGGGGAGTTAACTGAATCGAAGCGTTGTTTCTTCCGGGTTTGAAAAATACCTTGAGAAAATACTTATTTTTATCACAAAAATGAGTGCTCCATAGTGGTAGAGGTACAATATATCATATAAATGCCTATACTTTACTTTGGAATGGCTAAAATAGCATGATACAGATCCTTTAAGGAGGAAAACAATTTGGGGAAAAATCTAAACTTTCTCTAATTATTCAAAAACAACTTTAACAAATGCTGAAATATGAATTTAGTTTTCAACTAAATAAAGATTCAAAGACATGGAGAGGAGCAAAGTGGTTCAACAGTCCATAAATACATAAAAAACAGAGAATGCTAACACGATGCTTCATGTTAGCATCGTGCTAATGGTAACGGCTAGCTAGCGCTCGCTACAACTGCTGTTTTTTTCACTTCTACTGAACAATCTGCTGTGAGAAAATATCCATATTGACCCAATTTACACTTGACTACACTTGACTTTACACGAAGTTCATATTCCGCCAGAAAATGGCTAAAATGAGTGGTAAATTGTGTTTCCAAAAAGATTCTATTTTCCCCCTTGGCGACAATAAAACCACCTGTAATGAAATCAGTGCTTTGTCATGTATTCCATTTACAGCACGGGTGAAATGTTACTAGTATCAAATTTAACGCAGTCATGCTGAAAGTCCAAATCAGGATTGGTGACATGGTTAACAAAACACGTCAGAAAGCAGGCTAATCTTCACTAAAAGACGAGCAGGACAAGCGAGGGAGAGTGGCAGAGGAGGCTCCATAGCTAAGCCCACTTAATCCTGGAGTGGGCAGCGAGCCGCGAGAAAAAGGACAGAGCAAAATGCAGTGTCCGGAAACGCATGCTACCCCTCGATAGGCCCGTGCATGCTCACATACGCTTCCAGATATCAAAGCAAATCCAGTTGAAATATAGGGCGAAAATCATTAGCCTAATGCTGCTTCAGAGTGGAAATTATTCATGGTGAAACAGACATAAAAGGGCATAGAAGTAGAAACAACAAAGGCGTCAGAAGGCGGGCGCAGCACAATTACTTGTATAGACAAGATCAATTAACAAGCACATGAATGTAAACATGTTTACATTGGCCTTTTCTTGAACTACTTTCTCCAAGGATGAAAGTATATTCCGAGAGGTTCTACAATATCTATCTCTTAGTCGAAAGAGGAGGTAAAGGTGGGGAAGTATTGCTAAAATCTAGATGGAAATGTTGATGTGTAATGGGGGAAAAGGGATTTCAAGTTTTTTCAAGTAATGAAAATCCACATGTATCTTAGGTATGATATCATGAGGAAACAATACTCTAACATGGTAAAAACTTGAGGTGATTTGGTGCAATATTAGTTCTCGCTAATGCAAAACCAAATGTGCATGCCGAGTGCACCTAGCCCCTTACATTCCGAGTGTCATCCGCAGTCTGTTCATTCCTCCTGCGTCCAACATCGCTCTGTTTGACTCCTGTTAGTAATTGGAGTCCTGACTCAAAGGCCCGGGTTACTGAGGAAACCACTCGACCACTAAAACATCTCTGCCCCCTCCTGCACCTCCAGAGCGCATTCACATGCAGACACTGCCATGGTTCCCTTCGCGTCTGGTCGGTGGACACATATGTGCGTTCGTGGAGTAGCAAAGACGCACTAATTAGGCTGTCTCTGTTGATTAGCTCATTAGATTCTAGAAAATATAAGATTGTTTGAGTACATCCACGGAAACGGGACAATAAGATATCGGTGTGAGGTGGATTAACAAATCTGGGAGAAATGCATGGTTCATATGAGGCCTGTGCTGAAACGTGGCGGCTTGTGCGGGTGTGAAGACGTGAAAAAGAACTCATAAAAGTCACAAGGTGGACTGAGAAACGGCGCAGACTCCTCCAGAATAAACAGGTGAAGCAGACCCTTAGCTGGATTTTTTTCTTTGGTGACAAATAATGAAAGAGGGAGTGCATGTATTTTTATTTCTTAGTTGCGGTCTAAACAAATATCTCTCCAAATGCATTTCTAACATCCAATTCTTCACCGGGACCGAAGTTTGTCTGCATATGAGAGTCTTCCTTGAGAGATGCATTATAAATTTGCATCTGTGATTGTATTCTGCCTTTACTAGAGTGTGTGAGCTAGCTTGCAGATAGCAGTCTCCAATAAAGCACCAGGAAGCGTCTTGCTGTTTTGGTGTGATTTACCAGAAGGACTGCAAACCTGTAACATACAGTATGCACATTGCAATCTTAATTGGGCAAATATACAATGCAAATATAAGTCACGCAGCTTCTATTGACAGAAGTGAGCGGGGAAGTCTTTAGGAGTTACTGCGCAGACGTTGTGCTCCTCGTATCATTACGCCTCACAATGTAGTCCCCCTTTTTATCTGCTTATAAAATCGACATGTTACATTTCTGTGTAAATATACTTCGCATAAAAACACTTCACGTAACTTTATTTAAATAGGGAACAAGTGGAAGAGCTTGGTAGCTTCTATCGTGAGCTTTTTTGGAACTATATGACATGTGGGAGAGGCTGCGTATGTGCTCCGTTTGCGTGACAGAGCGCACGGACAAAGACCAGACGGGTATATATTAACTCGTCTAAGGTTAGGTAAGAACATATCTCGGTATGTAAAAACGGTGGCCTATTCCTTTAACTAAACCATCAAAAAACAATTGTATTAGCGAGTGATTAGCACGATGCTAATATATATAGAAAATGCCACAGGGATGCTAACGGTATTAGCGCCGAATATCTTCTTAAAAATTACAAATTGAAAACATGCCAAAATGACAAAATTTGGTATCTAATAAAAGCTAAGATCACTATCAAACAAATGCTTACAGACAGATATTTTGTAGTGCCAACATAAATTGTTACAGACTTTAACACTGTGGAGTTTGACTTGATGAGGGACTGTTTGGAGCATGACTGAACTATGGTAGCTCTGCGTGGACAAAACACAGCACAGATATGATTCATAAAAATAAACACAGACACAGCACATTTCTGATTGGCTGGCCGGCGGTAACATTTGTGTGATTGGTGCTTTAGCGAGGCTGAAGGTATATATTGGTACTACCGGGTGTGGGGATAGTTGCGCAGTGAAAAAACCACAATGACACCAATATTTGGCACTATTTCTTCTAAAATCTTTCTTAAATTTTCTTCACTGAAAGTTCTTGATCTTCTGCACTCCTCTGAAGTGCACATCCGAAAGGCTTTGTCAGCGAACTAAATTGGTTTTTCGATCAATATTTTTGCATATAATATCCCAGTCGCCCCGCCATCAACATCCTGATGAAATAATCAATGTGTTTGAGAGCAGGTGGAGAGTACACACCTGAGAGCAAATATAAAGGATCAGAGGATGCGTAAAGCCCAGCTGCCTCCTCTTCCTGTGACATTTACAACCTCGTGTTGTGTATGGGACCCTCGCGTATGTGTGTGTGTGTGTGAGGGAATAGGGCCATGGGTCAATGCATTACCATGGCATTTGAACAGACCGTTATAATAAACACATGGGGTCTCTTGAATGGTCAGGTTTGGAAATAACTTGTAGTAAAAAAACAAAACAGTTCACAGACGGAAAATGCTGAAAATTGTGAATCATCAATGGTTTGGCAACTGACAAACTGTCCAGCAGTGGATCAATATATCAATCGCCAACAAGCTTAATGCTGCGTCCACACCAAACGCGTTTTGGGGCCTCCGAAGCGTCAGGTTTTAATTTAAAATACATGGTGGACAGCAGCTCTGGGACTTTTACAAAGACACATCAGTGCTTCTTTATCTAAACACCCAGGATTAAAACAAGACAAGAAAGGTTATTTCAGTGGCTGAATCTGCGCTGGGAATGTGTTTGGGCCTCGAGGATGCCTGTTGTAGCATTAGCACCGGAGAAAGCTAATGCTAGGCTAAACCTCCGGTCCTCGCGCGAAAACGAGAAATATGCACAAATAAATTAAATAAAGAACAATGAGCTGGGCTGATGTTGTAGTTTATTACTCACATCATCTACATTTAGCTCCGGGAGAAAACCACAGCTTGTTAGCTCAGTTAGCTCGAATTGAGCTCCGGTTTTCTCCCATGAAAACAAGCATTATGCACTAATAACGTCAATGAATCCGTAACGACATAGAGCAGCTTTATGACGATCACACACTGAGCCGCCTTCACGCATTTCAATCAACAATAAGATGTAGCAGGTGTATTTCAGGCAACAGCTACTTCCAAGATGGCTACGAACACACTCTGAGCTGACGCGCTCGGTGACATTTGTGACAAGCGTCTGACTTTAGTAAGCACAAGCGTCCAACGACGGGCTTGAGGCGCGTTTTTGACGCCCAAAACGCGTTTGGTGTGGACGCAGCAAACGGCTAAATTCCACATCGGTTTTTAGTGAGTAAGTTTGACATTTGCAAACATTCCAGTAGCCATGGAGATGAATCTAAAACTAGTTGAAAGAGGGAAAATGGTGTTCTTGATATATTTTTTAATGATTACTATTTTAGCTAAATATAATTCTTGGTATCAAGGCTTATATTTAGACGCAACAGATTTTTTGGGGTCTTTTTGTTATTTGTCAAAAAAATTCATAAACATCCTGTACTCATTACATAGTTTTGCTCCGAGATATCGAAAAGAAAATTGTGCTCGTTTCTTTTTGCCTAATGGAAGATAGTGTCAGTGCTTGTCTGGTATTACGACAATGAACTTGACATTTCTGAACAAAATAATTGCTGAGTTGGCGGATTTTGTGATGGCAGACAAAAACAATCACTTTTATTGATGGCAATAAACAACATGGCGGCACTGGAACACATACAGTTTGAGACTTGGTTATGATTGACCAAAACAAGGCGTGCTTCATCCAGTCGCAGTAAGAATCGCAATAAAAAGGTCCATCCTCTTCACTAATGATATAAAACGGGGGCCTTTTGTTATTAACAGACTGTGCTAATGTTATTTACAGTACATCAATCTGGCTTTTATCAGGTTATAATCCTGTAGCGATTCTCACAGCAGATGTTCTATTCCGACGACGTGAAAGCTTCTGCCCTCGTCTGCGAAGAGCATCTCGCTGATACAAACGGTGCCTGGAGCGCGGAGTGGCAGCTGCTTCATCTGCGCAGTTCCTGTCACCTCTGACCTGTGGGCTGTGCCAACGAGCCGAGTGTTCCACCGCTTCTGAGCAGTTTTGGTAAAGTGCCAAAACTAAAATAAGCGTTTGTTCTTGAACACCCCGTCTTGCATATTCCCCGGTCCGTTTGTAGATGCGCAATACAGACGCTATCTCCAAAAATAAAAGCCAGGTAAACAAATGTGAAAAAGCTCGACCACTGAAAACAAACACAGTATATTGATATTTTT
Source organism: Gobius niger (assembly GCF_951799975.1). Taxonomy (NCBI): domain Eukaryota; kingdom Metazoa; phylum Chordata; class Actinopteri; order Gobiiformes; family Gobiidae; genus Gobius; species Gobius niger. The sequence goes on along the minus strand of NC_136871.1, from coordinate 8,042,052 downwards.
TCTTCCATGCTCCAAACCATGGCTGACTCGTGAGATTAGATTAGCCACGTGGGAAGCTGGTGTTGTCTTTGTGCTAAAGGATAAAGCTCAGATTACCCATTTCATATCATTGTTGGAGTGTAAATTTCTATTGCTTTAGGCCCAAGTTGTAAATGTACGCGGAAACAGGATACTATGATGAGGTAAAAACACAAGACCTTTTTCCACAAACACAGAAGAACGAACCCAATTATACATAATTCGCACCAAGACTATTCAAGGGATATTTCAGGATTTTTGACATAGGGTCTAATTTCTTAGTTATCCAGAGTGTTGCTGATTTCTGGAGATATTTTTTGTAATGCAGTTCTTATGCTTGAAGAGTTTCGTGGCGCTAGGCTAATGCAAGGCTAGCGCATTTCTATGGTATCAGCTAGCCTGCATTAAAAACAGTCTGACTCCACAGAGCACCTGAGGCAAATCACTTATAACGCCAGACTAACCATATAAATGTCTGTGTCGATAGAATGATTTTAACCATTTTGCATTTAAAAGACCTTATATTTGAGCAGCATCAGCTTCGTGGTTGCATAAGCTACGCAGCGGTGGAGTGATCTGCTAGAAAATAGTCCCTCAAAATGCAATCGTTCATGTGAGGCAAGGTCAGTTATATTCCAAAAATTATTCCATCGACACAGACATTTATATGGTTAGTCTGGCGTTATAAGTGAGTTGCCTCAGGTGCTCTGTGGAGCGGGTCAGACTGTTTTTAATACAGTGTAGCTGATAGCGTAGAAATGCACTAGCCTTGCAAATATAAGAACTGCATGCATTACAAAAAGAAATATCTCCAGAAATCAGCAACACTCTGGATAACTAGGAAATGAGGCCCTATGTCAAAAATCCTGAAATATCCCTTTAAGACTCCAATGGGACGAGGAATCAAAGATCTCTAAAAACAAAGAATTACCATGACAACGACAAATTCTTAGATTAAACCAGACAAGAAATCTATACTCAGACCACCTCCTGAAAGTGCACATTGTCGTTGTGTCCTTGGGCAAGACACTTCACCCACATTGCCCCCAGTGTCTGCGTACATTGGTGTATGAATGAGAGTATGAATGGGTGAGTGGATCCTTGCTGTAAAGCGCTTTGAGTGCAAAATGTAGGTGGAAAAGCGGTATATAAGTTGAGACCATTTACCATTTTACCATTTACCATCAATACTGATCTATCTCAGAGTCCTGTGCTGTCTTTGACGCTGAATAACCCAATAAACGAGCAAGACAGGATAGCTTTCACACAAATAACAAGCTCCCACTGTCTAAATATTGATATGAAACCGGCAGATGGTCAAAGATACCCATGGACCAAAGAACTTTGTTTGGGACTAGAGTTGGGCGATATGGACCTACACATGTATCACAATATTTGTTGGTTTGCATCACAATATGACGATGTGATATGATTAGATCACTGATTTTTAATGTATTTTAATTCAACCAGGAAAGTCCCATTGAGATAAAAAAGGGAGTCAAGGGAGTCTCAAAATACAATTACATAAACATGATGAAAAACAGTCACAATTTAAAGAGGTTGTTTCAAGTGCTGTCAATCTGGATTTATAGGCGATCAATGGAATAAGTTCAGTTATTTTCAGTCTTTTTGCAACATGTTCCATGTAGAAGGAGCAGAGTGAACAAAAGCCCTTCATCCCGGTTCTGTGCGGGCAAATGGAACAGCGAGCAACAAATAATCATTAAATTATTAGATTTACTTAAGTTAAACATATTCCCTTAGTCATGTCTGAGCAGTGGTCAATCCTCTGTAATCGGCCTAAACCTGCTGCTCCTGTTGTAGTGATATTCTTCAGTCTGACTCTTTCATAATAATCTCTTTGACGGCTTTCATTTTGTAAAGACAACAGGAAGCGTTTTGCTGCTATTAACGGATTATTCGTTGTCATCTCGTGTAAAAGGTGAGTGTTTGTGATCTCCGTCTACCTGCACACAGAGAGCAGCTCGATGTGCTTTAAGAAAACGTCCAGGACACGATGGTGACTTTATTAAAACCCTGGAGGGTCACACAACATTTGTTGCTTGCCCTGTTTCCAAAAATAGTCACAGGAGGTTTGAAAAGTGGTTTAATCTGTGTCAAAGTTGAGGACGCTTGGACCAGCTCCGCTCTGCAGCGTTCCCTCGGCCTGCGCTCTAGTTTGTTTACATCTTGCACGTGAGTTATCATTTGTACCGGTATGACACAAATTCTGGAATGCTGGTAGAGTTAAATTATCGGCCAACCCCATTTTGGACATCCACAGGAAGAGCCACATCATCTCGAACTGTCCATGAACAAAACATTTGTGTGACCGGCTTCAGCACCACATCTGATCTAGCCTGGTTTTACCAGACCCTCGTACTCATTTCATTTCGTACAAGGGTCTGGATCTTCACAATTGAGCTCCGTTATCAGGTGGGAGGGGTGAACTCCTTAGAAACGATTGGATCTGATTTTTGCTAGCGTTTGATCATGATGTATGTCCCCAAGTGAGTGAAGCAGCCATCATAACTCTTGGGGGCATTTCCTTGCATATTCCAAGGCTTCAATTTTAAAGGAATAGGCCACCGTTTTTACATACTGAGATATGCTCTTACCTCACTTTAGTCGAGTTAATATATCCCCGTCTGGTCTTTGTCCGTGCGCTCTGCCAGGCAAACGGAGCACATACGCAGCCTCTCCCACATGTCATATAGCTCCAAAAAAGCTCACGATAGAAGCTACCATTTAAATAAAGTTACGTGAAGTGTTTTCATGCGAAGTATATTTACACAGAAATGTAGCATGTCGATTTTATAAGCAAATAAAAAGGGGGACTATATTGTGAGGCGTAATGATACGAGGAGTAAAACGTCCGCGCAGTAACTCCTAAAGGTTATTGACGGAAGTGAGCGGGGGGAAGTCTTTAGGAGTTACTGCGCGGACGTTTTGCTCCTCGTATCATTACGCCTCACAATATAGTCCCCCTTTTTATTTGCTTATAAAATCGACATGTTACATTTCTGTGTAAATATACTTCGCATGAAAACACTTCACGTAACTTTATTTAAATAGGGAACACGTGGAAGAGCTTTGTAGCTTCTATCGTGAGCTTTTTTGGAGCTATGTGACATGTGGGAGAGGCTGCGTATGTGCTCCGTTTGCCTGGCAGAGCGCACGGACAAAGACCAGACAGGGATATATTAACTCGACTAAAGTGAGGTAAGAGCATATCTCAGTATGTAAAAACGGTGGTCTATTCCTTTAATTTCTGGATATTTGGAAGCCGAACCGGAACGGATTGAAGAGCTTCCATTACTTTTGTATCCGCCACCATTGCCAAACTGCTTGACGTCACCGACAACACCCGCCTCCCCCGCTCACTGAATGGTAGGTTGAAATTCAACCGATGCAACGCGGCCACTGAGATCAGCCCCAGACGTACATGTAGGGAACTTATAATTGACCGGAGTTTACAGATGGCTAAGGTTCTGCGCTTCTGAAGAAAACATGCACTTTGCTTTGTACTGCAGACTGTTGTTAAACTGGACCCTGGTGAATGTATTGACGTATCTAAAGCAATGGCCGCTGGCTGCCCTGCTTTTTGACCACAAACGTGGGGGCCGCCATTGCTCCGCCGTTGCTGCAGTACCTCCATATCCCCGCTAGGCCCCCATTGAAAAGCATTGGAGTTTAGACACGTTAAAAACTACTTTAAAGCCTGGTTTCAATTGTTTCAACACTAGACTAGGCTAGATATTCCTCCTGAGATAACGCTGGGTTAATAACAATATATGAAACCAGGCTGGTTTTCGTAATATGATTTTTTGAAATCTCGTACTTAACGAGGCTCGGACTGTTAGCATTGGAGCAGCGCGAGCTACACGTCACGCAAGGGCCCAGTCTACGGTGAAAATCCCGCCCGTATGTCCTTTTTAGGAACATGCTTCGTCAGAGCTGGGGAGGGGGAGTCTGTAAATCCGCCATGAATTGCCCCACGGCCGTGGTCATTCTGGTAAACGGGGAGGAGTGAGCATAAGACGTCCATTTTTTTCTACAGTCTATGATCTAAAGTTACAATAAAGACTTTGCTCATCTACACATTAAGAAATTATCCATCCATTTTTTTTTTTTAACTATTGTTGCCGCGTGGTTCTTAAATGTTTCCTCGCATCCGACTCCTAAATGTAACACCGACTCTTAAAACTGCATGCGGAAAATCTTGAAGGTTTTGATCTCAACTTTGATCATTTTCTCCTCGCTCTCCCCAAAATACTCCAAAGCTTCCAGTATTTGATCTGAGTCCCACAGCCTGCTCCATCTGCACTCCTCCAGACAGACAGACAGACAGACGAACAGACAGACAGACGCAGAAAAGAACCAAGGCATCCCGACCGTAACTTCCACACACACACTCAACCCCCCTCTCTTCCCTGTTAGCCATCGCCTCGGAGTCTGTTCTTTCGTCTCTGCTCTCGGTTCTCAATCAGGTCTTCGGGGGACAACGGGAAACCCATGAAATGATTCCTGACACGAAGGATCAGAGCAAAGCCGTCTCATATCAACAGTTTTCGGCCGGAGCGTGGACGTGGCGGGAGGAGGCAGCGGGATTTCTGATGATTTCCCCCGGCAGTGGCTCGGGTCGGCCTGCCTGACTGGCTGAGTGGAGCTACTGAAGCTTTAGAGAGAGAATCAAAAAAAAAAAGAAAAGAAAAAGGCTCTCAAATGGAAAATGGTAACACAGATTTAGGGATTTACAGTAGAGCATTTTGTTACCAATGGAAGGACGGCGTATTTTCGGAAAGATTAGTGGAGTGATGAAATAAAAACCAATCAGACAATCACATGATCGCTCTGTCCAAAAACAAACACGGCAGCAGCAAGAGCGAGTAAAACAATCAACAGGCAAAGCAATAAGCTCCGTAAAATTAGAGGTGAGGGCAGCTACAATGCATGCTGGGACCTTATCACAGCCCTGGAGTTTGATCATTTAGACCGGCCCCATTTGCAGTCAGACGCTGAGCTCATTCAGAAAGTCGGCGCCTTAGAATTAAACAAGATGGTGTTGTATTCGCTCAGGGACAATCTCCCTTTTCACAGAATTCCTGCCCGATGCATCACCACACACAGTCAAGAGCTTGTTATCCAAATGAAAGATGCTGTTTTATTTCCATCTACAATCAAACTTCTTTATCTTTCGAACTTTATTAATATAAACCACGCGTTTGCTCAGTGATTCGTGCAGATGAAGTCGTGGATCATTAGATTGGAGCGATGACAGGCAGAGCACAGGAGGGCACGACATTAACAACACCACGTGGGGGGGGGGAGCCGTGTCTGACGCGGCTAGTTACCCACGCAGCTAAGTTTACCTGGAGGCTCCGGAGAACGACAAGAGCGCACATCGCTGGAAACAGACGAGCGCTTTTCCACAGACGAGTAAACAGCAGGGCGATAAAGGGCTAACGTTTTACTGTCAAAATCATTTGTTTGCGAGTGGTTCTTGGCGATGTCCTGGTTTCCGTCCCGCTTTGTTCTGGTGAATCCAAACCTCCTCTTACGCGCTTGCATTTTGAAGTGTTTAAATACTTTGGATAGATCAAAAATGTATAACCACGGCCATCACGAAAAAGGTATTGCTGAGAAAACCGAACCGAACCGGTCCACCCCTAACTCCGTTGCTCTGAATGAAACGGCTTTAACCTCCAACCTCCTCCACCTGAACCGAGCCCATTGTCTCTGGTTTTGCATCATCTAAAATCTTCGGGAAAAGGCGTAGAAATAGCTACACAAAACTAGCATGAAAACGCAACCAAAAATTGACAAAATAAAGCCACGAAAAAGTGATGAAAGTGCAGCAACAAAGTGGCAACATGGCGACAACGCGAGGAAAAGCTTTCAAATGAGCCATTACTCAAGCCTATAGGCTGTAAGTGCCAGTCGAGACGCTTTTACATTTGGTTAAAGCTGAACTAGAGAATATGCACTCCTCAAAGCAATACCAAGTAACTTGTTTACCTTAATAAATCCTTCCCGTAGTCCCTCTGGGGGTAATACAAGTGTTAATGGGATGATTGGAGAGTCTTTTATCTCCCCCTGGTGTCTCTGGCCAGAAAACCACAATTGCAACTTTACTGCCACCGGGTCGGAGCCACCAATACACACTAATAGAATCATGAAGACGGGCAAAGCTAGCTGTGGGCTAGCGCCACTTTAAACAGTATTTACAGCCAAGTTTGAGTGAAAAAAATATTTCCATTGTATAATTGGATGTACAATATCCCTCCTTCCCTTGGCCTTTTCTGTCAGCGCAGTATTTACTCTCACGGACAATTAATACGCCAAAAAATCGCAACATGCTACAACACCTGCAGTTGCGCTTATGGCCTCTAGGGGCAAGATTTACTTAGTACTGCTTTAAGGCGGGTCATTGTATTGTGACTTATGAACATAACTTACTCCAGTCGCTAAGGACAACTCCTGAATGAATTACTTTGGCTTGTCACTAATAAATGTGATCTAATATTATTTTATGCACGCTATGGTTCACTGCTCTTGAGTACTATGATACCCGGCCCATGTGTGCCAGCGTTTTGAGCTTATTGTTAAATTCAGGATTGTTATTTCATCAGACAAACCGCCTAAATCAGACTTGCTCTGTGCATAATGATGCACTTGAGATCGACTGGCCTATATACAATTTCACTTTGTAGCTGCTGTAATGAATTTACAAGAGCCAAACAAGCTGTCTTCAAAAACTTTACTTTTCAAAGGAATAACAACGGAGGAGAGAAGATAACTGTGTCGTGCTTGGTGCCATTGTTACTTCATTGCAACTGGGTTTTCATTGACTTGCGGTCATCTTGGTGGAACATACAGCAGAGTGATGCAAACACTTTGCAAGACACAAGGCTATTTGTGATCCCTGGTCTCTGCCCTCATAACACATCTTATTTATTTATTTATTTATTTAGCTTATTTATTCATACATTCATTATTTATTTTACACTGGTAGAATATAAGAGGTAAGGCTGCTCGATTATTGAAAAAATAATAATCACGATTATTTTTGTCATAATTGAAATCACGATTATTCAAACGATTATTTTTTGCCTTTAAAAAAAAAGTATCTTTATTTTATTTATTTATTAATCAAAACACTATGATGATCTTTTATGTTTTCTGGACAGTCATAAAAGTACAAATGATTTCAAGTACGGTTTGATTAAGGAGAGGTCCCTGTTTCACACCTGCCCCCTGCTGGCCAGCCCTCACACCTGCGCAAGTAAACTGAGCAGCGCGGCCTGATGACATCATCACACAGCGCCGTTTGTTTTTATGTCACGAGCCATGGCACGTGAATGCGAAGGGAAAATAATCCCAGCGCCTGAAATAACACAAGTCTGCTTTGCAAAAAAAAAAGAAATTTGCATTAAAAAAAGAAAAAAGAAAAAAAAGAAAAAAAAAATTATAATCGATATTTTGCGATTATGCTAATTTTGTAATCGTTTACTGTTGTAATCGAAATCGTAATCGAATTTCGATTAATTGCACAGCCCTAATAAGAGGATTAGCTAACCTAGGCTAAAACTATGACAAAATGTACAAACTCAACAAAATAAAACAGAAGTGATGAGCGGCAAAATAACACAAGCTACGATGCTAAAACTACTATGTGTTTCGGTGAAAAGATTAAAAAAATATTACTTTTGTGTAACAATATACGTAGCTTGAAGAGTAAATCCAGGACACTCTTGTCTAACTTACTTTTTCACTCAGACATGTTTGAAGTTAGGTAAGGCGCCTCATTAACATGCTCCGACGCCCAGAGCTATGAATCACAACAGTTTTGAATTCCCACAGCACTTGGAGCTGGAGTCATTATTTGGATCTTACTGAACAAAACTGATCAAAGATCAAATTTATGAGTTCATCTTCTTCTGCCCATGTGTACCTTCAGGAGAAACGCGCTGAAGCGGGGGAGAAATAAAGCACATCACATCCAGATATATCAAACTTTATTTCTGTTGTTTGTAGTGAGGTGCTCACGCTGAGAAGGATTCATTTTATATCATTGTGATGTTTTTTTTGTCAAGCCTGATGAATACAGCATCAATTTACAAACACATCTAGCGCTGTGTCATCTAAGGTGCTTCCAACCAAGATGTTTTTCATTTGGTAACAATAAATCAGGAACACAATTTAATGCTTTTGGTATTAAATATCCGAAGTGCATAAACTGACTCCACGGGCCACAATAGTTGCCCAGATATACTGCAGAAACGACAGCCTGATGGAAACTTAGCAGACAAATCTATCTAACCACCACCTCCAATAGTCACATTTTCACATCCAAACAAGCAAAGTGTGTGAAGTGTCTTGCCCAATGATAGAACATCAGTGTGACGCAAAACATCCAACCTTTTAAGTAAAGTTGAATTATATCATTTTTTTCACCATTTTTTCCAAAAGCTGTGATTCAATGAGAGTCCGGTCTGCCTTAGGATTTGTTAGGACCCGGTCTCTTCAAAGATAAGGCGTTTATTGCCATTGTTCCTAGTTACAAAGAAGTAAAACCAGCTGGTGACTTCAGAAAAAGAGAAGAAGTGAAGTCCAGAACTCTGTTGACAGTCCCCTTTTATCCTCGTCTTGCACACCTCTGAGCAGAGAGGGTGACTGCCTATCTGTGAGTCAGTTATTTGTGGCTGTGTGTGACGGGTCCGACAAAGAGCGGTTCAGAAGCCCCTTATGAGAGACCAACAGGCCCGGTTAGAACCATGAGGCCGTCCTTCCGTGGACACACCACCTGCAGGAGGAGCCATAAGGGGCTGGTGCAATGTGATATGGGCGGCTGCCCCACAACCCGGAAACGGAAAAGTGGAAGTGGAAGTGGAAGAAGAGGAAGTGGAAGGGGAAGAAGAAGAGGAAGTGGAAGAAGAAGAGGAAGTGGAAGAAGAAGAAGTGGAAGAAGAAGATGAAGAGGAAGGAGAAGAGGAAGGAGAAGTGGAAGTGGAAGAAGAAGAGGAAGAAGAAAAGGAAGAGGAAGAAGAAGTGAAAGAAGAAGAGGAAGTGGAAGAAGAAGAAGAAGAGGAAGTGGAAGAAGAAGAAGAGGAAGCGGAAGAAGAAGAGGAAGTGGAAGAAGAAGAGGAGGTGGAAGAAGAAGAAGTAGAAGAAGTAGAAGAAGAAGAAAAGGAAGTGGAAGAAGAAGAGGAGGTGGAAGAAGAAGAGGAAGTGGAAGAAGAAGAAGAAGAAGAAGAGGAAGTGGAAGAAGAAGAAAAGGAAGTGGAAGAAGAAGAAGAAGTGGAAGAAGAAGAGGAAGTGGAAGAAGAAGAGGAAGTGGAAGAAGAAGAAGAAGAAGAAGAAGAGGAAGTGGAAGAAGAAGAGGAAGTGGAAGAAGAAGAGGAGGTGGAGGAAGAAGAGGAAGTGGAAGAAGAAGAAGTGGAAGAAGAAGAAGTGGAAGAAGAAGAGGAAGTGGAAGAAGAAGAAGTAGAAGAAGTAGAAGAAGAAGAAATGGATGGATGGATGGATGGATGGATGGATGGATTGATTTTACGTTATGTTTAAAATGATTATGGTGTTGACCATTATGTATCAGCTACTCTCACTGACATGGTCTTCTTGTTCTGCATGAGTCAGAAGCTTGTTCAGATTTCCTTACAATCCTTACAGATTTAACCTAAACCCTAAGGCAAAAAGCTAACCACTCTGCCATGATACATCCAGTGCAGTTCAATGATTTGGTTATAACTATAACTACAATTATTTGTTGTTGACATCAAACAATATTTTCCATAATCAACGACTGTATGCAATTTCAAAATCCTTATAGATGGCACACTGAAGGAAGCCAGTTTAAATCAAAAGGTGCTGAGTAATAGACAACTTGAGTGCTGATATGTAGATGGAGACGAAGGCGGGCGCTTAAGGAGACTGATGTGTTTTGGCAGGGAGCAGCGTAGTCACAAATTAGTTCAATAAAGCCATTTGTTTGACCAAATATGGGACGTTTAAACAGGGATGAACAGAGAAACTCAATGAGGTGTGTAGAAAAGTTTGAGAGACGGACTGTACCTTCGAGGATGACTTCCTTGCCCGTTTTCTTCAAGGCCTGGACAGCCTCATCGTGTGTGGCCTCGCGTAAGTCAAATCCATTGACAGACAAAATGGCGTCTCCCACATAAAGCGCCTCTGTCTGGTCTGCCGCCAGCCCTTTAAAGATCTTTGAGATGAGAATTGGCATCTTGTTCTCCTTTCCACCTGCACAACAGAACGTTCCAGAAGTCAGACTTTACAATACAACTTATTGAAATACATACCAAAAAAAGCCTGATACTAAAGGTAGCCGGCAAAACATTATGTTTCCTTGTGTTTTATTGTCTTGTTAAACTATGGGCATGAGGCCAGGTACATTACATAACCAGAGAGTCATTATTGCAAGTGTGTGTTTTCAGCATTCAAGCAAGTACACCTACGATTCAATACGATACACAGCTCACGATAACAATAATCTCACGATACTGCGATAATCGATATATTGCACAAAAATAACCTACGATACATCACGATTTTTAAAGGTGCGGTAGTATGTTCTTTTCAGGCGCATAGTACCATTCTATATATAAGTGTGACGTCACGACTTCCGCTTCCAGGTCCTAGCATACCGGCTAATATGCGAGAAAAAAAACATTAAAAACTCTTTAATACAACAATCAATATTTCTGAAACTCAACGGGGAGTGACTGAACCTACTCATTTCTCAGACTCATTAGCCAATTAGCATACTCAACTATGCTACCCAGAAATGTTTGGAAAATGCAGCAAATATCAAAAACAACTTAAAAGAATATTCCCTCAGAGCAATACTGTTTCTGATGCTGCGATTTCGCCTCTGACTCTTTAAGAAACTCCGTGCCTGTCTGGAGTTTGTTTTTTTAAAGTTGTTTTCAAAATTCTTTTAAAAGAGGAAAATGGCTGCTGGCAGGAGATTCAAAGATTACTCAAAAATACATCAATATGAGCAACACTGTTTTTCCAGGAGGGAATGACACATTGACATGACAAAAAGCTTAAAAAATGATTTTTACAGAATACCCCCCTTTAAAAAAAGAAAGTGCAATTAAAAAAAAAAATTAACACACAACATATTATTCAAGATTTACATTTGTTTTCATGTGCATTGATTGTAGCCCTTAAAAAAAAAAGTGAAGAATAAATGATTCCTGACTGCTACATCATTAATATGCATGACGTCATCAAATGTATTGATATCAGAAGTAATAGTATCGCATCGTCCCACAAAATATCGCGATATATCACAAAATCGATATATTGTCACACCGTTATAACAGAGAGCACGTGTTAAGTAAATTGTGAAATATTTATTGATATTTTAGTTTCTTGTGCCGCATTTTGGAAACACTAGTTCATGAAATGTGCTATAGAAATAAAGTTGGATAGGAAATATTTGATCTACAATAAAATGCACCTAAAATACTGAAAAATGACCATATCACTCTCAACTTCAAATGTAATAGGAGCTTTTAATGCTTCTTCATCAAAACACGATTGAGCACACTTTTTTCTACCTTTCAACCTCAACCTTATTAATTTAGCATTTAATAAAGCTGTGGGGATATTTAAAACACACACTTAAATGAAACAAACCATACCCATAGTTTCCCAAACAGAGCAGCTTCATCATCGGTTTGTCATTCTATTAAAACCCTGTAGATGTGACGAGTAACATCTGTTTGAGCACGGAAACCTCACACACAGTTCATGAAACTTTTCTTGCGGCTGAAGCTCTCATTCCTTGCTCGCTAATCGAAGGTCAGCAGTAATCTGATGGATCTGGATCTTGCGCCAGTTTCTCCTCTTCATCGGAAATATTACCGTTAATGTCAGCAATCTGGACCATGGCCTTTAGCAGCGTGAGAAATTATTTAACATGAGGATTACGCCGTGGTCATTTCACACCGTGCCTTTCTTTCCAGCGATTATGTACAATTCTACTCCTGTATTCATCTTTGAAGGCCACCGCATGCCTTTCCATTAAAACTATATCGTTCAGTTTGAAAAGCTTTTGTTGGCCCTCCGCTGCTTTAATGGGTACAAGGATAGTGAAGTTTGAGCCATTGCAGAGAGGCATTTTGCTGAATACCAAGTCTGTCCTTGCAATAAGTGCTAGGAAATACTAGCACTGTAATCATCTTTCCACTTTCCACTGACAGACCCAACAAACAAGCTAGGAACCAACAGGAAAAGTCATTTTATGTATTTTTTTGGTTAGTGTGTGTATACTATTGCAATTGCATTTTGTGTTTGAGGTGTACAAAAAGTGACATAATTTGCATGGCGGCCAAATGGTAAAGATTTGTGCTGTGCTAGTTTCGAATTTCAGACCAGAAAAGGGCCTTTCTGTGTAGAGTTTGCACTTTCTTCCCATATCCACACTTAGTTTAAAGTTGCATCATGGAACTTTTTATGCAAAAAGAAATATTTGTGCATAAGTGACCTTTTGGTGACCCAATGCTCCAGGATCAATGGAACGTACGTATGCCTAACCATGGTAAATGGTGTCAACTTATATAGCGTTTGTCCACCAACATTTGGCACTCAGCATTCACACACCAATGTGCGCAGACCAATGCCCGCTGGCTGCTCTGCTTTATGCCCACGACACTAGCGGCCGCCATTGCTCCGCCATTGCTGTATCGCCGCTAGTCCCCCATTGAAAAGCGTTGGACTTTAGACACGTTAAAAACAACTTTAACGCCTGGTTTCTATTTTTTCAACACTAGACTAGGCTAGATATTCCTCCTGTGATAACGCTGGTTTAGTCACAATTAAAGAAACCAGGCTCTTTTTTGTTATAAGAATTTTGGAAATCTCGTACTTAATGAGGGTCGGACTGTTAGCATTGGAGCAGCGCGAGCTACATGTCACGCAAGGGCCGAGTCTACAGTGAAGATCCCGCCCTTATGCCCTTTTAAGGAACATGGTTCATCAGAGCTGAGGAGGGGGAGTCTGTAAATCCGTCATGATTTCCCCCTCGAACGTGGTCATTATGGTAAACGGGGAGGAGTGAGTAGAAGACGTCCATTATATTTACAGTCTATGGCGCAGACACCAGAGGCAAGGAGGGTGAAGTGTCTTCACCAGGGACACAATGACAGTGTGCACCTTCAGGAGCCGGGATTCGAACCCCCAACCTTCCGATCAGAATGCTACCATCTGCGCCACTGTCGCCCAGTCAGCAGAAGCCTACCAGAAATACTACTGTATAAACAATTGATCCTGGCATCACAGAGGCCACTGTGATGGGAAATAAAGGCCCCATGCTGAGGACTACAACCCCAGGGTCAATGAGAAGTCAAATATTCACCAGTCAATAGTTTGTTTATTCACATAAAAAGTTCCAAAATGCCCCTTTAAAGACAAATGGAGCACTTCACACATACAAAAGCATGTGAGTGATTCTGCCATCTATCTGTTTTTGTTATGCCTTCGCACTAATGCATTCTCAATGACAAACAAACCACCTGTAATGGACTCAAATAACTAATTCAAATGTGTCATTTGTTACATCAATACAACCCTGATCATTTTTGCTTGAGCCCAGTGTTTAAAAGTCTATTGCCTCGAGCACTAAAACTAAATAAATAAACAAAATAAATTGCCAACGCGCTTCAATCGTGCAACATTGAACCGCAAAAAAATCCTAGTTGTAAACCTGTTCATGACAATGGCTATAAACACAATTCTGATTCTGATATGCTCTGGGTCAATCTCCGATCTCCGCTATAGTTGAAAGACTGCACTGCGAGACTACGATCGGTTTCGGGGAGACAGAAGGCACTTTTAGCTATTTTCAGAAAGTGCAGTATTGACAAAACAGTTACGGTGCTGCACTAAATTGGAGCACACAAACTCAAATTGACAGAAAACACCTAAGCGCCAACAGCTTTACAGTTACCGATACCCATTTGTGGTAAATTACTAAAAAGGAAAGAGGGTCTTCAGACTTACTGCTGCGTGAGGTAAATAATATAAAACATATTGTATTGACCTGCAGCCGTTGTGTGAATTGAGATTTTTATTTTCAGCCACATGATCAACAACTAGTTCTTGATTTAAATGATTTTTCTTTTTTTCTTTGTTTAAAAGGGATATTTCATGATTTCTGACAGAGGGAGACATTTCCTAGTTATCCAAAGTGTTGTTGATTTCTGGAGATACATATTGTTTTAATTCATGCAGTCCTTATATTTGAAGAGTTTTATGACGCTAGGCTAGTGCTAGGCTAGTGCATGTCTATGGTAACTATAGCCTGCATTAAAAACAGTCTGACCCAAGCACAGTGCACCTGAGGCAAATCACTTATAACACCACACCACTGATATAAATGTCTGTGTTGACTGAATATGTTTTGAAATATAACAATTTTGCATTTAAAATAACTTATATTTGAGCAGCATCAGCTTCCTGGTTGTAGCTACGCTGCGGTGGAGTGATCTGCTAGGTTAACGGATCTACAGTAGTTTGTTTACCTGCGGCCGGCATTACTACACGTGAAATTCACAAAGGAGCTTTCTACAAATCAGACACGGCAACGTTTGGAGGACGAGCCCATGATTTTGAAGAGGTTTTCAATGCAGGCTACTAGCTACCATAGACATGTGCTAGCCTAGCACTAGCATAGCACCACTAAACTCTTCAAATATAAGGACTGCATGAATAAAAAACATTTGAAAAAAACATCCAGAAATCAACAACACTCTGGGTAACTAGGAAATGAGGCCCTATGTTAAAAATCCTGAAATATTCCTTTAACATTGCCCTACTGGTTTTCAGTGGTGGTCAAAGTTTTATATTTCTAATAAAAGTATTGATCGTCTTGTCACATATCATTCCTATAACAGTGAAAATAGATGAGTCCATTTTTTTTTCCTTGAGTGAACATTTGCTGTTAAAAAAATGCACAAAATGCACAGTCAATAAAATAAGATAAGAATCATCTAAAGTGAGTTTTGTTATTAATCAATCAATCAATCAATCAATCAATCAAAGTTTCTTTATATAGCACTTTACAGCAACACCAGGAGGACCAAAGTGCTTCACAGAAAGATAAAACACATTTTAAAAACACCAAATAATTACAACCTAGACAGAATTCAGTGTGCTCTAAGTATTAAAAGCAAGTTTGAGTCTTTAACCTTGATTTAAAAAAGGGACAGGTCCGTGAGAACGTGCAGACCGAGGGGCAGGCTGTTCCACAGATAAGCAAGATAAGAATCATCTTAAGTGAGTTTTGTTATTCATCTCAATTGCAACTTCTAAAACATGAAAATTGTGCCTGAATTCACCACATGCATGACAACAACACCGGGACAAACATCTATCAGAGTAATATGAAGCTAAAGCCTTGTTAATTGTGCATAAATTAAAGGCACTCCTACATTAGGGTCAACCAGCGGCCTCTGATATTACATAACATCTTCCAGCACATTCTTTGCCCAAAGTCCTTTTATTGACATAATACAAAACAAACAGCGACACTCTGCACAGAAATAATCCTCTCCACACAGCGCTCATGCCTTTCTCCCTGCAGTACAGCAGCTGCCAGCCTGTCACTCAGTCCACGGCGCTCTGTGTGGGTGCTGGTGCCACGGCAGTCCTATGTCATGACAGGTAAATGAATGGTACGGGCTAAACTGCCACTGACATCTACCTAATTAGCTAATTCTGCGTGTTTGTTGTGAAATACAGCAGATCCTTTCCAAGAATTCAGCCTGATCAGCATTTAAAAACTTTGCTAAACCTCGATAAGCCAGTACGCACGCAGAGCAGGTGGCGCTAATGGGAAAAAGTCAGCGTCAAAATCATACTGGTGGATGGGGAAAAAGGTTGGGAGGGTGAGCTACTAATAACTGGCAAGAAGAAAACAAGCCGGTCCCTAACTTTGGGTTGCTCTGCGGAGGTTTATTGGTTTATTTTGTTGAGAGCCCCATTAGCTACTGACTTATTGTATAGGAGCTGTATATTCTGCCTGGGGTCTCCTTCATTTTCATTACATATACATTTTCATTTACATACAAGGCCGTTGTACATAATATACATACACCCACACGCAGAACAAGCTGCAAAAGCTCAATGTGAAACAACAAAACAGTGGCGAACAGGTACTTTTACCTTATTAAGTCAATTTTCTGAAGAGTTCTTAGAGTAAATGTATTGAAAATTGTGGTTTCAATGCATAATTTCCGTTGGTGAATCTATAGCTGCAGTAAAGTGAGGTACTATATACCACAGAAGGTTGTAGACCATGACAATAATTGAGACTGACCAAAGCTTAGGTTGCGATTTTGATTAGGTTATAGAAATCATAATGAAAGAAATAAACATATAAAAAAATGTCACATTGTAATGAATTTCTCAGACTCAATGTACAATTAGTATTTACAAGTCATCTCAGGGGCTATTATGACAACCCAGTTTCCAAGTTTCCACAAGTCTAGCAATCCCTACCTGCCAAGACAAATGCTAGAGGAAAGAAGCAGCTAAAAGTCAACTATGAAGGTAAGCTACATGCAACTGTGATGCTAACGCCAGCTAAAGTTAAGCTAACAGTGGCTAAATGCTAATATCGGCAAAATCCCCTTTTAGAACAGTGGTATGATGTTGTGAAATATTAAATCCGCATGAGCTGCATGTTAATAGTGAGGGCTGTCCACTTTCTCGTTTGCCAATCGGAGGCCAGAGTCACATTAGTCACGGTTCAGTACCTTGGCCACAACCAGAGAAAACAGGCAGGTCATACGGGATTTAATATTCCACAACATCATACAGTTAATTTTGCCGATGATAGCATTTAGCCACGGTTAGCACAACATTAGCTGCTGTTAGCATAACACAAGCACGTAGCTTACCTTCATAGCCCATCTTTTAGCAGCTTCTCACCTCAAGTATTAGCCTTGGCACCTCTGAATGATTCCATAAATCACACCAAAAAGTATTATTTAACCACATTGTTCTCATCACGGCTCAGCTTTTTCATCACCATTCTGTTTTTCCTTCGGTATTGTGTAATCTAGCATGTGCATCTGGTGGTCCACTTGCAATGGAACGGCTCCACGTGTGAAACCGTCCCCTAGTGTGACCAA
The DNA here is from genome assembly GCF_951799975.1 of Gobius niger. Taxonomy (NCBI): domain Eukaryota; kingdom Metazoa; phylum Chordata; class Actinopteri; order Gobiiformes; family Gobiidae; genus Gobius; species Gobius niger. The sequence goes on along the minus strand of NC_136871.1, from coordinate 8,024,872 downwards.
ACAGTGCTGGGAAGAAGCGTGCTACGTGGAAAACCCTGACTGCAATTATTTAGCCAGCATAAATATCCTGTGTCTCCATGGTGTCTTTTAAACATGCACGCCCTGTAGTTCAGATAACCACAAACATGTTCTGAAATGCATTTGATTCTTATATTACTTTGGCAGTTCATATTGCAGTCTTCTGTCAAATGTTATTAATGCTCCGGGACAGGTTTAAAATGCGCTCTTGGAACCAAATCTTGAGCTTTAAAACAAATCCAGCAAAACTAATAGACATACAGTACAAGGGGGAAAAATTGCAATGAGATATATTATTCCAAGACCAGCCCTATAGTTACTGTTTTACTTTCCCCTCTCTGTAAGTGCACCATGGTTACACCCCGCAGCGTCTGGCCCCTCTCTCCCTCGCTGTGGCTGCTGTCTGGAGTCTTGGGACCTAGCCTCACCTCTTAAATTTAGACACTTGAGACGTCCAGCTCACTGCCTTCCTGCTCCTCCTGCGTGCACGGCCTGGAGCTCCCTAAAATTAACACCAGCGGAGTGCTCTGGTCGCAGCCACACAGCCTTCATCCGGGGCCAACGACAACTGTATGCTCCGCTCAGCTGTTCACAATGCGGTGTCGGCTCGCCCGCAACTTTCCCCCCGCGCTGTCACTGCCTCGCGCTCTGCCTTTTGACGCTCAAGAGTGTGTATTTATCTTTCTCGTGCTACTCTTTGGCGACAATTTGATCTACTGTTTTATTTATAGTGCGGTTGCTTAATATTGATGTCTTCTGCTTTCAGTTTTCATCTTGATGGGTTGTTCAAAAAGAGCTATGTTTAAATGACTACAGTAGAAGCAAAACGTAAAAGCTAAAAAAGTGTGAGAAGCTGTCTGGAAAAAGACAACATGCAAACATTCTTTTTAAAAGTTCAAAGTAAATGCATAAGAATATCCAAGAAAAAAGAAGTGAGTTTTATATAGAGTATAGTAGTCCAATATCATCTGAAACTTGGTAAATCTGTAAAAGTTCTGGACTGGCTAGTAGGTCTGTCACGCTAATTACTATATCGACTTATCGTTCTATAAATGACAGAGAAACAATTTGTATATTTTTGGGTCCAACATTTACCATCAGTACTTTGAACTTTTTCTATTGTAATTTTCTTTTTAACCAAAAGTAAGTTGTGTTTTATTGTATTTCATTGTGGGATATTTTAAGATTTAAGGGCCCGATCTTGTGTTATAGCGTAACATTTTGCGCTTAGTAGGAGTGCACTTTGAGAGCTTGCTACTCCAGACTCACTTAGAGCATGTAAGTGGGAAGTACCTGGGGTGGAGAAACACCCATGGCCAACGGCGATGTTATGTACAACAGCCTTTTTCTTCTAACCAGATTCGCAGCAACATGTGCTTTTGTTTTGGTCGTGTTAACGCAATAACGGCCGAGCGAGTGCCGACCCACGCCACAGCGGGACCGGTTGAAGGCTACATCTCTTTCTCTCAGAACATGAACATTGTTTAGCTCACAATGGGGTTAATAAAGTTTTTAGTTTGACCTGTGAGAGAATGTAAGGAAGAACACAAGGCAGCGCGATAAAAACAAGGAAATGAATGCGAGGCAGCTCTCAGGACTGGTAATAAACCACGCCTCAGTTGACCGCTTCTCTTTTCATAAGCCATGCCCTCTTGCAAGTGGCACAGTCACATGGCGCAATAACTGCGCCACTCAGAAGAGAGCCATTGAGTTTGGAGCTGTCTTTGCACCAGGCAAAGTACTTTTCGGACAGGCCTAATAGCAAGCACCATAGAGTGGTTCTCACCTGGTGGGACCCAAAAATTATTTCTGGAAAAGCTTGGGTCGCCTATTCCAGAAATCATATTTTATATTCATGTACAGAAAAAGAATAGAATCACTACCTGAGTCTGTTAAATGACTGTTATCATGTTGTTTTCATCATAATTTGAGCTTGCCCTGGTTTATTTAATGCTTATTCAGCGTTTTTGGGGGAAAATACAATATTTTGCTTTACATTTTACAAGTCTAAGTCGTATCTGGGTCGCGGCTTGCCATTCCAGGGTGATTATGGGTCTCAATACCTTACCAGTTGAGAACCACTGAGCTAGAGCACCTCATCTTTGCCTGCTCTATAGGTTTCTTCTGAACACTTGGCTCTGTCGACTCAAAGCATGAATTGACATTTAAATTGTCCAACTAGCAATCAAGATTCTGGTTCAAGGTCTGGAGATGGGTCCCATGGTGCATGTACCGGGGTCGCCTGAAGGTTTGCCCATCGGCATTGGCAGGAGCAATGCTGAGATGATGTTGTACCGTCTCCACCCTCAGTCCAAAGTCACAACCCTTCTATAAAACTTAAACTTAACACAGGCTCTTCCTCTTCCTTCGTTCTCTCTCCCTCTCTGCCCAGTGCAGACAGCCGGACCCACCTCCCCTCACACTGCCTCTGAACCAGCTCCATCAAAACAATGTCAGAGCAGCGAGGTGCCACTTTGTGATTATATTTTAATAACATGCTGCCTGATTGCTCAAAGCCACCCATTTGCACGGAGACGGACATCGCATTTATATGTGCTATGGGGCTGCCTGTGTTGCTGTTGTGCTTGAAATTATCATGTCACTGTAGCAGCAGCAGCACTACAGCGACTGCGACACACGCTCGGGACTTGACAACGGGACCAATGTGTCAATCAAATCCAGGCAGAAGGAGCAGATAACTTGTCAGTAGGATTCAATGGTTTAAAACTGAAGATTGAGAAGTGACAAAGTGACTATTTTGTAACTTGCTCGCACACATGCCAATTGTAAAAGTCTTTTTGCCCAGTAATTGACAGTCCTAGTAATACAGAATAAGAAAGTAAGTAACAAAAATAGTTTGTTATAGAAAATTCTGACTAATTCCTTCTCCAATTAGCAGCTGAGGTTCAAATCCAACACCGACCATCTCTGAGTAGTGAGAGTAAGTGCTTTATTGGTCATTGCATTCAGGTGTTGGTCCTGAGCCGCTGCGTCCGAGCGCGCCGCCATTGTGGGCCAACCTGATCAGTTTGTTTTTGGAGTTAGGGGAAAGCGCAGCACTCGGAGGAAACCCTTCAGTGCCTTCAGTGATCCTCTGAAACGGTGCGGCGCCTCCTGGGTTTGTCACTGTTTCAGAGCGTGGTGTCCTGCACTGATCAGCTCCTTTACCTTCTCTTTCCTCTTGCTCCTGCGCAGCTCCTTCCGCTCCACAACAGTCTTTCACAATCTTCTCCTCATTAATCCTTTTTTTGTTTCCTGTAGCTCCTCTTGTGTAACGCGTCCACTGGGATGCAGGTGTGGAGGGAACTTGGTGCCTCTTCAGTGTTTCAGAAGAGGACATTTATTAGAAACTGTCTTTAGCTCGTAAGCTAGCTGTTTGTTTACTTTTAAAAACCTGGGTCTGTCATGGCTATAACAGACTCTGCAGAAAACAAAACCTCACAAAAACACAGCAATGTACAAGGGCGGAAACAACTAATCGATTAATCGACAACTAATTGATTATTGAAATAGTCGACAACTATTTTAGTAATCAATTAATCGTTTTCTTGTAAACACAGACTCAAATAGAGCAAAAATGACATGGATTTGGGAACCAATCACAGAGCGAGGAGGGACGGCAAGACGTTGGCGCGCTATTCGATATACGGAAGCTTGTAGTTTATTTACGGATAAAAAAAAAAAAGTTTATTTACAGATCCAATATGACAGCAGCAGATGCAATGGTATTTTTCGATCAAGCTTTAGACCTTGTTCTAAATAATTTGGCTCAAAAGTTTACAGAGGGTACGTCATACGTCATCTCATACGATGATACGATTGGCTATGGCTACGTGCAGACGCATGATAGACTTTTTTTTTTTTTTCGTATCGCCCAATAAACGACTATGGACGATCGTAAACCACACCTCTCCTACGAGAAAATGAATTGGTGGTCCCCAGACTAAATATCACTTGTGATTTTAGCCTGGTGTTAGCCAGGCTAGGTCTTTAGTGTTTTGTACATTAAAAATGTAGTAAACATCTGTCTGTGTCTCATCCAATCAGAAGGAGAATTAGCGCCAAGAGCCTCAAACAAACATTCACTTTAATTTTACTCAACACGTCTTCAAGCGATGCCACTTTAGCTTTATGTGATAAAAAATAAATTAAAAATACAATTGTCGTACACCTTTCACAGCTAAGCGATCAATCGATTAATCCTAAAAATAATCGGTACAGCCTTACAATGTACAAAGGTATCCTGTAAAACAATGTGGAACACAGAAACTACAAATACAGTTCGCAGCAAAATTGTTTCTATAGTAGTAAATATTTCACTCATGGCTTTTTTTTCATAAAATGTTATCATTGTGTGAAGTTACTCTGCCTCCGGTTAAATACTGAAAGCTAAGACCACCCAGTCACACACCTTTATGTTTCATCTTTCATATTTGCATATTTCGTAATAGTTCAACCCGTACATTCAGGGCCCCGGTTCAGATGGAGCTGAGATAACACTGCATGGCTGAGCATAAGGTTTTCTTCACAAAAAGAAAATGGAGAAAAAAAAACTCTTCTTACGGTTTCTTTCAAGTGGCAAATTAGCACTTCATCTGGCACCTACTTCAGTACTTCCTTGTGTTGTAAGTTACAACTTTGAGGTGTGCTGCAACAAGAAAATTAACCTAGGATCTTCCTACTGTTGTGAGGAGCGACCGCAAACTGCTCCACTAAATTCCGCTATCCTTCACTTCCTTTTGATTTACAGTATATAACAACTTTTTGAATGGTGCAGTCCTCGTCCTCACCATAAGCAAAGCTGCCCTGGGGTAGACTTGGGGAAACATGCCTGCCTATCTGCTCCAAAGACCTCTCCAGTCACATCACATACATGCATTATGTTGAGGTGTAAACTCTAAACACAATGCATTTTTGGGCTATTTTCATCCAAAACAAGTTGCTTCTCATTGTATTTCATGTTCATAGTGGATTATTTTAGAATTAAGTGCTCTCTGTCACATTATATCAGGGGCGGACTGGCCATATGTCCGTTCTGGAAGAGCACAGAAGAGCCACTGGCTCGAGGGCCACCAGTCCCGTCTCAACCGAGCTTTACCCAAATCTAAAAGCTAAAAAGAAAAGCATCAAAATAGCGAGAAAAAGAGGAGGAAAAGTCAACAAAAACATGAGATAAACACGGACCAAAAAAAGCTGCAAAAACGTGAGAAGAACACAACAAAAAATGATAGAAAATATAATTTAAAAAACAACAAAAATATGACAAAAATGTGGCGACGTGACGAAAAGTTTCCATCACTTTTGTAGGCCTTAGCTTTCAAATGAGGCGTTACATTGTTGATCTCCGGTCGAGAAGCTTTTAGATTTGGGTAAAGCCCAGTATAAAAAAACATGAATCTAAAAGGAATTCCGTGGAGTATGGTGTACCACAAGGTTCAATTCTGGGACCATTATTATTTATTATTTATATGAATGATTTTGCTTCTGTTTCTACGACCACCTTTCCAGTTCTTTTTGCTGATGATACCAATCAAAAAAATAATAATAAAAAGCCGAACTGGGGAAAATGCACTCGTTAATATCAAGGCGGGTGGTAAGAGGTTAAAATATGTATTTGTGGAAGTGCACAATTACGCTAATTTGGGCCAGGCTAGTCAGAGTCCAGGGCTGTTTTTCAGTCCCAGTCCGCCCCTGCATTATATTATATTCTTCATTGAATAATGTCATACAGCAATCCATACTTTGATATCTGGATGGCTTCTCCTGTCTGCTACTGTAGCCTACATGTAACTTTCATGGACTCCCCTGAACCAAAGTAGCCAGCTACCACATGGGCCAGTCCTCCAGCCACGTGCGGGTGCATGTTTTCTTAAGTGGTTGGCTTGGTTTGTCTTCCTAACGACTTAAACGCCTCACGAGGACGTTTAACTTGTTGCTTTTCGGTGACCCCCCCAGGACTCTGAAAGCGCACCCCGCTGAGGTGGCGTTCAGCCCAGCATGAGATAAGCACAGCTGTCATTTTTCCTCTTCTATCAACAGCCAATTTACTTTGCAAAGCGGGCAGCTGCAGCTCGCTTCACAAAAACGTAAGTTGACAAAACAACAAAAACGTAACCCCGGGCAACTTTTTTTTTTCTTCCCCCTTTTTGCGCGCGCGGTTGTCGCTCGCCGCTGACGCAGACTCCAAATAACTCCGCGTAACTTCAGTTCAAGTGAAAGTCGCGGCGTTTGCGTAATAATCCCACGCAAATGGCTCACCTTTAATGCTAATCCCGAGCCCCCCGATCTCCTGTTTGATCACCCGCACGGTGCGCTTCACGTTGGTGATGGTCTCGGGCACGGGGGACGAGCTGAGGTTCGGCGGGTCTCCGTTCACAGTCGCGCCGACCGGGCCGGGGCTGCCGGGCTTCGCGGGCTCCTCGCCGCTCTCCCCCGGGTTGACGGTGAGCGTGTCCTCCGTGAGAGTAGCCAGCACCCGGATCCAGCGGTCCACGGTGACTCGAAGTTCCAGCAGTCCCGTCTTCTGCGCCTTCATCGCGGCAGCCATGTTTCATCGCATTCCTGGGATAACTCTGGACTGTGGCAGCGGTCCTGTAAAGAGATAGGGGCTGGGCTGCTGGGGGGGGGCTGGCTGGGACGGGGCAGGGGGCGCGCAGACAGTCCCCTTTCGGTTCACTCCTCCCCGAGTGTGTGTCACTGTGACTGAGGCGTTTTTACAACCGGCACAGGGGCCTATAATAAGAGCACAAGTTTGATTTCCTCCTATTTAAAGAGGTAGCGCCGTCAATGATAAGGAGAGCACGCTGTTATTGACAAATTGTAGGAGCTGCAACTCAGAATGTCTGTTTACATAATAGTGATATTATAGGTTGTTCTTTTGGAAGACCTCCAACTATCTCCTTCTCTAAATATAGGCTCGAACAATTCTTTTGACTATTGTATTGATACAATGTGGGCTACTCTTCTTCTTCTACTTGTAAGAAAATAAAGTGTTACCTATTGATGCCAGAACTCACCAAATATAGAGGACTGAACTAAGTCTGAGAAGGATGTAAAAAATGACCTAAATTGGATTCAAGTAAGCCCTATGTGTTAACTAGGTGTACTTCATCAAGTATCACAATAAGTTCAATACTTGTGTTTGGAGACATTTTTATCATTTCCATTTTTGTTTTTGTTTTCCAGTAACAGTTACACAGCACTTTGTTTTTATGTTGATGCACTTTTCCATCTTAAAGGAATAGGCCGCCGTTTTTACATACTGAGATATGTTCTTACCTTAGCTTTGACGAGTTCTTTAGGACCTGTCTGATCTTCACCCGTGCCTTCAGTCACGTAAACACAGCGCAGACGCCGTTAGCATTTAGCCTCTCCCTCTCTCCTCTATAGCTCCAAAACAGGTCAAGATAGAAGCTACCAAGCTCTTCCACGTTTTCCCTATTTAAATATGTTGACGTGAAGTGTTCCACTACAAAGTATAATTACACAAAATTAAAGAATGTGGATTTTCTAAGCGGATAAAAGGGGGAACTATATTGTAAGGCGTAATAATACCAGGAGTAATTTGGCATCCGCACACAGAAGATTTCAAACTACTCCTGGTATTATTACGGCGCAGTCGGTGGAGCGGGTCGTCTCGTGATCGGAAGGTCGTGGGTTCGTATCCCAGGTCCCGCAAGAGACACTACTTGCCTCCAGTGTCTGCGTACATTGGTGTATGAATGAGAGTGTGAGTGGGTGATTGGTTCTTCACTGTAAAGCGCTTTGGGCCTGACAAAGTTAGAAAAGCGCTTTATAAGTTGAATCCATTTACCATTTTAAGTAACATATTACTTGTCATAATTACCTACTGTATCGTAATTTGTGTCGGATTGTCCCCTAAGTAACGTGATACGTATCGGATCTGACAAAAGTGGAACGTCCCAGCCCTATGGTGTCTAGAACAGGGGAAAAAACTCATAAATCAAATTTCTAAATCATTAATAAAGTCTAAAATTGTAGTTACCCTGAGCACCACCAGTTTGAGAACCATGCAGACCCTCACCCCATTACAATTAACACCAAATAAAAGGGAGTAAAAGGTTGCATAAAGTGTAAGATAAAATAGGACTAACCCAGGACAAAAGTGTGATTTAGTCTCCAAAACAAGACCCAACTGCATCCGAAGCAGAGGTACTTTCAGATGGTTAAGATGTACTTTGTCTCCAAATGTATTTAGTCTGTCAATCAAAGCTTCTGTGAAAACCTGTCAGGAGCGGTGGGCGACTGTAGTAATAACTGGAGCCTAATGTGCATGTTTTGGTGCCGATTAGGAAAACTGGAGCACTCAGAGGTGAGAACTTGCAAACTTCAAGTGCAAAACGATTGACCGTGTTCCTAGTTTATTCTCTACGTAGTCGCGTCTCTGAACTAGGAATGTGCTGATCTGCTGTACACAAAATAGACTAACCAAGAGCAGAGGCAGATTTATAGAATTCCAAATCATTGTGGGTGTCCCTGCCCTGTCTCACCCGCCCAAGCAAAAAGGCCAGCCATCGTTGACATAGCCTATAGTGCATTTAATAAAATAAAAAGTGAAATATGTTTATTTTTTGTGCTAGGTTCTTCAGCTATTCGGTGCAGCAGGTCAGGGGTCAAATTTCTCCATTTGCCAGCCGAGACCTCCTGCTAAGTGTTTGTTCAAAGTCCATATACTGAGAGTCTCGTGAAAAACTGCCTATGTCCTTCAGGAAAAGATTGAGAAGACAATAACTGACATTTCAGGAGGGAGGAGTGTTCAGTGGTGCGGATGACCATGGATCGCCTGGTTTCATTCTGGAGAGTCATTCAAGAAGATCTCTGCTTGATCTCAGCTTCATGGTAAGGATTATTTAAAGGTTATTTTGCAGTAAAAGGTCCACCCAGGAGGAAGGGGGTACTCGGAGTATAAAGGCTCAAGGGGTAATTCACTGGGTTTTACCGGCCTCTGAACAAAGGTTAAATAATAGGGAGTGACCGAGTGATGGAATTACACCGGAAAGTAGAAGGGAACTACCTGCTTTGGAAAACTGAACTAATGCTGAGACCAAGTAAAAGCTAATTAATTACAAATTCATGAACAATCCTGGAATAATTCTCAGATTGAAGCAGCTGGACCTCTTCTCTCTCCGACGCTGCCTACACTTTCCCTTCAAGGCCAAGCCACAGAGCTAAACCAGATAAGCACTGAGCTCTGGGCTCATATTTTGTATAGATACAGACGGCATCTCGTCGGGAGGGGGCCAAGGGGGTAAATAGAATCTTTTGGGAAACACAATTTTTCACTCTTTTTAGCCATTTTCTGGTGGAATATGAACTTATTTATCACATACAAATATAGTCAAGTGTAAATCAGGCCCATATGGATATTTTCTCACAGCAGATTGTTCAGTAGAAGTGAAAAAACAGCCGTTGTAGCTAGCACTAGCTAACTGTTAGCATTAGCCCGATGCTAACATGTAGCATCATATTAGCATTCTCCGTTATTTATGAAATTATGGGCTGTTGAACCACTTTGCTCCTCCCCATGTCTTTGTATCTTTATTTAGGAGAACACTATAGTAGTGTTTGAATAATTAGAGAAAGTTTAGATTTTTTCAAAATTGTTTTCCCCCTTAACTCTTTTCAAACATGACCATATATGGACGATTCCAGAGGTGCCGTCTGTATCTATAACACTGACTTTCAAAAATAAACAACCACACACCCCCCCTCCCTAACCACGCCCCTGTCTGTGGCTGACTCAACACGTTTCCTCAGCCCCACCCCCCTATGGGCCCCCCCAAAGAGCCCATAGATTAAAGTACCTTTCATTACATACATGATAATAATACAATCATTAGTGGAACAACTGAAACAATAGTAGCCAATATACCTTTGATACTTTGGGTTGCAGTTATAGCAATATAGCTTGTTCCGCAGGGTGACTTTACATTACAGGAGGTAAAGGCACTTACTTTAATTCAAAGCACGTTCCCCATTTTCAGCCAGAGCGGCAAGATGTGTCAGGTGAAACTAAATGTCGAACGCATCACTTTCTCAGTAAATAACGCCGCAAGTTCAACATTTACTGAGCCACTGACTTCTCCTTTAAGAGGTAGATACGATTAGACACGCGCGCGCCGCAGTTCAAAAAGGGTTCTTGTTGAGCCCTCTATTAATAGGCATGTGTGCGACCAAGTTACATAATTAAGTTTTCCCGTTATTTATTGAAATATTCAGGGGCTTTGAATCAGACCAAAGAACTCGTTTGAAATGTGGCCACACTTCATACCCTTGGACTGAACCAGATTTCAGTAAAGATAAAACTGGTGTGGGGGATGAATAGTGTAAATGGTTGTAGCTTTGTCTATTTTACAAACATGAGCTCAAATAGAAAAATCATCTTCAGTAGTTTATTAGCCTGACCAGCCAGACTATTCTCGCTTTTCATATTGTAAGTTCATGGATGTAATCGACGGGGATTAAAGTGATAGTTTGTACGTTTAAATGCTTTACAAGTTTAATAGATTGCTCGTAATTGACCGCCTGGGTCTGAAATGTTATGTAACAGAAGTAATTTAACGTGTGAGGAAGTTGGCCACGAGGGGTCGAAATGGGCAGGCAGACTGACAGCAAGTAGAGTTCTTATCAGACATTTATTTTTCAACCAACGGAACTTCTCTGTGATACACATGTCACACAACAAAATGGCACCACAGTGACTGCACTAGTCAGCTTTTATACCCCTCCTCTAATGGGAAAGGACCTCCCACAGGTGAGTACCATTAGTTCATTGGGTAAGTTCCAACAATACGTTTTTTCTATTTTACATAAAAATAAGGTCCCAAAATGATGAAGTGCTCACTTTAAATCAACAAACAAAAGATACAAAACACAATTACAAAAGGAAACACAAAGCAAAGTTCAAACCAGTTTCCCCCGCCACATGGTTCAGCCCGAGATTCTAAAATGGCCGACAAAGACCACGCCCTTCCTTTTGTTCCAACCATGTGGTACAGGTAAATTTGTATATTGACAAAATTAACAAATAAACAAAGTTTTAAACGGACAATGTGATGTAATTATTAACTTATACATGAATCCGAGGGTTATTGTTAGTTGAAAATGAGACAAATGAAGCAAAATGACCAAAATAAATCCGGGGACAAACCCACTTTGTCTCATAAAGGTTACATTTTTTGTAAAGTCCCTCCCTTTGCTGATCCCAGACACTAATCACAATCCACGGGCTAACACTTTGACCAATGAGACGAGCTTTCTTGTGAACTGGCCTGTCAGGTCCAATCAGAAGAGAACATGGGAGGAGCTTGAATGTTAATTTTTGAAAGTTTGCAAACTAGGAGTGGCTTTGTGGTCCAGTCAGTAAGTAAGGGAGGGGAGGAGCTTGATTGTTTACTTTCAGATTTCACTCTCACTCTTTCCTCACTTTGCAATCTTACAGACTATCACTTTAACCAGAGAAACACATTCAGTCAAAAGTGAAAAATAAGTAATAAAAATCACACTGAAGAGTAACAAACCGTGGCACTTTCTACATCACTAAAATATTTTAATGACAAGTGATAAAAGTTCTAAAGATTTGAGAGTATTTGAGTGATTTGTTACAATTTTCCATCCATGACTGGAATCGATAAAAAGCTTATCGGATTTTGGGATTGGCTGTAAGGAGGGCTCTTTACTTTCCATCCTGGTGGCCCCTCAAGCAATTCGAGATCAGTTGTTTTTAGTATTTCTGGCAGGTCTTCACTGCTGATTGAACCGTATCCATGGTAACACATACATTTCATTCCAAAAACCTTCCGGAAATCCTAAAAAACTTGGAATAAAATTGCCACTGGGTCACTGAAAGTTCAAATGCTCACAAATATCTTTATTTTATTTTATTTTTTTTACATAAAAAGTTGCATAGTGCACCTTTAAGGATAGTGGGCTGGTGTCTTGATACATCTCTGATTGAATTGATGAATGTGCACTGTGTACCAACTATCCTACAAAAAAAAAGTAAAGAAAATGAGGCCAGCTGTCATCTCTTTTTCTTTATTTCCATCCATCCATCCGTCTTCTTCCACTTTTCCGTTTCCGGGTCGTGGGGGCAGCTGTTGGAGTTGCCCAAATCACATTGCACCAGCCCCTTGTGGCTCCTCTTGCAGGTGGTGGGTCCACAGAAGGACGGCCTCACGATTAACCGGGCCTATTGGTCTCTCGTAAGGGGCTTCTGAACCGCTCTTTGTCTGACCCGTCACCGAGGACCTGTTTGCCATGGGAGACCCTACCAGGGGCACGAAGCCCCCGACAACAGAGCTCCCAGGATCATTCGGGTGCTCAAACTCCTCCACCACGTTAAGGTAGCGGTTCCAGGAGGGGTTCTTTATTTCCAAACTTTCCCAATATTTCTAGCTCTCTTAGATGACCAAATGAAGTGAAGAAGTGAAGTGAAGAAGAAAGCAAAAGGAATGAATATCTTGCAAAAGTCTGGATCAGAGCACATTTATTAAAGTTACTGGATGGATTTATTTTCAGATTATTATTCAAGACAGCAGTGACTTCACAACATGACAACAGCGCATGTGTCTGACTGGGAAGTGGGAAGAAAGACTTCTATTAAACATTGATAGAGTCACACAGCCTTTGCAATTGGTTACATCAGTAATTTTATTAAAAATGCACAAAGTCACCCCATGAAGCTCCAGTCTCCAGTGTCTTGACTTGAAGAGAACCGAGAAGAAAAAAAAAGAAAAAATTACAGGCTGTCATCTGAATCTGAATCTTACAAACTGTGGTACTGTGACTGTATGGGTAATCCACAGTGTCATCAATGCTAATTTTTAGATCTAGATATTAGTTTCTTTTGAGATGTCTTTGTCAAAGGTTCATACTGTCTTCTTAGGTTAAGCCTATTATAGTTGTGTTCTTTTAGTAAGACAGAAGGTTTAGTTTACCTGCAATACTAGTCCCCTCCTGGAACCGCCACCTTAACATGGTGGAGGGGTTTGAGCACCTAAATGATCCCGGGAGCTTTGTTGTTGGGGGCTTCGTGCTCTGGTAGGGTCTCCCATGGCAAACAGGTCCTAGGTGTTGGGTCAGACAAAGAGCGGTTCAGAAGCTCCTTATGAGAGACCAACAGGCCTGAGAACCACAAGGCCGTCTTTCTGTGGACCCACCACCTGCAGGAGGAGCCATAGGGGCTGGTGCAATGTGATTTGGGCAGCTCCAACAACTGCCCCCACGACCCGGAAATGGAAAAGTGGAAGAAAATGGATGGATGGATGGATGGATGGATGCTTTACTAGTTTCGATCACTTCCTGTGATCTTCCTCAGTAGCGTCACCTGGTGGTGGAGGTGACGTGTTGTAGGCAGCTTACATGGATTTTCCAGTAGTAGGGAGAGCTTACACCTCCTACAGACTGGCGCCTTCTCCAGGACGGCATCCCTGATCTCGATGGCTTCTCTGATCACGCGGTGGTACTTGTTACTTTCGGCACGGATGACCCTGGCATTGTCCCAGTTTATGATGTGGTTCTCCCTCTTACAGTGGTCTGATATGGCAGATTTGAGATTTTCTTGCAGTGCTTGTTCTTCTATTGGCCGTCTCCTTTTCACATTCCTTCTGGAGTTCTTTCTTTCGTGTGCTGAATGATCTCCCTATCTCACATATGTTTTATTGCATGATAGGCATGGGATTTCGTAAATGACATCACATTTCCGGTCTTGATGGACGCTCTCCCTACTGGCTGGAAAATCCATGTAAGCTGCTACGACACGTCACCTCCACCACCAGGTGACGCTTCTGAGGAAGATCACAGGAAGTGATCGAAACTAGTAAAGCAGGTAAACTAAACCCTCTGTCTTACTAAAAGAACCAAGCTGTAATAGGTTATTTTGAGATGGTCCAAGACTCTCACTGGATTATTATTCCTCATCATGTTCATTACCTCTGTGCTGATTCTCACCCAATTTTACTGTAGAAGTCCTGAGAAAATTTACATATGCTGCCTAAGAGGGGTGAGAAAAACAAAAGTCATCACGATTTTTTTTTAGCCGAGATCAGTGTTTCTCAACCAGAGGTATGGGGACCCCAGGGGGTACGCGAGGATTTAGCAGAGGGTAAATATGTCAGATCTAAAAGAAGGTGAAACTGAACCGTATTTCAATATTATTTTAGAAGAAAACTTATTTTCAGTGATAATATATGCACGCGAGCGTCACATGACTTCCGAGTGGATTCTAAGTAGTCGTTAGCGTATCCTGTCTCCGTTATTTCCCTATGAGGTCTTAAAATGAAATAGCTGTAGATTACATGGCAGACAGTGAGTTTCTGGTAGACAGTCACTATGTTAAAACATCACGTCAGTGTTAAAAATTCACTGGAGGAAACTTCCGTGCTCATCACGGTAAGTGTTTTGTCTTCAACGGCTAACACGAGTTAAAAATGAAAATAGCTACAAGATTTTGAAACCAGCCTGCTCAAGAAATATTCTGCCTGTCTTTAATATAAATACGTTTTGGACGTGTAATTTTTGTGGTGGTGTTTTTTGATACTAGCCGTTAGCACTGAGATAAAAAGTCATACCTCAAAAAACACAGATGTTTCCTGCAGTCAATAATTTACATCCAGCGTATTGTTTTTAACACGTTGTGAGTCACTTCAGATCAGTTTCTCACTGTCAGTGATGTTTCCTTGAACTATTTATTTTCTTAGACAAGACCTCATAGGGCAGCACTCCACACACTTTCTTGTGGAGTTTGCATGTTCTCCCTGTGTCTGCGTAGGTTTCCTCCGGGTACTCTGGTTTCCCCTACCAATAAAAACATGTACAATAGGCCAGGATGAATGAGAGTGTGTTTGAGAGTGCGCATGGGGGACGACGGATGGAAATTAGCCCAAGGCTACAATCCGGTGTGGCTTGTTTACATGCATGAGACTCATGTATGTTCATTAACATGCACTGTCCCGATCACATAAACCAAACCAAATAACGGAGACAGGATACGGAAGCACCGACTTAGGATCCACTTAGTCACGTGTCATTTGTGCCTAGAGCCTATGTGCTTGCTTTACACAATCAATGAATCTGAGTTTAATGGATAATTTATTTATTTCAATATACTGTATCTGCACTTTGTAGCCTATTTGTATACTGCGTTTTAGTGGCAATTCAAACCATCTGGTTCTTATGAAAGTCAATACACATTACTATGACTGCTTAAAGCTGGAGTTCCTGACTGTTTGTTGTTGTAAATTTGTTTTCACCACCACAGAGTATGTAGCAAACACAGCAAAAACAGACCTTGTTCCATGGTCTCCATCTATTTTCTTATTGAGCTACTAGCTGAGACCCGGCCTTTGGCCGGGCCTCGCTAGTCTCCACATTTGATATTATGAGATTATGAGTGATTACAAAGAAATGTCCAACCCGTCACTCAGTTCAGCTGTAGACCAGTGGTTCCCAACGCATTCCAAAAACTATGGCCACTACAAATGTGTAAAATAATGAATGCTAAAAATAATTTCAAACAATCTGCAATTGGAGTGTTTGATGCACCCGTACTCTTTTCTTATATACAACAACGACAATATGTTCGCTATACTCAGGGAATAGAATTCAAGAGACAGTGGAATAAGTATGGATAAATATTAGGGGTTCAGCTCTAACGGTTTGGTTCACGGTGCAGGACCCGTGGTTTGGTGCATCACGGTAGTGTGCAATCAAAAAAATAATAAGTAGGTTTTGAAATGAAATAGCCTAATGATCGTTGTTAGACAGTATTTAGAAACGTACAATAAAATTGGCAATGCGTTCAAAGCTGCTTTAGAATGAAATGAACCTCTGGGCTCACAATACGTGAAAGCAAAATAGAAAACAAATGGTACAGCAGCAAAAGAAGAAAAAAAGAAAAAAACTACGCAGTGCAGGCCATGCACTCGTTAAGTTGTAGTTTAATTTTCGCTTTTACTCACACGGAGGATATCAGTCGGAACATCGCGTTTGATTAGAGGCTCGTGTTTGAGCAGGTTTTGGGCACGCACGCACTCACACGCACACACATACACACACGCACACAGCGCCCTGTTTGGATGCGCGCGCACACATACATACACACACGCACAAACACACACACACGCGCGCACACACACATCGCCCTGTTTGGATGCGCGCGCACACATACATACACACACGCACGAACACACACACACGCGCGCACACACACACACACACATCGCCCTGTTTGGATGCGCGCACACGCACGGCAGTCAGATCTCGTGCACTCGCGTGTTTGTGACAGCGGGTTGTCCTCGGACAGCAGCACCACCAACCACACACACACTCAGTACTGTCGCCAGGCTTCCTGGTGTTCCCAAACGGTCTCCCATCCCAGTCCTAACCAGGCCCTTCCCTGCTTAGCATCCGAGGAACGGTCTCCCATCCCAGTTCTAACCAGGCACTTCCCTGCTTAGCTTCAAAGTCGGTATGGGAAATAAACATGGCGGCGCCCAGGCGGCGGCCATTGAGATAGCGTTTTCTATAATAGATAGATGATAGAAGTAGAATCTAAATGAGTGAAATTTATGTAGAGGGCGGTCCCCTCTTTTTCACAGGCTTGAAACATGCATATAAACAGCTTGAACAATTTGGACATGCAGGAGGGATTGTGAGAGCTAGAAACGAGTTCAGGCCAAATCAAAAAGTGTCACAGTTTGTGCAGAAAGCTTCCTTGTGTCTGAATTAAACTTAAAATCCTTTGAAGCACAATATATGACCAAAAAATCTGATCGTCACGGGGATGAGATTAACAATTCAATCTTCTGTCACCACATGCTCTAGTCTGTGGAACTGTTGGAGTTTATTTTGCTGTTGGAAACTAAGGGATTTCAAGGGTAAAAAAAAGTGTATAGGAAACCCAGCTCCAGTGGCTTGGTGCAGTTGTGTAATAGTAATTAGCTGCAGCCATGCACTTTGCTTTTGTTTTGGAGCCGACATGTCCAGGAGCTGCATTGTCTTGGCGAGTCAGCAGAGGCGCACTTAATTGAGCCCAGGCATTAAAAACATTAAAACATGCCTGAGCCACTTAAAAACGGCTGAGGAGGCACATCTGAGCAGCAGCGTTCTCTCTCTCTGGATCTGGGAGTGTGCAGAGAGAGCGCGTGGCATCCCGTGTTACATCTGCCTCACAGCAGGTGAAATAGCAAAGTAGTGGCAGCACCCAATTTTAGAAAACAGTGTTGTGGGTGGGCCGGGGTGAGACTTTTCCACTGGTGACACATTTGCTTTTATTGGTGGATTTACAGCACGTTGCGATTATATGAATATGAACTACACTCAATGGGCTATTTATCAGAATCAAAACAAAGCCCGCAGTAACTTAAACACTCAGTTATGGAGAGTTAATGTGCTTTTCTCTTTAGCTTTTTGTTTAGAAACATACACACTGCCTGAAGCCTCATGTGAAATGCTGAAGCAGCTCCGGATGTTCCAGTATTGTGTCTCCATCTAGTGTCCAAACAGTAGTATTACATTTGTCATTTTATTATTGACCAAATAATCCACTTGACACAAAATAAAACCCTGGTTTCAGTAGCCATAATATTTACTCAAGTAGGAGTAACGTTACTTCAAAATGATTTCACTCAAGTATAAGTAAAAAGTAGTGGCCAAAGTATTTGCTCAAGTAAGAGTAAAAAAGCAGGCTACTTGGAGTAATCTTGCTTGAATGTAAAAGTCTGATTCATGTTTCAGTAGTGACATAAACAATGAGAAACAAAAAGAAAAAGAAATCGTTGACGATTTACAAGAAAACACAAAATGAAGATTAGTCACTTGTAGATTTACTCACACAAGTTACTATTTTTCTTTACTAAAGAAAGACTTTATTTTAATATTACCCAAGTAGTAAAAGGTACTGATTTGTTTTGACTATTTTTCAAAGAATATGAAAGATAAACCCTTTTTTTTCCACTCATAGTTAGTGGTTGTGTGAAGCCATTTGTTGTGAAAAAACGGAGTTTGCTCTTTTAAAATCATAATGAAAAAAAGAAAGTACCAAAAATGACCCTGATCAAAAGTTCATGATCAAGAGGAATGGACCGCTTCACATTAGATTATAAACAGAACCTTCTCCACATTTACCACAAAAGACTCCAAGCTGTCTGTTTATGTTAAAGGGGGAAATACCTGTAAACTTTGGATCAGGGTCATTTTGGTTCTCTCTTATATTATGAGTTAGAAATAGCAAACCCTGTTGTTTCACCATAAATGGCTTCACACAACCACTAACTATGAGTGAACGAAAAAAACATTTTGTATTATCTTTCATATTCTTTAAAAATAAAATAAAAAAAAAGGTCAAATATTCTGAAACCTTTGAGCACAAATGTAAGAACATGTACTTATGTTACTGAAATGTAACCGAGTTCTCCCCTCATCTGGGTTTAGGAACTGACTGTACATGTTCTGTTTAAGACGTGTATTTGTATGAGTTCAAAATGAAGTATACACGTTTAAATTGAGGATTAGAGTAAATGTCCACAAACAGAATCCACAGACAGACCTGCCCTGTTACGTACTGTACATAGACTTGATCAAGATCTGGAGTTGGGTCCCAGGTCCCAGTTTGCTCCACTGTGGTCGTCCCCTGTCCCTGATGCCCCTGTGGCCCCTGATGCCCCTGTGGCCCCTGATGCGCCCCTGTGGCCCCTGATGCCCCTGTGGCCCCTGATGCCCCTGTGGCCCCTGATGCCCCTATGGCCCCTGTTGCTCCTGTGGCATTGAATTATGTGTCGAAAGCAGAGGACGTATTTTCCAATGGCAAAACAGAACCTGTTTTTGAGGCAGCTTTAGTGAGTCTAATGGAAGGAGCTCCTTTGTTCCATAACAATCATCTAAACATGTTATTTGTGTAACTTTTGACGAAAAATAAATAGATTATAACTAATGCCACCAGTGACTGTCTACACTGCGACTCGGTCATCAGGATTAAAACCTTATTAAATTCAACCATATGTTCGTATTTGGACCAGATTAAACACAGCAGCTTATGTTTTCATTTATGGAGCAGACATGAACGAGTCCATTAGATTCCTTCCGCGATAAATGCACAAGAACGCATTTTCCTCAGCAAAACAGATCTACAAATGTGAATATTATATTTGTTTGTGCTTTGCCATGTTTTCTCTGTTGTAATAGAAGAGGACAGAAGGAATACTGTGTGGCGTATGTGGAATATGTCCTATTTCTTATCATTTTGATGTCAATTATAAAGAACATTACCAAAGAAATGTAGTGTTAATATCAAATTGTAGAAATTGTTCAATATATTTTCTGTATATCAGTTGAAAGATCCTCAGCTGCACGTTCCCCCCCCCATGTGTAACTGATATAATAAAGAGATTGGATGTTTGTCACTTCCACAGAGCAGGACAGTGGACGCGGTGCCTGCCTTTAAGCCTCACCTCTCCTTAAGAGTATGAGGCTTTGAAACCCCCCTGTCTGACCATCTGACCTGCACATACATCTGCCAGCCCTGCGTCAGTGAGTGGCAGGTGGTCAGTCTGTTCTCCCAGCTGTAGCCTCAATGCTTTCGCAAAAACGTCAATAACCGGAGCGAGGGCAGTTACTCACACGCCGCAGTCAGTATGCTCTATGTCTGTCTGTGTGTGTGTGTTTTTTATTTGCAAACAATCGGCATTCAGTGAGTTCAATGTTGCGAGTGTGTGTGATATTTTTTTGGTGTGACGCGTGTTTTATTCGTACTTTGAAATATGATCACTTTTTTAAGGCGTATGAGAATGGATAACTGGAACCCTAAAACACAAGATTGAGGTAATTATCTGGTTATTTCAAAGAACAATTCAAAAAGCAAAATTCACATTAGCCACACGATTAGTTTCCGCAATGTAGCTGTGGGGGAAACTTGGGTGAACAGACCCAATTCTCTGCATCAAATCGGACAATTTGTGTCTGATAGATACAGACGGCATCTCTGGAATCGCCCATATATGGTAATGTTTGAAAACAGTTAAGGGGGAAAAATCTAAACTTTCTCTCATTATTCAAAAAAAAATGAATTGATGAATATAGTTTTCTACTAAATAAAGATACAAAGACATGGGGAGGAGCAAAGTGGTTCAACAGCCCATAAATACATAAAAAACAGAGAATGCTAACATGATGCTAGCTAGCGTTAGCTATGTCTGACGTTTTTTTCGCTTCTACTGAACAATCTGCTGTGAATAAACATCCATATGGACCTGATTTAGACTTGACTTTATTTGTATGTAATAAATAGGTTTATGTTTCGCCTGAAAATGCAAAAAAGAGTGAAAAATATTGTGTTTCCCAAAACATTATATTTTCCCGTTCAGCGAGACCTTCTATGACGAGATACCGTCTGTATCTATAACATCGACGAGATGATACCTCCTGACTACAATATTCATCATTTTGTTTTGTCTTTTGGTTGTTTTTTATCATGTATTTATGTGCTGCCGTGAATGTGTGTGTGAAACAACTTGAAGCAAGTCTAAATCGGGTCCATATGGATGTTTATTCACAGCATATTGTTCCGTAGAAGCGAAAAACGGCAGTCGTAGCTAACGCTAGCTAGCGTTAGCATTAGCACGATGCCCACATGTAGAAGCAAGATAGCATTCTCCATTGTTTATGTATTTATGGGCTGTTGAACCACTTTGTTCCTCTTCATGTCTTTGTATGTTTATTCGGGTTAGAAACTATATCAATAATTCTGCATTTGTTAAAGTAGTTTTTCAATAGATACCACACGGCACCTCTGGAATCGCCCATATATGGTCATGTTTGAAAACCGCTAAGGGGGAAAACAATTTATTTTCAGTTTCTCTAATTATTCAAAAACTACTTTAACAAATGCTGAATTATGAATATAGTTTTCTACTAAATAAAGATACAAAGACATGGGAAGGATAAAAGTGGTTCAACAGCCCATAAATACATAAATAACGGAGAATGCAAACTTGATGCTACATGTTAGCATCAGGCTAATGCTAACGGTTAACTAGCACTAGCTAGGACTGCCGTTTTTTCACTTCTACTGAACAATCTGCTGTGAGAAAATATCCACATGGGCCCAATTTACACCGGACTTTATTTATGTGTGATAAATAAGTTCATATTCCACCAGAAAATGGCAAAAAACAGTGGAAATAGTTTTTCTCTAAAGATTCTATTTTCCCCCTCGGCGAAGCCACGCCCCCTTTTATGACGAGATGCCGTCTGTATCTATAGTTTAGATTTTTCTCCAAATAGTTTTCCCCTTAACTGTTTTCAAACATGACCATATATGGGCATTTCCAGAGATGCGTCTGTGTTTATGCCTTCAAACTTCTCCTTGGCAAAAATATAATCATATTTTTATCACTTCTCTTTGTTTATATTTGATTCGTGTTCTACTTATGTCTACTTATGTTGTGTATCATCTGGAAACTATTATTGTTGTTCTTTGCAGGAGCTCGAAATAAAACCATCCCTTCGTGCAATGTGGTGCTTCAGCTGCAAATGGCTGATGATAAAGTGGCAAAATGCTAATTCAAGCCTGATTTCAATAATTTCAATAATGCAATATTTATTATTCACACTTATATTTACACATACAATAACTCCAACTTATTGGACTGGTCTTATCATTAATCATTTGAAATAATTTGTCAAAAGTAGGTCTCCCTGAACTAAAGGAGGGAAGCAAGCAAGGAAACAAACAAATGAAAACCTTTCCAAATCCCCAATGCCACCGGGTCACTGTGGCCACGCCCCAAAATAAACCAAAAAGTGCCAAAACGGGACAATGGCTAAAGCTGTCACTGCATTAACATTAACAGTACCTCTTCCCTTGTACGCTCCACAGTTACCAGCTGATCACCCCGCGTGCCCTCCCCTCTCCCCCCCCCCTCCTAAAGCCGACGGTCTAATCACACAGATATATGCATGTCTCAAGTCCCCAAAGACAGCGACATGGGACAGTTGGGGTGGCCCGCTGATTAATTTCACCCTCCTCCAGTGCCCCTCCTGCTCCTGCCCTGCGTCCGTCCATACATCCTCTCCTGCTCCTGAGGTCCACCATATGGGCTGTCTCTGAGTGTGCCGGGGGGAGGAGGAGGAGGAGGAAGACGGAGGGGGGGGGGACTGTGTGACTGTTAGCCTGCCCCACCTGTTCCTCTTTAACAACAGTGCAGACCTCTCACACTGGTCGAGAGAGAAAGAGATGGATGTCATGAAAATATCTGTTATTTTTCCTTTTTAGAATAATGTTTACTTTTGCTTTTGCAGCTGTAATTAACTAGATCAGTATAAACATCTCAATTTGAGCACAATAATCCAAATTTTAGCTGTTTTGACTAGTTAAGAAGTTCTAGGGCATTTGTCATAGATTATTTCATTTGTTCTGAGATGTTTCTGACTCGTTTCAATACATTTCGTCCTTATTTTAGGTCATTTTCTTTGCCAATGGGGTAAGAAAATTGTTCTTATCTCATTGGCAATTTTACTTTCTTATTTCAAGCGAGATTTACCCTAGAACCGGTCTGAAATGTCCTCAAACAAGCAAAGTAAACTAGGTCCGATCAGGAAAAGTGTCTAAATGAGTGAAAACCGCTCAAAACAAGATACATTTCCTCAATTCAAGTCATTTAAGCCAATGCTTGATATTCACTTTTTGCAGTGGACATGTTAATAATGCTATATTGTGTATAGGAAATTGTGTGTCTGCATTTGAACCATGGATCACACAATAATCATAAATATTAAAGGCACTATATCGGATTTTTTTTGTTTGTAATATCACATCTGTTTAGTCTTCCTTCACTGGAAAAAATGCCATCTTATCTTCGTCTTGAAATAGGATTGCCAATGGAACGAGCATTAATTTGTCTAAAATAAGATAAATTAACCCAAACAACTTAAAATAAGACCTTGAAATGAGCCAAAAACAAGAAAAATTCAAGCACTTTCAAGCCTTTTTTCTCTAGATTGTAAACTCAGACATTTGTGGGGGAACTGCTTCTAATTATAAATCATTTGAATCAATTTAATTAAATGTGAAATGTGCCCATAAACTCGGCCCATAAACTCGGGATGCTAAAAACACGTTAGGTCAGCTGGGTAAGAGCTTGGACCAAAACTAACTTTTATTGTTTGTCACAAAAAAGGAGAAAAAAAAGTACTTTTAAGCATTATTTCCAGCAGATCTAGATATAGAGATTTGTGAAATTCTCAGTTAATGCAATGTTAAACTGCTAATTGCTAATACACTGCCTGAACCCACCAAAGAATGAGATCAGCTGAACATCCTCAATGGATTCCTTCTTCCCCGATGGCACGGGCATATTCCAAGATGACGATGTCAGGATTCATCGGGCTCACATTGTGAAAGAGTGGTTCAGGGAGCATGAGATGGATTGGCTGCCACTGAGTCCAGATCTTAACCCAAACCTTTGAGAATCTTTGGGATGTGCTGGAGAATTTGTTTTTTTTACCAAGAGAATAGTGATTTAGGGCAATGACATATAAAGACTCCACTCAATCCTCAACCCCATTGAACGTTGAATCTTAATTCCAGGACAAATGTATATATTTTTTCATAGAACATGGTAAAAAGTCGTGTCAGGTCAGCTCTATTAAATAATTTCATTTAAAATCGTTTTCCTACAATGTCTGAGTTCGAAGCAAATTCTTTCGAGAGAATCGTTCTAAACATGACAAAGAAATCCCTGCTTTGTAAAGATGGGACAACAGATGATCCCATATTAATAGATTCGGATATGGATTCATTTATTCCCCCGAAATATGAACGACAGACTGTGCGTTGAGCAGCCTGCGTCAGACGGGCAGGCCGCCTCTCTCTCCCCCCCCAGACGCCTCGGGACGGCCCACAACAATGAACGAGGAGTCGGGGTGATCATCGGAGGTCAAAGACAAGAATACGCCCCGCGCTCGTACACCTGTGGCCCACCTTCTGCTCTGTATCCGCGACCACCTCTCCCTCTCGGCTTGGCTCATTATAAACTGCTGAATAATGTAAAGATGTATGCGGACGGCGATAGCAGAGAGGACTGGCCCCGCGACGTGGTGATCTACATAATAGGGGCTATCTCTCACTCCATCTGGTCATGTTCATAATCGTGCCCCCTCCTCCATGGAAAATCTGCTCGACACAACGGCATCTATATATCAACAGTAATCTTTCACCGGCTTAAAGTTTAACATATTGTGTGTCCAAGTTCTGGCAAAGCGGCAACGACGACAAAGGTTTGCACCGTCCATTTCCAGGAGAGAATTGTGGTACAAAAATGGGGCCAAACTAAGGCTAAATAGGGGTTATATGATTACTATTATCGTTCAATAAATGACAAATAAACATGACATATTTGGGATCAAGATTTATTGTCTGTTCATTTATTTGAATTCTTTGTATTTAATATTCATAGAGGGATATTTTAAGATTAGGCAAAGCTTTAGAGTTAGTTTCTGTGGCAGTTAAAGGTCTTCAATAATATCGTTTATCACTATATTTTCCTGCATCAGTATATTACATTGAGGCAGGAAAATATCGCAAAAGCCTTATGATGCCTCAGAAGCTAACTCTAAAGCTTAAAAATGACAGTTAAGAGGTTAAAGCAGTGCTAAGTAACTTGTTTACCCTAATAAATCATTTTCGTAGTCCCGCTGGGGATACAAGTGTTAATGGGATGATTGGAGGGTCTTTCATCTCCCCCTGGTGTTTCTGGCCAGAAAGCCACCCTTGCAACTTTCATGCCTCCAGGTCGGAGCCACCAATACACACTAATGGAATCACAAGGAAGAAGCTAGCAGGCTAACGGGCAAAGCTAACTGGGCTAGCGCCACTTAAACAGTATTTACAGCCAAGTTTGAGTGAAAATTGGATGTACAATATCCCTCTCTCCCTTTGTCTTTTCTGTCAATGTAGTATTTACTCTCACGGACAATTAAGGAGTTAAAAAACGTGTCATGATAACAGAATTTAGAAATGATATATTGTTATATATAATATCGTTATTGCAATATTGCGCAGCCGTATCGCATAAGTTACTTCAGTATCGTGCAGCGAGTTTATGAGGAAGTTTTAACACAGCACTTGTGAACCTCTTAACTCCGCCTTAACCAAGTGCATTTTCTCTGGTTCAGCTTTACCCAAATCTAAAATGCTACAGCCGATAGGACAGTTTAACGCACTTACAAAACTCATTTTAATGGTTCTTTTTCCTCGTGTTGTTGCTGCATTGTCGTCACTTTTAAAAAAACCTTTTTGTCACTTTTTGCAGGTTTTTTTATGCGTTTTTGTCACACATTTTTGTCACTTTTTCATACATTTTCTTTTACATTTTGGGTCACTTTTTTGTCACATTTTTGTCACTTTTTCATCAAATTTTTGTCACTTTTTCATCACATTTTTTGTCATGTTTTCGTCACATTTTTATCACTTTTTCGTCACATTTTTCATCCAATTTGTGTGACTTTTTCATCACATTTTTTGTCACTTTTTCATCACTTTTTCCTAAATTCTCTGTTGCCCTTTTTCTTTGACATTTTGGGTCACTTTTTTAGCACATTTTTGTCACTTTTTCATCAAATTTTTGTCACTTTTTCATCACTTTTTCATAAATTCTCTGTCGCCCTTTTTCTTTGACATTTTGGGTCACTTTTTTAGCACATTTTTGTCACTTTTTCATCAATTTTTTGTCACTTTTTCATCACTTTTTCATAAATTCTCTGTTGCCCTTTTTCTTTTACATTTTGGGTCACTTTTTTAGCACATTTTTGTCACTTTTTCATCAATTTTTTGTCACTTTTTCATCACATTTTTTGTCATGTTTTCGTCACATTTTTGTCACTTTTTCATCCAATTTTTCATCCAATTTTTCATCCAATTTGTGTGACTTTTTCATCACATTTTTTTTCACTCTATCACTGCTTTTTTGTCACGTTATCGCCGTTCTCGCCTCATTTCTGTCAGTATTTTGAATAAGAATTTTGAAGAAGCTTTTAGATCAAGACAAAGCCAAACTGGAGAAAATGTGCCATAACTGTCTCTTAATGAAACAAACGGCCACGTAGTTTGAGAAAGGCTGTCTATCTCTCATAAATTAGCCCTCTCCTTTTCATCCATTATCCACCACCCCCGCGCATGTTGAGTATGTGCCGTGACTGCCGTCCGTATGCGCCTGTGCGTTTCCGTTTGCAGCTTGCACAAGCTCTGGACGGCCTCAGGAGAATTAACCAGGCGTCTGCCATCTGACCCCATTGACTCAGACCAGGGTGGTGCTCAGCTGATACGCGTGCCGATCGGGACGCGGCGACAAGTTCGGGACAAAAAAGAGGTGCAGAGAGAAGGGGGGGTGGGACGGGACGGGACACACACACACACACACACAGAAGGACCAATGAATGATTATGATGAATGTGGAGGTGGGGGCATCTTGCAGTTGAAGCCCTGGCCTTGGCCCTGGTGGAGAGTCCCACATGGAGAGGTGTGGGGGGGGTGCTGGCTCAGGGCGGCGTGGGTCGACCGGGTGAAGTGTCACCACCAGGCGACGTCTGGCCGCTCAGCTGTTAGGGGCTGACAGCAACAGGGACAGGAGCTGCGCCGGGGGTACAGCAGACGGGGAAGGACGGGCTATATCGAGGGTTTAGGACAAATGGATATTAGTGGTGCAGCTTTAATCCACAATAGATCCCAAACAATAGACAGCAGGCAAACAAAATGTCTGACCTAATTTGAGTGAAAATGCATTGTGTTTTTTTTTAATCAGTAATTGGTATAAAATGTTAATAGCACAGGGGTCAAGGCGTCCACCCAATGTTCAGTGTGTTTCGTTTTCTCAGTTAATGTTATAATGATAGTAATACTGGGTGTACCAAGTTTATATCAGCACACGAACCCTTTTAATCTACTCAAAGGCTCGGTAGCGCAGCTGTTAGCTCTTAAGCCCCGCAGCAAGAAAGTTCAAGGTTCGATTCCTGGGTGTTTGTATGTTCTCACAAAGACTGTC
Source organism: Gobius niger (assembly GCF_951799975.1). Classification (NCBI taxonomy): domain Eukaryota; kingdom Metazoa; phylum Chordata; class Actinopteri; order Gobiiformes; family Gobiidae; genus Gobius; species Gobius niger. The sequence goes on along the minus strand of NC_136871.1, from coordinate 7,997,798 downwards.
CTCCGGGTGCTCTAGTTTCCCTATACCACTAAAAATATACAATAAGATTCCCTCTGGGGGAAGAGAGTGTTGCTTTGGACGTTCCAGGTGAAATATAAAGGGGAAAACATTCTGATCAAAGGATTTTTTAATGGTGCGATCGTGAGTACTGTCTGCAAGCTTTTTGACCTGGTGAGCTACTTTTACGTAAAACAAAAATGTCAAGGAGCTACTTATGCTGCGAAGATACAGTGCAGAGAAAAAGTAAGTACACCGTCTGGAGTTTCTCACATTTCTGCCTAAACTGGTCACTAAATGTGGTCTGATCTTCGTCAAAATCACAGGAATGGTTAAACAGTGTCTGCCTGAACTAATATCACCCAAACATTTACATTTGATCATGTTTTTATTGGATACAACATGTAAACATTCACAGGACAGCGTGGAATAAGTAAGTACACCTCTTGAATCTCGCTGAACTGCAACAGGTTTGTAAAGAGGATGGCCCAAGATTCATCCTGATCATTGTGAGCGTCGAATCTGCAACTACAGCAAAAGAAGGAATACAGGGATTCACTTACTTATTCCATGCTCCATGCATGTTGTGAATGTCTCAGGTTTTTATGCAAAATATCGTGATAAATTTATGAATACATTTTTCTGTTGATAGCACGTTGTCCAGGCCCTGAAGCAACAAAACAGCCCCACACCATGATTTTCCCTGCACCGTACTTGATCCAATGTAAGTGTTTGGGTTCAGGCAGACACTGTTTAATCATACCTGTGATTTGGATGAAGATCAGACCACAATGAGACAATAAGACAAGACAACAAGACCACATTTAGTGACCAATTTAGGCAGAAATGTGAGAAATTCCAGACGGTGGACTTACTTTTTCTCGGCACTGCAACCCTTAAAACACCCACCTGAACTCAGCACATTTTCTCAAGTTTGGCATAACTCAAATCTAAAAGCGTCTTGAAAAAAGCATCAAAATAGCGACAAATCGAGAAGAAAATTAAGATGAAAACGGAACAAAAATGTGACCAAAAAATAGATTAAAATATGTTGAAAAAGAGGCTAAATTGTGTTGAAAAAGAGACAAAAAAAAAAGTTTTGTTGGTCTTAGCTTTCAAATGAGGCATTACACTGACCCATAGGCTGCAAGCTCCAGTCAAGAAACCTTTAGACGGGAGTTAGGTGGCAGTTAAAGGGACTATACAGAGTTTAAGGATGTTAAAAGTATGTACATTCCTCCCCCTACATGTTCCAGCCATGTCCTAATGTGTAGAATGAGCCCAGATCTGTTCACCACAACTGCCTCTAAAATCCTGCACTGTCACTCAAAAAGGTGTTAATTCGGGTCCGAAGTGCCGTCATGCACGAGCTTAATATAGAAGCTGCAGTTGCGTGTAAGACCTGAGGTGGCAGTAGTGAGTATAAAATGGGCAACTTGCATTTAGCCCCTTTAAGAGGTTGAGAAAGTAAATTGAATGTTGTCCATTTACCTGACATGTGTTGCCTAAATGTTCTCAGATTTGGTTCAAATTGTTCAAAACAAACATGTGACGCGTGTAGAAATGTAGAAAACCTTTGGGCGACTAAGAAACAGCTGGAGAGCTATAGTATTGGGAGCTCCCAAGCTTCTGGTTGGAGATCCTTGGTCTAAACCATGTTGGTCCGAGTCCGGTTCACGAGTTCGATGGTCTGCACAGAAATGAGAACTTTCAGAGCTCTCATTTCTGTTTTTATTTTCATCATCAAATCTGAAGACGTTTGTATAATTTTATAGATTTTTTCTTATTCTTTTTTGCCTATTTCTTTTATGACAAGTTGTGTTAATCCTCACAAAAGAAATTTACCTCCTATAAAAGCCTTTAATACTCTCTATGAAAGATAAACTCCTTGAATAAACAATGCAGTTTCAAAACTCCTTTGTTAGACATAATAACATGAAGTATGGTGTTTACAAGCTAACATTGAAAGAAGCCTATAGTGTAACAATGAATACAAGAGCAGGTTTTGTGGAGGTGTGCTCTATGCTGGGCCTTATGCAACCTACAGTGCTCCTGCAGATGGCATGACTGTGGAGGAGCACGGCCACGGAGCCAGCGCCAGTGCACGGCCTCCCATGAAATGTCTGCAAACCACGCTCAACATCTCGAGAGTCTTTTGAGAATGAGAATTGATTAGGAGAGCGCAGAGGTGAAGTCGAGGCCTGTTTACAGCAATCGCAGCATGATTTTTTTCCCCCCTGTTTTTGGCAACGCAGGTCGGGCAGAGCGGCGATTACTTAACGGAGGAGCAGATGGAGAGGAGAGGCCAACTGCTCGTCCTCTCATGGCTGAAGCAGTCTTTTCTCAACACCAGGTCATGATTCAAGGGCAGGAGCTGTTAGAGATGACAAATGAAAACCCGAGCGTATAAGCAAAACAGATGGTTGCAGAATATGATGACAGTATAAAATGGTAAAATATTGATGCAAAAGTATGGTTGTATTATTGTTTTTAGACATGTAAGGAGCTCGGAGGTGGAAAGGCTGACCACGCATCTCCCCTGGGCCTAAGCGAGTCATGCTGATAATCCTATGGCATTAAAGAGACTGCTGAATTCTGAAGTCAGAGGAGAGAGAAAGCAGCCCTCTGAAACATATCATACATGTTTAATTGGTTTATTTTATAACATAGTTGCATGCGGTGCTTTTCACAGACTGCCAGTTGAGCGAATATCGTTAGCCATGTTAGCTCACCTTCATACTCAGTCTTTTAGCTCCTTCTTTCCTCCTGGTTTTGGCTTGGCACTTCCGAATTAAAGGTATTTGTTGACATATCATACTGGATCAAGCTGTACAGTCGTACGATCTCTGTCATAGCCTTGACTGTGGGGCTCAGGCGCCCACTCACTGCCACTGAATGTTTGCTTGCGTATCAGTGTGACGCTCTGAGAGGGTATTTATCCCTTTTCTGTGGAAGCATAAACAGACTTGAAAGGTAGGAGTTCATGTCTCCGGGTCCCGCACCAATGATATATAAACATCTGCTGTATAAGAAATCCAGACTGCTGCCTATTCTTCATCTATCCTCTCCGACACCATTATTTCTCTAATAGTGGAAATTCAGGCAGAACATTCCAACTCCATGTAAAAAGGCCAATATTTCTATCTTGTTTATCCGTGCGTGGGACTGGCACAAACACTATACACGCCATTTTGTAAATGTAATTTCAAACTTGTTTTTTGCAAATGCAGGTTTTATGGAGGCTTTCAAAAGAATGTCATTGGTGGGATAAGAATACTCCTGTAAAAATGTTTTCTGGTGTTCGCTCCTCATGCTTTGCGCTTCTTTTAGCCACATACAGCTACATCATGACAACAGCTCAGAATTAGCCCAAATGTGGACCTGGTTTAGTCCCAGGTTTTCTTAGTTTACTGGGATAATTGTTCCAGTTTAAACTCTGTTTGGACTTGGTTTACTGATGTAGGAATACTACATTTCCTCCTTGAATATTAGGCCTAATTCTATGGTTGAATTTTAACACTTTTATTTTAAATGTGAGTCAACAGTCTAAATAAGTCTGTCTGCACAAATGGCTGTGTGTAAAAATGTAGGGCACAATGTTGGTGCAGGTTCATGATAATGAATAGGAAATATCATGAGCTTCCCCTGTTGCCCCTGTACACAGTGCACAGCATAAATAAGTACACCCGCTTTAACAAGTGACATTTGAACCAAATTACGGTAAATACAAAATGAAATTCCAAAACTTTGGAAAGGTTGAGTTTAACGTATAACATGGAAATAAGATTTTTTTTGTCTTACTTATTTACACATTTTTCAGTTTTAATCAAATTAAGATGGTGCAGAAATGAGTTCACCCCCTGAATCTCACTGAACTGCAGCGTTTTTGTAAAGAGGAATGATCTAAGATTCATCCTGATCATTGAGCGTCTAATCTGCAACTACAGGAAAGCAGTTATTGCTTCCAAAGAGTCAGCCAGCTACTTAACACAAGGGTTCACTTACTTACTCCACACTGTTGTGAATGTCTCAAAATATCTTGATAAACTTGTGAATACATTGATGATAGCACGTTGTCCAGGCCCTGAGGCAACAAAACAGCCCCACACCAGGATTCTCCTGCTCCATGCTTCACTGTGGGGACAGGGTTTTGCTGATCCATTTTTCCTCCACACATGACGTTGTGTGTTCCTCCCAAACTATTCAACTCTGGGTCCATCAGTCCACTGAATATTTTGGCTCATCCATGAGCTCTTTCGCAACCCAAAGTTCCCAACAGACATTCACAAAAGCATGGAATAAGTACGTTTATTTATTTTTTCAGCAATAGCTACTTTCCTGTAGTTTCAGATTAGACGCTCACAACAATCAGGATGAATTTGACTATTCCTCTTTTTAAAACTGCTGCAGTCCCGTGAGATTCAGGGGCTGTACTCATTTCTGCACCACCCTAATTTGATTAAAACTGAAAAATGTGTTATGAAATTGACCTCATTTCCATGTTAAACGTTAAACAGATGTTATATTAACCTTACCAAAGTTTTTGAATTTCATTTTGTGTTCACCGTGATATTTTAAAATGTGACTTGTTAAAGCAGGTGTACTCATTTATGCTTAATATGACCCTTATTTACTAATTACAACAACCTTATGTAGTCATGCCCTTTTGCATTCGGAGGGTCGTTGTCCTCACAGCCGGCAGCAGGGGGGGGACAGGTCAGCTGATTTGCTGCGTAACACTGTTGTGATTAAAGGCATTGTGACGAAGATGCAGGGGGGGGGGGGGGGACGGCCAGCTGTCACACAGAACGGCTCGGAGTAAATCCCGCTCTGCTTTCGGTGACTTGGGCCTCCTGCTAACTGACTGGGCGCCCTTTGTCGACCTGTCAGCGAGCCGGTGGAGGAGGACATTGTTGTGTCACAATCAAAGACGTGGCCCGCAGTGAGAGATTGTAAACAAGAGGCCCTGAATACTGTTTAAATGACACTAATGCATTTACATATAAGTGATCGTTGGTGAAGGAGGAAAGAAAACCAACTCATATTGATACGGATACTGTAATTCTGAAGGTGTAAATGAGTCCAACTCCTAAATTTCAGCATTATTTTTGCTTCTGGAGTGAAGTTAACTAACCAAAACGCACATATAGGTGATTTCATGAGTCTGTGACAGTCTGGGGGCTTACGCTGCAGTGTTGTCGTGCAGTAACCTAATCCCCTCTGTTGTTGTGTCTGGTCCTCCCTGTTTACTGTGTGCACCTGCCACACAGCCTTCAGCGTGTGGGTGGCTCTATTCAAGTCACGCTTTTACAGTCTGTTAAAGGAAGGCATCACCGCGAGTATAGGGCTGCTGGGCGCTCGTGCAAATTGGCTTGAGTGGACGGTTAAAGGAATAGGCCACCGTTTTTACACAGAAATGTCACATGTCGATTTTATAAGCGGATAAAAAGGGGTGCTATATTGTGAGGCGTAATGATACGAGGAGCGCAACGTCCTTGCAGTAACTCCTAAAGACTTCCCCCCGCTCGCTTCCGTCAATAACCTTTAGGAGTTACTGCGCGGACGCTGTGCTCCTCGTATCATTACGCCTCACAATATAGTCCCCCTTTTTATCTGCTTATAAAATCGACATGTTACATTTCTGTGTAAATATACTTCGCATGAAAACACTTCGCGTAACTTTATTTAAACAGGGAACACGTGGAAGAGCTTGGTAGCTTCTATCGTGAGCTTTTTTGGAGCTATATGACATGTGGGAGAGGCTCCGTTTGCGTGACAGAGCGCACGGACAAAGACCAGACGGGGTTATATTAACTCGTCTAAGGTTAGGTAAGAACATGACTCAGTATGTAAAAAACGGTGGCCTATTCCTTTAAAGCTTTATCTCGCGACGCTTCACCCGTGAGTCGGAAATACAGCGAGCTTTTTATCTGATCCGAGGAGAATGTTTCGAATATATTTAGATCTGACTCGTAGCTTGACCAGGAGCGGGAGGTAGCTAAGTGTTTCTACTCCTTATGAAAAAAAAAAAAAAGTCTTCAAAATGGCATCCGTGTGAAACCGTCCTGAAAATGAAAGCTCCACCGATCGCGAAAACAACCACAAATATTGATTAAAGTTAAAGCGACACGGTCATATTACTGTCATGCTTCTTTCACAGCAAGTGGTGACTCTTCTGCTTTCCTCCCCCCCTCCCCTCGAAGCAGCAATTAGTGGCCCTTGCCCCCACTTTGCGCCACGGAGAAAACGGCGCCCGTGTGTGTGTAGTAGCGGGAGCGGCGAAGGCAAAGTGCGGGCCTTCCTTTCTGCCTGCCTGCCGCGGTGGACCTTCATTTGTTATTGTAGCGGAGCAGCTGTGGAGCATGCTGCAGTGAGCAGGTGGCAGCCTGGCAGGGGGAGGGGGAGAGAGGATGGGGTGGGGTGATGGTGGGGGTGGAGGGAGGGGGGGGGGGGAGTTGTTGGTGGTGGGGAAAGCGTGTGGCATATGTGGGTGGCTGTAGGGGGTGGATGATGGTGTTTTTGTGTGTGTCATATTGTTGTGTAGCACTCATAGGAGGAGAATATGGAGATTTATATTGTTGTTTTTTGATATAACCGTGTCAGCTTTCAAGTCTATTCAACACATGACACAAAGCTGAACACAGACCGCTCTATATGGCGTGAATACAGTGTAGTGAAGCTTTTAAGTTGAGGATGTTTCGCTTCTTATTCTTTGCTCTTGCGATCAGAAAGTATGACGTGATGTTTTAAAATAAACTCTACGCCTTCACCGGACTTGTACTGATCATTTCAGAGCATCAAAGCATATTTTTTTTCTTAAAGCTATGAGATATTGCCCATACATGGTCAAGCTTAAAGGGACTAGATGCAAGTTGGTCATCTTATGCTCACTACTGCCACCTCAGGTCTTACGCGTAACTGCACCTTCTATATTAAGCTCGTGCATGACGGCACTTCGGACCCGAAGTAACAACTTTTTGAGTGACAGTGCCTGACTTTAGAGGCAGTTGTGGTGAAAAGGTCTGAGCTCATTCTACACATTAGGACATAGGAAAATACATAGTTCTAACATTTTTAAACTCTGTATAGTCCCTTTAACAAATGCTGAATATGACTATTTTTTACTAGCCTACGAAATAAAGATATGAGATACGGAGTGGAGGAAAGTGGTTCAACAGCCCGTAAATACTTCAAAACTGCCAATGCTAGCCAGCTAAGCTAATGTTAGCTTCATGCTATGCTAATGTTATTAATGATTTCCATTTTTTGCTGCGCAGTTTGCTGCGAAAAAAAACATCCTTATAGACCTGATTTTGGTTTGACTTTATTTGTGTGTGATAAATATGTTTGCAGCCGCCCAGTCAGTCTGAAGGTTCAGAAAGTTCTGAATTCCTACATTGTACTGAGCTTAAAGGAACAGGCCACCATTTTGAGATATCGTTAGCCACATAGCATAACTGTCTAAGTCAGTTTGTATTGTTAAAATGGCAATACGAGAAAAACAGTGTGTTTCCTACAAAACGTCGTTTTACATGTTTTCCAAAATCAAAACAAAAATGAGTTAGGCAATTATGCTATGTGGCTAACGATATGTTCTTGCCTGAGCTTAGACGAGTTGATGTGTACCTGTCTGGTCTTTGTGTGTGCCCTCAATCACGCAAAACGACCAAAGATGTTGTTAGCATTTGGTCTCTCCCAGTATATTCCTATAGCTCCAAACGGGGGTGAAGTCAGCAGCGACCAAGCTCTTCCATGGGCACGCACAAAGACCAGACAGGTACGTATCAACTCGTCTAAGCTCAGGTAAGAACATATGTCAGTATGTAAAAACTGTGGCCTGTTCCTTTAATAAAGCAATACACTGTAAATACAAAGAATAGGACCAGGCAATATGCCCCAGTATATAGGCTACGATCCATCATTTTTCATCAGATCTGAAGTGTCCTTCCTGGTTCAATGACAATTTATTGCCTCCATCAGGGCGTCACAAACAAAATCAATACAGCAGTCTGTGGGGGAACATCGACTTTGCTCATGGGGACGGAAGAGTGTCTGTGTCTGCACGGGGGATTATGTGAGCTGAGCTTTATAAGAACTGTCCTCCTGTGAGGCCTGTGTCAAATGCATGTAGCCCACAATTACATGTCACACCTCGGATTCGACATAGTAATTGGTCAACGTTTTGGGCCTTGTTCATTTTACTCTTGAACACAGATGAGACAAAAAGAAAATTGGGGAGAACACAAACCATTTAAAAAAAAATGTTTCGCAAATCCACATTTTGACCACATTTTCCCTTGTTTTTGTTTATTTTAATCATAAACATAAAACAAATGTCCAAGGCAAATCTGACTATTCCTGATAACAAATAACATCACTAATCTATGTGTGCGGGGAACAAAAAGTTAAATGATCTAAAATCTATTTTCAAATGAAGAGAAGTCATGTAGATTTTAAACCAACTATCTGTGTCATCTCCATGTTAAAATTTATCAACCAATGTTATGATCATGACTCAATGTACGTCAGCCATCTTTCTTTTGCCAGTGCCGTTTTATTTGCTTCACATACAGGCTGCAGCTTGCGTTGAAAAATCTAATTGGGATCAACCATCGAGGGAGAAAATGGCGTTGAACCGTGTGGTGGATTTCTGGCGATGACGTAAATGAAGAAAACTATTGTTAAACGTGCCAGGACTTTTTCTCCAGAGTGTGAGTAAGAATGGGACCTCGTGTGATTTAAATATAGGAGTGCATTCATGTGACAAAACAACATTCTGAAGAGCCTGTATAGTTTACCGTAACCGCTGAACTGCACTTATTTTTTTGGTTTAGTTTTTGGCTATGGAAAACAGCTGAAAATAGTGTCCCCCGTCTGTGCCAATATAGCGAACAAACTTGTAGGCCCATTAGCCCAAAATGCTGAACCTACTGCTATAATTGCCAAAACCGGTACTTCCGGTTTAGCGGAGATAAATGCTAACGGCGCAGCAGCTAGATGCTAACCCCGGAAGTACCGACTTTAGTAAATATTACTTTTTTAGCAGTAGGTGCGGCACTTTTGGCTAATGAGTCTGAGAAATAAGTATGTTCAGTAACTCTCTGTTGAGTTTCAGAAATATTGATTGTTGTATTAAAGAGTTTTTAATGGGGTTTTTTCTCGCATATTAGCCTTTCTGCTAGGACTCTTTTTAGCCGTTTTCTGGTGTAATATGAACTTATTTATCACACATGAATAAAGTGAAGTCTAAATCGGGTCCATATGAATATTTATTCACAGCAGATTGTTCAGTAGAAGCCAAAAAAACGGCAGTCATAGCTAGCGCTAGCTAGCATTAGCATGAAGCATGACACTAACATGAAGCGTCATGTTAGCATTCTCCTTTATTTATGTATTTATGGGCTGTTGAACCACTTTGCTCCTCTCCATGTCTGCGTAACTTTATTGGGTAGGAAACTTCATAATTCAGCATTTGTTTAAGTAGTTTTTTAAAATAATTGGAGAAAGTTCGTATTTTTGTCTTTCCCCTGAACTGTTTCAAACATGACCATATATGGGCGATTCCAGAGATGCCGCCTGTATCTATTGGGATTTTTTCCTAATCTTGATGATGGGTATGTTGCAAATGAAGTACACTCAATAACTTTATAAAGAGGCACTTCATTGCAATTGTTTAGATCCTGATGCTGTTGAAGAGATAAAGAGAGATAAAGAGATATAGATATAGAGATAAAGAGATATAGATAAAGAGATATAGAGAAATGATAATAATTTCATAGTAATCTCACAAAAATGGGAGTCCAATCAATCCAATCATGTCCTGTTCCCAACCTTACTTTTAAATACCAATGTGATTTTGATCCACTTCATTGTTACGTCATATCAGCGTTTGCAGGGTGTTATAATGTACTACTGGGTGTTATCTTTATTTGTAACTCTAAACACACGAAAAATGAATAAAAGCCTGTCAAAGAAGTGTGTTTGTGGCGCTTGGTATATAATCATATGCCACATCATAATATAAATTCCCTTTGTGTCCTTGTGTACAGAATGGACCACTTGTTCCCTCCTTTTCAAACCTGATTAAGTGGAAACACTGTCATGAAAATAGGAGGCAAATTTGCTATAGTTTAAGTGGACAAAAGTTTTCCACTCCATTATGCTCGGATCCATCTTTCACGCACAAGAAAGAGGTCCCCCATAGTCATTCAAATGCCTTACTCGGGACATATCAGGTTGCTTTAATGACTAAACAGGCTCTTTGTTGTGCGCTGGTATTGGGGAGTTCTTACGCTCATTACGCCCTGTTAAAGAGTGAATAAACTATGCATAACACTACTCCATTGGATGCGTTATCCCTCATATAGCCCCCACAAGACAGCTATTATGCTCCAATTTGATTGAATAGCGGCTTTAGGTCTGTGTCTTTTCAGCGGCGGATTTGGGAGCCCGTAATCCAAAGTTTTCCCCCCCCCTCCCTCCGCCATCTGGAGTTTACAGCCTTTCAAGACAAAAACACCAGGCGGAGTAAAAAGCAAACCATTGCTGTGCTGTATGCCAGGAGGGTTTTTCTTTTTTCTTTTCCTTTTTTTGGTACCGTTCGGGGGTCAATGGTACAGTTCTGGAAATCAAGCAGGGTCAGAGGGGCATGAGAGCCTGGCGAAGACCCTCTGGCGATGGGGAAAGTCTCGCCTGTAAGAATATGATACAACAGATGTGTGACTGTTGCTGATTGGTATAAATTGTGACGCTAAAATTATTTTCAAGAAATTCAATTTCAGTGGAAGAATACAAAGTAGCTCTTGTAAAGATTGCAATTCATTCCAGACTGCTATGGGTAATTACACATGAATCCAGTTGTAGATTGTTTGTGTCATAACTAGGACCGTTACATTTATTTACATGGGGAATTCTGCCCATTCATTTTAATAGGCCCATTCGTTTTAAAAGGACTTCAGGTGCATTCTGGTCTTTCAGCCATTTCTACAGCTTCTGCAATTTCATCGGTTTAAAGGATTCAACAGTTTAAAGGATTTCAGGGGTGTCAAGGATTTAAGGAGTTTCAAGGACTTCAGCAGTTTCAAGAACAGTCAGTCTCCATGGCATCAGCTGTTTCATGGACTTATACAGTTTCAAAGACTACAGCAGTTTCAAGAACAGTCAGTCTCCATGGCGTCAGCAGTTTCATGGACTTATACAGTGTCAAGGACTGCAGCAGTTTCAAGGACTTAAAATATTTCAAGGACTTCAGCCGTTTAAAGGACAATCTCCACGCCGTTGCACAATCGAAACAGACGGCTTGTCGAGTTGCACTACTTCTTGTTGCTGCGCATGTGCAGAACTGTCGAGTCATTTTACATTCAGCCATCGAGTTCCGCTTTTTCAGCAAAAAACATGATTTCATAAATTTTACTGTCGAATTAGGCAGTCTGTTCTACATGTAGTTAGTAAATGAAGTAGCTGCTAAAACAATTTGCCTTTAAATATCTGTCTGTTGAGAATATAGGCTTTAAATACAAGTTTTGTCAATAATCAGAAAGCATGCACTGCAAAAAGTAAATATCAAACATTGCCTTAAATGACTTGAATTGAGGAAATGTATCTTATTTTGAGCAGTATTAACTAATTTAGACATTTTTCCTGATCGGACCAAGTTTACTTTGCTTGTTTGAGGACATTTCACGCCAGTTCTAGGGTAAATCTCGCTTGAAATAAGAAAGTCAAATTGCCAATGAGATAAGACCAATTTTCTTACCCCATTGGCAAAGAAAATTACCTGAACTAAGGACGAAATGTATCGAAACGAGTCAGAAACATCTCAGAACAAGTGAAATAATCTGGGACAAATGCCCAAGATCTTCTTAACTAGTCAAAACAACAACAAAAATGGATTATTATGCTCAATTTGAGATGTTTATACTAATCTCGTTAATTACTTTTTGCAGTGTGACCGTTTAAATGTAATAAAAGCTGATGAGGAAAGAGTCGACTGCTCTTTAGTTACGTAATATTATGCAAGACAAAGTTTACCAGCTGTTAATAACTCGTTTTTAATGAGAGGCAAAGACATGTGCACATGCGCGTTGATACTGTCAGTGCAGCTTGACAAAAAAGTGCATCTCGACGTTACACCGTTTTGCAAATACAACACAAAAAATAGGGATTTTCACTATGAAAGCAGTATTATGCAACCAAAGAGGGATTTTTGTATATAAAGGCAGTATGATACAACTAAATAGGGATTTTCACAATAAAAGCAGTTTCAATTTCGATTTTCAACAGTTTCAAGGACACTTTCAAGGATTTCAAAAGTTTCAAGGGCTTTTTAAAGGAGTTTCAAGGATTTCAGGAGTTTTAAGGTTTCAACAGTTTCAAGGATTTTAGGAGTTTCAAAGATTTTTCAAGTATTTTAACAGTTTCAAGGTATTTTCGAGGATTTTTCAGGCAACTTCTGCATCAGCATTATTCTGCAGTCAAGTTTCTAGTTTGATGCTGGTGCTTTAACGATACTTGGTTCTCGATACTGATACCGATGCCTTGTTCCGATACTTGTACTATTTGTCATATAGAACCAGAAAACAGAACAATAATGTGTGGGAGATCTGCAACTTTACAATATCAGGTTAATCTGGGGAAAAGATTGGGGAAAATTGGGAGAAATTGTGGCAAAAATGGGGGGAAATGGAGAAAATATTAGTAATGAAAAATGAGGGGGAAAATATTGTACAAAAAACAACAAAAAATGATAGAAAAAATTAAATTAAATTAAAAATTCAACAAAGATGTGACAAAAATGTGATAAAAACTCGACCAAAGAGTGACAAAAATGTGACAAAAACTCGACCAAAGAGTGACAAAAATTCAACAAAAATGTGACAAAAATCCAACAAAAATGTGACAAAAATGTGACAAAAATTCAACATAAATGTGACAAAAATTCAACAAAAATGTAACAAGAATGTGACAAAAATTCAACAAAAATGTGACAAAAATTCAACAAAAATGTGACAAAAATTCAACAAAAATGTGACAAAAATTCAACAAAAATTCAACAAAAACTCAACAAAAAAATTACTAAAAATCAACAAAAAGTGACAAACAGCTCAACCAAAATGTGACAAAAATTCAACAAAAATGTGACAAAAAAGAAAAAAAAAAGAAAAAGAAAGTTAGTTTAAGAAAGGTCAGTTTTGTGGGTCGTAGCTTTCAAATGAGGTGTTACACAGCCAAAAGAGGACAGAATGCATTTGGTTCAGGCGGGTGGTAAGAGGTTTAAATATGTATTTGTGGAAGTGTCACAATTACGCTCATTTGGGCCAGGCTGGTCAGAGTCCAGGGCTGTTTTTCAGTCCCAGTCCGCCCCTGGCAGAGACTGTATCTGGTGGCACATGCTGTAGTTATTTTCTCCCCTCACTTTCCTTGGTTCAGACCATATTTACACCCATTTGTCTTGACTTAGTCTTCTTAGGCCCTACAGCTAGGCCTGGATTAGATCTCGGTGGTGCTTAGAAACCCAGAGACCGATTCTTATGAAGTGTTTCTTGGCGTGAACGCACTGAGAAACATCGCCCTCGAGTTCAGCTACTGCAGATCACACAGATAGACGCGCTGCAATTGAGTTACTTCACTGCCTCGTACAGTGTCCACCAGGGAGCAGCAGACAATGAACACGGGCTCGTTCAGCAAATGTGGGCAGAAATTGATTTCCATTTGTTATCCTGCGATACTCTGATGATTTTACAGAAAAGCCATCTGGCAGACAGAGCGCCGGCTGTATTCGCTGTGAGAAAAGTAGTGCCTAAACGCTTGTAGCTCGCACCAGCCAATCACTTCCAGTTAACTAGACTTCAAACGCGCAGATCATTTGGAAGCCCCGATCATTTCCCCCCGCTGCCTCTTTGCTGCTTTCCTCGGGGTGGCTGAAAGGAGAGTCGGATTCCAATGTGCTGACATTAAAGGGGAAATCAACGACAAAGGGGCCCTGCAGGTTTGCATTAGAGACCTAATTGGTTTTGGCTTGAGTGGGCTGTTAGCGCTGCCAGAGTCTTTGTGTTGGTGCCGTGTGGGAGAATTTGACTCTGCAGCCGCTGGAGGTTCAGGGAGTGTCCCCTATCCGTCCACAGTGTCATAATATCTGACAGGGCTTAGTTTCTACTGACGTTATTGGAAAAGCTGCTCAAATGCCAGCCCGCTCTCTGAGACTTGTTTATTTTATTGTAATGTCCACACGATAAATATCCTTGAGACAGGGGGGAGGTTGTACCAGTGTTGCACCACATTGTATCATCAGTGCTAATTGATAATAAAGCATTGGATTTTTTTTAATCATGGAGACCCACACATAACTTCCCACGCACTTATTGATCATAGGCATGTGTCAAAACTAGAGATGCACAGAACTTTTTCCTACCTATATCAATACTGGGCTTTGAGTATCTGCCAATATCCGATATTTACCGATACCAAGAGACTTTCTTAAAAGTGCCATTCTCTGAGTGAAAAAATAAAGTCATGTTACAGATCAATCATATCTACTCTTGGATAAAAATGTAGCTTGGATGACTTTTCTACACTAATAATCCTTGGGTATATGACAGGCTTTAGGTTACATTAATATAAACAACTCACATTAAGAGATCTGATCATTACAAATATGTTTGATCAGTTATTTCTTAAACTAAAATACAAACACTTGGCTTCAGCAGTGGTTATTTTATTTTTTAGGTATTTCTATCATAGTTTCCCAGCCTCGATTAGCTTTCGTTAGCATTAGCATAGCTCCCGCTAGCTTTAGCATGCTATTGCTAATCGCAACATTTCGCGTGGCGATCAAAAATACATTTGCGAAGGTTAAAACTAATTTAGTTTTACAATAATATACAACATGCCTATATTAACTTAGATTTAAGTGGTAAAAGTTGTGTTTTTAAGGCGTTGAGAGCCAAAACTGGTATCGGTTCTGTAGAGATTTGTAGCCGATATCGTATTTTTTCCAGTATCAGCTCTGATATCCAACACCAGCATCGGATCGGTGCATCAATACCCATTCATTGTCACAAATACACTCCTGCAAAGACACTGGAAGAGGCGACGAGTCTTGCCTAGTGGACAGAAATACACTGAGCATGAAGGCAGATTGAAATGACACTTCCTGGCACGGAACCAGGACTTCTTTCTGATGGAACTGTACTCACAAGCTGACACTTCAAACATTATGAGAAAACATGTTGTTTTGTTTCCACACAAGGTCGTCCTGTATCCATCTTCATTATCTCGGCATATTCAGAAAAGTTGCTCTGCTTCTTAAGAACTCGCCCCGTAACTTGGAAAAGCCTCCACACATGCAGATCTAAACACGGGCAGTGCAGTCTATAAGGTTGTCCTGTTCTCTCTGTGACATAGTGGGCTGTGTTGAGTTAACCGTGTGTGTGTGTGTTTGTCGATATCAGGCACCGAGCCCAGTCTCCTTCTCACTCCCTCTGCTCTCTGCGTGGGTCTTTTCCACCAGCGCCGCCACCTGTTAGTGTTTTACTTGGGCCTCACGGCTACAATGACTGCACAACCTTCCACATTTGCTCATCAAGTCCCTCAGAAGGGCTCCCTCGCATCAAATCTGGCTTCCATTTCCTTTCGTAGGATGGAGTTGAAAGTCGGAGGCTCCATCGCCGTTTAGCTGAGTCAAGACGGAGCACGCCTGAGCCCGAATTGATTGACGACTCTTGAGCGATGACAATCCGGACTGTGGTGAAGTCTGTGCGGCTTTGGAGGGGGGGAAAAAAACAAAATCATTGTTTAAAATTCATGAAGCACATTGTTTGACTCATATCTTTGCCACAATAAAGGGACTGGCATTGTTACTGAACAGTGTTTGGTTTGGATTACAGCGTGCAGTTGACTTGGCAGTGTCTAAATGTTCATATTGCCTCTAGAGTTGTATTTTTCATTGCTTTCGCTGAGCAGAAAGGTCACTGCTCTGACTCAGAGTGCCTGTATTATTGTTAGTTTAGTCCTGGAGTATGAAACCTGGATGATTCCTAATTCAAAACTGATTGATTTTAGACGTTGTTTTCTGTCTACTCATAGTGTTGTAGACTCGGTTTAAGTGCATTTGACACATTAGACACAATTTTTGCAAAAACACAGTGACTACGTGCTGCGTTCTTAGTACTATTACTGCAGCCAGTGTGGCAGCCCGAAATAGAGGCTATTTGAAATAGTAAGGTGAAACTGTTTGAACTTTGCAAACATGGACAAACACAGCCCTGTAACATCGACCAATCCAAACAAAATAACCAAATTTGGCAAAGACTCACTAAAGGTGGCTGCATGACTGACCTTTGGTTCTGGACCCACCAGTTGAGAACCATAACATTATATTTTAGACTTTGCTTTAGTTTGGCAATTTTTGGGTTGTATTTATAGTTTCACTTCCTTGCTGGACAGAGACAGGAAGTGACAGTGATGCTGCAAAACAATTTAATTGCCGTGCCAACAATGTCATGTCAATAGGAAATGACTGAGTCAAACTTCTATGGAACTTTACCTCTATCTATGTCACTTCCTGTCAGAAGCTTAAAAATTCAAATAACTTTTCTGCCAAACATTTCTTCATCACAACAGATGGTATCTATCTAAATAAGTAATATTTTCAAAAGCATTAAAACCTGTCACATGACCTTCAGACAGACACACATCTGCGCCAACGGTCCCTCTGACCACAATCATTCATTCACGCACACACATCATTCATCCTGACCTGTTGTACATGTTTTAGTGGTAGGGGAAACCGGAGTACCTGGAGGAAACCTACGCAGACACGAGGAGAACATGCAAACTCCCCACAGAAAGTCCCCGTCCAGAATCGAACCCGGACCTTCTAGCTGTGAAGCGACAGCGCTAACCGCTGCACCGTGCTGCTTTAAAGGCACACTGCATAACATTTTGGGCTATACTATTGCCATCAACACAAAAGATGCTCCCAATGACCAGCTCGACACAGAAAATTATACTTTTGCAGTGAGTAATAAAAAAATGGATTTGGATGAGATCCTAACCTGTGTGACTTTAGTCACATCTCCATGGAAACGAGCTGGAGACGTCCCCACTTGTAACTTTGGTTGTACTGGTTAAAATATCATCATATATCGGCTCTATCTGCTTCAGAACCTACCTTTATTGTATTTTAATGTACTTTTAAAAAAAAAACAATTTTGTTTTCAGTGGGACAATGTACACACACAATAAATATTTACAATAGGTTCCGCTCTGGGCCAGGACTCCCCTGGAAATGAGATGCTCAACCTCAGTGGGACTTTCCTGGTTAAATATACAATAAATAAAATAAATGAATCAATAAATGTTATATCAATGTAAATGTACACACATTTGCCAAAGGGCTATAGTCTTCAATCAATCAATCAATCAAACTTTATTCATAAAGCGCTTTTCATACACGAGTGCGTCACAAAGTGCTAAAACATGTAAAAACATTCTCACACCCTCTCATTATTTGCAGATATGACAAGTGCCTGAGGTTGAGCCGATGAACAAGGTGAGGAAATTCATAGGCAGTTTCCGATCTACTGTGGCTCTTAAAATCTCTCCAGCACATCCTGATTCTTCATGTCATTTAATTATAAGAACATTTCGAGCACTTACAAAGGTTGGCCAAGCACATCAAGGCAGGCAGCCAAAGTTGTACCCCAGCTTTAAGCAGCGACATCACCTCAACAGTCACAGGATATAACTTGTGACACGGCATTTTACTAAATGAAAAGCTCCTCAGTCTAAACGCGAGGGTTAAATAACTCACTCCCATGTGAAACCCATTAATCACTGCAGTAATTATCCAATGGAAAGCTCTTACCCATTTTCTTAGTTAGAACCAGGTGCTGACTGTTTTCAGAGCTGGCAACGCATTATCAAGACTATTGGCTGTGTCATATTTAAGGTGAGCTGACATTCGGCGAAAATAGCCGGAGATTTAAACAAATTCTAAAGGCAATCCAGCGTTCGGAAATGAAAATAATTCACGTCTGCTAACGGTTATCGGGTTTCTTTGAGTCCGACTCCAAACCGCTGCAAATGGCCTCATCAAACGTTGCCATGTCAAGTCTCGTGTTCGTGAGAGCTGTCCTGCTGTCTGCTTCTAATTCAGCGCGCTGCCTTCCCAGGACGATTACTGCAGACAGTGTGGCAACCCGAAACAAAACGTATACCTAAAATGTGCAGGGAGAGGATGCGGCGGCTTTTTAAAACACCCCCTGGACACTTCGGTAATTGATCAGTCAGGATTTAAAACGTCGGACAATGGGGGAAAAATGGCAAACATGGACAAACACGGCCCCGTGACATCGACCAATCCAAAAAAAAAACAATCCAATTTGACAAAGACTCACTAAAAAAGGGTTGTATGACTGACTTTTGGTTCTGGACCCAACAGTTGAGAACCATTACAACAGAGTTCAAACCCCCAAAAAGGAGAGTCCGTTTAGAGGAATACAGGCCCTCTGAAGCAGTGGGGAAAAGACAGTGAGTGCAGAGAGTAGAAAGGGATTAGCTGTCAGGGAGAATGTGGGGCTAATTGAAGCCAGGCGTGCACAGCTGTTTCTTGTTTTGGTGCGGCGCTGCATGGAGCGGCCACGGGGATGGGATCCAGATGTGAGCGTACGCTGAGAAAACGTCCCATCGCGAACACAACCCCCCCCCTCCCCTCCCTCCCCTCTCAGTGCAAATACCAAACATACAGGACATACAGGAGACAGTCCCCCATATGGACAGACTGACCCTTTGAAATGCTGCATCACTTTTTGGCGTCTTCTCATAGTTTGTTAAAAATACCAGTGTGTACTCGTAGGACTTGGTGGTATCCAGGGTCTTCTGCATTTAATTAGAGAGACTGTCATTAGTGCTTTGGGTTAGGATTTACACATCATTGCGTCCAATTTAGACCATTTTCTAGAGCTGATATAATCTGGTTTTAACACCAGAGACACGCACTTCTCCATCTTCAAAAAGTGTGCCGGATCAAAGACAACAAAAGATAGACATAAAATAAAATTGAATTGTGTATGTGATTAAACTCATTGTTTTTGATGATTGTGATTTTGCTCCAGGCCTGAAAGTGCTTGGAAGATTAAAATTGTTATTAGGTGGTATGTGGAAGGTGAAATACAGTATATACATTTTTGGGATTACACCATGCTGGGCGAACACTCAAATCTGATTCGCTAACCGGCGTGCGTTAAAACTGTATAGATAAAGACGGAATAGGTGGCGTTCACGATTTAGAATGTGATGATGCCATAATGTCAGGTGGAGGGCGGGGCCAATGAAACTCTATGGGAGAAATGCAGTTTTTGGAAGAAATATCCAAAACGAAAAATTACAAATGTTTTTCCTCTTCCGTATTTGATCGTGATTGGATTCACAAACCTGTGATATTATTTTTATGTCTGAAAGTCCTCTCTATTGGACAACATTACGCTCATGTTTTCGCATATTGTCACTACTTTTTGACGTTTTTCTGAGAAAATAATTGGACATTAGTTCAAATGTGCTGACAGAGGAGATAAGGGACCAGGGACCAGGTCTGCGAACTAGCTTTTAGCTATACGGCCTATGAGCATGGCATCGGTTATTGTAACAATGCTTCTTGTTCTGTCCCTATCAAATAAACATATAAATAAAAATAATGAACTTTGTGACAGTTTTTGTTTCATATGGATTCCTCCAGTAACTGAGATATGAGCCAAAAAAAACAAAGATTGCATTTTGTCAGTTACTGCAGTTACCATAGTTACCATCAGTTGACCTCCACCTCAGTTTTAAACTATAGGCTCTTTAGAATGTTGTGATGTCACATGAACGCAGCCTATAGGTGGCGTTCACGATTTATAATGTGATGATGTCATAATGTCAGATGGAGGGCAGGGTCAATGCAACTCTATGGGAGAAATGCAGTTTTTGGAAGAAATCTCCAAAACGAAAATTGACAAATGTTTTTGCTCATCAGTGTTTGATCGTGACTGGATTCACAAACCTGTGATATTATTTTTATGTCTGAAAGTCCTTTCTATTGGACAACATCATGGTCATGTTTTCGCATATTGTCACCACTTTTTGACATTTTTTAGAGATAATAATTGGACATTAGCTCATATATGCCGACAGAGGAGACGATGAACTTTGTGACAGTTTTTGTTTCATGTGGATTCCTCCAGTAATGACTGAGATATGAGCCAAAAAACAAAGACATAAAAATATGCATTTTGTCAGTTACCACCGTTACCATAGTTACCATCAGTTGACCTCCACCTCAATGTTAAACTCTTTAGAATGTTGTGATGTCACGTGAACGCTACCTATTGCTTCATAGAAGGGGGCGTGGCTTTGTCAAGGGGAAATCTTTTGGGAAACACAGTTTTTCACTGTTTTTAGCCATTTTCTGGTGGAATATGAACATATATCACACATAAAGAAAGTCAAGTCTAAATCAGGCCCATATGGATATTTTCTCACAGCAGATTGTTCAGTAGAAGTGAAAAAACGACAGCGCTAGCTAATGTTAGCATTAGCACGACGTTAACATGAAGCATTGTGTTAGCATTCTCCGTTATTTATGTATTTATGGGCTGTTGAACCACTTTGCTCCTCTCCATGTCTTTGTATCTTTATTTAGTAGAAAACTTTATTCATAATTCAGCATTTGTTAAAGTAGTTTTTGAATAATTAGAGAAACATGTACATTTTTTAAGAATTGTTTTCCCCCTTAACTGTTTTCAAACATGACCATATATGGGTGATTCCAGAGATGCCGTCTGCATCTTTTAGTCCGGCAACAGTTAAATCCCGTTCTATATCACTCCATTGCTGCTGTTTCCATAGTAACGACAAACATTTCAGTAGGAACTAGTTTCAGGTGAAACAGTAAAACGTAAAATAACTCCTGCTCCGGAACATACGACACAATGAACAGTTTCAGTTTGTGTGAACATGGTATAAGCGGATTAAACAACTCGGAGCCGTGCATTATACAGTTTTAATGCACCGCTCTGCTGCGCGTTGTGGTGTTCTTGCCTATATTATTAATAGAGCGGTGTGTGAAAAGTCCTCAGTCTTCCAGTCATGCTCCATGGTAGCAAACATTTTCAAAAAGTAGGCATCTTTTGCAGATTACTTTTTTCCCTGCAAAAACTCAAACCATGGCAGAAAGTGCAGGGCTAATTTGTTTACTCTGAATGTTTGTAAACTACAAGACTAATATGCTTAGTGTTGTTGTATGTCACGCAGACCTCATCAGACCACATTTCATTTTTAGCGCCAGAAAAAGAATTAGCCATAATAAAAAAAACATGGTACACAGATTGTCATTTGTCAGTGTGTGGTCATGGGGAGCATCTGCCTCTCCCTCGGCTTACCCATTTAAAACAGAGATTTATGCTGGAATGTTATTTGGAAAATCTTCTAGGTACCAAGTGAACTGTGGTAGTTTGCGCAAAAATCCAGTAATTAAATGTTGGGGAAGACCTACTTGAGCATCTTCCATTAATTAAAAAAAAATATAAAGTATCTATAATGGTATTTATTAACTAATTAAAGCATATTCGACAGGTTTTAACGCTTTTGAAAATATGAAAAACATCAATTGCAAGTTCATCAGTTATAATAATTATTGAAATTTTATTTCAGTGAAGCAACAAGTTGAATGTAGAAATGTTGAGCACAAATAACTTTTTATTTTTTGAATTTTCAAGCTGTTGACAGGAAGTGAAATAGATTTTTTTTTAATTAAGTTTTTTGTATTAATCAGGAGGTAGGAGTAGTGATGAAGAAAAAACAATAACAAATAAATATAAATACAAATACAAATACAAACAATGAGCTAGGGGTTGTCCTTCACTTTCAGTTCTTCTATTAGGCACAGGAGTTTCACAGCAGTTTGTTTTTTCATGTGTTGTAGCGATGAAATGAAAAAGCCAAGTTCTTTATAAAACAGATTCAAATTTGATTTACATTTCAGAAATCTGTTTTTGTGAATGAAACATTTTCCCAGAATTACTATGCATTAATGAACAAATCATGCACAGAGTTCTTAATCATGAAACCATACAGAATATTTTCATATTTAAAATCAGGAGTTGGGACATATTTAGAAAACCAATGATGCAAGTCATCCCAAAAGGCATTTGAGTCACATACATTCATAAAATACATGGCCCCTCGGTTTCTACATGTTCAGTACAAAAGGAACAGGAAGTGACATAGATAAAGGTAAAGTTTGACTTAGGGCTCATTCATATTTCACAAGAGGCAAGAACTTCTTGTTCTTGCACCCTGAGCTGCAGAACAAAATGAAGTGACTTTTTCCTTGTGGCCATGGAAACCTTTTTGTAACTGACGACAGTTCCATGGCGACAAGGCAAAAGTGACATCATTTTGTTCTGCAGCTCAGGGTGTAAGAACAAGAAGTTCTTGCGTTTGTGAAATATGAATGAGCTTTATTACTCACTTCCCATACGTTTGTTAAGTGTGACGTCACGACTTCCGCTTCCGGGTCCTGGCAGACCGGCAAATATGCGAGAAAAAAACATAAAAAACTTTTAAAGGAATAAGCCACCGTTTTTCCATACTGAGATATGTTCTTGCCTAAGCTTAGACGATACATACCTGTCTGGTCTGTGTGCCTTTGGAAGAGCCTGGCAACTTCCAACTTCACCCCCATTTGGAGCAATAGGAAAACATTAGGAGAGGCCAAATGCTAACAACATCTTTGGTCATTTTGCGTGACTGAGCTCATACACAAAGACCAGACAGGAACGCATCAACTCGTCTAAGCTCAGGTAGGAACATATTTCAGTTAGGAAAAATGGTGGCCTGTTCCTTTAAAAACAACAATCAACATTTCTGAAACTAAACGGAGAGTTACTGAACCTACTTATTTCTCAGACTCATTAGCCAAAAATGCCGCACCTACTGCTAAAAAAGTAATATTTACTAAAGTTACTACTTCCGGGGTTAGCGTAACCCAGATGCACCGATTTTGGTAAATATTACTTTTTTATAGCAATAGGTGCAGCATTTTTGGCTAATGGGCCTGATAAATAAGTATGCTCAGTAACTCTCTGTTGAGTTTCAGAAATATTGACTGTGGTATTAAAGAGTTTTTTGTAGTTTCTCTCACATCTCGGGACCCGGAAGTAGAGCTGTGACGTCACCACTAAACAAACGAATATAGACTTAACATGGTTGGCACGGCAACAGTTTAAAATTGTTTGCCTTCATCGCTTCCTGTCGGTGTCCAATGAGGAAGTGAAACTATAAACAACACAAAAATGGCCAAACTAAAGGAAACTGGGTACAATCTTTAGCAAAATCTTAAATATAATTGTGTCACATGCATTTTAGTTGTGATTTGGTAGTTTGTGTCATTTTGAATTCATCACTCATGCATTGTTAGCTTTGGTTAGCGTCATAACACACAGCTCTATTG
This sequence comes from Gobius niger, assembly GCF_951799975.1. Classification (NCBI taxonomy): domain Eukaryota; kingdom Metazoa; phylum Chordata; class Actinopteri; order Gobiiformes; family Gobiidae; genus Gobius; species Gobius niger. Next base: position 7,974,310 of record NC_136871.1, on the reverse strand, counting down.
GCAAAAACTCCAGCTCAAGGTCCTCCTATCATTCTGTTCACCAGCTGCCGCCTCGGTTTCTCTGCATTCACGTATCATTGTGCGGCGTAAACATCACTTTGACACATTTGACTACTCCTAAAGGCGTCTGGCTGTGTTTTCCGACCGCTTTTGCATATTTGTCACATGGCTTTTCAAACACTCGTCCCGAAAAAAAAAAAAGGGGATTAAAGTTCCCATTGTATCGCCCTGTTTAAAGTGCTTCATTTAAATCATCGTGGACAAAAAAACATAATTCTATTATGGCGAAAGGGTCTATGACTGTGCTTAAGCGTTTATACGCCCCTGCTAAGTCGAGAGCGGAGAGGATGCTAACAAAGCAGGCGGGCAACTTCACTGAGAGCGGAGTTGAGGCGAAAGAAAGCCACTCAATAGAACTTATCATTATAATACGCTTTTCAAGAGCACATATTATGCTGAAATTGACTTTTGAGCTTTTAACCGTGCTTTAATGTATTTCTCATGAAAACTGTGCCTGGAGTTTTGCTTTGTTAATGCATTCTGTTTCTCACACTCTGATGTCACATTCACCGGGTCATTTCTTAGCTCTTGCTTTTGTCGAAGATGATTGGTTTAGAAGAAAACCGATAAAGCATCACTCTAGTTCATAATCCCTGTGTGCTGTGGCATTTTGTTTCTTTTTTCCCCAATGCAAACCCATTATGTCAAGTTCTTGCCTGGAATACCACTACTATGATAAGGGACGGACTGGGACTGAAAAACAGCCCTGGACTCTGACTAGCCTGGCCCAAATTAGCGTAATTTTGCACTTCCACAAATACATTTTTTAACCTTTTACCCCCCGCCTTAATATTAACGAGTGCATTTTACCCAGTTCGGCTTTTTATTATTATTTTTTTGACTGGTATCATCAGCAAAAAGAACGGGAAAGGTGGTCGTAGAAACAGAAGCAAAATCATTAATATAAATAATAAATAATAATGGTCCCAAAATTGAACCTTGTGGTGCACCATACTCCACGGAATTCCTTTTAGATTCATGTTGTTGTTTTTTATACTGGGCTTTACCCAAATCTAAAAGCTTCTTGACTGGAGAGCAACAATGTAACGCCTCATTTGAAAGCTAAGACCTACAAAAGTGACGGAAACTTTTCGTCACGTCGCCGCATTTTTGTGATATTTTTGTTGTTTTTTTTAAAATCATTTTTTGTTGTGTTTTTCTCACGTTTTTGTAGGTTTTTTTGTCCGTGTTTTTCTCATGTTTTTGTTGACGTTTCATCCTCTTTTTCTCAGTATTTTGATGCTTTTCTTTTTAGCTTTTAGATTTGGGTAAAGCTCGGTTGAGGCGGGACTGGTGGCCCTAGAGCCAGTGGCCCTTCTGTGCTCTTCCAGAATGGACATATGGCCAGTCCGCCCCTGGCTATGACGTCCAAAGATAGAACGCATATTAACTTTGACATATGTTAGCAAGCGTTGGTTTCACCTATCATGTCTTCCCCCCCCTACACATCTGATATCTTTTGCTTCAATATCCACTTCTTGAACGTTATGTCCAGGTTAGGTCCAGACTACATCCATCTCTGCTCGCTCCACTTGGCTTGCCCCGGACGGCATGCCGCTCAGCTGCATCAGGCCTGTCATCACCAGCAGTGTGGAAACTGACAGCAGCTGCACGGGTTCTTTTGTCAAGATGGAGTAGAGGATTGTATTAAATTGATCAGAACAATGTGAGGACAATAACGTTGGAGACGGAAGATTCTAATAAATCTTTCGAGGTTTTACAAAGCTTTCATGTGGTGAAAAATTATCTTATGTTAGCATCTTCAACCTTTTCATATTTTACATAATAATCATGCATAGTCTTGTGCTTAAAATCACTGCGCAATTTATTAATGAACTCCCTACATTTAGTGGTGCTCAGTGATATATATATATATAACCGCAGCGGCCTTGGGATTGATTGACAAAAGCGAGGCCCCCTACTGACATTCCTGCTTGGGGCCCCCTGGTACCCTTGCTACGCCACTGAATGTTGGAGTTATGTTACTGTAAATGAGCGCATTATTGTTGTTAACTGTTCACACTTGTCCCTATCAAATAAATTAAATCAATAAATAAATCTCTTGGTCATGTCGCCATAACTCATGTCTCACTGCAATAAGGTCCCGTGTTTGATTCCAAAATTCATCGAGATCTGGAGATGAGATGAGGCTTAGTGACTTTAAAAATGGTTAAAAGTGTGAAAGAAAATTCTCAATAAGAGACAACAATATCTACAAATTAGGGATGCACCGATCTGATACTGGTACCGGAAATTGGAGCTGATACTAGAAAAAACACAATATCAGGTGTCGGCTACAAACATCCGATACTGAACCGATGCTAGTTTTGCCTCTCAACGCCTTAAAAACAAAACTTTTACCACCTAAATGTAAGTGAATATGAGCTGCATATCATTGTAAAGCTAAGAACCTGGAGAATTCCTGAGTTAGTTTTAACCTCCGTGATTGTGTTTTTGATCGTCGTGCAAAATGACGTGCTAGCAATAGCATGCTAAAGTTAGCGGGAGCATGCTAATGCTAGCGAAAACTAATCAAGGTTGGATCAGAAACTATGATAGAAATACCTAAAGTAGCCAAATAAAATAAAATAACCACTGTTGAAGTCTAATGTTTGTATTTTAGTTTAAGAAAAACGGATCACTTAATGTGTAATGTTTATATAAATGTAACCTAAAGCCTGTCATAGATACAGACGGCACATCGTCATAGTAGGGGGCGTGGCTTCGCCGAGGGGGAAAATAGAATCTTTAGAGAAACACAATTTTCCACTCTTTTTAGGCATTTTCTGGTGGAATATGAACTTGTTTATCACACACAAATAAAGTCTAGTGTAAATCGGGCCCATATGGATATTTTCTCACAGCAGATTGTTCAGTAGAAGTGAAAAAACGGCAGTTGTAGCAAACGCTAGCTAACCGTTAGCATTAGCCCGATGCTAACATGTAGCATCAAGTTAGCATTCTCTGTTATTCATGTATTTATGGGCCGTTGAACCACTTTGCTCCTCCCCATGACTTTGCATCATTATTATCAACTATGTTCATATTTCAGCATTTGTTACAGTCGTTTTTGAATAATTAGAGAAAATTTACAAATTTACAAATTCAAAATTGTTTTCCCCCTTAACTGTTTTCAAAAATTCCAGAGATGCCGTCTGTATCTATATAGAGTTCGGGAAATTCCACAGTTACCATGGAGATCTGCCATCTTTGCAGCTGTTAGCATACATTTCCATTGACTAATATTAGCTAAAAACAGTATAAAAAGCTGTGGAACAACTCTGTTTTGAGTTGTGAGTTACTGCTTGTAAATACATCTAACTCACTGTGGTGTCCAAGTGTGAGAATGTGAACAATAACTCCAGTATTTTAGCTTAAAAATCTCCATTAGTTTACAATTGCTGCTAATCCCATAATGCTTAGCGATATGGCGTCACATTCCCGAACTATGTCAACATTGTTAAATTTTTATCCAAGAGTTTATCAAGACATATAGTTGATAATTGATCTGTAACTTGACAATAGAATATGACTTCATTGATCTTACAATGGAGAAGAGTCAATAAAAGGTTTCATTCAGAGAACGCCCTGAAAGTCTCTTGGTTTCGGTAAATATCATATATTGGCAGATACTCAAACCCCAGTATCGGTAACATAAAAGCTGGATCAGTCCGTCTCTATAAACCTTTTCCCAAATGCCCTCCTTGTATTTCTTGACTCTTGCCGGGCGGTATGTTGCAAGGGGTCAGGACCTCCTCTGCGGCTCACTAACCCCTTAGATAAAAATAATTTGTATATAAACATAAAAATTGTTGCACTTTTGCCGCCCTCTGCTCTCTGGGTAGGAAGTTGTTTGTGTGTCTTGTCCACAGCTGGTGTCTATGTTTGCCGTCTCTGCTGTTTGTCCTTTGGGGACACATTTATTGATGTCATTCACGTGATGGGGCCAGGAAACAGCTTCCCAGGTGCTGCTGCAGTCCCCTGATGTTTGAGTGGGGGATATCCATCCAAAATGAAGAAGAGAGACAGTGGGAGATGAAGGAATGCAGTTCGGTTTTGGTTAAAAATTGGCAGTTGATTTAATTTTCTGCATATGGAGACTTGGAAGATGAGTTATTTTTGCTGTTTCATTTCCAAAAACTTGTTACTGAATCAATTTCTTGGCAACTGAAAGAAGAGTTGTTTTTTTTCCCAAGCAAAATGACAATGATAACAAGAAAAACACCTTAAAAAATGACCAAACAAACGTGTGTGTTTCCTATGAGCAGCTCATAACTCGTACGAAATAACTGCAACTTTATTGGGAACGGGGACGTCTCCAGCTTGTCTCAATTTGAGACTGAGGCAGGGTTAGGACCTCATCCGAATTCATTATTTTCTCCCCCCTTTTTTAAAATAGAGCATTTATTTGACCTTTTTATTTTTCATTCAAACAATCCATGGATAACAGCTATTGAGGAAAGACAAGACAAACAAGGCCCAAAAGGAGTAGGCTGATGCAACGCTTATCGATGCCTCTTTGTAGCTGCATAGATTCCTGGTTGGTTTGTTTGTTTGTTTATACTGTACTAAACTAATTCATTATGGTATAGTTTAGCAGTTATTTTACAGCAAGTATCACTCTCACAACCATACTAAAAATAAATTTAAAAAAAGCAGTTGTATATACAGTAGCCCTGAGATATACGAGAAGCACAATGTTGATAAAAATACAGCCTGTCTAACTACATTATACTGTATATCCTTAAAGGAGTTTAACAATGTTAAAATTTTGTATTTTCCTCCCCCTACATGTTCCAGCCATGTCCTAATGTGTAGAATGAGCTCAGACCTGTTCACCACAACTGCCTCTAAAATCCTGCACTGTCACTCAAAAAATAGTTACTTCGGGTCCATACTAACCACGTGCGAAAGGGAATCCATGGCAGATTTACAGACTCCTCCTACCCTGCTGTGACGTAGCATGTTCCTAAAAAGCATAGTTCGCCATTAGCTCCAATGCTAACGGCCTGTCAGTCAAAGTCCGGCCCTCATTAATATATCTAAAATGTTCCTTACGAAAACCAACCTGGTTTCTTTAATTGTAACTAACCCAGCGTTATGACAGGAGCAATATCTAGCTGTAGAAAGTTTAAAAAATTTTGAAACCAGGCTTTAAAGTTGTTTATAACATGTGTAAAGTGCAATGCTTTCTGATGGAAAACTAGCTTTAGCTGCTGCCCCTAGATGGAGGTAATACAGCAATGGGGAACAATGCAAGCACCCAGAGCCGTGGTCGTAAAGCAGTGCAACCAGCGGCCATTGGCTGTGAGCCGCCTATTTGACTGTGCCACAGAGATGTATGGCCTTACAGTAGGACCCAATATGATAAATTGAGATGCTTTAAAACTGTGATTTCCCAGTCACACAAATATTTCTGCTGTTCTGGCTCATTTACACCTGTAGACCAACCATGTCCCAACTTCCGGCCATTCACACTTGTTTGAATGAATGAATTAAACTTTACTGTCCCACAAGGGGTAATTTGCTCTGGCACATAGTGCAAACACAGCTGAAAACATATACAGACAACAATTAAGAATATGAAATTGGTGATAAGAACAAAACAAGAGGCTAGCTGTGCATGTGCAAAGTGACAGTGAAGTATTTCGGAAATTAGGAATTGTCTTTATGTCTTATAATGCTGAGGATCATTGCTGCCATTAGATCCAGCCCCATATAGTACCCGCTGCAAAAATATCCCAGCATAATCCAAAATGTTGCCTTTAATGGAATGGCTCTTCAGACATACTTTGCATGTTCTCCCCGTGTAAAAACCCAAATACCTCTGCTACTTCTGCTTTACTCGAGCATAGCAAAGATAGCAACGCTTCACTGACGAGCCTGAAGAACCCCGAGGCCAAACCTTGGGGAAATGACAACACACGCCTCTGTATCTGTGCCATCTTCTCCCCTCCGTTAATTGTGCCCTCCAGAAAAAAACCTGAAATACTCTTACACCCATTCTCACACACACACACACACATTCATCGGAAACTACAGGCCTGCAGGCAGTCCACGTGCACAAGGCCAGGTGTTCCCGGCTCGGTTCCAGATCGGCCACCTGCACAGCACAGGTGTGGCGGCCCGGGCCACTGACAGGGAAAGGCACAACACAGCTGTAGAGGGGCGCCCGGGGGGGACAGAGGAGGAGGAGAGGTGAGGGTTTGGATAGAATCAAGCCGTATCCACACACACACACACACACACACACAGATGTAAGTGAAATGGATACGGCTCAGTGGAAGTGTTCAACCCGCGGGGAATGTGCATTTTAAGGAGCCAAGTCGATGTGAAGGTTTTGACACAGGCGGGAGGAACTTGAGTTAATTGTGTGTTCAGCAAAGTGGATGATGTTGGACGTCGGCCAAATACATAACCAATAGGACCTTGTAGTGATTGGCAATTACAAAACACCCCGGATCAAATAAGCGATTACAAATGCAGTTCAATAGATTTCAATTTACTCAACATTTGGGCTTCATGGCATTGTTTTTCCAACGGAACTCATGGTAAAACTCCTAAAAAGATCAATAGAGAGGTTGATAGCAGTAACCATGACGACGTGGTATCATAATAGCCATAGAAAATCACTGAAATGCCTTTATCTGAGCCTGTTCCTACAAATGCACATATTTTGTTAGCCGTCGAATCCCAGACCCGATTTAAATTGAACATTCCCTCCCCATACAAATGAATGGGAAGACAGGCGCAACACTAAAGTATGGGGAGGTATTTTTAGTCCTTTTCATGGCATCTATATCATTTCTGTGGTTTCTTTATCATGAACATATAAGATGAAGTTCAGTGGCCACAGGATGTGTAACCGACCCCACAAAAAGCAAAAACTTAACTGAATATGAGTTAGCATTTAGCTCAGAGACCACTTTTAGATGCTAATTTGTAGCTAGAAGAAAAATCTCAAAAGGTCTGTACATTCATTAATAATTTATAATTAGGCTTTGACCTCATGTGTATGTGGTCGATGGTTGACAACAGCTGAAAACATCTGGATTGTTCATAATTTGCAGTGATTGATGGCTAATGCTAACGGCTAAAGGAAAAATGCATTGACCAACGGACAACTTGCTAACTGTCTGCATACGTTAGGCTCGAACGGCGCTTCTCCTTTTTATTTCTATGAACATAACTGCTCCATAATGGATAAACTGTACATTTTGAGGGAAGTAGGCCTAACTGTTTCCCGTTCTTTTGTTGCTGGCCCTGAATAAAGGGGTGTAGCTCGTGAACAAGCTCGTGAATTTGTTTTACTTATTTCACAGGGGTTTACAATGTGCAAATCCACATATCACATGTCAGATTTCCGAGTCAGTTCTTTCTGGTGATATTGATATCTAAAAACAAAGGCCTTGAGTAAACTGTGCCTCAGACAGCGCAGGAATGTTAACCTGCCGGTCTTCCAAACAAGCCTTATCATGGAGCTTGTCAGTGTTTTGACCTCTAACTGTTTGGCTTGTAGCGAAGACATGTCTTGAGCTCTGAAATGATCAAGTGATGGCATATCGTATTATGGAGATGGACACACAGATTATGCATTACATTGTTATGAGTGAAATGAAACACGGCTCCATCTGTAGGATTTCTATTATGGAACAGCGGTTGATTTAGACAAATAGTGAGACAGTAAAAACAATTTTTATGGACTCTTTGGAAACCGCATTAAGAATTACTGCTGTTTTGACACTTTTACTGAGCCCTTCGGGAAAGAGCCAAATTAGATTACAGGTGTTTACATTTCTATGACCTTTGTGAGTCCATAAATAACCCAATGAGTAAACATGGAGTATCACATATGCCTCTGGGAAACCATGCCATGCTCACCTTCTTCAATGTATTAATTCACAGGCATTGATATAAAGGTTTGAACCTGATCTTTCCATAATTTTCCTCCCCTTTTGCCTTTACACAGTAGCCATATCAGGGCAGTAGCTTCTTGCTTATTGCTACATCTGCGTGTGGGCTCGCTCCTGCTTCGCCGGCTCACACCCTCTCTCAGCGCTTTTACACGCAACGTCTTCGCCCCAAACAGCGACTTGTTTATTAGAATTATGCCGTTTTACTCGCCAAGAGTCTGCCAGCACACAGAAACGTCTGATTTGCGGCGTGATTTTCCAATTAGCAAATAGCTGCGTTTACGGACTTAACGCCGCTTTGCCCATAACGCTGTATCTGGTGCTTAAGTCTAACGACGGCTCTTAAAAGTGACTTGAGAGAAAAGAGTGTGGTTGTCGTATGTACTTAAAGAGGAGCTATTGGTGAGAGGGGTTTTGGCGTCTGGCTTTGCACTTGGCCTCTCGCTCTGGAAACTTTAGGGAAGATGCAGCCAAGCAGGCGTGTGACCCGGTGCTCGTAAACCCGAAGCACACATGCCATTAGTCTCCGAGGACGCTTTCCTCATCTGTCACTTTTCCTTTCCCTCAGTCTAACCCTATAAATATAGATTACTTCATTCATGTACAACTACTACAGCTACTACTGCTGCTTCTTGTTCTTACAGTACGACAACTACTGGTGGTACTATAAGATTGTGAGGACAACTTTATACACCACTTCAGTAAAAGGTTGTCTTTCATTCGCAATGCATCATCAAATGAGTACGAAGTAGTCAATAGTGTGTTTAAAGGTCCTATACATTACTTTTTTTCTTCTAGTAGTGAAACCTTTAGTATGTTGTACACTCAGACATTTGTGGAAATAATACTGTGCAACCAATTATAAAGCATTTGTATCACTTTTATGAGCTTGCGGGTGAGATATCTTGGGTTTTGGTGACTCTGCAAAGTGACCCTGCAAGTGAAATGTCCATATCAACTCATGCCTGGGTAAAGGGCCCTTTTGAGTTTCATCAATTTATCTGAGTGAGTTACAAAGTGATTAAAAATTAAACTATCACAGTGATGGGTGAAAGCTCAGGCTTTAGTTGCCTCTTGGGAAATGGCCACATTTAGATAGCACCTTGGTACTCAAATAATAATAATGCATTGGTTTTATATAGTGCTTTCCTGGACACTCAAAAGACGCTTTACATTGCACTATTCGTTCACTCCATACTCAGTGGTGGTAAGCTACTATTGTAACCAGTTGTCCTGGGGTAGACTGACGGAAGTGAGGCAACCAGTCTGCGCCATCGGCCTCTCCGACCACCACCACTCACTCACACACTACATTCTCTAGGCTTCCTGGGGTTCCCAAATGGTCTCCCATCCAAGTACCGACCAGGCCCTTCCCTGCTTAGCTTCCAAGGTGTGACGGGATTGGGCATAGCAAAGGCGGTACGGCTTTACATCAAGGAACCAGTCACCCATTCACACTCTCATTCACACACACTGGAGGCATGGTGGGTGAAGTGTCTTGTGTGATTGAGGCCAAAGAAAATCCTGACATTATATTGTGTTGCTTTATCTGCCTCTGCAAGTTGACAGCATAATAAAACTTATTCAGCTTGAACTTCTATGGTCACCCATGGCTTTCTATTGGCAAAAACTCACTTACAAGGTAGCACCGGACACAACAGTTTAAGTGAAGTTGCTCTATCACAAATGTCCCCATCATGCTCACTGTCCTCCAGAAACACAGACCAATCTGTGCATTCAACGCTCTCAGTGCTTCACACAGTCCTATTTGAGCAACTCCCTCTGCACAACAGGTGTATATTTGGCTTCAAACAACGCACGATTGTGATCCGATTGTCCGAGGGGAGGAAGAGGCGGAGGAGGAAACAAAACTGTCTTTGAGATTAGAGTAAAGCAAGTCGATTGTTTTCTTTTTCCCCTTCGTGGGACATTAGCCGTTTGTCCAAAAACGCTTTGGATTCTCTATTACCCAATCAAACTGATGCAGGGCCAAATACAAGAATAAACCAGGACTTACAGTAATGGATCCCCAGTAAGGATTGCAACACGACCAAACAAGTACTTTAAAAGCGCACTGCGTGACATTTTGGATGATACTGTTGCCATGACATGCTTATAATGACCAGGTACACACAGAAAAGGCTTTTTTTTTCAGTGGGTAGTCAAAGAATAGATTTGGCTGCCGTTAGTCAATATCTCCATGGAGACAAGCTGGAGACGTCCCCACTTCCAGTAAAGGAACAAACCAGGCCTTCAAATGACATAGTTCCAGCGGCCATTTTGAATACCGAAGCAGCATTATGCAGTACTACGACATGTAACAATATCTCTACTCAGGATGACAACTGATTGACAGTGGCATTTTTATGTACTCGTAATCATTGCTCAAGAAGATAACAGTTAAAACATGGCCCCAGAGACGCACGTTTATGTGTTATAACCAGCAAATGTGGCACAGACGTAGCAGCTCTGTCTGTTGAGCTACAGCAGGTTTTACTAAAGATCTGCTTCACTCCTCAGACTAAATTAACTTGAGGCAACAGAAAACCTTTCTTTGTGATTTTTACAGTTTGTCATGTAAACAGAGTCTCAGTCTGAGTCAGTGTTTTAGCAGCTCAAGACGTTAGCATGCTACCGGTTAGCAACTGTCAACCAACTGTCAATGGCTTCAACATGATAAACACATGTGTGGCTCACATCTATGAGGAAACACTACAGTAACAGCACTGTCACATGTCGTATCCAAGGCTAGATGTTTGGAGTGTGGTTCAGTGCTTTCTCTTGGAGAGGTCGGAGCTAAGCTGTTGAGGCTAAATGCTATCCGGTAGCATGCTAGCACTGACTAACTGGTTTCTTCACATAAACGTGCGCTCTCTGAGGTCATGTTTTTGCTATTATCTAAATAAAAATGTCACTGTCAATCCAATGTCTTTCATTTTCATCCTGAGTAGAGATATTGTTACATGTTGTAGTAGTGCATAAGTCTACTTCAGTATTCAAAATGGCCGCCAAAACAACAAAAGTCACATGACTGAAAGGCATGTATAGGATTTGTTTATTCATTAAAAGTATTTCCAATCAAATGCATGTTTTTATTTGATTGAGTGAAATGCTACTTGAGAAACTACTCCACAACAAAGAGATGACAACACAACAAGAATCATTATTAAGCAAACCAGGGTGTTGTTGCTACTAAATCAATGCGCAACAACCATGAGCAAAAACTGTCAAAGGATGACATCGACCTCCTCTGCGAGATTGTTCAAACATGCATGAATGAGATACAACTTCGAGGGGACAAACCAGGGGAAAAAAACAGCATTGAAGTAAAAAGTGCACCAGCAGTTGTAGTTTGCAAACCCTTACACTTCGCCACATGCACAGAAAGCCGCCGTGAGTCTTCCCCTGTGTGTAACCAGAGATCTGAGGCTTTTCCAGTGGGCGAGGGGAGAGAGAGAGAGGGGAGAGAGAAGGGAGAGAGGGTGGAGGAGGAGGAGGCAAGTCGGGCCGAGCCTTACTTAAACTAATGGCTCCCAGCAGTGTTGAATAGCCAGACACTGTGGAGCCGCGGCCTGAGGTTTTGGAATGCCACTGAAAACTCAATGCCTGCCTTTCATCCACACACAGAGCGAGAGAGAGAGAGAAAGGGGGGAGAGAGAGAGAATGTGAACGAAAGGGAATAAGAAAAGAGAGAGAAATTAAAGGGAGAAGAGAAAGGGAGAAAGAAAGGAGCACAGATTTTCAACCTTTGCCGTATCAAAGAATACACAGAACTATACATGTTTAGGTGTATTTACATCAAATCATGTCCAAAGCAGGAGGGAAAGCGTTTTTTAGAAAAGAGAGAGAGATCACGTCAGGAGACACATTTGTTTTGGGTAAGGAGGGCAAATACAGTACAGCAGTGGTGGAATGGGGAGCGAGGGAGGTGGGCGTGTCTGCTCCTCGAATACGACATTAGGAGGCCCGAGCGATTGTTTTGTATGAGCGCACCGCAGGGACCCCTCAGACCAATCGTCCCATTTGCTGCTAATGTGTCTGGGATGAGCCGCGAACGAGCCGTGGGGGAATAACAATGGAGTTCGAGGGGAGCAAGGCCATGTCCGGGCGAAGTGCAGGTAGATGCAAATGGGCCCCCAGTGTTAAAACAAGTCGTCACCCCCACGGCGCGAGTGGAGTCACTGTGAGGGGAGGTTATGGACGTCTAGCACAAGTAGATACAGGGAAAGGGGGAAAGGTTTTCAGGTTTTTGGTGGCTTCTTGTACCTCTCAGTAGTAGAAAGTAGATATTGTACACGTTGCAGTGAGGAGTCTTTTAAAGAGAAGTATTCACAGTAATATCCTTGAATTTTGCCTGTTTATTATTTAGATATTACACTAAATTGTCAATCGTTATCTCTTATCACTCCCATTAACCAAGTGTACTTTCTCCTGTTCGGCTTTACCCAAATCTAAAAGCTTCTATGCTGGAGAGTTTATAGCTGATAGGCCAGGGTAACGCCTCATTTGAAAGCTAAGACCTATTAAAACTGATCTAAACAGAGCTTTGTTCCCATGTTGTCGTCACTTTTTTTCTTTTTCATGCTTTTGTTGATTTTTTGTGTGGCTTTTTATTGTGTTTTTGTTACATTTTTGCTGCACTTTCAGCGTTTTTTTTCCTCACAATGGAGAAATTCACTTGTTACATTCATCTCTCAGAAACAGGATAGACAGGAAATATGCAAACAGTTAAATAGTAAATAGAGGTATCTTATATACAATGACTACCACAAACATTAAGGGGGAAAAGTATGAACAGTAAAGAGTAAAATAAACAGACTATAACAAAAAAGTTCAATATTAGCAGTGCACGTTTACAAACATAGTGCAATTGGTTTATACAGTGACGTAGATATAGAGATTATTGCATGTATTTTTTTGCAAAGGGGTTATTGCACATGTCTTGTTGTACAGTCTGAGGGTGCCTCAGTCTGCCACTGAAAGAGCTGCTCAGCTCCTCTACAGTCCTGTGCAGTGGGTGGGAGGTGTTGTCCATGATGGAGGTGAGCTTGGCTAACACCCTCCTGTCCCTCACCTCCTCCACAGAGTCCAGGGGGCAGCCCAGTCCAGAGCTGGCCCTCCTGACCAGCTTGTTCAGTCTGTTCTTGTCCCGCTCTGTGCTGCCCGGGGCCCGGCACACAGCAGCGTAGTGGAGAGCAGAGGCTGCCACAGAGTCATAAAGCAGAGGCCTGGTCACTCAGAAGGACCTCAGTCTCCTCAGAAGGTGGAGGCAAACCCTTCTTGTACAGGAGAGCATTGTGGGATCAGTCCAGGTTATTGTTGAGGTGCATTTTTACACTTTTTTGTTGTACCTTCATCACTTTTTTGTCACATTTGTTGGGCTTTTGCTACATTTTTGGTCAATTTTTTATAATTTTTGGCAACTTTATCCTTGCTCTCTCGTTCTTGTCGTTATTTTGATGCCTTTTTCAAGAAGCCTTCAGATTCGGGTAAAGCCAAACTGGAGAAAGTGTGCTCAGTTCAGGTTTGGGGTTAAGAGGTTAAATAAGTTGAGACCATTTACCATTTTACCAAATATAAGTTGAGACCATTTACCATTTTACCAAAGCAACAGGCAGTCATACATCTATCCATCTAGGAAAGGTGATTCAAGTCGTTTGAACTAATTCTTTTTTAATCGAAGCCCGATGCAGGAGAGAAAAAACGGCTTTAATTCAAACATTTTGAGTCCTTCCTTTACTCCCTTTCCCACAATATCCAGTGTAACAGCCCACGAGCAACACATTACGGACACTGACACGACTTGAGCTCTGTTTAACGTTCATGTGACCCTGCACTTATGTCTCGCTGAGGGAAAACCACCCCATTTTAGTATAATAGTATAATAACTACCAAGAAACATCCCATTTGATCAGGCTTTTTGCCAGTAAGTGGTTTCCCGGACGGACACACGGACAGACAGTAGTGACCTGGGAGATGACGTGTCCCCATTATACACTGAAGTACATGTGGCCATCGCAGATCAGACAGACGGGATGAGATTAGGCGGCATCAGGAGTCAGACGAGAGGCAGGCTTGATAAGGACGGGAGCGGTAAAAGGGGCGGGGACAGAGGGGGTGCTGCTGGTAATGCGGGGTAACTCGTGATGATTCAGATTGGTGGGAAAATAAGAGGGCGATAAGAAAAGGGAAAAAACAGCCAGGGAGAAACACTGTGTCCCAAGTCTGAACATTTTGATGTCACTCTTAAAATGGGTTGTGTTTTTGAATTAAATAAATTTATAAGAAAAAATAAAATGATAAAATATACTTAATTAATATTAGAAGTAGTCAAAGGGTCTAGGTCAGTGGCTCTCAACTGGTATGGTGTCGGGACCCGTCACCCTGGGATGACAACCCGCGACCCAAATACGAGATATATTTGTAAAATATAATGTGAAAAAACTGTAAGCATTAGCAAAAATAAATATAGCATATTATACAGTGCCTTTCGAAAGTACTTAAACACCTTCAACCTTTGCACCTTTTGTAATGTTTACAACCATAAACATAAAGATTTTATTTAGATTTTTTTACTGAAAGTTCACACACAAATAACAGACAACTGTGAAGTGAAAGCAAAATGATACATGATTCTGTTATTTTCCAAAAAATAGAAACATACGGCATGAATTACTACTTTGTGGAACCTCCTTTTGCTGCAATAACAGCAGCAAGTCTTTTGGGGTCTGACTCTACAAGATTTGCACATCTAGAGACTGACATTTTAGCCCATTCCTCTTTACAAAACAACTCAACCTCTGTCAGATTAGAAAGAGAGCGTTTGTGAACAGCAATTTTTAGGTCTTTCCACAGAGGATTCAGGTCAGGACTTTGACTGGGCCATTCTAACACATTAATATGTTTTTTTTAACCCATTCCATTGTAGATTTATCTTTGCGTTTAGGGTCATTGTCCTGCTGGAAGGAGAATCTCCGCCCCAGCCTCAATTATCTTGCTGACTCCAGCAGGTTTTCCTCCAAAATGTCCCTGTATTTGGCTCCATCCATCTTCCAAATTATTCTTACAATCTTCCCAGTCCCCGCTGAGGAAAAGCAGCCCCACAGCATGATGCTCCCCCCCCTATATTTGACACTGGGGATGGTGCACTCAGGACGATGAGCAGTGTTAGGTTTGCGCCATACAGAACGTTTTGCATTTGGGCCGAAAAGTTCCATTTTTGTCTCATCGAACCAAAGCACCTTCTTCCACATGGAGCTGTGTCCTCCATATGACTTCTAGCAAATGTCTAGCAAATGTATGCGCAGACTAGAGGAGAACATGTGAACTCCACAGAACGGATCAAACCCAAGACCTTCTAGCTTTGAAGCACTGAGATATTAAAAGAAATACTTTCTGGCAAAGGCTCATGGCCCATTGACAACAATTCTGTGACCTGACTCACCACTGCTTTAGGCTATTTCTTTGAAAACTTTTACCTTTCCTTGGCTTCAGGCATCCTCTGTATACTACGTTCAAAATCGCTTTGTTTATTATATAGCTCATGCCTAGACCGCTGCCAAAGAGTCTTTAGATAAAGTGACTGAAAGACAGACGTGTTCCGATCTTCATTTAGGTCAGGATTAGATTGATAGATTGCGGATAAGTGTTATCAAAAGAGATTGCCAAAGAGCAGGATTCTCTTCGCCATTATGTGAACCGTTCAGCTTGCATACTGTTAGCAATGTGCCTCGAGTGACTCAACCTTAAATGCTGTGATCTTGCTGAGAAAAGAAGCGGAAATCTCTGTCATCGTCTCGCACTGATTTGGTCGCGCGGCACAGTTCAAACCCGTCACTCCAAGAGAACAAAACGCTCTCGCCACGAGCTGCGTCGAGCTCTCGGTGAAAAAGATGTTTCCAGCTGCACAGCGTATTCCACAGTCTTCCTGTTTGGCTTTACTCCCTCTGAGGACTTCTGCCCACGAGGATACGACTCTCCCCGATGTATTTGCAAATGACTACTGTGCAATACAAGTCAGGCCACGTATGAAGAAAACAACAGATGTCGAATGACGGATAACACTGCGATAATCGTGTGGTTTTATGACTTTGAGTGTGGCTATTTGATATCGGCTAAAGTTGATACAATGTTTGGATGTATTTGTCTCTACCAGATGGATATGGTCCTTTTTTCCCCCCAATAGCCTAAAATGTTTAGTTTCTTTTGTTCACATTTCAAAAGGGAATAACAAACCTGTCATGAGTGTTCAGTTTTGTTTTTAGTGTGATAGTAGGATAGTATTTAAGGAGGTGGATCATGTTAATGCTTTGAGAGTGACACAAAATCAGTTTGGATTGATTGAGCTGAGTGTTCGCTCATTGCTGCCCAACCTTCTCCTCCATTTGAACCCTATTTTACCAGCGGACACATCGATGACCTCAACACCCTCCTCCACCCTGAGACGAGTAGTATTCAGTTACATTTGCTCAAGTATTCAAGTACCTTTATGAAGAAACTGTACTCATTTGAGTGGTTCAGCACAAATTCAACCTGGAAGACGTACCTGCAGAGTTTCATTCATCACCTCATCAACGGCAGCCTTCACTAATCATCCAATCCCAGCCCCAGCTCAAGCCGCAACTTCGCATCAGCCAATCATCTTATTCCTGCTTCAGCCATTCATCAGCCAGGACCCCCGTCTTCAGCTCCCCGGTCAATCACTCTGCCATTTCCCAGCCGTGCTGCGCCCCTCCTCCGCCCCTCCTCTGTCTGGTCTCTCCTCAGGCCTGCTCATCGGGTCGACCAGCTGCCTCGTCCTACCACCACCAGTGTCCGGGCTCCGGGGAAGATTCTGGCCATCATCCATCGACGCCATGTATTCCAATCTTCCGCCGGGGTCTGAGCCCCAATCACGATTCATGTTCAATAAAACCTCTCTAATACAGTCTGTCTCTGTGAGTCTCTTCAGGTTGAAATAACATTCAGTACTTCTTAGTTTACTTTATTGGTGTATTTGGTAGGGACAGTGCATGTTACTGTGCAAAGCCACACCGGATTGTAGCCTTGTGCCCCATCATTCATCCTGGCCTATTGTACATGTTTTTAGTGGTAAGGAAAACCAAAGTACCTGGAGGAAACCTACGCAGACACAGTGAGGACATCCAAACTTCACAAAGAAAGATCCCGTCCAGGTGGGAATCGAACCCGGACCTTCTGCTAACCGCTGCCGCCACCGTCCCGCTTCTACTTGAGTAATATAATGAAGTATCTTTACTTCTACTTGAGTAATATAATGAAGTATCTTTACTTGAGTAAAACAAACGTTACTTGTACCACTGTGAGTAAAGTTTAAAGTTACAAAAGCTTCATATTGACCAACAATATTTGTACGTTGTGTTCTGTGTCCCTTTTCTTCAGAAATATCTCTTTTTATACATTTTTGGGGTATTTTCTTTGGAAATATTACAATTTTCAGATTGTTTTTCATAATTTATGTCACAACTGAATCATAAATCAGACTTTAGCGCTCCAAGTACTCACAGGACAAGTAACATCTCCAAGTACTATTTTTAAAACTTTTGCTTGGGTATTTATTTGGTTCACTACTACGTCTACTACGTCTTGAACCGAGCACATTTTCGCCAGTTCGACTTGAACCGAATTTAAAAGCTTCTTGAAAAAAGTGTCATAATAGGAACGAAAACCAGGATGAAAAAGTCCCCCAAAAAACCCCAACAAAAAAGTGACATAAAAGTGATGGAAAAGTGACCAAACACAACAAAAATGTGGCAAAAAATGTGACAATAACAAGGTCTTAGCTTTCAAATGAGGCATCACTCTGGCCTATAGTGTGTAACCTTTAAGATTTGGGTAAAGCACAACTGGAGAAAATGCACTTGGTCAAGAGTTTTAAGGGATATTGAAGTTTTTAATGAGGGTCCCTCCTCCACACATGACCAAAACATGTTGTGCTGTCATCAATCACACATGTCGCAGAAGTCCGGGTTCTCACTTTACATGTTTCTTGGGAATTTCCCCCCTTTCTGTCTCATTGTGTTAGCGACATGCCGAGGAGGTTAATCGGGTTTGGGAGCATGTCTGGGCACAGCTCTGGTCAGAGTTTGGACCATGACGTCTCTTCCTCAACACTTTTAAGAACTTTGACTGCCCATGGCCTTCGGAAGCCTGTTCTTAGAAGAAAATGTAAAAAACTGAAAAACAATTTATGTGTCTTTGTTATATTACTGTTAGCACCTATTATGCTACAAAGATTACCATCCATTCTCCTCATTGTGTTCTGTAATATGGAGATGCCAGCTTCAGAGCAGTGCATCTTATTTACCAGAGCGCGACTGAAAAAGAAAAGCGGGGGACCTTGGGGGCGCCGCATGCATTGGTTGCCTTGTTAGCCCGTGTTTATGCTGCTTTTGTCATGGTGATTTCACCTCCTCATTGTTTGGGGTAAAACGCACACATTCACAAAGAGAGGCGGCGGCGGCGGCTGAGTTAAATGTAAATGCACTCGGCTTCTGCGTGCAAATGACATTCAACGGTGCGCAGGTAAAGCTCCGGGGAGTTGTTTGTTTGCCCTTTAGTTTGCCAATGTCAGTGTTGGAGGGTAACGTATTGCAAAAGTTACAAAAATAGATTACTTTTTTCAGTAACTAAGGAAAAAAACATATTACTTGCACAAATTACTGCAATATATAGTCTTTACAGTTCAAGTAAACAGAGATAATGGGGGAAAGAGACGAAAAGGAAATCTTTGACTGCAGTTTTGCTCGGTGGAATTATCACTATTTTACAAAAGTAACTCAAAGGTAACTCAAAAGTAACTCAAAGTAACTCAAAGTAACTCAGCTACAGTTTTGAAATATGTAATACAAATATATTACTTTTTATAGATGTAATTACTCATATAGAATATATCACAGTTTTAAAGTAACTTGCCCAACACTGTTCGCCATTAACGATGAGCTTTATCACTATAGTATAAATGATTAACAGGATGCTTTATGGCATAATGCAAGAATTCACTTTGTGGGTTTAGTAGTAATGAAGAAAAGGACACAGAGCATGCATTGTTAATCCAAGGTAAAGATTTTTCTTGTTATTTTCTACTCCCATACTCACTTCATGCCGACTTCTTCCTGTAACCGTAAGGAAATGGCGGCCGGCTCCGGCAGTTCCTGGCTCCGATGGACATTCCCATGAAACCTTTTTGCCCCTCTTTAAGTCATTATTGAATACAGGCTTGTCATTCTGGCCTCCACGTGTTTGCCTCAACATGCACAACTCATTTTACTAATTTTCTCCTTTTACTGTTTCTATTTTCGCTCTATTCTAAATTAAGGAGCTGGCCCTCAGTCTATTCTTCATTTGATAGTCTATCAGAAAAAAACACTGTTCTACAGGACTTCATTTGTTCTGTGGTAGGATTTTTTTTAAGATAAGATAAGTCTTTATTGATTTCACAGTGGAGAAATTCACTTGCTCTCAAGAAAAACAATCAAGGGTTGCAAAATAGTCAAGAAAATTAGCAATCAAAGAACAGGATGATGTGCAAACAAATAACAGTAAATAGAGATATCTTATAGACAATTAAAAAAAGAGATTAATTTTGAAGGAGGGCGAGGGGCTAGTATAAAATATGGAATGGCAATGCAATGTTTACAGCCCTACTGCAGGTGGTTCTGATGCAGAGGTTATTGCACGTGGTTTTGCATAGAAGTTATGGCACATTTATAAATTTGCCCACACATCCACATTTCAAAGGCTTCAGAGGGACACTTGTCATCCTTGAAGCCAAACTGCAGACTGTTGTATGTTTCTACGCTAAGAGTGTAAGCTTTATGTCTGTGGATGTGTCATTGTGATATATTATGAAATATTATACAGTGTCTCCTGTCCCCAATATAGCAATGTGAAAATAAGTATATGGGTTCCTTTGAAACATAGCTTTATTATACGAGAGTCGACTGCTTGTAGGTCAGTACATACTTTCGAACAAATATGGCCCTTTGGTGTCATGGGAAAATAGTTTTAGCGGAAGTATTTAGAACGTTTTGACAACCATTAGCGACACTAAAAACATATGACGTATCATCATCCGATCATCCGATAACTTAAAGCAACACAGAACCATACGACGGATCAACATGGAGTCAGTCATCTGGGTTTATGATCCCATGTTCCCCTTTTCCTTCCAGAAAACATGCTGTTTACTTTTGCTAAAAGTGGAAGTTTGGCGAGGAGCGTGTGAACAGAAACAGATGCTGTACACTGGTGCTCTGTGCGCTCTCCCTTTATCTCTCACACATGCACTCACAATGGCAAACAGCTGTGAGGGGCTTATGCTGCAAATGCAACGTCTCACAGATACAGTACGGGAGACGCACTGATCACCGCTTTTGTTTTGGTTTCGCTGCATTTTCAAGGAAAGGGGAGTCAAAATCATTACGTTCATTATAGAAAGTTATTTGCTCTTATTACGGCAACGTATTAGTTTGTGTTTTGCCTTTACTTGTGCAGTCAGAATCCGACATGTATTGTCATTAGTCAGTAAAGTGTTTGAATGCATAAAGTAGGTAGAAGAATAAAAGCTGATGTGTTGTGCTGATTGATTGAAATGTTGTGATATATCTGCGACAAAGTTTAATGAACCACATTAACATTGCGTCATTGCAGTAGCTCAGCAACATAATTAAAGAATCTTATATATCAAAGACCTTTCAACAAATACGTGTCTTGTGGGAATTCACCCTCCAGGAAATATACACCAATTGCAATATTTTTGAGTACTTTAACTCACTGGTTCTCAACTGGTATTGTGATGGGGCCCACTATCAATCTACAATGACGAGCCGCGACACAAAAAAGAATGAAATTTGCGATATACATAATGTCAAATACTGTATTTTCCTACAAATTATTGACTAAGCTTGTAATTAATCTTGTAATAAGTGCAAATGACAGGTTTTAATGCTTCTGAAAATAGGACTTATATAGAAGTCCTAAATAAGTCCTATATAAGACTATATATCATGTATAATATGATATATGTTATATATCTGATAACATCAGTTGCAAGCTCATCAGTTGCATAATTATCATTAATTTCAGTGAAGCAGCAATTTATATAAAGAAATGTTGGGCTCAATAAAAGCTGAACTTTCTTTAATTATTCAAAAACTACTTAAACAAATGCAGAATTATTGATATAATTTTCTACCCAATAAAGACATGGAGAGGGGCAAAGTGGTTCAACAGCCCATAAATAAGGCCCATAGCAGTTCGACTCATGCATTGCCACGGTGTCCAATGAGGAAGTGAAACTACGAACTGAAGAAAGCTGGGTACAATCTTTAGCAAAATCTTAAATATAATTGTGTTAACTATGTTTTAGGAGAAAGTGTGTCTAATGTGTCATGTGCACTTTAAATAACCCAATAAAACTAATATCATGATCAAAAGAACTGATTTGAAAATGTGGGTCTATTATATGACTATAACAGTTAACATAACTATTCCTAACAATATTACAGCGCATCATCCATTATTACCACTGTTACTACACTCCACAGCTCACTTCAAACAGTCCGGCCATATACAGCAATTACATCGACCTCCAGTATTTTCATCCTTCCACCGGGAAGAGGGACTAACAGGAATGGCCCCGTCCTGCCACTCTCACGGCTCTGGCGGCTCTCCATTTAAATCTGAGCGCTCGCCTGGCTTTTGTCCAGGACTGGTGTCAGTTGCAGATCACATCTCAATAGTGCGTGGATAACAGTAGCCCGTACACAACACGGGATACAACAAGCTCCCTCTCCGTTGTGCCTCCTATAACCCGGCCCCCTTCACCCCGCCCTCCCTCCCCCCTCCACAGGCCTCAGCCACCTGGCCTTCCTCTGCGCCTGCTGCCTGACCAGATGCACGCTGAATAGAGCAAGCCGCCGAGCAGAGAGGAGCAGGGAGACAAGATAGATGGATAGATGGATGGCGGATATTAAGAATGATTATTTTTCCGACTTTGATGCATCAGAGAAATTGTAATCGGGAACATGCAGTACACGTTTTAGAAGCAAATTATTCAGCTTTCAAGGGGCGTCATCAGTGCAATGGTCTGAAGCACTGTTTATGTCACTCAAGATTTGTTTTTTTTGTGATGAAATGTTCTGAAATATCTTTGCTTCAAGTTGTTTCACACACACATTCACGGCAGCACATAAATACATGATAAAAAACAACCAAACAACATAACAAAATGATGAATATCGTAAGCAGGAGGGATCATCTTGTAGATACAGTGTACATGTCTCACTTTAAGAAATATGCCTGTGCCAATGTGTCGATGCTATAGACATACAGACGGCATCACAATTTTTCACAATTTTAAGCCATTTTCTGGCAAAATATAAACGTATTCATCACATACAAATAAAATCAAGTCTAAATCGGGTCCATAAGGATGTTTATTCACGGCAGATTGTTCAGTAGGAGCATAAAAACGGCAGTCGTAGCTAACACTAGCTAGCGTTAGCCTTAGCACGATGCTAACATGAAGCATCATGTTAGCATTCTCCGTTTTATATGTAATTATGGGCTATTGAACCACTTTGCTCCTCCCCATGTCTTTGTATCTTTCTTTAGTATAAAACTATATTCATAATTTAGCATTTGTTAAAGTAGTTCTTGAATAATTAAAGAAAGTTTCGATTTTCCCCCTTAGCTGTTTTCAAACTTGACCATATATGGGCAATTCTTTCAAAAAAAATTGTTCAATTGTTTGTGTTAATGCTGCACAGATACAGTTTCATTGTAAGGACATTAATACCATTGTTGGGTAAGTGACTTTAAAACTGTAATATATTCTGTTAGTAGTTACAGCTATAAAAATGTAATATGTTTGTATTACACATTACTGTTTCAAAACTTTATCCGAGTTACACTACTCTGAGTTACTTTTGGCAAAACATAAACTTAAAATAATCCCGTATTTTGTGTAAGTAATATGTTATTTGTGTTAGTTATACTGAAAAAAGGAACTAAGGCATATAACATTGATAAAGGGCATTGATAAAATGTCATTACATATTTCAACACTTTCTGGATCGTATAGTGTTTTTAAGAGTTTCTCGCCACTACTTCATGATTTATGATTAGCAATGCTGTCTTTATGTGTTAAGTGTTTGAATGAAAAGTAAACTCAATTGCTCTGATAATTAGTCTTAAAAACAATGGCATTCATTGCAAAAAGCGGACTGCCTATAATCAAATATACTTGAGTATTAGCAAGGACATCATCAGGCGACTCTAAAAGCTGTCAGTAAACATGAGGAGTCTCGAGTGTGTCTGGGGCAAAGATGGCGCCGTAATGAATTCGACGGCAGCGTTTGCTTGTTTGTTTACAAAGCCAAGTGTCTGTCGAATCTCACACCTCCGCCACTCTTTCATTGTAACTCCGACTCATTAAAAGAAGATTAATGCCTGATTTACACCAAGGTTAGCAATAAATGTTTAGTTCCTAATCAACAATGTAAACAGCTTTAACAGACAGACAGTCTCTCCCATTCTTCTGCCACTCCTCTTAACCCAAACATGAACCGAGTAGTTTTCTGGAGAACAAAAATGACAAAAACGTGACAGAAACGATACGAAAGAGGGACAAAATGTGCTGGAAAAGCAACAATAACACAGCGACAAAAACACAACTAAAGAGTGATGAAAAAGCAAGAAAAAAATCAACGAGAAAGCCACGAAAGAGCAGAAAAAAAAGTGATAAAAATGCGATGAAAAAGTGACACAAAAACGCTTTAAGCAGTACTAAGTAACTTGCTTACCTTAACAAATCCTCTTCATAGTCCCTCTGGCCGTAATACAAGTGTTGATGGGACCCTCTGGTGTCTCTGGCCCAACAAAAAAAACACAATTGCAACTTGACTGCCACCGGGTCAGTGGCAGTCAAGTTGCTGCCACCATAATGCTGCCACCATAATGGAATCACGAAGAAGAAGCTAACAGGCTAACGGGCAAAGCTAATTGTGGGCTAGCGCCACTTAAACAGTATTTACAGCCAAGTATGAGTGGGAAAAAAAAGATCTCCATTGTGTAATTGGATTTACAATATCCCTCTCGCCCTTTGTCTTTTCTGTCCGCGGAGTATTTACTCTCATGGACAATTAAAGCAGTACTAAGTAACTCTTCCCCCTAGAGGCCATAAGCGCAACTGCAGGTGTAGTAGCAAGTTACGATTTTTTTTACTTATTAATTGTCTTGGAGAGTAAATACTACGCTGACAGGAAAGGCGAAGGGAGAGAGGGTTACTGTGCATCCAGTTATACAATGGAAATATTTTTTTTCACTCAAACCTGGCTGTAAATACTGTTTAAAGTGAC
Organism: Gobius niger; assembly: GCF_951799975.1. Lineage (NCBI taxonomy): Eukaryota > Metazoa > Chordata > Actinopteri > Gobiiformes > Gobiidae > Gobius > Gobius niger. Next base: position 7,949,958 of record NC_136871.1, on the reverse strand, counting down.
GTTAGCCCGCAGTTAGCTTTGCCCGTTAGCATGTTAGCTTCTTCTTTGTGATTCCATTAGTGTGTATTGGTTGCTCCGGACCGGTGGCAGTCAAGTTGCAAACATGGTTTTCTGGTCAGAGACACCAGGGAGAGATGAAAGACCCTCCACTCATCCCATAAACACTTGTATTACCCCCAGAGGGACTACGGAAAGGATTTATTAAGGTAAACACGTTACTTAGTACTGCTTTAAAAAATGCGACAAAAAAACTGCTAAAAACACAACAAAAACATTACGATCAGTTTTGTAGTTCTTAGCTTTCAAATGAGGCATCACACTGTAGCCTATAAACTGCAAACTCCAGTTAAGAAGATGTGGGTAAGGCTGGACCGGAGTTATAAGCTAGTTATAAATCATAGATAGAAGTTACGCATGTGCCATTAAGCGAGGAGTCACATGTATCATCCATGTATTTTTTTTTTTTTTTTTAGAGAGTTCCCCGTTTCTCTTGAGGGGGTTGGGGGATTGAGTTGCGCATGGGACCCCCCCGTCGCATTGCGCACACGCTTTTGTCCCCCTTGGCACGGCTTCTTGTTTAGCCTTTAGGTGCCAAAGCAATTAGTTATGTTAATTGTAGGGTCCATTGTCGGTGAGCGCAGGTTTTGAATCAAGAGGCAGCGAGCGCTTCATTATTGGCTGGAATCCACGGAGGAGGCGGGGCTACGGGAGAGGGGGGGGGGGGGGGGGGGGGGGTTGTGTGTGCGTGCGCGTGTGTGTCTGTGTGGTGCGGTGACGTCACGAAAGCGCCGAGCAGTGTGTGGGAAAACGAGGGCGGAGCCAGAGCCGTGAGATCGGCGGGGGGATCGAGCGCGTCCTGTGCGCACGGACTCACACGGCAAGCATCAGGAGAGGAGGCAAGTCTCGAGACGCAGACGACAACGAGAGAGCGAAGAAAAGAAGCCACAATCAAGAAGACATCTTTGTGAAGGGCAGTCAGAGAACACAGCAAAACTGACAGAGAGAAAGAGAGAGACATAGAGACGAAGATTGACTGGCGCACGGGCTCGGATCGGGTTAGCTGTCCTTGCTCCATCTGGGTGCCATCTGCGCGCTCTCTCTGGCTCGGGCTCTAGCCACACTGGAGCTCGCATATGTGGGAATGCAAACACATGCCTGACATATGAAGGCGTGGAGTCACAGGAGAAAAAAAAGGGAACAAGGATAAGAAAGCGCGCAGCTGTTTCTCACCCGGGACTCACGAGTGGACTCTACTAGAGAGGAGGTACGTAAAAAGGGGCAACTAACTTTAGGTGGTGATCCTGCATTGTTGTTGTTTGTGGTCAGTGTCTGCGCCAGTGCCGCCGAATCCCATCTTCACTTTACCCTAGGTGTTCATAAGAATCGCAGGATGGATGTCCGTGGCGTGCGCGCTGCTAAACTTTAAAGATTTCGGCGTGCTTTGTTTACAGCCTGTTTACATTTCCCTTTCGAACCATTTCGGGGAGCGTGTGGGGGCTGGCTTTCCTGTTTTAGTTTGTATTGCTAAGATTTGATTCCACTTTGACCTTGCTGGGTGAAAGTATTGCAATAACTCAATAACAACAACAACAAAGAGGAGCGCGCGTCTGCCTTCTGCTTTTCTGCTGTCACACTTTGAATCTCAATTTCACTTTTGGCGCATTTGATCCCCCCACACACCTGGATTTGATGATTAAAACGGTGGAAACTTTTTTTTTTTTTTTCCCCTCTTCTCTCTTTTCCCCGAGATCAAAAAGGCGCTACCTCCAGCAGATAAATAAACCTCAGGAGTGTGATTGGCTCCATATGTGCGCGCCGGGCTGAACTTCCTCAGCTGTCACTTACCCAGATAGTAATCAGTTTTTTTTTTTTCCACATGGCAAGCCGAGCAGAAGAAAGTAGGTAAAGGGAAGACATGTGCATCTGTCGTACAGTATCCCAGACATATGGAGAGGGGAGGAGGGAAGCTGCTGTGTCTGTCGTTCACGCCGGGGACGCATGTTGCACAACACGCCGACATTGGTGGGAAAGTGGAGACGAGTCTGTGCGCGTAATGTCGCAAGTGTCACCAAAGCAAAGCATCGAAATCAAGCTTTGAAATGGCAGTGGCTCAAAATAGTGACTATAGTTCAGTACCTACGCGAATTGTGTGACTACGTGACTGTTGGTTAGGGCTACACATATACCACCAAAATATTGTTATTGAAATAAGTTCTTCCTTCTGACTGAGATTTCCACATTTTATTTCAAAACAGCCGAAAATATAAAGAGCAAAAGTTCAATTTCTGTCAGGATTTTCAGAATTTATCTCTGTTTTAATCGGATTTCATGTTTTGTAAATGGTGTTTTAACTCACTCTGATGAAACAAACCCAAAAAAACACATTGGCCTTGCTGTGTTGGAAAGGTTTACTAAAAACATGCAAGACAATCATTGTTTATTATATTTAAGTATTTCTCTAATTGTGCAGCCGTACTAATATAGGTCAGTGGTCGGGACCCACAGTCACCCTGGGATGACATGACCTAAACACAACTTACACTTGTGAAATATAAGGTAAAATATTGTCTTTTCCTCCAAAAATGTTCTTGAACAAGCATTAAATACGTCAAAAAGCTGGAATCATGATCAAAACAACCTGACAGTCATTTGAACAGACTCAAGTAGTGATTCTATACTTTTCCTGGACATAAATATGGGAAAGCATCGCTGAAACCGGTTCTGCCCACCCACAAGTTGAGAATCACTGCTATAGTTGGGTCTTGAGGCCATTGGCGCAGATTGACTGGACTGGAGCACTAGCCCCTGGGCAGCTGTGGCTTAAAATGCAACATAGCGTCGACCTTGACTGAGGGGTGAATGAGCATTGTGAAGCGCTTAAGTCACGAATGTGCTCTACACAAGGCTCTATTGTTGGTAAGAAATCATGCTGTCATGTTTCAACCCATTTGGCTTTATATGGGCGAGCTTTTCCTCCGAGGAGAGTTATGTTTATTTGTCTGACTGCGCGGGGAGGTGTGCTAGGGGAGAGAATAGGCAGAGTGACCTGGCTAGCATCACAGTGCACCAGGCCAGCCCGTTGGGGAGATATGGAGCGACTAAGTGTAGGCTGCGCTGTCTCATGTGCAAGAGCCCCCTGTCTGGTCTGCTGGACACTGTCACGCTCCTGACAACCAGCCACAGCATTATGTTTATTCTTGCGGTCACTTCGATTTGTTCAGGGCTTAGGGGGAGAGATCGCTCCTTGTTCGACTTCAGCACATGCTGCGACCTCTCGTAGAGTGATTTAGCACCTTGATTTGACAAATGATGGCGACGTTACCGACTGTTGCACCTCGTCTTATGTGCAGTGAGTGATTAGTGACGGTTGGAGGAACAAGGTGCAGATTGGCAGACACGCTTTGTCAGCCTGTCGAGGTCAGACTGACTGGATGTTGTGGAAAAGAGCCAGTTCCATCTTTAAAGCATGTTAGGGAGCTTTATTATTTGAAATAACAGGATGAAATACTACAAGAATCATGTGAATCTGAACACATTTGTTGCAGGTCTTAAACATGATAAGGCCTCATGGAGAGAGAGTGATTTGTCGGGCTGAAACGACTGATCGATTAATCGACGACTAATCGATAATTGAAATAGTCGATAACTATTTTAGTAATCGATTAATCGTTTTCTGGTCCACACAGACTCAAATAGAGGAAAAATGACATGAAAGTGTAGTTTTTTTGATGAAAACCTACTTTGTTTTTCATAGTAAGTGTCTGTGGTGTTGTGTACATTGGAAATGTCATAAATATCCGTCTGTGTCTCGTCCAATCAGAAGCAGAATTAGCGCCAAGAGCCTCCAACAAACATTTACTTCAAGTTTCCTCCATCAACATGTCCTCAAGCGGATCCACTTTAGCTTTATGTGATTTTTTTTTTTAATCCAATTTTCCTAGACCATTCACAGCCAAGCGATTAATCGATTAATCGTAAAAATATTCGATAGATTAATCGATGCCAAAATAATCGTTAGTTGCAGCCCTAGTGATTTGCCATTTGCAGCCTTTGCGATTCACTTTTAACATCCGTGTTATTCACATGTAATTATCCTGCACCTACTGTACATGCAAAGGGGATTCATCATTACATCAGATTTGCATCAGCAGTTCTCCTGTTCGCAATGTGTTAAGGTCCCATATTGTAAACCCATGCTAAACTGCTTTCCTCCTCCTATTAATTTAGCAACATCCAGCGGGCCCATTCATCCGCCTTTGAAGTGTCGGGCTCTCCGCCGCCACACTCCGGGCTCATGTGTAAACCAGGTGTCTGCGAGACACGGTGTCTGCGTCTCCAATCATTCTCGCGTTGTAGCGCTTTCCCTTCCTCGCGAGTCCGCTCCCAGCTGTGAACTTCTCGAGGCCCGGAGAGTGTAGCAATAAATAGCGAGACAGACAAGCATGACCTGCGCTCACTCATGCTTTTATATGTGAAGAATACGTCCATAGACTGGCTCCCCTTGTCCGACACACACAAACACTTGCAGCTGCCTTCAGAGATGCGTTCAGGAAGAGGTCTATTAGTTCCACTGGCGAGCCCTGTGTGATATGTGGCCCCAGGGGTTCAATGAAAGGTTATATGTCTGCATTTGTTGCAGTAGAAGTCAGGCTGCAGGATTAATCGCATTTTTGTATTGTCTCAATGAGCAACTCTCAATAGCTGCAATTCCTTGTGCGATATCTCTGTCTTTGTCTTTGCTATATAATATAAAAACAAATGTTCCTCAAATGACTCTTCCCTTGTTCTCGTTTCGGTTTAGGTCTTTTCCATCAGAAATGTTTGGCGGTTGTGATCTTGTATCTCCTGCATAAACCTCTTCTCGTGCACTTTGCTTACTCCGTGTGGGGGCTTTCTCTTCTACTTGTTGTTTTGCTCGATGAGTGACTCATTGCTTTCGAGGGAGGGTACGATGACCCCGCAGCGGCCCTCCAGACATGCTCGCTGACCCACGCAAAGGCCCTTATTTACAAAGAGGCTATGAGTGCGTGGGTGCATGGTTAAGAGCTAAACGATGACCCCTGGAAGCTGTCAAGTGGGTGAAGTCGTATTTCAATTAGACGGAGGAGGTGAACGGAAAGCATTTGCGGATTTTGTAGTCATATCAGAGGTGGAGTCTCACAGTTTTTGTGTCTTTTTCCATTCAGCAAGCTCAGACACATATAGTCATAACTTCGATGGGGTCGGTTTAGTCGAAAAGGCGTAATATACGGAAGCTGTTTATTTACTTCGACAAAATGTTAAATGCTGGAAAACTCTGGGGGGGGGGGTGTTATCGAAAGCTTAAACATGCACATTTCTTACCAAACAACTGTTACTTTCAGATGTTAAAAACCTAAAGGGCAAGTCTGTGTCTGTGTTGTAGCTGTACGTGGGTGGACAAAGAAATGGGTGGCGCTGCTTCTGCCTTGCAAACTGTCTGTTCTGGTCATTTAAGCACATTTTCCTCTTTGGAATCCCAGTTCGGGGGGAAAAAAAATCAAGGAAACACGTTTGCAAAAGCTAAATTGCCACATAATTCGTTGCTGCCTTAAATATATCCGTGTGTTGTAAGACGTGCGCGATGACAACCTCTCCTTCCGTCTTTCTGCTGCATTGTTGTTCGTCCCCAGCTGGTCTCTTTGTTTCGCGTATCTCGTCTTCCCAGCAGATGTTGCGCTTACGGTCTTTTCATACCACTGGCTTTGTTGAACACTCGACTGTACTACCTTACTGATCTTACAAACCCCCCGAAACCCGAGAATGGAAGATTAGCTCAAGAATTTACACATACAGTAAACTCCAAGGAAAGTCCAAAAAACAAATCACTTTCCCATCTTGCGAGAGGGCGGTCCACATGTCTCCAGCGTCGGCTCGCTTGACTCCGTGATGATAGCCACATCTGGTTGGAACCGGGCCAAAGCCATTCGTCTGTTAGGGCCCGTGACACCTGGTTTGAAGCGGGCCAGTCCGAGCGGCTGTTTCATTGTCTTCTCATGTCTACAAGTTTGTATTATGTTTTATAGACTCCCGCCGCGTACAAGGCCAATCCGTGTATTTATGTGTCCTGGAGTGTTTTGCTACATTGCTAGCGCTATAGAAGGGAAAAGCCAGCCTTAACCTCGAGATATTTCACATACCATACATCTTCTATGTGTCAAGGGGGCTGTAACGTCCTTGCTGTCAGGTGAGAGACGGGTTTGTCGTATATCTTCTGTGTGTTGTGTGAGATTTCATAGAATTCATAGATGCCCAGACAAGGAAAGTGTCTTTTTTCCCCCCATAACTTGTCAGATTCTGTTATAGTTTTAGACCCGTATTGTTGTAAATCCTTAAAGGTTCTCACACTGGTGGTCCCTGGGCTATTCGTTTATGCTTTGGTAATAATGTAGACATGGTACACACCCAGTTTAGGCACAACTTTATCAGATTTTGGTCTATTTTGCATACTTTGTAGATCTGGTGAGTGTAGCCTTATCCAGACCTGGTGGATCTTGGAAGTAGAGATGCACCGATCCAGCTTTTGGCCTTTCCGATTTCAACAGACTTTCTTAAAAGTGGCTTTCTCTGATTTTATTGACTCTTCTCCATTGTAAGATCAATAAAGTCATATTTTATTCATGCTACAGATTAATTATGAATCATATAAAGTCATGGATAAACATTTAACATGGATGACTTTTCTACACTAAATATCCTGGGGTATATGACATTAATTTAAACAACTCACATGAAGTGATCTGATCATAACAAATATGTTTGATCAGTTATTTCTTAAACTACTCGGCTTCAGCAGTGGCTTTTTATTATTCTACTTTTGGTATTTCTATCATAGTTTCAGCCTTGATTAGTGTTTGTTTGTATTAGCACGCTGGCTTTAGCATGCTGTTGATAACCGCAGAATTTTGCAATGTGATCAAAGAAGTGATTGAATTCTCCAGGTTCTTAGCTTTACAATGAAATGCAGCATGCCCATATTCACGTAGATTTAGGTGGTAAAAGTTGTGTTTTTAAAGCGTTGAGAGCCAAAACTGGTATTGGTTCAGTATCACATATTTTTCCAGTATCGGCTCCGATGTCGGATCGGCGCAGCCCTACTTTTAACGTCAAAGATTTTATTAGTTGGCTCTTTGTGTGACGAGAACCTCTGTCATAGTTGGTGTTAGCTCATCATGTTGTGCACAATTTGTTAAACTTTAACCACAAATCAATTTAGTTTTGAATACATTTTCACAAAGGATGCAACACTGCTTTTCATACATCTATTAGAAACATTTACTCAACATCTTTGTGAGAAATAACAGGTCTTTTCTTTGACTGACGGGCAAGCAAACCAATTAGTCACGCTGAGGTGCGAAGGCCTGTAACAGGATAGGCAGATAATCTCCTGGCCTGAGCTGCTGTGGGAGAGTTTGCGAATGTGCCAGTCTTCTCTTTTTTTTCTTGTGGCTGGAGGGAGATGTTGATTGACAGGTCCGACTTGTCCCCGTTATGTCACAGATGTTGTTCATTGTGTGCCAAGTGTGCGCTCCCTCACAGGTGTGCGGCGGCGTTCGTGTGTGTTCCTTCTGGGATAAAAAAAAAACAAAAAAACTAAGTGTCCTCTGGCTCCCCAAACAGCGGACACCTGGTAAATAGGGCCAATCCAGGCGCTAAAAGAGCGATGACACACATTGACTTTGCTCCATTCTCCGCGGCCCAGCTGTGGGTGACGTAAGCACGGAAATATGTCGAAAGTTTATGCCACTCGAAATAACAAAACATTTTTTGACCTAGTCGCAGGGAAGCCCAGAACAAAACCCACATGCAACTACTCGGAGATTGTGTTTATTTTTCGAGAACATCGCAAAAAGTTCGGGATGACCTAAGAGGTTGCAATAGCGTTACGCGATTGAAACATCAATATCGACAGAGCAATTGCTAACAGCTTTTCCTAATGTCCAGCATTGTTTAGCAAATCAACTCAAAATGTATGAATATCGAGCCTATGAAGCTAGTGCTCTCCATGTGGTGAACATCCTATGCCAATATGCATTCCTGCCACCGTTTTTAGCGTCCTACCACACATTTTACGGCTCATGCACGATTTTTATTGGAGTCTGTCTGCACAAGTTTCTTGTTTTCCCTGTCTTTTCCCCCTCTACTCTTACTGCCGCTAAGTACATTTCCATCACTGGGTCACTTGTGCAGTGCAGTGTTTTTGCAATCATCCCGTTGAGTGACAAGGTCATTCAAGGGCTGGTCCTGCCGTCCTTTTACTTCTAAAGTTCAAGTTGGTGACACTAAAGATTTTTTTTTTCCTGGTGTACCCTCCTTTGTACCTTCACCCAATTAATCTTTGACCAACCCCCGAACTTTTCCACACCTTCCCCTCTGCGCACAGACGTCTTTTCTGTTGCTTTCAGCGTCAACCCCGCCGCCACCTCCCCATTTCGTTCCATAGCCGAGCGAGGAACCCACTGTTGATATTGGGCCGTGTCCAAATATGTAGCTAGTCTACGGGGCTGGAAGGTGGTAATGAGAGCCAAGAAAAACAGCTTGGCTCAGAGTCTGACAACCAGGCTAGCCTTTCTGATGAAACCAATTGAAAACAGTGCTTTCTTTTCCTTGTTAGTCCCAGCTCCCTCCGGCCCATTGGCTCCTTGTTTGTGTCCCCAGTTTCGTTTGCAGACAATTTCTGGCGCCACTCACTTCCAGACGTGTTCCTGTTGAGGCTTGTCAAGAACTCCTGGCTGATCTATAATAGGGTCTACATGAAGCTGCCTATCGTGCTTGAACGTGACACAAAGCACAAAAACGGTCCTAGTTCATTTATGCAAAATAAGCGAATATGGATTTTCAAGCAATGTAAACGTATATTCAGCAAGACAAGGCAATCACTTACTCTCATGCTCATTTAAGTGTAAATAAATACATTGAAAAAAACGTGAATTTAATGTAATAAATTAGCAAGTCAATGTTGCGGCGCCATACATTGTAAAAAAGTATCTTGTGTCTTAAGTACGAATGATTAAGTGAACAGCCCTCACCAAAGCCAATAGTCGGTAAGTGCTGGTCCCGAGGGAGCAATACAAATTAGGTTTATTGCAATGAGCCATCGGGGCACACTTCTTCACGTTTAGTAACGCGACACTACAGAACTTCACTCCTCAAACCCGGTCGATAGTTATGAGGTTATCGCGATAAAAAAAACTCACTGTAGAAAGATGTATTTTACAAGTGCTAGATGTTGTTGCATTTTGTGTGTGTGTGTGTGTGTGTGTGTGTGTGTGTGTGTTTGGGGGTGGAGTGGGGTCAGGGCTGAGGGAACAGATGTGCGCTGCATTGTGGACGAACTGGGACCAGGTGCAGCCTTTGTCTCAGCCGCATTTAAGTCCACTCGCTCGCATTCAGCCGCCTCGTGCCTTGCCTTGCGATTCACGCCGCTCCCCCTTCTCCCCCCCCCTCCTCCTCCTCCTCCTCCTCCTCATCATCTCGTCTTGGAGGAAAGGCAGAGGGTGGGTTTGTGGGAGCGGGAGGGGGTGGGGGGGGAGTTGTAGAATTAGCTTATCCCCCCCCCTTCCTCCTCCAGTCCCCCCTCACAGGTGACTGTTGTTGGAGGTCCCAGCTGGCCGGCTCTTGGCCGATTAGATCCATATGGTACAGGAGGAGAGGAGGAGGAGCAGCGGTGCCCATCAGTTGTTGGGCAAGTAAACTAGAGAGGCCTATCCTGGATTCGCCCGTAGTTACTTTTTATTGCTTTGTTTCTTGTCACGCCTCTTAAGTTTTGCATTGAAAAGCTCTTCATTGCTAAAGCTATAGGCTGTGTGCTTGGTTACTTGTTTTTTATTGTTTTTTTTGTATATTATAAACAGACTTATCACAGTATCAAAAAAGGCCTGTCATGATAACTACTATATCGACTTATCATTCCACAAATGACAGGTAAAGCATACTATATTGCGTTTCATTATATTTCATGTTCAGTGTGGGATATTTTAAGTTTAAGCACTTTTTCGAACAAATCTTCATTGTCATTCTAGCCTTTAGAGTTGGTGTCTTCAATAATATCGTTTATCGCGATAGTTTCCTGCCGCAATACATCGAACTTCAGATTCAGTTATTGTGACAGGCATATCACATTAAATTTAGCAACGTTCATGGATCTTTAGTAACTTTCTCATGACCCCCCGCTCATCAAAATGCAAAATTACCCAAAAAAAACAATATATCGCAAAAAATATCGTATCGCGATATTAGGTGATGCAATATCCGTATCGCCAAAAGGCTACAATATATCGCAACATCACTGAAGTCTTTATTTGACTGAGTTTGCCGCATGTTTTTTTTTTTCAAATTGAGCCACAAATAAACAATGAATTGAACTGAAATGCGTAAAAAGTTCAGTTTTAGCAATATATCGCAAAACATATTGTATCGCGATATGAGGCGATGCAATATCCGTATCGCAAAAAGTCACAATATATCGCAACATCACTGGAGTCTTTATTTGACTGAGTTCGACACATGTTTTTCCAAATTCAGCCACAAACAAACAATGACTTGAACTGAAATATGTAAAAGTTCAGTTTTAATGAAACATTTCCTAATTTAGTCAATTTTTTCTTCTTGTTTCGTCTTGTTTTGGTCCCAGTATAGTGTTTTCTTTTGACACAATTTGCTGAAAATTGAGTTACTTGTGATTTGTCTATATAACTAGAATGGACCACATCGTGTTAAAATGGTTTAGTAAAATATTGTAATAATATCGTTACATCTTAAGTTACTTCAATATCGTGCAGCCCTATTCGGGACCCATTTAAAGCCCCACTTTCACTTCATCCAAATACAAACCTTTGCGGTAAACCTGCCACTTTCCCCGTCTGACATGAATTATAGTTTGGGGCGTGTGGTCGGGGCCACATACTTGCAGCATTGCACATAGTTTGTCTTTTGCCCCCCTGATGAATTAGCATGGCCTGCGTTGTGTCTCATCTCACTTCATCTGCCCTGACAGCGCAGAGATAGCAGGGCAACGCTGTATCAACCTCCTGACTTACGACCGCCAGCCTTTCAGACGACCCCTGATGAGAACCATGAACTTAGCAAGCCCTCGTCGCGGAGTCAATTTATCTCAAAGCCATGGGAAAGTTTATACGCTTCCCTCCCATGTACTTTGGAAATCCCCCGGTTCTTTCTGTCTCTTAAGCCCGGCTCACCTGCGCAGGCCAAGGCAATTACATCCGATCGAATGTTTAAATGCAAAGCGAGTGTCACCTGAAGCTGAACAAACAAGGAACACCTGGTTAGCAACAACAGCCAGCCCACATGTCTAGCTCTTCCAATAACACCTGTTGGGCAGAGTAAATATCCAGGGCCAAGACTGAGCAGGATGACGGAGAAAGTGAAAGCATTGTGCAGTCAAGAAAATGGTGGGTTTTGTTATGGTAGCATTGAATGTGTCTGTTGGAAGTTGTTTTTCACAATTATTGAAATTAAAGAAGACAATACTGAATTGACCCAATCCTTAACCTACAGTATGTACATTGTTATCTTCATTTAAGTGTTTTAATTGAAAATCTAATGAACATTCAGCCTATGTTATCTTTTATCTTTTTGCCCTTATGTAGAAAAAATAAAGATAATAGTAATGAAATAAAGATTTTACAATAATAAATAGTTCCGGTGCGAATGTTTTGATGTTCCCTCCTACATAGTGTCTAAATCCGGGGTGTCCAAACTACGGCCCGTGGGCCAACTGCGGCCCTGACCTCTACTGAGTGCGTCCCCTCAAAAGTGAAAAACGTCTGGACACCCCTTGTCTAAATAAACAAACCTATCAGCTGATTTCCATGCACTCCAGAGTTTCACTTTACCAGGACATACTGTAACAACTGCTGTGCTTTTGGGACTCTTCTTTTGGCAACGTTATGCAACTTTCCTGCGGGAATGGATAAGATTAAACCCTTTATTTGCCCATTGTTGATTCTGCTGTGGACTTCTGGGGTGGATTTAACACCGGACGCTGTTACTTCAGCCTTTACTTCACCTAAATGCACTTCAATTCACTACGTGGATTTTAAAGTCCTTGCTTACCGTGAGTTTTTTGTAACCGCGGTAATTGTAAGACCGGTTAATCTTGACATCACTTGCCCAAGCAGATTCTCCACAAAAATCGAATGTTTTTAGCTTGTGTAAAACGCCCCTGTAACAATTGTCAAGTCCTCGATCGTCATAAGGATTTGCGCTCGGCTTGTATCTCCCACCACATCTTCCATTGCGCCCGTTTCCAGGTGAGCGCCCAGATTTACAACACGGATCTCTCTTGTGTGTACATCCTCTTTGTTCCATTAGCGAGAATGGGAGGACAACAGGTGGCGTGTGGACCGGACAAACATCTCCCATCCTCAGCTAAGCCGGGCTTCACCTGAGTTCACCACGACGGACCGTTTTGCGCGTGTGTGTTAGTGTGTGTGTGTTAGTGTTAGTGTGTGTTAGTGTGTGTCTGTGTGTGTGTGTGCCAGCAGCTGTCTCCTGTGGCGCCGCGGTGACACCGGACCCAGGTGCTCATAAGCCAGATGAAGTCATCCAGCAGTGTACGCAGCCTAATTGACAAGCAATTCTCCAAAGGCTTTCAGCGCTCCGAACCCACACCTGATGTCCGCCAGCCCCTGCATGCGAGCGAGGCCATTACTTCTGCAGTTGTTAACAGCAGACCTTTTCCGACGTCTTAAGATTGTGCAGCTGTAACCTATTTGCGAAATGGGACGCCGTCAGCCGATGCGCAATATGCTCGGGTTTAATTTGTGCGCTTTAACGGCGGGCAGCGACGGCGCCAAACGAGCACAATGGATTATTATTATTATTTTTGTTTTGTTTTTCTTTACGAGGGTGGCACTCAGTTTGGACCGAAAACGACCGCTCGCTGCCAGTGTGGAGATCTGTTGATGATGTGTCACAAAATAATGAAAGACAAAAAAAGAAGAAAAACAACTACTTGCAAATCCGTCCCGTGTCACTGTAAAGTTGTTTACGTGCTAACAGTGTTGACACCGAGGCCATATGCCCTGTTGATTCTGTTATTGAGACGTCAGTCGAATTTCCTGGCCATACGGAGGGAGTGCGCGGGGCTTTGTGCTTTCGGGGCCGTATCCCGTCGAGCGCTGGCATGTGCGGGGTGTGTTTGGATGGTCCAAGTGTCTGCGTATAGGGCTCCTCTTCCTGCACCCGCCCCATGTGGCGCCGAACAGGTGGAGCGAAGGCAGGCCGAGAGAAGCGGAGAGGTGGTGAGAATGGCAAAACGGAAAGTACAACGCTCACGGTGTTGTCTAAAAAGAGTGTGGCGGACCATGACGGTGAATAATAGGGGGATGATAGGCTAGGGTAGCTGAGATGACAAACCTGCTCCTAATGCTCAAAGACAATGTGCCATTAACACCGCAAGTTTGGCGAGGGGTCCTCAAACCAAAGCAGCGCCATCACTGGAAAAAGAATCAAAGAAACAACATCAAATTACTTGGATTAAGGGATTAAATCTAAAGTTTGAGTAGGTTTGGTCTTGTCTTAGATGAGATAAACCTCTTATCAACAATGGAACAAGCATATTTCTTCTTAATTCAGATTATTTTGCGTAAATTCAAGTAAAAGTTTATTTAACTGGATTTTAAGTGGGATTAATGCATTCCATTGACATTAGCTTTTTAATTTTTATCTTAGATTAGTTCAAACAGACTCAAATTCAACATGAAGCACCTTATAATTCAAGCAATTTAAAGTCACTTATCTAATTTAAAGGAACAGGTTTTTCCATACTGAGATATGTTCTTACCTGAGCTTAGACGAGTTGATGCGTACCTGTCTGGTCTTTGTGCGTGCCCGTGGAAGAGCGTGACTAAATGCTATAAATGCTAAATTAGTCACTTGGCATGACTGAGGGCACGCACAAAGACCAGACAGGTACGTATCAACTCGTCTAAGCTCAGATAAAAACATATCTCAGTATGGAAAAATGGTAGCCTGTTCCTTTAAGACGGAAATGTTTCCAATGTCTTGCTCCTTGCAAAGTTGCCAGCCTTGCTCACAGTGAACAGGCTTGATTTTTGGAGCGTCTCTTTTTTGGGTGAAATGTCACACAGTGTGTCTTTTAACCAACTCGTTTTTCTGTCTTGGCGCAAAGTTATCATCTGGTCGGTGGCAGGCAAAACCTCAACCCACAACGCCAACAACACCTTTCCCCATGAGTTTGTTTTCTCAAGGGAACATGTTTCTGGAAGGAGTGACTGCTACAGACCGAAAAGACCGAACGAGTTTCATGTTGATCAGTGTCGTATTCAATCTCTTTCTCTTATTTTTTCAAATTGCCGGTAATCTGTTATTTCTTATCTCTTGTTTCTTTTATAATTTCCTCCAATAAACAGCAGAAGACTTGGCCTCACATTTTGTATTGCGCTCCCCAAGTTCCATTCTTTGTACGTAAACGCTGTAATGATGATTTTTGATTGTTCCCGGAATTAGTTTCGCCAAAGAGAAGAAAAAAAAAAGAAGTCCAAACTTGTTGCTCCTGTGAGGGATGGAAAAACACGTTCCTTCCTCAACCCGAACTCAAACTCGACGCCGGATTTTTCTGATACTCCCATGCGTAGAAGGGGCCTATTCCCACCTTTTTTTTCTCCTCATCCCTCCTCAGAGCTTAACCCTTCAAACGTCGCTCTTTATAAACTGGGACCTCGTGGCTGAAGGCCGGCCAGAGTTCATCGCTATGAAGCCGACATAAAGACCGCCATTGAAGCCAAAGCCCTAAAACCATGAAACCATATTTAAAAAGCTGCTCTCTGCTGACCCCTAACCCCCTGGCTGCCCATACTTGTCTATTAATCGTCCATTCTTGACGCGGTTTGAAAAAGCCTGATCCACTCTCAATGGAGAAGCGGGACCCCGGGCCTAACCGAGGGGTCTTGCCGAGACAAAGCGCCCAGTTGTGATCCACCAGCGGACCCCTGATCTGGTGGTCCCATTCAGCTCCGAAAAGCATATTGTGAAGTTTAACATTTAAAAGCATTGCCGATCTTGTTAGTAAAAGCGTGAAATAGCGCCCCGTCCCCCTACTCTTCTGCCCCCCCCTTTCGTCGTTATGTCTGTGGATGGGACCCCCCTCCCCTAACCCTCCGTTTGTTAGGGAGCTCAATGAGGAGGCATTCTTCTCCCACACAAAAGCCGTCTTCAGCAGTTCTTGTGTTATTGATCTGAATAGTTTGGGAGTGAGGGGCTAAACTTTAGACATCTGGCTCTTTGATGGGAGCCGGGGAAAGGGGGGGGGGGTTGCAGGGCGGTGGTGGTGGTGGTGGTGGTGGGTGCCCAGGGCCCTGCGAGTCGGGTGATGTGAAGTGGGAGAACTTTTGTTTCTCTTTGTAAGGTTTCGGCTTCGTATTTACTGGTTGGCCACAATGGCAGTTCAACAAGTAATTTTTCTTCAGCCGCTTTTGCTCCGCGTTCAATAAAAGGCTGTCTGAACGGCGACGGTTGCCAAGTAAAAGAGTAACAAGCGGACGACGACGAAACGAGCGAAAAAACTCAACGGAAAACAGTGAAACGCTATGTTTTCACCACCGATTTAAGCCAGTTTATCGTTCTATAAATTTGAAGCCGCATTCATTTCCCTCCATAGCTTTGACCTCCACTTGACCCCCACCCTTTTCCCACAGCGACAGAGCGCATAGTGGCTCATTAGTGGAGGAAAAAATGTACAACAGTGCTCCTTAATAGGTCAGTTCCACCATCCGTCTTACTTTATCACTAACCAGATGCATGAATTATTTACATGTCCTTGTAATCAGCTGCAAAATGCTTAAACTGTAGCACTTTTGTGTTTGAATCCCTACTAGTCAAGCCTGTAGCAATAACAGAATTTGATTTATTGAGCCACGATAATATTGAAGATCTTTTAAAGCAGAACTAAGTAGCTCACGCCCCTAGAGGCCATAAGCGCCACTGCAGGTGTCGTAGCATGTTGCGTTTTTTCACTCATTTATTCTCCATGAGAGTAAATACTACGCAGACAGAAAAGGCAAAGGGACAGAGGGATATTGTACATCCAATTACACATTGGAGAGGATTTTTTTTCACTCAAACTTGGCTGTAAACACTGTGTTAATGGCGCTAGCCTGCAGTTAGCTTTGCCCGTTAGCCTGTTAGCTTCTTCTTCATGATTCCATAAGTGTGTATTGGTGGCTCCGACCCGGAGGCAGGGAAATTGGAACTGTGGTTTTCTGGCCAGAGACACCAGGGGGAGATGAATGACCCCCCAATCATCCCATTAACACTTGTATTACTCCCAGGGGGACTATGGAAAGGATTTATTATGGTAAACAAGCTACTTAGTACTGCTTAAATGTCACAGAACTCTTGACATTAAAATGGCGCTAAAGCCTTGTTAGAAAAGGACTTAATCTTAAAATATCTTTCAATGAACATGAAACACAATGAAATATAACCTACTTGAAAAGAAAGAAAGAAATCTGGCAAACACACCTACAGACAAAAAAGCCCAATTAAGCCCCAAAATGTATTGTTTATCTGTCATTTATTGAACGACAAGTCAATATAGTAATCATCGTGACAGCCTTACTATTAGTACAACTAGTGCTACTCTCAATGTGACTACTTCTTCTGCAGCTCGCTCAGTCTTTAAAGGGACTATACGGCGTTTGCTAAAATTAAGTATTTTCCTCCCCCTACATGTTCCAGCCATGTCCTAATGTGTAGAAGGTGCAGTTACACATATGACCTGAGGTGGCAGTAGTGAGTATAAAATGGCAAACTTGCATCTAGCCCCTTTAAGTAGAAAATCACGCCATAAATGGACTTACATATGCATAGCTTTAATTGAGACGACAATCCACTCTGGCATTGTTGAAATACAGGCTTAAAACTGCTCTGTTATGGCAACTTGAAGTGTTTTGTCTGCTTTACATGTTTACTGTGCATTCTTTAATTGCAACATCTCTCTTTTCTGCTATGTGTATAAACGGCGCTACACAAATAAACCTGCCTTGCTTTCCACCTCTGGCTACTCGACACGTACTCTCTGATTATGTTGACGTTGGAAGTCGCTGTTCTTCATATTACTTTAAAAGCAAAGCAGCTCATTCTGTTTCGCATTTGCGCCCGGTGGCTCTGTTTTCTCCAACCTCCGTCTGACCTTCCCTCTCTCTCTCTCTCTGTCTTATCTCCTCGCAGACCGTAGCGAGACGAAGCGACCTGCCATGCCCGGTTCTCCTGCGGATGCTAAGACTCATTCCAGATCAGCCCCCACCAGTAGCAGCAGTGCCGGCTCCAGCATGCCCCCCCTGCCTTCTGTCAACCCCAGTGGCCCCCGCCCCGCCTCCTTCTCCACCACAGCGTGTAAGTGCCAGACTTTTTTTTTTTTAACTGCCCCCTTTCACTTGCTTAGTCATTTGGGCTGTTAACCAAAGCGGTAATCGGGAACAGTAGCTCGTTTACCAGAAGTGCACAGTAAGGAAACAAGAGACAACAAAGTCGATAGACACACATTTTATGTAATTTCTCCATCTGTGAGATCAATAAAGTATTATCTTCTCCAGTTCGGCTTTACCCAATTGTAAAAGCATCGAATCAGCGACGAAAATGAGGATGAAAATATAACAAAAAAGTGATAAAATTGTGACAAAAAAATGACAAAAAACAGAGATGAAAGCACAATGAAAAAAGCCACAAAAAACAATGAAAAAGCAATGAAAAAGTGATGAAAAAACAACGACAAAAAGTGACAAAGATTGAATTAAAAAGGGACAAAAACCCGATGAGATAGCAATGAAAAAAGTCACAAAAATTTACAAAAATGTGACAAAAAAGCGACAAAAAAGAGATGAAAGCACAATGAAAAAAGCCACAAAAAATGATGAAAAAGCGATGAATAAGCAACGACAAAAAGTGACAAAAATTTAATTAAAAAGTGACAAAAAAAAGAGATGAAAGCACAATGAAAAAAGCCACAAAAAGTGGGAAAAAAAAACTAAAAGGTGACAAAAACACAATGAAATAGCAATGGAAAAGTCACCAAAAAGCCTAAAAAATTTACAAAAATGTGACAAAAAAAAGACAATGAAAAAACAATGAAAAATCAAAAGCAACCAAAACTTGTCAAAACAGTGACAAAAAAGAGATGAAAACAAAACAAAACACTGAACTGGAGAAAACTCGGTTCAGTTAGATGTTAATGGAATTTGATTATTTGTATTTTAAGCCATAGAGAAGACCTGTCATATTTAGCTGTTTAGAGCTACAAGGATGTTAGATCTTATTGGAATTGATTTGACAAAACATATGATCTCAGACAATTAATGAAATTCACACGTCTTACCAAATTCCTCAGCCGTTCTCATGGAAACTGTTTTTAGGATTCAATAATATGCATTTTGTAGTTTTCTGAGCATATTCCTTTCTTCCACAGTGACCAATGGAAACCACCATTCTCCGCCAACCCTCAACGCAGTGCCATCCCCACCTCAGCGCTATAGCAACGGCCCGTCCTCTTCCTCTTCCTCGTCGCTGGCCAACCAGCAGCTGCCCGCCACCTGCGGGGCGCGCCAGCTGAGCAAACTCAAGCGCTTCCTGACCACGCTGCAGCAGTTTGGCAACGACATCTCTCCAGAGATCGGAGACAGTGTCCGCAGCCTAGTGCTGGCCCTTGTGGTAAGACATAAGATAGGAGCAAGCGCTGCAGAATATAGCATTTTATTGTTTTAGTTATTCATTCAGTACAATTTAAACAAAAGACATAAGCCATTTGTTTTGTCATCAGATTGTGTAAAAATCAGGTCAAAATGCTTAAAGGGATATTTCTGGATTTTTGACATAGGGCCTCATTTCCTAGTTGGAGAGTGAGTGTTGTTGATTTCTGGAGATATTTTTTTTTGTAATTCATGCAGTCCATATATTTGAAGAGCTTAGTGGCGCTAGGCTAGTGCATGTCTATGGTATCAGCTAGCCTGCATTAAAATCAGTCTGACCTGCTCCACAGAGCACCTGAGGCAAATCATTTATAACGCCAGACTAATGATATAAATGCCTATGTCGATAGAATGATTTTGTGAATATAACAGACCTTGTATCACATGAATAACCGCATTTTGAGGGGCTATTTTCTAGCAGATCACTCCGCCGATGCATAGCTTATACAACCACGAAGCTGATGCTGCTCAAATATAAATGCAAAACAGTTATAATGATTCTATTAACACAGACATTTATATGGTTAGTCTGGCATTATAAGTGACTGTTTTTAATGCAGGCTAGCTGATACCATAGAAATGCACTAGCCACTATGCCACTACACTCTTCAAATATAAGGACTGCATGAATTACAAAAAAAAAAATATTTCCAGAAAATGAGGCCCTATGTCAAAAATCCTGAAATATCCCTTTAAAATGTAACTGACTTAGGAAGATCATGTTCTGTTTTAGGCAATGTTTTTTTCTTGCGATATGGATATAATCAGACGATATACAGCACAGTCCTAATTGTTGTTTTTCTTTCCTTCAAGAACTCGACAGTGACCATAGAGGAGTTTCACTCAAGGCTGCAGGAAGCGACCAACTTTCCCCTCCGGCCGTTTGTCATCCCCTTTCTCAAGGTAAACATCTGCCTCATCGTGAATTTGTCCTCCTTAATCTTTAATCTGTCTCGCTCGCCAGTTTAATCTCGAAGCCTTATTCCCGCGTGTTTATCCAGCGGTCTCTCAAGAGTGTTGGTCTGATGATGTCAGCGCAGCGATCTCATCCCCGTGGCATCTGTTGGCTGCCGTGTAGCATCATAAACCATAAAGCTCCATTCGCCACATAATAGCTGTTGGTTTTGGGTCTAATGCGGGGCTTTCACTGCCTCTTCGTTTCCCCAAGGTCATGAATGATATATTGAGGATGGCGTTACCGGGGATGAAACCTCATTCTCCGCTCGTTTTCAGGATTGATGCGCAATATGACACTTGGTTTAGAATGTGGCGAGGTCTTTTTAGTGCAAATTTCACTTGGGAAAGCAACTGTTGAGTGTTTAGAAGTGGCTTATTTTTTTTGTTTGTTTTTTTTGTCTTTGTTTTTTACTTCCTCGTTTACGTTCTAGTTGCCAACCATCAGTGTGCTTGTAAATGTCTGAACACATTGAGTGAAACTAATTACAACTATTACTAATTATAACTAATTAAATTACGAAACTAGACACTCTAATAAATCTTATGTGTCATTTTGGGAGCTCTGTGATGAACAGAAGTGAAATAAATGACGATCAAAAACGTGTGAAAAGTCACGATCTGGACATTTCATATACAGTATATTATTGCGTTTCTTTTCTTAAACCTGACACTTTTTTCTCACTTTCTGGAGCGCGTTTGACAAAGCAGAGCGGCTTCCCATGGTCAGATCAAAACAGTTGAGATTTTAGTTGGTTAAAATCGGTCGATAAAGTGTTCAATCCAAGAACCAGGCTGTTTAAATGCACATAAAAAGCGATCAATAAAACGCTGTGTGTCAACAATGTTGTCCTAAAAATGTATTTGAAACTAATATATTCAAGCCTCTTCCCATAACGTTAGTGTCCGTCCAGAGAGCAGAGAGGATAGAGGAGGAGAAGAGTTAATCAGAAAGGAGTGTTTCATAAAACACCAATTATCTCCGAATCTAAAAAACTGTGATTTCGATTAAAACTAGCCTCTGTTTAGCTTAGATTTCTCAAGAACCGAGGCACGTAGAATTAAACTGTTTCCACCTACGAAGAGCTTAGAGTCTCGTCTTTCAAACGAGCCAGAGCATGTGTCCATAGCTATAATACAGAATACGCTGTGGTGCTGCAAATATCATGAAAAATTGTCTGGATTGTTGGCACTCAACAGCTGAATCCCCAAAACAGCGGCACTCAATGTGTTAAGTGTTACTCAAAATGAGACACTAAAGTTCACAAATAAATGTTCTTTATTTGTTTGTCTATGATTACCTGGCAAGTTTAGCTGCTTTTTATGTTGGTTTGTTGTCATTGACGATATAGACATTACTTATTTCTTGTTTATTGCAGCTTTTGTGGTATTTTAGGATATGATTATGCACTTATAGAACAAGGGTTTGCTGTTATTTTTATGCCTGAGACTTCACAGTATCTATTACTGTTGTTTATCGCGATACTTTCCTGCCTCAATATATTGAACTTCGTGATCGTGACACGCATAGAAGCTACCATATAATCCAAATAACAATTTTGATTTATTGTAGACGATACAATGCCCATATTTAGTGCCTTGAGAGTAAATTTTGAGCAGCTCCCCTTGTTAAAGTGGAGTGTAAATCTGTAGCAAGTTAAACAGCCGTAAATTTTAAGCCCTGCTCATTTTTCCGCGTTTACCTCTCACTCACCTTTGGAGCCCCTCCATCTGTCTGTCGGAACGAGACAAGCAACCCCTGTTTTCCCTGCTTTGCGCTAATTTATTACCGGGGGGGGGGGCGGGCGGGCGTGGGTGCGCCAAACCAAATGCCAACTCTTTAAGAATAGCCTCGTCTTAAGTCAAAGAAAGTGGAGTAGAGTCGGGGTATGGACAGATGGGATGGAGTCAGGGGGGTGAGGAAATGGAGAGAATCGAGAGGGAGAGAGAGGGAGAGGGAAAAGTGGAAGCTCGGAAGTGTGAAACATGCCTATAAACTGTTCCCTTCCCTGCGTTTTTACGGGCCGCGGTGCGCCATATGGAGCCGCTGTCCCGTTAACAGAGCGTTCAGCTGCCAAGGCACTGCCAATTTAGCGTCCACCCCGCTGAACGCCACTCAGCACATCCCCGGGGAGGGACGGGACACACTGAATGATTGTGGAAATAATCTCATCGCAATAGTATTGAGATCAGATTTGTGCTCTCTAAACCCAGAGCGTTAATATTTCAGAGCGATCTCATAGATACAGACGGCATCTCGACATAGAAGGGGGCGTGGCTTTGCCGAGGGGGAAAATAGAATCTTTAGAGAAACACAATTTTTCACTCTTTTCAGCCATTTTCTGGTGGAATGTGAACTTATTTATCACATAAATAAAGTCAAGTGTAAATCGGGTCCATATGGATATTTTCTCACAGCAGATTGTTCAGTAGAAGTGAAAAAACGGCAGTTGTAGCTAGCGCTAGCTAACCGTTAGCATTAGCCTGATGCAAACATGAAGCATCAAGTTAGAATTCTCCGTTTTGTATATATTTATGGGCTGTTGAACCACTTTGCTCCTCTCCATGTCTTTGTATCTTTCCAGATAGATACAGACAGCATCTCTGGAACCCCCATATATGGTCATGTTTAAAAACAGTTAAGGGGGAAAACAATATGGAGAAAAATCTAAACTTTTTCTAATTATTCAAAAACTACTTTAACAAATGCTGAAATATGAATATAGTTTTTCTACTAAATAAAGATACAAAGACATGGAGAGAATAAAAAGGGGTTCAACAGCCCATAAATACATAAATAACGGAGAATGCTAACAGGAAGCTTCATGTTATTATCGTGCTAATGCTAATGTCTAGCTAGCCGTAGCTACAACTGACGTTTTTTCACTTCTACTGAAAAATCTGCTGTGAGAAAATAACCATATGGCCCCGATTTAGACATGACTTTATTTTTATTTGATAAATAAGTTTAGATTTGGACAGAAAATGGCTAAAAAGAGTGAAAAATTGTGTGTCTCAAAAGATTCTGTTTTCCCCCTCGGCGAGGCCACGCCCCCTTCTATGATGAGATGCCGTCTGCATCTATATGTCACCTGTATATATGGCAACGGTATATTTTGTCGACATCGCTTCACCCAAAGTAAGCCGTTTTTTTTTTTTTTTGCGATTAGCTAATTGCGACCATTACAATGACGAACTGCGGTTGATCTTGTTCGTATCATGGACACGACTAACTGGGGCCCAGGCTTTCGATCAATACCACATGTGAGATCGGGATCATTTTGCCAGAATATGATGAGTTGCAGCCTCCGGGTTCCTGCTTGGATTCCAGCACTGCAGACTTACTGGAAGGGGGCGCGTTGTTGTAGCAGCGTGCACGTTTTCTCAATCCTCTGGTCAGGAAAAAAGACGCTCGTAAAGGAATCGAGATCACATGCAACACTGGGCGGTTATTTAGCCGCTCGGCTCGGGGAAAAGGAGGAAAAGCAAGGGGAGCGAGGAAGTGGCTTAATTGCAAACACACCGCGCGCCTGCTCCTAATTAGGGGAAATGCGGGAAGCGATGGAGGAGATGGGACGGAGACAGCCGTATGTAAATACTCGCGAAGAGTTGAAAGCCGAAAAGTGAAGAGTTGTTTAGAAGTGTTTGGTTTATGAAGGTTTATGGTTGTAACTGGACATTGTGGGTTGCTAATTGTTTGTGGAAGTTGTTTAGAAAAGGTTTGTGGCTGTTTTAAGGCCGTCCAATAATAGGGGGGCCGGCGGACAACGGTGGAAAATGCTGCCTCGGTATTTGCAATTGTGATTTGAATTTGATCCAAACCATTTCAGTGCGATCTTATGACTGTGGTAATGATATGCTATTGCTGAATTATGTTATATCGGCGAAGGGGAATCCATTACGCGTGAGCTAATCTGTGATCCGTCTCTTATTTCCCAGGCCAATCTGCCGCTGCTGCAGAGAGAGCTGCTGCACTGTGCGCGGGCGGCCAAGCAGACCCCGGCGCAGTACCTGTCCCAGCACGAGCACATCCTCCTCAGCACAACCCTGGCCTCCTCCCCCGACTCGTCCGAGCTGCTCATGGAGCCACCGGAGCCAGCCACCAAGAGACACAGCCCCAGTCGGTGAGACCAGTTTGACCAAGTGATGGGTCACAAAAATACTAAGAAAGTTCCATCTCGCCTAGAGGGAGATATACTGTTATTATGGTGATCGACTTTTTAAACAACAGATGAAATTGCAAAGTATTGTTTGCAGCTGATGATGAAGGGATAGTTTGAACTCCTGTGTTACCCATGTCCAATCATTTCCCTTATATTCCAACCCAAAAGACTCTCTTAAAGGTGCACTATGCAACTTTTTATATAAAATAAAATTGATATGGGTTTGCATTTGACCTTTCAGTGACCTAGTGGCTTTATGGGTGGCTAGCTTAGCACCTTTACTGACCATCCATAATCAGTTGTTTCAAGGATTTAGTTGTTTAGGATGTATTTTTTCACTGTTGATTGAACCGTCACCGTGGTTACACATACATTTCATTACGAAAACAATTTAATTCCACGTTTTTCAGGATTTCTAGTAGGTTTTCGTAATGAAATGTATGTGTAACCACGGAGACGGTTCAATCAGCAGTGAAAACCTGCTAGAAATTCTGGAAATCGTGAAAGTAAATTGATCCTGAAGCATCATAGAGGTCACCAGGATGGAAAGTAAAGGCGTTATGCTATGCCACCCAATAGGGATGGGCGGATCGATACCACAGTATCGATATATCGATACCAAACGGCTACTTTTTGAGTATCGATATTGGGCAAAAAGTATTGCTGCTAATTTGCATATGTAAAAAGTAGGCGTGGCAGCAATTTTAAATATAAAAGGACAATTTACATCTTTGTTCTGAGCCAAAACAGTCATTAAAGTATTAGTTTTAAACTTAATATATTAAATTACACATTAACATTGTATAATTAAACCAGTTAAAGTAATATCATTTTAATATACCTATTAATTGTATAAAATAACCAGTTTTAGAAATGTATATTGATTGAAATACATTCACCCATATGTATAAAAATGACCGGTATCGGTATTGGTATCGAGAAAAATGACCCCAAAAGTAGCGGTATCGTATCGATTCCAAAAATGTGGTATCGCCCATCCCTACCACCCATACAGCTACTGGGTCACTGAAAGGTCAAATACACACTAATATCAACTATTATTTTGAATGTAAAAAGTTACACAGTGCAGCTTTAAGCAGTTTAAGCCTCTACCATTACTCACAACATTGCAATTCCTCCTGCAGAGTCAAAGAAAACGGTTTCCACGAGCGGCCGCCCCCGCCGTCCTCCTTGGAGCCGGCGGCCAAGCGCATCTGCACCATCAGCCCGGCTCCCCGGCACAGCCCTGCCCACCCGCTGCCCCTGAGCACCCAGCTCCACCCGACCCCTCCGCCCCTGCAGCACTACGCCCTGGACGACATCACGGCGCCCCACCTCCTCCACCGCGAGCACAGCCAACGCATACTGGAGCTCCGCGATCTCAAAGACCGGCCCAGACTGCCTGGTATGTGGCACGCGGCCAAACCGAAAATGAATGAAGTGGCACAAACACACTGGGTTCTTATTTTGAGCGATTCGCCGAGGTCTGGGAAAGTTTGTGGACTGGAGATTAGGCCGGAGCGTTTTCGGAAAGAAAAATATCTAATTGCGATTTTCTGGTGATTGTGATTAGATTTTAAGAGTCGATTGTCGTCATGAGAGAAGACCGAAATACGAACTGCTAAATGAATACCAGAATCACATGCCGTTAAAGAGCATGTTTGTAGAGGTGACAACATCAGGGTCAGCTGGGGGGGTTTTCTTGTTACATTATATTACCTAAATAATTGCAGCTTTTACAATTTGTTGGGACTACTCATGGCTCAGATGGTAGAGCGGGTCGTCTTGTGAGGTTGGCGGTTCGAAACCACTTCCCCCACTTTGTCTATGCCTGAAAGTGGTGTGTGTGTGTGTGTGTGTGACTGAGGGGTTCATGGTTGGATGTCAGTCCTCAGAAGGGCAGGTGTGGCTACAAAG
This sequence comes from Gobius niger, assembly GCF_951799975.1. Classification (NCBI taxonomy): domain Eukaryota; kingdom Metazoa; phylum Chordata; class Actinopteri; order Gobiiformes; family Gobiidae; genus Gobius; species Gobius niger. The sequence continues at coordinate 7,924,178 of NC_136871.1, read as the reverse complement.
CACTACCGAGTGTGGAGTGAATGAATAATGCAATGTAAGGCATCTTTAAAGGGACAAACAGAGCTTAAAAATGTTGAAATTATGTATATTCTACCCCCTACTTGCTCCAGCAATGTCCTGATGTGTAAAATGAGACCATCTGTTCACTACTGCCTCTAAAATCCTGCACTGTCATTCAAAAAATTGTTAATTTGGGACCGTCGTGCACAAGCTTGATATAGAAACTGCAGTTACGCACAAGACCTGAGGTGGCAGTAGCGAGTATAAAAACATCAACTTCCATCTAGTCCCTTTAAAGGTGCATTATGGAACTTTTTATGTGGAAAAAACAGTTGATTTCATGATTTCACGCACATGTGACCTTGTAGTGACCCAGTGGCTGTATGAGTGGTCAACATGGCGCCTTTACTTTCCATCACGGTGGTCTCTACAACGCTCCAGGATCAATTGTTTTGTAGGTGTTCTGAAGAGAGGAGTGAAAACCTTCCAGTTGATCCTGAAGAGACCACTGTGATGGAAAGTCAAGGCGCCATGCTGACCACTCATACAGCCACTGGGTCACTGCAAGGTCAAACGCCACTTTTTTTCGTATAAAAGGTTCCATAATGCACCTTTAAGTGTCTTGAAAAGCGTTCTGTAAAACTGATGCCTTGTTATTATCATTTTGACTCCGCAGTCCTGGCGTAGATATTAGGTCTTAGTTAGCCGCCTTTCTGGACTGTGCTAAAAAGCCGCACTGTCCTGGCTCGGGGCATCGGTCGGTGGTTTGACTCTGGCGCGCCTCATGCCTCCATTTAGGGCCCGTCGGCGCACAGTGGAAACAGCAGCGGCTCTCACATGGCGCTCCACACCTTGATATGCTCATGCTGGAGGGCGCTGTGTTTACGAGGGCTGCAGTCCCTTGTCTGACAGCCTCCCGACTGCCTGCCGCCACTTAACTCACGCTCGCACACACACACACACACACACACGCACATAAACACTTCACTTTGAACTGATCAACACTGATGAGAAACAGAAGTCCGAGGAGTCAGAGGAGAGCCACTTTTGTGTTTAGCGCCGTTATTCTCTTCAGATGGTCGCATGCCTCTTTTTCAGTTTTAAGACTGCGGTTTGGACTTTGCTGCGTGTGCTTTCTCGTTCAAACTCGACGGTTTTAGGTCGACAACAGCGCGAGTTGTCGATGGGGGGAAAAATAAGGATAATAAGGATGCAATTTTTGATGTAATGTCCTCGGAAAACAATAAAATAATCGGTTAGGGATTTATAATGTATAAAACTTGCAAACCTGGTAGCTTTATTGCTTGTATTGTTGTATATCCAAATCATGTCATCTATAGATACAGACGGCATCTCGTCATAGAAGGGGCCGTGGCTTCGCTGAGGGGGAAAATAGAATCTTTTGGGAAACACAATTTTCCCTCTTTTTAGCCATTTTCTGGTGGAATATGAACTTATTTATCACATAAATAAAGTCAGGTGTAAATCGGGTCGATATGGATATTATCTCACAGCAGATTGTTCAGTAGAAGTGAAAAAAACGGCAGTTGTAGCAAGCGCTAGCTAACCGTTAGCATTAGCCCAATGCTAACATGTAGCATCATGTTAGCATTCTCCGTTTGTTTATGTATTTATGGACTGTTGAACCACTTTGCTCCTCTATGACTTTGTATCTTTATTTAGTAGAAAACTATATTCATAATTCAGCATTTGTTAAAGTAGTTTTTCAATAATTAGAGAGAAAAAAAAACGGAGAATGCTAGCATGATGCTACATGTTTGCATCGGGCTAATGCTAACGGTTAGCTACCGCTTGCTACAACTGCCGTTTTCTTCACTTCTACTGAACAATCTGCTGTGAGAAAATATCCACATGGACCCGATTTACACTTGACTTGATTTGTATGTGATAAATAAGTTCATATTCCACCAGAAAATGGCTAAAAAGAGGGAAAATTGTGTTTCCCCCTTGGCGACGCCACGCCCCCTTCTATGACGAGATGCCGTCTGTATCTATAGAGCTGGCGAATCAGCTAATGATCTAAAATGGACCCCCTTTCTCATAAGCATTTGATTGGCTAAAACCTGTGTAATCCCCCTTTTTTTTTAAAAATCTCATCAGCTCCAAATCTTGAACCCAATTGCCCCAGATGATTCCGATTACGACGTGGCGGTAGCTGATTACACATTTCGCCGCGGATGCAGGACAAAATTGCCCAGTCTGCATTTACTGGCTCTTGTTAAACGCGCATGGTAGCGATGGCCGCGAGTGAGTTTTTTTTTGGGAGCGCCTGGTTGTGTTTAGAAGTGGAGCCACACCACTCAGCCTTAGTGTCTCCCAACTGGAATGTTGTGAGCTGCGGGAGGGAGGGAGGAGGCCACGCGGGAGCCGTAGTCCTGTATACTGTGTAGCTCGTGTGTGTGTGTGTGGATGACAGCTGACTTCCAGATGTGCTCCGGCTCTGGCTGCAGGGGGAGTCTGTTTTGCATCAAAGCTCTCTCTCTCTCCCTCTTTTCCTTGTCCCGCTCCCCACCTCTGCTGCTCGCTAACCCCTCGAACCATCCTTTCTGAGGAAGACGCATCACTTGTGCCCCTGAGATGGCTCGCACTTTACGGGGATTATTATTGCTATAAGCGAGGCGGAGGGTGTTTTGATTTTTCATGATCCTTGTCCACGGGAAATTGCTTAACAGGGCAATTTGCACTATTTACAAGTTGAAAAGTAGGAGTTTTGCGTGAGTCAGTGACCGCAATATTGCTACCACTTGATGTAATGGTTGACTACTGTAACAATTTGCCAAGACTTTTAGCTACATGTAAACGTATAATAAAAGACATGTGTTTAGAATATGTTTTTATTTACTTTTAAATCGTTTGTGCCATTATTAGCATTTCCTCCTATTATTACTATCCATGTTTTTTGCAGCTTGTGTGGTACTTAAGCACTTATAGAACAAATGTTTACTGCAGTTTTTCATGCTGTAAAGTATCTTTAGGCATCTTTAAATGCTTAATGGTACTTATCCTTTACCAGGTATCTTCACTGCAAAAAGTAATTTACTAGATTAGCTTAAATGTCTCAATTTGAGCAAAATAATCCAAATTGTAGTTGTTTTGACTAGTTAAGATTTAGTTGGGCATTTGACGTAGATTATTTCACTTGTTCTGAGATGTTTCTGACTCGTTTCAATACATTTCAGCGTTATTTCAAGTAATTTTCTCTGCCAATGGGGTAAGAAAAATGGTCTTGTCCCTTATTTCAAGCGAGATTTACCATAGAGCCAGTCTGAACTGTCATCAAACTAGCAAAATAATCTTGGTCAGATCAGGAAAAAGGTCTAAATGAGTGAAAACCCCTCAAAACAAGATACATTTTCTCAGTTCTAGTCATTTAAGCCAAGCTTAAGCTTGATATTTACTTTTCGTAGTGTTTAGAGTCAATATTATTGTTTATCCTGCCTCAATATAGGGCAATACAGGCTTATAAAACCCCACTTGCAGTTACAAGTCAAGAGGTAAAAGACTTTAATAGTATATATGTCCAAAATGGAGGGGAAAGAAGTACAACGTTACCCCAGCCGCGATATATAGGTTTTATACATGAAAATGACAACAAAGGTCCACACCCCGAAACCTGACAGCAGAGATAAGAGGAGATAACAGGGTAAATCGTCACTTGTGGCCTATCTCCAGCTCCGAGGAATGTTAATGACACTGGTCTGCGCTCTGTCTCTGTGTGTTTTTTAATCAGGCACTAACGGAGCCTACCGCGAGGAGCCAGTGGACCACCGGCTGACAGACCGCGAGTGGGCTGACGAATGGAGGCATCTGGATCACGTAAGTCTGGAGACAAGTGCGAAAAACTAAACACCGGTGTTTGTAATGTGTCGGAGCTGCAGTTCCCCAAACTTTTCACTCCCAAGCACCGCCTCGTGAAATATCCGGCCTCCCGAGTACCCACATGGGTTATCCAGATTTAAACTAAACCGGGTCTTCATTACAAATTCTCCTTTCTCACGTCGTCCTGCCTTGACAAATTGCTGTAACGCTGTTTGTGTTTTGCTTGCGAAGGTGCTGAACTGCATAGTGGACATGGTGGAGAAGACGCGGCGGTCGGTGGCCGTCCTCCGGAGGTGTCAGGAGTCCGACAGAGAGGAGCTGAACTACTGGAGGAGGCGGTCCAGTGAGCAGGAAGACCCCCGGAAAGGAGGCTCCGGAACAGCCCCGTTCTCCAAAGCACACAGCCCCCACACAGACTCCGGTGAGTGGGTTCACATTCAGGGGTGAAGGTGGTTTTCTCTGGCATAAACGTCATGTTGAATGAATTAAATGACATCCTCTATATAGATGCACCTTAGTCAAGAACACACTATGATTTGCGCTACAAAAAGTAAATATCAACATGGGTTTAAATGACTTGTCTTGAGCAGTTTTTGTCAATTTAGACATTTTTTTACCTGCTTGATCCGAGATTACTTTGATTGTTTGATGACATTTCAGACTAAGGTAATCTCGCATGAAGTAAGAAAGTAAGACAATGTGACAAGAGCCATTTTCTTACCCAATTGGCAAACGCAGTGTGAGGTAAAAGTATGTGAACCCTTTGGAATTTCTCCTGTGAACGTCTACATGTTATGGCCAATATAAATATGACAACATGTAACACCAATGTAGGCAAAAAGGGTTCACACACTTTTTCCTCACTGTAAATTAATCTGAAATAAAGAGAAAATGCTTTGAAACGAGTCAGAAACATCTCAAGTGAAATAATCATGGGGAAATGCCAGTCAAAACACAAATTTAAATTATTATGCTCAAATTGAGACACTTAAACTAATCTAGTAATTTATTTTTTGCAGTGAAAGTGATAATGTAAAATAGTCAAAATGTAAATCAGTTATAAAGTAAATATAAAGCAACAATGTCCCAGAATTGGCCTTTTTTGTTCGCCCTCGTGTAGAAGTCAGTGTTGAGTTGTATTATAAATGTATTCCTATTTTAGCCTCAGTTCATACCAGGTTTATAGCCCTGGATTTGATCTTGTGGTACTAACAAAGCCCAACATTTCATAGGTGTTGCTTGGCGTGAAAAGTTTGAGAACCATTGATCTTAACTAAGAAACTTGGAGCCAAATTGTGTAAAATAGATTTGGAAAGAGATGAAAGTGAAGACCAGAGCTCAGGCGCCCCCTCTAGTGGCAAAGCGTGGTAGTGCATAGCCAAGCCAGGCTGAGCAGCGTGTCCCTCGGTCTGTTGTGTACTGGCCGTGTTCTCCAGCCCTGCCGTCCCCCTGCTGGTCCATCCACAGGCAGGTGCCAGCTCTGTCCCGGGCCATATCGGCCACAGAAGGGCCGCGCTGCCGTCCTGCGGGCTCACAGACCCAAAGCTGGCTCGCTCTGCCCGCGCCATCTGGGCTCACAGCCGGGGAGCCTGCCTGCTGCCCGCCTGCTGCCCGCCCGAGCAACACTGCACACACACGCATAGATTTACGGAGATATAGGCGCGCTTGGATCAGAGGAGAGGATGTAAAGTAAGAAAACAAGAGACAGTTGGGCAAAAAAAACAAAACGGTTTGAAATCAAAAGTGCATACGCGAGTGTGACGGCGACAGAGATGAAGACGGTTATTTGAGGAAGAGCACAGACTGTTGACACAGCTTGTTGGTCTGCCGTTTACCGCCCAGCCAAGCGCTTGCCTTTCAAAAGCTGGCGGATCTACACTTTGTCCAAAACTCACTCGACAAACAACAAATACATCTCTTTGTGCGGCCCATTTGTCAAGTTTTTTTCATGCTTATAGTTTGTTTTGAAAGTGAACTCCAGACAAAACGCACTGTATATTCATTTCATCCTTTCCCTGTAGGCAGAAAGCACCTGTTTTCTTGATTGAGCTGTCAGTCACCAAGCATTTTTTCGAAATTTTAATTATCTCAGTGTTGGTATAGATTTGGCAGGTGCTCATCCCTTCTGTTTGTGTCTCCCGCAGATTCGCAGCGTGACTTCGCTCCACGGCAAGGCTCGGCGTACGTCACCGACGAAATTTGGAGAAAAGCTGGTAAGATGCTTGTTAAATAGTGATAGTCTACTCTTTAAAAGTCTTATATTGTACTTTAAATACTTCGAAAACTTCAACAGTGGTATAAAATGAACCTTTGAAAGCTTTTAAACATGTTACAATAATGTATCGTCATCAGAAATAACTGGGGCTGTCTCTCTTCCACTCTTCAACATACACATGCGGAGTTTGAAAGTTCTGATCCTGTCCATAGTCAAACTCTTTCTCCATGTACAGATTAGCATGTTTCCAGGTCTGCAATACTCTCAATTTGAGCTGATTCTCATTTGAGTGCAGCTGCAGGACCGGGATGCTGCCCCCTGCTGGCATTTTGCATTACTACGTTTTAAGTCAGAAGGATATTTTCTAAACATGTAAATTTAGGGCTGGGCGATATGGACAAAAGTCATATCCCGATATATTTAGGTTGAATATCGATATATGAAATACATCCCGATATTTTTTCCGCAAAGTGAGAGCTGTGAAATGAAAGGTTAAGTCAAAGTCAAAGCCAAATACGAGTAGTTTTATTGAAAACTCACTATAAAATGTAAACATAAACACTGTATGACAACGTTAAGGTGTTAAGGCATTTAAATAGATAAAATATCTTGGACAAAAATAACCTATAAAATAAAATAGGTCAGTCTATTTCTGAGGGCAGCATTTATATATACAGTAAAGAGAAAACAACATAAAGTACTCAGTTTAAGATACACTTTTTTTTTAAATCACCTTGAGATGACCTGTTTCTTTATGTTAACTTAATAGCTTATCTGAATTTGAAATATCCCGATATAAGCGATATGGTCTGATTCCATATTTCATTCAAAAATGTATCGATACATCTTAAATATCGATATATCGCCCAGCCCTAACTTCAACTTAAGTTTACGTGCTCCCTTGTTTATTGTTTACTAGCTAAAAAAAAAAAAAAAAAACAGGTTTATGGCCTTTAAGAAATAAAATAATTCTCAAACAACAGTAGTTCTATTTCATATTGCACTTACATATTCATAGAACCGTAGTTACATTAGGTAACTGGGGTTTACGAGGGTTGACTCTTTATTTATCAATGTCCTTCTACTACCGTTGTGTCCCTGGGCGTAACACGTTAATCTCAACTTGTGCCTCCGTCTGCCCTCTGTCTAGTGCTGCTGGCATTTTGTATTACTACGTTTAAAGTCAGAAGGATATTTTCTAAACATGTAGATTGTTTTTTGTTGTGCTACAAAAATATGAAGGCGAAGGTGTTCCAAAGTAGCTTGAACATCCTAAAAACTTAGACCCATCTTCTACTGGGAGAGAACAACAACCAACATTATCGGAGGAGGCAAACATTTGTGGTTTACTGAAATATGCAGGGTTACTCAAAAACAATAAGTATTTTTGTTTCTAGAAGGGAAAAGTGCCATAGTTAGAAGCTTAAGAAATGTGACAGTGAGTTAATGGTGTGACTTTCCTTGCACAGAGGAAGCAGTGAATGAGGTGAAGCGCCAGGCCATGGATGAAGTGCAGAAGGCCGTGGCGGAAGCCGAACAGAAAGCCTTTGAGATGATCGCCACCGAACGGTCAAAGATGGAGAAGACTCTGGCGGACGCGAAGAGGAAAGCACAGGAAGACGCCATTTCGGTCATCAACGAACAGGAGGACTCCAGCGAGGTAGGCGGAACCACTTTTTCTGCACAATTTGAAGATATTGACGGTTAAGTGATAAGTAAGCACCAGGGAAATCTCCAAACTTTAAGACTGACATTTAGATAATTAGCTTTTGGGTCTCCCGGGAATCAGCGGGGAAACTTTTAATTAGCTGCTGCATCGTCTATAGAATTGTTAAAGGACGGTTTTGTTGTGACAGTTTTTGTTTGAAATGTTAAATTAGAGCTTGCAAAGCCAATTAATTCTGGATGCTGATGGATTTCTTCCCACTCACACACTCCTATCACAAAAGGTTTTACACACTGCCCCGATAGGATTAGGATAAACACTCAAAGGAGGAAAATGTCTGCAATGGCAAGGCTTCACACTTGATCTGCCCAGGTCCCTGTGTTCCCATGCATCATGTTATTTTGTCAAAATAGCTGCGAGTATAATTGGCTGCCAGTCAAAGTCCGTCTGTTGCTAGAAATGTATTCAGGGTGTTTTCTCATAATGAGAACATTAAACGCATGATATTTTAGTCTAGTATTGGAATAATGTTTGTTTTAACCTTGCAAAAGCAGACAATAGTGGGGAAAAAAAGACCAGTCTTTCTGCGCTGTGTATCTAATTAAAAAAGTTTATCGATCAAGAACTCCCAGGCTTGTTGTTGTTTTCATTATAGCGACAGTTTTTCTCCCTGAAAGTTAAGGATAAACTCGTCATTGTGACAAACTGGGATTTTAAAAAGGAATTAGGAAAGTTGGACTTCAACTAGGGCTGTGGATTATGGACCAAAAGTCATATCCCGATATATTTAGGTTGAATATTGATATACGATATATATATCCCGATGTTTTTTCCGCAAAGTAGGAGCTGTGAAATGAAAGTCAAATTCAAATACGAGTAGTTTTATTGAAAATTCACTATAAAATGTAAACATAAACACTATATAACAAAGCTCCATACGGTGCACATTTGATTTAAAAAAATATCTTGGATAAAATAGCCTATAAAATAAAATAAAGGTCAATCTTTTTCTGAGGGCAGCATTTATATATAAAGAGAAAACAAAATAAAGTACTCAGTTTAAGATACACTTTTTTAAAAATCACCTTGAGATTACCTGTTTCTTTATGTTAACTTAATAGCTTATCTGAATTTGAAATATCCCGATATACGCGATATGGTCTAATTCCATATCTCATTTAAAAATGTATCGATATATCTTAAATATCGCCCAGGCCTAACTTCAACTTTAGTTTACGTGCTCCCTCGTTTATTGTTTATAAGCTAAAAAAAAAATCAGGTTTATGGCCTTTAAAGGGGCTAGATGCAAGTTAGTCCTTTTATACTCACTACTGCCACCTCAGGTCACACGTGTAACTGCAGCTTCTATATTAAGCTCGTGCATGACGGCACTTCAGACCCGAATTAACACCTTTTTGAGTGACAGTGCAGGATTTTAGAGGCAGTTGTGGTGAACAGGTCTGGGCTCATTCTACACATTAGGACATGGCTGAAACATGTAGGGGAAAGAAAATACATAGTTTTAACATTTTTAAACTCTGTATAGTCCCTTTAAGTAATAAAATAATTAGAAAGAACTATGTATGTGATTTTCTCCTGCGTTTAGCTTTTGCAACAACCTTTTTTTTAGGTGTACAAATGTGAAAAGAATAGACGTATACATTCTCAAACAACAGTAGTTATAGTAGCATATATTCATAGAACCATAGTTACTTTAGGTAACTGTGGTTTACGAGGATTGACTGTTTATTCATCAATGTCCTTCTACTACAGTTGTGTCCCTGGGCATAATAACACATTAATCTAAACTTGTGCCTCCGTCTGCCCTCTGTCTAGTGCTGCTGGAACTGCGGGCGTAAGGCGAGCGAGACGTGCAGCGGCTGCAACTCGGCGCGGTACTGCGGCTCCTTCTGCCAGCACAAGGACTGGGAGCGGCACCACCTCATCTGCAGCCCGGGCCTCCAGGCTCAGCCCAAACCCGTGTCCGCCATCGCCAGCGCCAGGGCGGCGTCCTCGGCCGCCCCCCTCAGCATCTCCGCCGTCAAAAGCCTGGACAGCATCCCCGCGGTGTCCAGCCCGGGCGCGGAGAAGGCGTCCGTGGCTTCGAGATCCTCCACTCCGTCGACTCCAGCATCCAACACCGAAACGAACGGACACTAGAAAAGCCGCCTCGTAAAAAAACCCTCCCCCCCCCCCCGACGTCTCCGAACGAGGAAGTATTGAATCAGCACATGGAATCATTTGTGGGCGAAGTTGGGATAACAGATTTCTTTCCGCACACTCCTTGGCAGATATAAAAAGACAGACTATAGATGACTGTTTGAGTGATATGTCAACTGGGATTTCAAGCTTTTGGCACGAGCATCCATCACATCTATTGGACGAACAGATCGCCGTAACAGATGGAAACGCGCATGATACCGTCCAACAAAAAAAAACAAAAAAGAGAGAGAAAAAAAAGCCCCCCAAACTTTGAAAAAATACGGAGCAGAAGCGAAAATCTCATCTATCTTTTTTGACTGTGAAAGGATGGCATTGTAGGATAATACGAAACACACAGCGACCAATGTTCTTTTCCTGTGCATAATTTTAAGCTAAAGACTCGACGACGGTTCTTGTAACGCAGTGAAATGTTACCAGACATAAGCATCTGTCCTTGTATGTACTATTTGCTTGCCAACTTCTTCTCCGTTATTGTGCGTCCGCCGATATTGTCAAGTAAACGATCACTTTCGTCAAAGCAATATTAGAACGATTTCAGGTTTGTGGCGTTATCTTTTTTTTGTTTTTTTTCCTTTTCCTCCCCTCCGCGTCACCAAAGTTTGAATCTTCATTTCCAAATTGTATTGATCACCAAAAACAAAGAAAAAGAAGAATGGACACAGTCGATGCAGTTTTGCTATAGGGTTAACAACAGGGTCACGTTTGCCCCACACAAAAATCTCAGGAGTGAAATATTGTATTTGTACAGCTCATTTTTCCTTGTCAAATATATGGTTAAATGTTTAGTGATACTGTTCCGCCTGTTTTTTTTGCATTTGTCGTATTGTATATTGACTTTGTATAAATTTTATGAGAGAATGCCTTTATTTTGTGAGCCACAGTTTCCCCCCTCTTTGTTCTTTCAACACGATCTTTTGTTATGAGGCCGTAACTTCATATTAAAAGATGTCTTGATAATAAATATGTATAAAAAAAAAGGAGGATTCTATGCTTGCTTGTCTCACTGCGGAGAAAACACATAATGAGTTTGTTTGGAGCGGAGTCAAAAACAGACACGCGGGAAATCACACGGTTTTCTGTCGGACATTCAAGTCATTAACGTGGGTCTCTTGGGAAGGGGCCAAAGAAACGACTGAATGTTAGAGATAAACCAAGGAAAGGCTTGTCTTAAAAGGTAGTCATGAGTCGGCTATGCTCACGCTGAAATTAGGAAATTGTAGAAATATAAAAAAAAAAAAGAGGAATAAAAGCCCAACTTATGTAGGGGAGAAAATTCAAGCTTTTTTGGTTTAGAGTCTTTAATGTAATATATTTTTGAAGAGCTTTAGATCATGTCTATTTTACATCAGCGGAGAATAAGAAGTCAAATATTTAACACAAAAGTTATAACTATATATGTAGTTAAATTGATCTAAATTGAAGATATTTAAATAAAAAAAAACACCCATGATTTTCCACAAAAATACATCGTCCCACTTTGCCGATATGAAGCTGTCCCACTTTACCAACAGCACATTGATAAAGTGGGACAGTGATAAAATCTCTTGAAAAAATAAAGGTATAAAGAATAAAAATGTGACTTTTGTTTGCAGATGCATTCCCTTATATAATCTATTAACAAAAATCTGCATGTCAGTTTTTAGAAGTTATAACCTTAAGATCATGAATCCCCAAATGCTCTGTCATTGGACATACCTCCACGTTTTTACCAAGTGGCAGTATTATGGTTTGCAACGCCATATTAAGTGAAGGAATATGCACAGAACCATTATTTTCTTATCCTGCATATTCTTATGATCGAGTGTGTTTGTATTTTAAGTAAATAAATTTAAAAAAAAGACACATTAGCAATAGTAATTGGAGTTAGTGTCCCACTTTACCCATTGTCCCACTTTACCCATATTCACAAGGGTGCTTCTAAAAAAATGAAAGTTTCAGGGCAGTGTTCTCCAACCCTCCATTACATGATGCTTGTTATAGAGAAGTTTTAGCTGAAAATATTGATATTTAGGACTTGCTCAACTCAAGTGAAGTTTTTACCTCTCAAAAGTCACATGGCGCCAATCCAAGATTCAGACATTTTTATTACTTTCAATTAAATCAAAACAAGCTCAACTATATATGGTCTAAAAAGACTACAGTTTTGGTGTCAGGTGGTAAAACCGATGTAAATATTGGAAAATATTATTTCAGTGTAAAAGTCTTAATTTGTTTTAAAAGAAAATGTTTACCCATGCTAACAAATGCTAACGCTAATGCAAGAGTCCACATAAAAGCCAATTTAATTTGAAATTAGTTGCCAATGTCAGGTGCAAAAAATACCAAATAACCATCTAAAAAATATAGGGATGCACCGATCCAACACAGAAATCAGAGTCAAAACTAGAAAAAAAAAAGGGATAATTTGATTATTTATATTTTAGAACAATAAATCGCATTGAGCAAGTTCTAAATATTCTTTAAATTAGCTAATATTTTGGCTATTGAATCTTTTTATGACCCATCATCAAATGCAGATGAGGAAAGCAGATTTATAAATATATTTTTTTACATAGTACGAGGAAGCACCCTAATATTCACCCTATATATGCCTGTTGAAATTCTTCTTTTCCAATAATAATTTTCTCATTTGGACTGGAGACATGAGGAGAGAACACATTTTAATTGTTTTCATGCCTTTTCCCAAACTTTAATGTCTGGGTTATTTTTGTAATGAGCTTTCCTTTTGTTAGTGCCTTAAACAAAAGACATTGATCTTAAAGACACAGATGTTAGATTTGAGCCGCTACAGTTTACAGTGATCGTAAATGGACACTTGTCACATGGGGTATTAATGGTGGTATTTTTTTATCCAATGTTTTTTTTTTTCTGATCACTTTATTTTAACAAAGTCACAAAGGTTAATCAAAAACTTAACATCAAAAACCCCATTTAAAACAACAGTGACAATCAACCCATATGGTCACAGTCGATTTTGACGGTTAATGACGTTTTATATCAATATGGTAGAAAAAAAGGAAGCGACGTCTACTTCAAGTCAAGGGTTCGAGCTTTCATTTAATGCAGGTCTGACACTGACTGTGGGATTTCCTGATGATGAGCAGTGAATTCTAGAAAGAAGAAAAAAAAGTGTGACAATATAGCCCTGGAACAAGAAAAACATTCCACGATTTTTCTTTGTTATCAATTTCATCATGACTTGCGCACTTATCTTTTTTTTGCTTCCAAGAGGTAATTTAAACTGGGATTGGTAGAAACTGTCATTGATTCTGAGCATGACGGAGATCAATAACAGAAGTGAGGAAAAGAGTGTGATTGTGCATTGAGCTGCGTCAAACAGAGAAGCACTGAATCACATTATGACCAGGGCTGGGTACGTTAAAGTTTTTTTTCCATACCAGTACTTTGACAATACTTGATTTTTGATACCGATACTGAAATATTTGTCATCTAGAACCAGAGAACGGAACAATAACGTGTGGAAGTAGGGCTGTGCAATTAATCGAAATTCGATTACGATTTCGATTACAACAGTAAACGATTACAAAATTAGCATAATCGCAAAAAATCTATTATAATTTTTTTTGTTTACATTTTTTTTTTTTTTAAAGAAAATTTTTTCACATTTTTTTTTCTAATTTTTGGATTTTTGTCACTTTTTTGCTGGATTTTTGTCTTTTTTTTGATGGATTTTTGTCCTTTTTTTGATGGATTTTTGTCACTTTTTTGATGGATTTTGTCTTTTTTTTATGGATTTTTGTCACTTTTTTGCTGGATTTTTGTCTTTGTTCTGCTGGATTTTTGTCTTTTTTTGATGGATTTTTGTCACTTTTTTGATGGATTTTTGTAATTTTTTGATGGATTTTTGTCATTTTTTTTGATGGATTTTTGTCATTTTTTTGATGGATTTTTGTCTTTTTTTATGGATTTTTGTCACTTTTTTGCTGGATTTTTGTCTTTGTTCTGCTGGATTTTTGTCTTTTTTTGATGGATTTTTGTCACTTTTTTGATGGATTTTTGTAATTTTTTGATGGATTTTTGTAATTTTTTTGATGGATTTTTGTCACTTTTTTGATGGATTTTTGTCATTTTTTTGATGGATTTTTGTCACTTTTTTGATGGATTTTTGTCATTTTTTTGATGGATTTTTGTCATTTTTTTGATGGATTTTTGTCACTTTTTTGATGGATTTTTTTAAAGGCAAAAAAATAATCGTTTGAATAATCGTGATTATTATTTTTTTCAATAATCAAGCAGCCCTATGTGGAACTTCTGAAAATGTGACAAAAATAAGGAAAATCTTTGTAGACCTAATTAGGGCTGGGTACCGTTAAAAATTTTTTCGATACCGGTGCTTTAACGATACTTAGTTTTCGGTACCGATACCTGAACGATCCTTTTTTCGGTATCGATACTCAATTATTTTTCATTTAGAACCATAAAATAAAAGAATAATGTTAATTTTTTTTTCTCCTTCCATTTCATTTCTTTGTATTAGTTGTTTGAGATGAAACTTCCTTTAACAACAGGCGGAAAAAAACTTTCGACGTTTCTTATTTTTCCCCCCCATTTTTAACAATTTAAAAGAAAAATGTCCCCCCTAAATTTTTCTTCAAATTTTTCCCCAATTTTTCCTTTTTTTCTCTCCCAATTTTCCCCTTTTTTCTAATTTTCCCCAAATTTACCCCCCAATTTTTTTTCTTCCATTTTTTTTCCACGTTATTTCCCTTTCCCTTATGTTTCCCAAATGTAACCCATTATTCCCCACTATTTACATTTTATGTTTTTTATTTACTTGTCTTTCACTTTATTTTCTTTTTAAATTTGTATAACCAACAGCATAAAAACTTGAATTTTATATTTCTTTTCGGTACCTACTTTCGATACTTTTATTTTTCCGACACCGGTAGTACCTAAATCTTCATTTTCGATACCGTACTGGCATCGTTTAACGGTACCCAGCCCTAGACCTAATTATGACAAAGTCTAAACTGGCAGATTGTCCTTGTGATCAGACAACGATTCGCTTCTGTGAATGGAAGCAATGCACTACATTCATCTCCCAGTGATATATTCTTGACAGATTGTGCGAGCGGAAGCCCATGGGCCTCAGGGAGAGCAAATCTGTGTTCTCCCACTGACTGTGTGTATTTTTACTCTTTTGATTTGCACACACCACAGTTGAGGTTTAGGATTAGGGAGCACTCTTAAAGTGACATGCAACCACAAGGCACTACTCAAAATTCCTTAAGCATTACATAGCATGTGTGTGAAGATCAGAGAATGGGCCAATATAGAAACTTAAGCAACTGCAGCACGGGGAAAACACACACTTACATGGTAAATTGCGTGGGAAACACTATAATGGAGGATATGCACATTTTAAATCTAAATAAAACGGCACCTTCAACAAATTGAGAGAAATGAGTGGCAAATCATTGAATAATATTGCAGACTTGCCTCTCATTTTGCTGCTGTTGCCGTGATCACATGCATGACCTCTACTCGAGTGTTCAATCACATGCTGCCACTAGATGGAGCCATTCACCAGGGAGATGTTCCAGTGTGTCTGGTCCAAGTGAGATACGAGAGTAGTGAACAACAAAACACAACTTTACACAACTAAACATTAACATAGCATCTACTCATTAAAGTTATTTTTCAACTCTTATTATTATATGAAATAGTTGTACTTAAAAAAAGAAGAAGAAGAAGCTGTTCTTTTACCAATAGGGGCTCAACCCAAGCTATAAACTAAACATTTTCTGTTTACACATGAGAAGAATGAGGCTCCTGTGTTGCACGCTGAACTGCAGCTGTGATGAAATGATTGAAATCCATTCTGACCCTTGGACATTAATCATCTTCCGCGTGGGGCTTCTGTAAACAACATTTTGTTTTCTCTGAGGACTTTCAGGGAAGAATGATCTAAATCTGGCCTAAATTTGAAGCGTGACTCATGTTGTGGGTATTGTTTGACAAAGGAGACTTCATTCCTTTGCTTGATTGATTTGCGGGAAAATTGTTGATTGAAACAATTTCAAAACAATTGTCTTTTTTTCGTTTTTGAATTGTCTTCATTGTTCGAGCGCTTCATTCATCAGGAATATTGTAGATTCCACTGTGGTTGATTGCTATAAACTTGAATACCTGAACTGAACTATGCATCATGATGACTTAAAGAGACTAGATGCAAGTTGGCCGTTTTATGCTCACTACTGCCACCTCAGGTCTTATGCGTAACTGCAGCTTCTATATTAAAGGAATAGGCCACCGTTTTTACATACTGAGATATGTTCTTACCTTAGCTTTGACGAGTTCTTTAGGACCTGTCTGATCTTCCCCCGTGCCTTCAGTCACGTAAACACAGCGCAGACGGCGTTAGCATTTAGCCTCTACCTCTCTCCACTATAGCTCCAAAACAGGTCAAGATAGAAGCTACCAAGCTCTTCCACATTTTCCCTATTTAAATATGGTTACGTGAAGTGTTCCACTACAAAGTATAATTACACAAAATTAAACAATGTGGATTTTCTAAGCGGATAAAAGGGGGAACTATATTGTAAGGCGTAGTAATACCAGGAGTAGTTTGGCATCCGCAGAGTAAAGTGAAGATTACTGCGCAGTAAAGTGAAGATTACTGTGCGGATTTCGAACTACTCCTGGTATTATTACGCCTTACAATATAGTTCCCCCTTTTATCCGCTTAGAAAATCCACATTGTTTAATTTTGTGTAATGAACAGGTCTGGGCTCATTCTACACATTAGGACATGGCTGGAACATGTATAGGGATGAAAATACTTAGTTTTAGAATAGAATAGAATAGAAAAACTTTATTGTCTACCATGCACAATGATGGCAGAAATGTGCCTTTGGCTTGCTCATACATTCTAAATCATCTGCCCAGCAATGTACATAATAAAATCAGTCAATTATAAAATCAGTTCACTGCAGACACAGTAGCAGCAGGTTCACTTCATTAAAGGAAAGGAATAAAGAAACAGACTGACTGAACGACATTAATACTTACAACTTGTTCAGCTCCTTGATGGCAAAGGGAACAAAAGAATTCCTGTACACATTTTTCTTGGCACAAGGAAGTCTGTATCTCTGCCCTGATGGAAGGAGCTCAAAGTGATGGGACAATGGGTGGCTATCGTCATCTGTGATCTTAATACAGACACGACGCCCAGCTTTACTGTAATGCTGAGATAAACTGGTTTGTTCTTGGCCTGTTATTTTACTGCCCTGTTTAACAACTCTGCCAAGTTTAGCTTTGTTTTTGACAGTTAAATGACCAAACCAAGAGACTATGTTAAATATCAGTACGCTCTCAATTAAACACTGATAAACCCTTGATAAAATGTGGTCACTAACTTCAAAACCTCTCAGCTGACGCAGCAGGAAAAGCCTTTGCTGAGCTTTCTTGTAAACACAGTCAACATGTTCGTTTATCATTTTTAAACTCCATATAGTCCCTTTAATGGAACAGGCCACCATGTTTACATACTGAGACATGTTGTTACCTGAACTTAGACGAGTTGATACGTACCTGTCTGGTCTTGTATGTATTCCTACAGCTCCAAAAGGGGGTGAAGTTAGAAGCGACCAAGCTCTTCCACGGGCACAAAGACCAGACAGGTACGTATCATCAAGCTCAGGTAAGAGCATATCTCAGTTTGCAAAAACGGTGGCCTGTTCCGTTAAAAGGCTGATTCTTATGATCAAAACAGGTAAATAGGAAAAATAAAATACACCATGAAATATAAATTTGAGATTCTAGTGGAGATTCCCGACAAAAGTGTGGATAGAATCAAGTTTACATTGACATAAACGATTTTTCAAAGGGGATTTTTGTATATCTCATTTTGTCATTTAATAAACTAGGTAATAGAACTTAAAAAATAATAATAAAAATAATAATCTGTAATTTTGCCTTGTTATGGAGGATTGAAATCTCAATAAATCAGGCTAGACTAGACAGACAAATCCCTCTGAAGAAGCCTTCTAAATATTGGTCAAGAAGAATGAAAACCTATCACTGAAATGGTTTAATGATTAAAGTTGAGATGTTGCGCAGGGGCCTTTGGAGTTTATTATGGGTGTTTTTTTTTTTGCCTGCATGGTCTCTCCTCAAACGGGGCTTAATCATTTTTTCCCCCTCAAGACCTGATTAATTGCATGCTAATTCTCAAACTCCCACTTTTCCATTTTTGGGTCTAATCTATGCAGACCAAACTGTGTGACTCATTGGTGTTTTCCTAAAATAACACACAATTTTAAGACTGATTTTCTCTGCTGAGAGCCAGCATTTAATTGCCGGGATTTTGTTTCATGATTCATCTGTGTTTCTGTCTCCCACACTTAAGTGATTTCTCCGGCAACCTTTAAGACAAAATGCTAATTGTAAGTCGCCGTGACCCACTGACGAGATAATTAGACGCGTTTTTCTAGAAGCTTGTGGAAGTACGCACAATTCAACGTCACATGATTATGAATTGTGCATTAATAGGGATTGTGTTGTCATAACAGCGACAGATTCTCAGTAAGTGTAATGTTGAAGACATTGCAGGGTTAAAAACAGTAGATACTTCTTTCATTTCCGCTGTGAAAAGTCCTCAAAATGGCTTCGATCAAAGGAAAAAGTCACGTGACTGATACCACCAACAATGTGGAACCAGCTACATATGAACATTTAAATGAGAAAACGTCATTGTACTATTGCAGCCTTTGTTGTCTTGGATACATGCTTTATTATGAGGCAAAGAAATGCAATAAACTGGGGAGATATTGCGCTGCGACAATACAGAAGATATCTCGGAATACATTAGAAGGAACGGATTCAGGGGCAGTAATATCAAAGCGGAACCACGGCAAGCCTGCGTCACGGACTGGGAACTTTTATTTTTCTTTGGGAAAGGCTCAGTATTAGCTCTGTGTTCTCCATGACTCGCATAATATACAAGTTATTAAATATTTTTCCTTCTTTGTTTCTCATTTCAGCGCTTGTTCAAATGTGCTTTATCATGTTTTTAACATAGACAGGGGCTGGTAGCGCTCAGTTACATTTACTCAAGGACATTTACTTGAAAAACCTTTTGACGAAATTAAGTTTAAAGGGGCTAGATGAAAGTGAGCCATTTTATACTCACTACTGCCATCTCAGGTCACACGTGTAACTGCACCATCTATATTAAAGGGATATTCAGGATTTTTGACATAGGGCCTCATCTCCTAGTTATCCAGAGTGTTGCTGATTTCTGGAGATATTTTTTTTTTGTAATTCATGCAGTTCTTATATTTGAAGAGTTTCGTGGCGCTAGGCTAATGCAAGGCTAGCACATTTCTATGGTATCAGCTAGCCTGCATTAAAAACAGTCTGACCCGCTCCACAGTGCACCTGAGGCAAATCACTTATAACGCCAGACTAACCATATAAATGTCTGTGTCGATAGAGTCATTTTAACCATTTTGCATTTAAAATAACTTATATTTGAGCAGCATCAGCTTCATGGTTGTATAAGCTACGCAGCGGCGGAGTGATCTGCTAGAAAATAGTCCCTCAAAATGCGATCATTCATGTGATGCAAGGTCAGTTATATTCCAAAAATGATTCTTTCTGGCGTTATAAGTGATTTGCCTCAGGTGCACTATGGAGCGGGTCAGACTGTTTTTAATGCAGGCTAGCTGATACCACAGAAATCAGCAACACTGGATAACTAGGAAATGAGGCCCTATGTCAAAAATCCTGAAATATCCCTTCAATATAGCCGGTTAAATCCTGGCGAATTGGATGGTAGCGCCCTCATCTGGTGCTGTGTGGTACGGCACATTAAATGCCCTTCTGTTTGAAGTTTATTTTTGTACATATTATTGGTTGTCCTTATGTTCATTGTTACCTGGCATTGTTTGGAGTTATTTTAGTCCCGTTTTAGTAGTATTTAGTCGTCTGCTCACTTGTCATGTCATATCCTGTTTAGGTTCACCCAGCTTCCCTTTCTAATTCTAATTCTAAGTACTTTCCTCCCCCTAAATGTTCCAACAATGTCCTAAGGTGTAGAATGAGCCCAGACCTGTTCACCACAACTGCCTCTAAAATCCCGCACTGTCACTCAGAAAGGTGTTAATTCGGGTCCGAACTGCTGTCATGCACGAGCTTAATATAGAAGCTGCAGTTACGCGTATGACCTGAGGTGGCAGTAGTAAGTATAACATGGCCAACTTGCATCTAGCCCCTTTAAAGCGTCAAAAACTTTTTTTTTAAATGTTGGTAAAGCATGCCGTCTCGTGATCGAAAGGTCGGGGTTCGAATCCCAGCTCCCACAAATGCTCACTGCCGTTGTGTCCTTGGGCAAGACACTTCGCCCCACTTGCCTCCAGTGTCTGTGTGCACATTTATGTATGAATGAGAGTGTGAATGGGTGACTGGTTCCTTACTGTAAAGCGCTTTAGGCCTGATAAAAGGTAGAAAAACGCTATATAAGTTGAGTCCATTTACCATTTAATTTATGTCACAACTGAATCATAAACCAGACTTTTACGCTCAAAAGGTTACTCAGTACTCACAGTTCTGAGATACCATTTTCCCCAAATACTCTTTGTACTTTTAAATCATTATTGAGTCACGACAAATAAAGTTACTCTTACTTAATATTGCAGCTACTCTACCCACCTCAGCATTTAGACTATGCCCAGTTAAAGCATCACCATTTTTGGACCACTTTTGTCAGACACTGAGCGGAAACATCCCTCAAAAGCTGAAATGTTGGAGAGGCACTGTGACCCCACGACCTATTTGTCAATCCAACACATTTCTTGCTGTATTCACCTTGCCGGCCTTGGATCCAGTTTTATTGACTGACCACTATCAAAGGTTTTTAGAGCTTGCCTATTTTTGTCTTCTTGTCAAGCCAAATCTGGGGTGTAAATCATTCAAAGAAATAGATGTTGATGCTCATGTGGATCAGACTGCATGCTTTCTGCTCGGAAATGGTTTATGCTTGACTGGACCTGCTGCTTAGAATACCAAGTCTCACCATAGGCTCACACCATGTGACGCTCAAACCCAGTTAACGCTGCCGACCTCCGCCAGGGCAACCCATCTTCTCCGTGACAGACACGCTCAATTACCCCAACATGGGGCTACATTTTATATGCAACACTCTCTGACGAAATGCATCGAGGGTTCAGTGTATTTATTTGTCATTTCTTGACAAATGGATGTCAGCAGCAGGCATCGTCAGTGAAGATGTTTTCGATTTCGATTGCGGGGAGTGAGTCAGTCCCTGTGTGCTACTTGCCCAGCGTGCGTGTTCACTCCCACTCACAGTTCAACGCGGTGGAGAGACAACAGCCGCCGCTCTGTCACCGCTCCAATCAGCAGATCATCAGAGTCGTGTTGCATTTCGATGTATGTCAAGAGAATAAAAGATTGTCTTTTTTTTGTGAGGGTTTTTGCCCTGTAGGCTTTGTTGGACAGCTCCATGTGAAAGGAGGTGAAGAATGGGGAGAGACATTCAGCAAATTGAAGACAATATGTGCAGCCTTAACTACTAGACCATCTGTTGCACAGGATAAACTCTGAAGCCAACAATATGTATAGCTCTAGAAGTTATTTTTAATCTTATCCTATTATCATATAAGGGCAAAGTGATTAATATAACTTTAACCATAACACTATAATATTGATTTATTCACAATTACAATAACATTTCACACAATTTGACAGTTGTTGCTTGTTATGCATTTTCAGAAAGTAGAATTAGCCCCTCACAGATTGATCCCGTGGCTTTATTTGACCTTTATTCAAGCAGGAAAGTCCCACTGAGATTAGGAATCTCATTTCCACAGGAGTCCGGGGCCACCGAGGGCAGCCTATTGTGCATACTTTTATTCAAATTCACTTTATTTATCCGTTAGGAAGTGCCAGTACGGGCCCGATAAAAACAATACATCCACAGACATTCAACAACATACGGCAATAATAAATACATAAAAAAAAAAACAATATAGTGGGCCTTTGATAGACCAAGGTCCACACAGTCATTTAGCAGGCGGATGGAGGTCGGGAGGAAAGTGGAGGTCGCCCTCTTTGTCCGCAGAGGGAGGGACCTGAACCTGCGCCCTGACGGCAACAGGGCGTAGTGAGAGTATAGAGTATGTGAGGAGTCTGTGGAGATCTGGGTTCCTTTCCTCAGAACTCTGGAGTCATAGATGCTGCATACTTTTAGTAACTTGTTATTTCCAGTACCCCCTGTCGTGTTTCACTCACACAGATCTTACACGTAGTTTTAGAAACTAGAAGGTCTTGGCTTTCAAATGAGGTACCACGCTGGCATAGGCTGGAAGCTCTAGTCCAGAGGTAGACACGTTTGCTTGGTGGAGGGCCGATTTTCTTCTTCGTCAAAAGACCAAGGGCCGGACCCTCCAATTGTAGGCCGAAGCAAAGCATATCTTTCTACAAATGCCAACGTTGTACATATGAAATTTGAAAGAAATTGACCACATTTTTCACATTTCAAGAGTACTTTGACAGACAATTGATCTTTGATTTGTTAATCCTCAAAATCCTCTTGAGGGCCAGAGGTTCAATGCTGGAGGGCCGGTTTTGGCCCCCGGGCATGACGTTGCCTACTCCTATTCTACTCAATACGCTTTGAGATTTGGATAAGCATAAATACTAAATGTCAATGTCAACTTTTTTAACCCAAAGGTGGCAGATAACAGGTAGGTTAAAGTGCATATGACACATTAGACAACATTTTCACAGATACAACTACATGAAAAGTTACACGATCCAAGTCTAGTTACACAAAATCAAACATGTCGATTTTCTAACTTCGACGTCCAGAAAAGTTGAAGTGCTCCTAAGGTGTTATACAAAATAATAGCTTCTAACTTCACCCCAGATTGGAGCTATAGGAATATGCTGGGAGAGGCTAAATGCGAACAACATCTTTGGTCTATTTCCCTGACTGAGAACACGCACAAAGACACATCAACTCGTCTAAGCTCAGGTAAGAACATTTCTCAGTATGTAAAAAACGTGGCCTATTCCTTCAAAGCCCACAAACAAATCTGGAGGTTCTAAGCTTTCAAATGAGCCACAACCTTGTGTGTGCTAATATTATTCTTAATGGGTCTTGTGATTGTTCGCTTTTTCAAGCCAGTGGAGCACATAAGGTACATCCCTGCCTCTACACTATTGTTATCACTCAGACTTGGAACTGGATACAAGTAATAAAAGGTCAAAATAATAGTAATAAAAAGCCTGTTCATCTGCTTCACTTTATTACTTTCAATGTTATTAGACACTTATGTCTTCTGGTTAAAAGAATTTCACCAATTCATTTTGATTTATAAACTAACCACATTCAACATACTGTTTCCTTCTCAATCATGTTTTTTTTATGTTTATTATTGAGATTAACATCAACTTATGCAAAGCACTTAGTTGTTGCTGTATGTTAAGTGAACAGCATTATCCAAGCTCAAGTACCAAGCCTTTATAATTCAATAGTGTGCACTTCTCCCTCTGAGCACGGAAACCGGTCAATCCTTGAGCTGATAATATAAAGTCAAATGGCATATGCAGTACGGTTAAGGAAGAATATTTATTTTCTGAACATCTGATACTGAGAATCTTATTACTTTTATTTCATTTCTAAAACAGTTTTGTGCATCTTTTGTCTGTCCAGTCCCTGATTGTGCATTCACCTGTTCACCATTTTGGTTTAACATTCAGGCCCAGGCTCACACAGAGGTGACAGGAGTTCCACTTTGGGCGTCCTCTGCTTGTTGCCTTCTGTGCAAAGCGAAAAGAAGAGAATGAGGTGTTTACTTTGACGAGCTATAATTGTACGCGATGGGCAGCCAGTGTTAACGGTTTTAGACGTGTCTATAGCTGGATTACACAGATGTCATATGAAATTCAGTTTGTTTTTTAGACGTGTTAGAAGTCATCAAAACTGCAAAATTAGCCTGTTCGACCACACACTTTTCTAATTCTTTACGAACAGACAGCAGCAGCATATGGCTGGACATGCTAAGGAAAAATTGTATTAAATAAATGCATAGACAGAGTTAAAGGGATATTTCAGGATTTTTGACATAGGGCCTCATTTCCTAGTTATCCAGAGTGTTATTGATTTCTGGAGATTTTTTTATTTTTTTAATTGATGCAGTCCTTATATTTGGAGAGATTAATGGTGCTAGGCTAGTGCATGTCTATGGTAACTAGTAGCCTGCATTAAAAACCTCTTCAAAATCATGGGGTCGTCCTCCAAACGTTGCCATATCTGATTTGTAGAAAGCTCCTTTGTGAATTCCACGTGTAGTAATGCTGGCCGACAAACTACTGTAGATCCGGTAACCTAGCAGATCACTTCCCCGTTGCATAGCTTACAACCATGAAGCTGATGCTGCTCAAATATAAGTTCTTTTAAATACAATATTTCAAAAATTATTCAGTGAACACAGACATTTATATTGGTAGTCTGGTGTTATAAGTGATTTGCCTCAGGTGCACTGTGCTTGAGCCAGACTGTTTTTAATGCAGGCTACTAGATACCATAGACATGCACTAGCGTAGCCTAGCACTAGCCTAGCACCACTAAACTCTTCAAATAAAAGGACTGCATGAACTAAAAAAAAAAATCTCCAGCAATCATCAACACTCTGGATAACTAGGAAATGATGCCCTATGTCAAAAATCCTGAAATATCCCTTTAATATAGCCGGTTAAATCCTGGCGAATTGGATGGTAGCGCCCTCATCTGGTGCTGTATGGTAGCGCACATTGAGTGTACATCTGTTTGAAGTTTATTTTTGTACATATTACTGGTTGTCCTTATGTTCATTGTTACCTGGCATTGTTTGGAGTTATTTTAGTCCTGTTTTAGTAGTATTCAATTTAGTCGTCTGCTCACTTGTCATGTCATATCCTGTTTAGGTTCAGCCAGCTTCCCTTTCTAATTCTCCTGTGGGAAGAGGTGAGGATCTGGCTCCATCTCTGTTTTTGTTTGACTTTATAACAAATCTGACAAGTATTTTAAGTTATTAGATGGCCGACTGTTTGATCTTAAGGCCGTCATGTAGAAAGAAGGCATTTCCAGCACAAATATACAATTTGCTAAAAGTCTGCATCACTATATTGTTGTTATGATTCTTTAGCTGATATGCCTAAATCTCTTTGCTTCAATTACGTGCAATAAATATTCAAATGCAGACTCAGAACCAGGTGTGCTCATGTACCAAACCTATAATACTGTGAGAAACACTCCAGAGATTCTCTGATTGTGCTTCCTTGCATCAGGCTAGAGCTTCATTGTTTGTGACTCTGCCACAGTCACATTAAGATGTGGGGAATTTCACCAATTATCTTCCTCTGTCTCTGCACGATAAACGCTGCAGAGCGACCAGTGACGGCTCATTCATATTCAGAGGTAGAAGGAATCATAAAGAATGTGGATGGATTTTATAAAATATTGGGACATATTTGTTTGACATTTGGTGAAGTAAATTGGCTAAATAAATGGTGAATCGGCAAAGTAAAGGCAAAAATCACCACCTATTAGGGGACCACCCTTTCCTGCGAGGAGACTTGAATAGATTCGGGCTTCAAAGCAATCTTAATATAAGTCAGCAGCCTCATCTTTGCTTTATAAGGCTGAAATTATCAGTCAGGTTTTCTCGTCTCCTCCAAACATTGCTGCTTGTTAGTGGCAGAAAACTGTGTCTCTCCCACCAGCCATCCCAGCCAGGTCTATATGGGAGTCCTTTTGATGTGGAAAACCTTCTGACAAAGAAAAAAACTGGTTTATGTATCCTTATACGAGGTGGTTTTACTGTCTCTTTACACTGACATGTTGCACAAACAGACACAGACAAAATAAAAATATTACTGATGCTCATCACAAACCACTCTTTGACTGTTTTGCTCTGACAACCAATGGCTGTGCAGCTTTCTAAAAATGTATGCAACACCCAAGCAAATTCCACCCTCATGTAATGTCCTTTTTGTTCACATTTCAAAACATTGTCCTGCATGTGCAAGGGTGTATGGTGAGGTGAATGTTTAAAAATAATAATAATTGTTTCCAAGTATAATTAACAGAGAGAGAGAATTAACAATGGTGTTCGAAAGGATAGATGAAAAATAGGCAGCAGTCTGGATGTCTTATACAGGAGAGGTTTATTTACCTTCGGTGTGGGAACCGGAGACATGAACTCAAGCTCGTCCTACCATTCAGGTCTGTCTATGCTTTCACAGAAAAGGGATAAATCCCCTCTCAGAGCGCCAGACTGATACGCAAGAGTCTGAGCACCACCGTCAAGGCTATGACAGAGATAGCATGACTGTATTTAATGATTTCCTCTAACAATAATAAACCAATAATATAATTACCAGTGTTGGGCAAGTTACTTTAATTTTTTGATATATTCTCTATTAGGAGTTACAGCTTTAAAAATGTAATATGTTTGTATTACATATTACTGTTTCAACAATGTAGCCGAGTTACACTACTTTGAGTTATTTTGAGTTACTTTTGGCAAAATATAAACGGAAAATATTAATAATGTCACTGTGCTAAAGTGGAGTCAAAGATTTCCTTTTCCTTCGCTTTCCCCATTCTCTCATGTTTAGCGTTAGCTGCACACAGCTGCAGATCTTACACACCAGGGTCCAACTTCTTTTGGCCAACACGTTTTATATGAGGGGAGTTTGGCTTTTTATGTGTTCATACATTTGCTCTTCCCCATGCTCTTGCAACTTGAGTTACTTGAATTGTACTGACTAATATATTCCCGTATTTTAATATGTCATATTCCTTAGTTACTGAAAAAAGTAATATCGTTTTGTAAGACGTTACCCCAACACTGAGAATAACAGGCCAATTGCTGGGTTGCAGGTGACATCACATCGTTCTAAAGGCCTATACTATTATATAGAGGGAAAATTATTTTGTTTTTGAGGAAATTTTTGGTCTTGTACAGAGCGATCATGGTTCCAGTGACTGATATTATTGATCATTTTTCTAATTCATACATTTTCTTTTTAGCTTCGTCTTGTGAAAGTGTAATACTGTTAATAGATACAGACGGGGGCGTGGCTTCGCCGAGGGGGAAAATAGAATCTTTAGAGAAACACAATCTTTCACTCTTTTAAGCCATTTTCTGGTGGAATATGAACTAATTTATCACATAAATAAAGTCAGGTGTAAATCGGGCCCATATGGATATTATCTCATAGCACATTGTTCAGTCGAAGTGAAAAAACGGCAGTTGTAGCTTGCGCTAGCTAACCGTTAGCATTAGCCCGATGCTAACATGTAGCATCAAGTTAGCATTCTCCGTTTTTTATGTATTTATGGGCTGTTGAACCACTTTGCTCCTCCCCATGTCGTTGTTTCTTTTTTTAGTAGAAAACTATATTCATAATTCAGCATTTGTTAAAGTAGTTTTCGAATAATTAGAGAAAGTTTAGATTTTTCTCCAAATTGTTTTCCCAAAGGTATAGCGGAGGATGTTCTATTTCCGGGTGGATCATCAAGACGATTGGTCCTCCTAATTGTCAATCATTCTGGTGATATGCCTACGTAAGGCCGTCGTGCCCCTTGTTTCTGCGCATGCATTTCAAGCCTATATGAGTTACGCTGTTAGCCATTCATTGCTGCTCGCAGAACGCACCGAGTCGTTTGAAAATGGCAGAGGGTCGCAAGAGAAAAAGTGTCTTCGAAGTGTATGAGAAGAAGAGAAAGGCTTCAGAAGAGAGAAACAAGACCAGAGTGTTTTTGGGAGATTCTTCCTCCTCGGAGGCATGACCGTTGCGCATGCGCATTTTTTTTATAAAGTGGAGAGGGCGGTTCTTTCCAAAAATTAGGGAAAATCCTCCTGTATACCTTTAATGATCATTTTTCTAATTCATATATTTTCTTTTTAGCTACGTCTTGTGAAGTGTATTGCTGTTAATAGGAAAAACGGGCTCCTGCCCCCGTTGTGTCCAGTGACATCATCACATTCTAGAACCTGCAACTCAGCAGCAGTTGTGCCAATAACGCAATTGGTTTTCTGGCTCATAATGTAAAGGTTGTTACATGATTGGCCTTACAAGATGAAAATCATACACAAATGTAATAAATTCAGCCAATATGAATCTGACTTTATTTTGAAAAACGAACACATTGATGTTGTGTAGTTTTCTCTAAAATGTTAGATGACCAATTATTTGATTAATTTTTCATCTACTTTAGTATTCACTGTTTGCTTTTTGTCTCAAATGTTTAAAAAAATAAAAATAAAGTCACATTATTGGCAGAATTGAAGACATTTGTGAACGATTTTCATCTCATCAGGCCAATAATGTAATAACCAGCCCACAACGAAACAATTAACAGTGCTATGATATTGTCCGTTCTTATGTTATCGGCTCCTAAACTAACGTCCTCTAAAGCAACCGAGATGTGATTTGTATTTTCTCCAGGCCATTAGGCACGAATAGCAGATCACCCTGAACGTCACAATCAATCTACGAATTTGTCTTGAATTGTTTAATTTTCCAAAACGACAGAAAACAGTTTAATTAGATTTTTTCCCACTTCATTCATCAAAACAGTAATAAGCAACTTTATTTCATCATTTTCAATTTGATAACAAGCAGTGATGACGATTACCCAACCGAAGCAGAAAGAACAGCTGATTTGTATTCGGTATGTACATAATATTTGCAAATTTACTCAACACATAATAAGTAATATATACCTTTAATTAAAATCTGACCATTACTTATTCCATTGACAGGCAAATGATTACAGCATTCAGTGCACAGAACAGGGTAGCGACACAGAACAATGCTACAATATCGTACTGTACAGCAAGTAGTAATAGTTGTTTTTAAGATGACGGCTCTTGGATCATCATGCATGTTCATATCAGCTTCCCTTCATCGAAAAACAAGTCCATAAAACCACAACAACACAAATTGTCTGAAATATCTGCTCTATAGAAGCCTATACGGGCATCGTGCTGTGTTTGGTTGTAAATCTGTATTGACATTTTGTACATCAGAAACAATAAATAACTCACTGCCCGGCCAAAAAACAAGACAAAAGGTGGGATAAATACATGTTCAACAAAGTTATGTTCCTAAAATATGAAGAAGGTTGGATATTCTGAGTGACCAGGTTTTTCCATTTGGCAAAGCTGAAGGTGGTCACGCATAAAATGAGAATCTGAGATAGTAGTAGAGTTTAGCTTCACTGCCAAGTGTAAACTGAAGGTGATTCGAGCCTAAGATAGTGTTAGTGCAAGTTTTTATGTCCTGATTTTCTTAGAACTGAAATGTCCATTTTATCCCCATTCATGTATCATACCCTTGATCTTATTATATTGCCATTAAGAGGTGAATAAAGCTGTCATTTGCAGCTGCTGTGATTGGTTGAATCCAATCGGTCACCTGGAGGAGCAGGAGCTGGATAAAGTGTCAGTGTTCGAGCTTAAACTTGAAGCAGTAAATCACAATATGATTATGTCTCCAAAATAGTAGAAGATTTCATGGATTAAATCACAATATTGTTATTGTCATGTCACCAGCCCTCGTAACATGCATGTCAATAATGAACCAAACTTCACGGAGTACGTGTTTCAATAAACACGGAAGCGGGAAAGAAGAGTGTAGGAACCGATAATGTAATAGTTTCAAAATATGGCACGGTGACACAGCGGTTAGTGCTCGTGCTTCACAGCAAAGAGGTCCCGAGTTTGATTCCCACCTGGACAGGCCTTTCTGTGTGGAGTTTGCATGTTCTCCCCGTGTCTGCGTAGGTTTCCTCCGGGTGCTCCGGTTTCCCCTTCCACTAAAAATTACTACTACATTAAACTACAATAAGCCAGAATGAATGAGAGTGTGAGAGTGCACATGGGGGACGACGGATGGAAATGAGTCCAAGGCTACAATCCGGTGTGGCTTGTTCATTAACTTGCACTGTCCCGACCAAATAAACCAATAAATAATACAATATATACATTTATATATATATATATATATATATATATATATATATATATATATATATATACATACTGTATATATACATATATTATGCCAATAATATAATAACAGGCCAATAATGCAATAACGGTTTACAGGCCGATAATGTAATAACACGTTATTGGCTGGTTATTATATTATTGCCCTAACAAGATGAAAATCGCAAATGTTGTAAATTCAGCCAATAATGTAATAATACATCAATCTGACTTATTTCAAAAACTAAAACATTCAGCACTGTTTTTTCTAAAATGTTAGATGACCACTGTTTGATGACAACTTTTCTCAAATGGTATTTTTTTTCACTAGGTCATGCCTGAAAAGTTGCCGGTTATTAAAATGTCCTTTGGCAAGACACTTCACCCACCTCGTCTGTGTATACGGAGCGTGAGTCAGTGGTTGATAGCAGTCGGAGGCAGTTTAACAGCCTTAAACTGGTTAATTGGTTAATGAACACACCACACTGGGTTGTAGCCATGGGTCATATCGCCTTTGCTCTGCCCGATCCCGTCAGATCTGGGAAGCTAAGCAGGAAGGGCCTGGTCTTTACTTGGATGGGAGATTGTTTGGGAACACCAATAATAATACATGTACATGTGTGTGTGTGAGTGGTGGTGGTCGGAGGGGCCAATGGCGCAGAGTCAGACTTGTAGCCTCTCTTCTGTCAGTCTACCCCAGGGCAGCTGAGGCTAAAGTAATAGCTTCCCACCACCAAGTGCGGAGTAAATGAACCAATGCAATATTACTATGGACTTATTTGCATCTGTTGTCCCACACTTCTGGACACTTTGCTTCACATTGCATTGCTCATTCATCCTATAGAGAAACACCGGATCACAGGTAAAACCTTCAGAAATGGTGCAGGCTCAGAACAGATGGAATAACCTGGTCATTCAGTGTAGTCAGCTGATCTACTCTCGACACAGGACTTCACTGAACAGTAACTATTCACAATGATTCTCT
Organism: Gobius niger; assembly: GCF_951799975.1. NCBI lineage: Eukaryota > Metazoa > Chordata > Actinopteri > Gobiiformes > Gobiidae > Gobius > Gobius niger. The sequence goes on along the minus strand of NC_136871.1, from coordinate 7,893,222 downwards.
ATTTGCTCAGTTAGTTTGTGTCAGCGTTGTTGTTGTTTGCTTGGCTGGGCGGTGTAAGTAAGCAAAGTACAATGAGCGGAATGTCGAAGGAAAAGAGTGGTCTTGCATCGCAGAGAGCTAGTCGTTTCAAGTCTATGGACAGGCAGGGCGCACATACGAATCCCCACATTAGCGGTGCGACGAGGAGAGCTTCAGAGAGACGGTGCTCGGGCGTGCTGCAGTCTCCTGGAGCCATCGGGAAAGGCTGGGTGAGATCATCCCGATGGAGAGAGTGTGAGGGTGGATGCGCATGTGTGTCTTTGACTGGGTGACGGTGTAGGCAGAGGAGGGAACATCAGGGACTCAATTGTTGTTGTTAGTCATGATCCACCAGGAAGCTACAGAAGCAAACAGAGAGAGACCGAGAGATTGAGTGAGGTCACGAAAAATAAACGTTATGACACATGGCTTCAAATCAATACCATCTCCGGCTCCGCAGAAAACATTATCAGAGTTATAAACTATCTAAACTGGGCTGCAGTACATCTAAAACCAGAACCAGGAAGTGCGATCCTATTAGTCCAGTGCTCAGGTCTCTGGCCCACCTTCCTGTCTTATCTGAAGTAAGCTACCTGAAGAAACCTGTATGTCAAGGTCAAGGTCAAGTTTACTTCTATAGCACATTTACAACAACCACGGCTGCCCAAAGTGCTTCACGACACAAACAGATGATAAAAACTATGAATACAAATACAACAAGGCGTAATAAACTTTACGTCAAAATCAAATTTAAACAAAAATACAATGGAGAAACAGTGTAACATATTAAAAAGCCTGTGTAAAGAGGTGGGTTTTAAGGGAGGACTTGAAACTGCTTAGGGTCGGGGCCAAACGGATGTTGAGGGGCAGACCGTTCCACAGTCGGGGGGCAGCAGCGGAAAAAGCTCTGTCTCCTCTGGTTTTCATGTGCGTTTTGGGCACATCCAGAAGGAGCAGGTCAGCTGAGCAAAGTGCTCTGGACGGGGCATGGACAGAGAGCAGCTCAGACAGATACAGAGGTGCTAAGCCATTTAAACATTTGAAAACAATTAAAAGAATCTTAAAATTGATTCTGTGACAGACAGGAAGCCAGTGCAGACGGGCAAGCACAGATGTGATGTGCTCACGTCGCCTGGTGCCAGTCAGCAAGCGGGCTGCTACATTTTGGACCATTTGTAGCCTCTTAATGGACGCTTTGTCCAAACCACAGTACAGAGCATTACAGTAGTCTAAACGAGTGGTAATGAGTGCATGTACTGCTTTTTCAAGTTCGTTTGGAGGAATGTAGGATTTTACTTTACTTAAAAGGCGCATCTGGAAAAAGCTAGTTTGGATAAGTGAATTAATTTGCTTGTGTAGTTTAAAAGAGCTGTCCAACATGACGCCAAGATTCCTGTGGTAAGTATATAATGAATATGTTTTGCTTTTAAAACTATCAAGAGTGTTGGAGACAGAGAGTAAAGATGCAAAGAGAGGCCAGACACGTCAAGTCTAACTATGCTTATATAGAAGAGGGTTTCAATAATCCTAGAGGTGGCGTCAGAAGAAAGTCAATGCCAGTAAGGCACATTGATTAGTGCAGCAGAAGGCTTCTGTAAGGGAAACAGACATGTGTTTGTCAGGGGCAAATAGCAGCCTAAGATGACGCCGGGCTTAGATGGAGTTTATTAATAAGGAATGCCAACAATGGGCAGCACGAGAGGTACTTGGTCGGCTGTGCAAGGGCTAGAAAAGTCTCTAGATAAGAGGGATAATACATCCTCGAAAACTGTAAAAAAAAACTTGATTATTTCCATTATTTCTTGCTGTACACTGTAGAACACATAAATATTTTTGGTGTTGTGTTGCAACCAATGGCCGCTCTGCTTTGTGCCGCTAGTCTCCCATTAGAAAGCATTGCACTTTAGACATGTTAAAAAACAACTTTAAAGCCTGAATTCTAATTTTCTAAAACTTTCTACATCTAGATATCTCGTACTAATGAGGGTCAGACTGTTTCATTGGAGCACAACGAACTACAAGTCACGCAAGGGCCAAGTCCACAGTCATCCCGCCTTTATGCCCTTTTTAGGAACATGCTTCGTCAGAGCTGGGGAGGGAGAGTCTGTAAATCCGCCATGATTTCCCCCTCGAGCGTGGTCATTGTGGCAAACGAGGAGGAGTGAGGAGGAGTCGTCTATTATTTTTTACTGTCTATGGTTGCAACGATGTATGGCATACTACATTTACAATTCATCAGAGGACAAAAAAAAAAAACCTTCCTGAGCGTCACTTTCTGAACGATTGCTTTTTTTAAGCATTTAAAATAAGGCTCGTAATCAGGTATATAAAAATCCTTCAGGAAAACCCTTCAAACTATTGTTAAGTGTAAGAATTGAAATATTTGCGCTTGTGTGCAGGGTTTCATGTGTAATGCTTTTTAATACCAATGTATGCCACAAAGACAAAAAAAATCAAAAAAATCTTGTATTTCATTTCATAAGATTTCAGGGGAATGAGGGGAATGTTCACAAATAAATTGGACACAACAGGAACCTTTGAGCAAAAGATCAAGTTTCAGTCAGAGCTGCAGCTGAATTTATTTTAATTCAGCTGCAATAATTATACTTATACTATATTATACTATATTAAAGGCAGTTTGAATGCTTTTGAATGACCTTCATTTGGGCATAATTCATACTGAATTTAAATGCTTTTCAATGCCCCGTGGAATCCCTGGTATCTTAAAAGAGCAAACTGGCTGAAAAACAAAAAATAGGGGGGAAAAAAGAGCGTCTTCCCTTCAGGGTAACACTGTATAATAACTACACCTTATTTAGCCTTAATACATGACTAACTAAGTGTGACTAACACTTAATAATACTTAACTACTAATTCATAATGAATAGTTCTTCACATACTTCACTTATTCATTGTTAAATAGTCACGCTTAAATAATGAATTGCTCATGAGGAATTTAAGGTTAAATAAGGTGTAGCTATTATAAAATGTTACCACTAACAAAATCCCTAAATACTTGGAGATACCAGTCTTCTAAACAATCCTATTTCTTCAGTCTTCGTGGGAGGGCTGTCCTACATTTCATTTATTTCTGTATTATTGATCGAGTAGACCCTGTCCTGCCCTGACACGGCGCACCATCCATCCTCCTCCTCCTCCCAATCAGTATCTGGTGCCTGCATCGAATCCTCTGCAGCCAAACTCACCGCGAGACCAGAGGCCTCCTAATGATGTCTATCCGAGCAAAGACAAATGAACATGCCGATAAAAGTGTCATACACCGGCTGCACAACTAAGATTTGATTCATCTTGAAAAAGATAAGGGACTAAAAGTAAGCACAATATCAATTTAATCAAGATCTATCAATTGTTCTGCGCAAACAAAAGTGCTCTCTCTTGGATGAATTAGTCATAACAGGATAAAAAGCTCATTTAACATATAAGTGTGTGAGTGTGTTTATGGCATGTGTCCTCGTGCAAGACTCTCATAAGGCAATGTAAAGCACTTTATATATCTTTAAATAGACTATATCCGTAAGCCTTATAATTGTCATCTTTTCTCGGAGCACACAGGCAGCAAGAGTTCAGGCCAGGCTTGAACCAACGACCTACTGTTTCAAAGGCCAAGACCATTGCACCGCACTGCCCCCGAGTGTGTGACTCCAGCTTGTTTCCTGTAATTGCCTTCAGGAGCAAAGAAAAGACTGGAAACTCAGTGTACAGGCAACAAAGAGAAACACACCACCTCACCAACTCTATTGTTATCTTCTTTTATTCTGCTATGGCTGCCGAATCTCACACCACAACACGGTTAAAATCCCAAATTCTTCCAGTAATCACCAAACGTAACCCCAAATCGCTTGGCCTTCCAACTAAAATCTCTCAGTAAATGAGCAAACCGAAGCATCACTTAAAAGCCCACGTCAAGCCCCGTCCTCGCAGTAAAGTCAACATTTTTGCATGACTGAGTGCACAAGTAAAGACCAGACAGGTACACATCAACTCATCTAAGTTAATGTAAGAGCATATGTCTTTCTATTTGATGCTCCAGGGGCAGGGGTCCCCAACTGGCGGACCTGGGTCCAGATCTGGACCTCCAAAGGCTTTAGTCAGGACCCCAAAGCCTTTTCATCCTCTCAATATACTAATTGCTAAGGCTGAATTAAAAATTAGCTAGACAATTTGAATAACATTGAAATAAGATGGTAACATTTTTGATGAATTAATCAGTTCTGCTTTGTTTGTTTGTAACTGTGTTCATGTTTTAACATTTTCAAGAGCAATGACTGCATATGTCCGGACCCTGGACAAATGTTGAAAGTTACGAAAGAAAAGTTTGCGCACCTTGAGCTGATTTAGTTGGGGACCCCTGGGCCAGCATTAAAGGAATAGTTCACCAGTTTTCCATAGTGAGATATGTTCTTACCTGAGCTTAGACGAGTTGATGCGTACCTGTCTGGTCTTTGTGCGTGCCCTCAGTCGCGCAAAACGACGCAAGATGTTGCTAGCATTTGTCTCTCCCAATGTATTCATATAGCTCCAAACGGGGTGAAGTTGGAAGCTACCACGCTCTTCCACGGGCACAGACAAAGACCAGACAGGTACGTATCAACTCGTCTCACCTTAGGTAAGAACATATCTTGGTATGGAAGAACTGTGTGCCGTCAGTCATGCAAAAAGACCAAAGATGTTTTTAGCATCGGCCTCTCCCAGTATATTCCTATAGCTCCAAACGGGGTGAAGTTAGAAGCAACCACGCTCTTCCACGGTTATGCACAAAGACCAGACAGGTACGTATCAACTCGTCTAAGCTCAGGTAAGAACATATCTCAGCATGGAAAAACTGTGAACTATTCCTTTAAAGATACTTACTTAGTTGTTTCACCTTAAATAATTGAAACAAATGAAAAAAGTAGGGAAATTTACATTAATGTTCTGTTTTCTGTTCTAGATAACAAATATTATAGTATAGGCATCGTTCAGGTATCAATATCGTAAACCAAGTATCGTTAAAGTACTGGTATTGACTTTTTCTTAATGTGACCCAGCCCTAGTCCAAAAAAAGGCTCATACCCTTAGCTCAAAACACAACAACAAACATATTTTTGATGAGGGAACAACATAGTAATATGTCTATGTAAGCTCTCAGTTGTACAGGAGTTGTCCATCTTCAATGAAGGTATTCGAGTCGTCTTCTGTACTCAGTGGGTACAAAGTGGGTACAAGCGCTGAGTACAGAAGACGACTCGAATACCTTCATTGAACATAGTAATATACAAAAATGCTCTAAAAAGTTTATTTAGCATAGTATCCACATTTTAGGTAACATTTTATGGTTAAAAAATAGAAAAATAGAAACCCTGACTGAATCCACTTTATATAGCAGGTCTATACACGCAAGCTACAGATGTGTAAGCAAACAGGCAAGTATCGTAACCAAGCAACGCTTCATCATCCCACACAGCATAGCATCATCTGCAACAAGACCAACCAATTTAAAGTCCTTGTTAGGCTTGTATCGCTTTGAGGATCGTGGTTAATCACTTAGATGTTGTTGAGAACGTAATAGAAGAGAGTGACTTGGGCGAGAGGGTGACAGCAGTGAATCATACTTCAGAGAGGAGTCAATGACGCGCCGATAAGTGAAATAATGTGCGTCAGAAGAACCACACGCTCCCTCTGTGAAGATCCAACTGGACTTCTCTCACCTCTGTGCCCTGTATCTTATCCATGTTCGTTTACACGTTCACGGCAAACATATGGGGAATAAATCAGTGACAGATACGCTCTATATTAAGATGCTACGTAGGTTTGTGCTTGTCGACAAATGGGATGGACACTGACGACAATTGGTCAGCTGTTCCTTGCTCTTTTTCCGCGGCAGAAGAAAGTCAAATTGAATGCTTTTTTTAATGTCTGAATACGATATTTAAATGCCACAAATGCAGAAAAAATTGTCCATGTTTAATTTCTTGAGTATCATCAGACACAGTAAAGACATTTGTAGAAAACTGGGAACTTTTAAGCAAAAAAATGTGCTCAATTTCAGCCAAAACTGCAACTGATTATGTTTTAGACCACAAGTTTGGTATTTTATTTTTAAGAATAAGTACAGTAATTGTAAAGCAATGTTATAATTTTCCAAGATATGTAGATTTAAAGGGACTAGACAGAGTATGTTGAAATTATGTATTTTCTACCCCGTACTTGCTCCAGCAATGTCAAAATGTGCAAAATGAGCCCAGACCTGTTCACCACAATCCTGCACTGTCACTCAAAAAGTTGTTCCTTCTGGCTGAAGTACCGTCAGGCACGAGCTTAATATAGAAACTGCAGTTACTTGTAAGACCTGAGGTGGCAGTAGCGAGTATGAAAATGACAAACTCCATGATCCCTTTAATGCCAGATTTGACATTTATGGCACAATTAATTTGATAAACTTTTAACGCTTTTTAATGCCCCATGGAAATCCTGTGCAAACTGACTTAACACAGACTTTTCCAGAAAAATTCGTAAGGTCAGCGATTTGGTCCCAGCTCCTTGAGTACTGGCATTGTGCCCTCAAGCAACACACTTCTGCCACCGTACCTTTAAGACCTTTACCTTCAAAATCGAAGTCAGGAGTAGAGAATTAGCACGTGCTGGAGAGTGGGTGCACGAGAATGAACTATTCTCAGAAACTGATAACCCCACACAAGAAAAGAAAAGAACAGAAAGTAAAAGCAGAACCTTTTGAGGTGAGAGAAATATCCATTAGTGACACAATAACAGTGACTTTTCTTTATTGTTTCTCGCGTGACTAGGGCTGGGTAGCGTTACTTTTCCCCTCCGATACCGGTGCTTTAACAATACTTTTTCCGGATACCTACACTAAATAATTTGTAATCTAGAACCAGAAAACAGAACAAAACTGCTAGTTAATTTCATGAAAGGATGTTTCCTTTCATCTTCTGGAACCGCCACCTTAACGTGGTGGAGGGGTTTGAGCACCCGAATGATCCTGGGGGCTATGTTGCCGGGGGCTTTGTGCCCCTGGTAGGGTCTCCCATGGCAAACAGGTCCTAGGTGACGGGTTAGACAAAGAGCGGGTCAGAAGCTCCCTATGAGAGACCAACAGGCCCGGTTCATCGTGAGGCCGTCCTCCCATGGACCCACCACCTGCAGGAGGAGCCATAAGGGGCTGGTGCAATGTGATTTGGGCAACTCCGACAGCTGCCCCCACGACCCGGCAACGGACAAATGGAAGAAGATGGATGGATGGATATTTCCTTTAAAATTGTTTCATTTATCTGTGCTGAAACAACCAAGCCACTTCCTTTAATGCTGTCCTTTAATGCAACAGCATCAAAACTTTATCTCTAAAGATAAAGATTTTTTTTTTCAGTGCCTGCTTTCGATACATTTCTTTTTTTGATACCACACTGATGTCGTTTAACGGAACCCCACCCCCTTATGTGTGATAAATATATGATAAACAATTCAATACTGCTCTGTGCAATGACACATTGTGCTGTCCTATTCACAGAAATAAACAAGTACATGATAATATAACCGTGCCATGTCAGTTCACTCAAATGACACAGCAAGAGCCAATGCTGCTTAAAATAAGATGATTATGTTGAACATTATTATCTTGCCTCGTCTAAGAATGAAGCTCAACAAACCTGGAAGCAACATCGTAGACACGATTTCGGCGTCCTCCAGCATATCAATGACGCAGCGCTGGAAGTCCTTACTGCTGTTGGACTGGAGATAGCTGCAGAGGCAAAAACATGAAGCAGCCAGGCGTGAGTTACTGTGGAATTGTATGCTAATTCCTGGTTATGAAATGTGCTTTTTCCTCGTCAGTGGGGATGTGAGGAAGATACTGTGTGACGTTGGGGTTATATATATATATATATATACACTACAAAAAGTAAATATCAATTATTGGCTTAAATGACTTGAACTGAGGAAATATATCTCGTTTTGAGGGGTTTTCACTCATTTAGACCTTTTTCTTGATCTGACCAAGATTATTTTGCTAGTTTGATGACATTTCAGACTGGTTCTATGGTAAAACTCGCTTGAAATAAGAAAGTAAAACTGCCAATGGGACAAGACCATTTTTCTTGCTCCATTGGCAGAGAAACGTACTTGAAATAACGGTTAAATGTATTGAAACGAGTCCGAAACATCTCAGAACAAGTGAAATAATCTAGGTCAAATGCCCAACTAAATGTTAACTAGTCAAAAGAACTAGAATTTGGATTATTATGCTCAAATTGAGACATCTAAACTAATCTAGTAAATGACTTTTTGCAGTGTATATGCTCACTGTATATGCATAAAGCCCAAAACTGAAACATTTGATGTAGCTTAAATTCAATGTGTTTCATGAAAAGCTCACAAGAGATTTGTGTTTAATTTCAAATGTATTATGACAAATAAAGCACTATACCTCACCTCACCAATTTGCTTAAGAATGCTTGGAGAGGTCGACGGATAAAGGTTTGGTCGATGCCGATATGCGCTGCTGATATTTAAATAAAAAAGTTTTGTCTATAATCCCTTGTATGAACTAAACTGTGAAATCAGTATTGCTAATGACAGCAGGGGGCGCTTTATTAGGGCTGATTAGTTCAGGACTGTCATATTTCGTAGATACTTCAGAGGGAGCTCTGTATCTCTTATGGTTCCAAAATTATAAGCAAAAGTCTGCAACATACAATACATATAATAGGAGAGCAAACTTGTGACCGATTTTCACTGCGATGTTTCTCAGCTCCTCTGAGGCCTGGGAGATATCGGTCTTTTAGCGGCAAAATATCGGCCTGATATGTGGGCCGGCTGATATATAGGTTGACCTCTATATGTAAAAATGAACTGGCAACTAGTGCGAGCCTAACATTAGCGAGCAACCTCATGTACTATTTTATCTTACCTTTCTTTATTAATGTAGACTCACTTCGTAATAAATAACTAACAATATGACATAAGAAACTAATTGCTTTTATAGAGTGAAGCATGTAGTGAAATCGCAGTGAATTATGAACTCTACGAAGATTTTTTTTTTAGTTGGAAGTTCAAACAAAATGTTTAACGTTCAAAAGTAAGAGTTTTCTCTTCTATCTTCACCTGGAAAACAAAGATATTACCTAATCTACACAGTCAGACTAAATTATTACTCTGAATCTATGTGTTTTCATATATTTCCATCAATTATTATTATTTTTTTCATTTTTAAATTTGTTTTGATTTGAAAAGTTTCAAAGTGATAGCGCCAAACTTATTTTCTTCCTTATTCACCTGCAGTGCCACTTAAAGCAGAACCAAGTAACTTTTTTGCCTTAATAAATCCTTTTCGAAGTCCCTCTGGGGCTAATGCAAGTGGAAATGGGATGATTTCAACTCCCCCCGGTGTCTCTCCACACTTGTAACTTTCCCTGTGTCCGACCCGGCAGCCCCCAATACACACTAAAGGAAAACATCTCATTACTGCTCTCCTTCTGGCTCGCATTTCTGAGGTTTATGACATGGTAAAGATAAGTCCTGATTGTATTCAGTCTACAGTTGTCTCTTTATTTGGTTTATCGCAATCAGAAGAAGCTAACAGGCTAACGGGCAAAGCTAACTGTCGGCTAGCGCCACTGTAGCAGTATTTACAGCCAAGTTTGAGCAGCAAAAAAAATATCTCCATCGTGTAATTGGGTTGTGGCACAATGTATAATACCCCTCTCTCCCTTTGTCTTTTCTGTCCGCATAGTATTTCCTCACATGGACAAGTAATGAGCAAAAAAAAAAGACGACAGCTGCAGTGGCGCTTGGAGCAAAAGTTACTTAGTTCTGCTTTAAAGACAAGACAAAGCCATTAAGTGTATATGAATCATGCTGAAAATTAAAATAGTGACCTAGGCTCTAAGAAAACCATGATTCGTGACAAGAATCCCCTGCCATATCGCCTCCCCAGCATCTAAAGATCAGGTGGTGTCAGATATCAGCGGGCGGCTTGGCTCTGTGTACTCTGTGATGGAAACGTTCCTCACCAGTGAAGACGAGCAGATGGCACTTTCACAAACACGCACACACACACACACACACACACACACACACACACACACTGACCTCATCCAGGAGAGACGATCCTGCCAGAACTCATACATTATGTAACATGACTTTCCAGGGAGCTTCTGAACGGACACGCTGAATCGACAGGAGCAAAGCAAATAAAGAAGTTCAATATTAGCAAGGATACAAGTCAAGCCCTATGGTCCAAGTGGGAAACTGTGAACATGACTGTGTTTTAGTCGCAGCGTAGAACAATCCCAGACTTTTCTCCTTTATTATATGAAACAGTGTTCATTTTGACAACATATTTTAATTTAGTTTTAGTCTCAGTCTTTTGATGAAAATATAATTCGATTTTAGTCTAGTTTTAGTCAAAAAAATATCTTCAATTTTAGTGTCGTTTTAGTCGACTAAAATTGCAAGTAAATTTAGTCGACTAAATTTCAGATGAATTTAGTCGACTTTGCATTTATAATATTCATTATAATCATATTTAATCTTGTTCCTCTGCTTCATGGAGCTGCTCCAACATGAACAAAGCTCAGCTGATCCTTTGGCAGTGAATTTACATGATATGAGGCTCTTTCAGACTGTATTAGAAGTTTGGATGATTTTAGTCTCTCCCTTTCATTTTTATTTAGTCTTATTTTAGTTGACTAAAAAATCTGGACATTTTAGTCATAGTTTTAGTATCATGAAAAACTTTTAATTTAGTTTTAGTCCAATTTTAGTCGTTGAAAATATCACTTTGACTAAAATTAAGACTAAATATTTTAGTCGACGAAATTAACACTGATATGAAACTTTACTTTACAGAGTGATGGCCAAAGGGTTCAAACTGCTTCATATAGTGTGTTTTAAAGTTGACCAAAGGTTTCATGTCGTTTTGGTTTAGTTTAGTTTTGTTAGTTTGTTTCAACGGGGACAATGTGCAAAAACATAAATAAAAGATGTTTTGCACCAGATTTAGCTTGAGCTAGTTTCCATCTGCAGTCCCTGAGCAGGTGAGTAATTAAAGATCTATTCGCTGTTTTTGTTTGTAAAATGTGGGAGTAAAAAACCTGCTTTTTGGCATCTACGCTTTGATATTTTACATTTTACGTCTTAAAATCTATATAAAAAAGAACGCTTTATCCCTTCAAATTATACTAAAAATACAAGGCGCATGCAAGCAAATTGACGCTATAGTTTGAGTGCAGGATGGCTCAGAATGGGTTTTGTTGGTGTGGTGGTTTATGGACTTTAAATATGCAGAATATACAGAAAAATCAAAGTTAATGGTCACGCAAAGATATGATCGATTGATACTTCACCACTTTGTTTTTGACGAGGGAACAACATGATAAAATGGCCTAAAGCTAACAAAACATCAATAAGCCGACAAACTTATAGCAGTTTTGAAAGTCTTTCTGAGTCATGCTGACAGTGTGCCCAAGAGGGCGTTTCTTAATCGTCTTCGTTGCCACAGAAACTGTTATTTATGATGCAGCACATAGGGATAATGAGCAGGACACTCACTGCAGGTTGTCGTCGTGGGCCGCGGTGGCGCCGAGGTAACTCTTCACAACCATGTGAAACTTGTCCATATCGCCTTCAATCACTGACATCTGTCTCTGAACCAGCAGGATGTTCTGTGGGCACAAGCAGAACACATTAGCCAAAGTAATAAACATGGCAGCGGTGGGCAGACAAGCCAAAAAGTGTTCTCCTGTCAGAGTATACGTTAAAGCAGTGGGTCGCAAAGATACTACCAACATTTATCTTCTATAAAAGCATAGAAACAGCTTAATCTATATCATTAACAGTTACTGTAGTCATAATTTCAGCTTTATATACGTAATGTTTATTCAACATTAATTTGTTGACAAAATGCAGAATTTCACCTGATATATTATAAATGCAGTTCTTATTTGAGGCCTGCCATAGGATTCTGTTGGTCTGTAAATGCAGTAAATTAGAATAACTGCCTTGTATAAAATTGCTCTCTCAAAATGGCTGTAGTGAATGTCTTGAAATAGGCCTCTGTCTCTTTAAGAACCTCTGAGCCTTTCCGACACGCCCCCTCCACACGCTGTCTGTGGCATCAGTGGGGAGGGGGTTCTGCTGAGGAGCAGTGGTTGGTTACTTGGCTGGTGATGAAAGCTCGGAGGCGTCTCCAGGAGGTGGGGGCGTTCCTAGGAGGACTCAGGCAAACCTATCCCTAAAATGGCCGCCATCAGAGTTTTTACAGATTACTCAAAAATACGTGAATGTGCCAAGGCAACACTTCAGGCATGTTTTTAATGAGGGACTGACATAATAACATCATGTAAAGCTTGAAAAAGTCGATTTTGCATAATACCCCCCTTTTAAAGAAATATAACCCATATATTAGGGCTGCTCGATTATAGAAAAAATAATAATCACAATTCTTTTAGTAATAATTGAAATCATGATTATTCAAACGATTATTTGTCACCTTTAAAGGAGTACTAAGTAACTCATGCCCCTAGAGGCCATAAGCGCCACTGCAGGTGTCGTAACATGTTATGGTTTTTACTCATTAATTGTCCGTGAGAGTAAATACTACGCTGACAGAAAAGACAAAGGGAGAGAGGGATGTTGTCCATCTAATTACACAATGTAAATATTTTTTTTCACTCAAACTTGGCTGTGAATACTGTTTAAGTGGTGCTAGCCCACAGTGTGTTTTACCCATTAGCCTGTTAGCTTCTTCTTTGTGATTCCATTAGTGTGTATTGGTGGCTCCGACCCAGTGGCAGCGAAGTTGCAATTGTGGGTTTCTTGCCAGAGACACCAGGGGGAGATGAAAGACCCTCCAATCATCCCACTAACACATGTATTACCCCCAGAGGGACTACGGAAAGGATTTATTAAAGGGGCTGGAAGCAAGTTCGCCATTTTATACTCACTACAGGCCATATGTGTAACTGCACCTTCTATATTAAGCTCGTGCATGACGGCAATTCGGGCCGAAGTGACACATTTTTGAGTGACCGTACAGGATTTTAGAGGCAGTTGTGGTGAACAGCTGCGCTCATTCTACACATTAGGACATGGCTGGAACATGTAGAGGGAGGAAAATACTTAATTTTAACATTTTTAAACTCCTTATAGTCCCTTTAAGGTAAACAAGTTACTAAGTACCGCTTTAATTTATTTATTAATCTTAATATAAGATTTATATCCATCTTAATACACAAAGTCCAAATGATAAAAATGTGCTCACGTTTCTTAGCTAATCCTCTGAGAGCTCATGTCTCACCTGCCCCCTGCTGGCCAGCCCTCCCACCTGCCCAAGCAAACCAAGTGTGCATCCTGATGACATCATCACACCGCGCTGTTTGATTATGTCTGACCTAAGTATGTGCCGGTTGCTCGTGAAATGCGAAGGGAACAAAAACAATCGTCCCAGCAGCATGAAATAATACGAGTTTGCTTTGACCTGTGTTTGTGAGATGTGCTCCTGAAGAAGAGTTTTAGACTTTTCTACACAAAACCAGCGCCTGGACAAAGGATAAAGAGGATTCTAAACTTCTGTTCTCCTTTCAGCAAAAGGTGAGCAGGTTATCTCAAGAGCTGCATCTGCGACAAATACAACAGTACATCACGCTGCCTTTCTGCGCTTTGGATGGACAAGCGGGAGGGCATCGTTTTTCTCGATTATGGGTATGCTGTGGGTAAGCGTCTAGTGTTATAATCAAAATCAGAATTGAATTTCAATTAATTGCACAGCCCTACCATAGATAAATACAGAAAAGACATCCAAGTATTTAAAACGTCATTGGCAAATACTACTTTTAGAGTGTGCACCGAGTAGCATCAACTCTTTGGAATTCATTTGTTTTTTGTAGTTGATGATATTAAAGAATAAACCACAAAGAAGCTGCTGAAAGTGCCCAGGTGGCACAGTGCCAGCCAGTTGTTTGTGCATGTTCACATTCTCATCTGCGAGGCACTGAGATTTATATTTGTTTATATGCAGCGAGTGATGTCAGTAAACCTCTGCTCTGAGGAAATATTATTCATTTTGTAGACTTTATAGATTTTATGGACCTTAATGGTGTCTGTACTAAGTAAAGAATGAATGAGTAAAGTGGGAAATGCAATAATTGTGCTTTGAAAGGTTCAACAGCGGCTCCACTTTCTTCGACGTGTTGGGGATGTGCGGGAACATCATGGTGCTCTTTTAAAAAGCTGCCATTCTATGGTTTGGTATCACCTGTTGGTTTGGGAACATAGAACCCCTACCTAAATCCCAGATCACCAGCCTGGTCAAAGCAGCTGGGAAAATCTTAGGGACATGTTTGTTATCCCCACAGCAGCTGTTTAAAGAATCCACCATGAGCCAGACCAGCAGGATTATATCTGACTCTATAAACATCTGAGTCTGAGTCTTTCTTATGCACTCTGGAAGAAGGTACAGGACATTTCTGTGTAAGCATAGCAGGTATAAGAACTCTTTCATCCCTACCTCTGTGAAACTCATGAATAGTGAGTTTCTATATAGATAAATGCTTTATTTATTGTCAGTTGCGAGGATCTGACATTTGTTTTGCAGTTCAGCAGCTCCGTATCAACTAAAAATACAGACAAGACAAACAAATGTAAGACAATTCACAAAGACGTTATAAACAATTGTCCACTCGCCATGACACACTTTGATTTTATGACTTAAGCTCCTCATTTAGTTTCAGCAGTGGTTCTCAACCTGGGGGTCGGGGCCCCCAAGGGGGTCGCAAGACCAATTTGGGGCGGTCGCCAGATCATTTAGATAAAATATACATATTTTTATTAGCATATAATCTAATATTTTATTGTAGCATGTGTTGGATATTGTACCAGAGTGCCATTATTTGTTCGTAGTTTGATGAATTTCATGTTAGCCATTTGTTTTTTTTTCTTTGTTTTTTGAGAATTATGTAGGCTAGTGTTCCTATTTCTCACGGTGTGACCCGAGCCCGGGTCATGAACCACTTTAACTGTTATAAAGGGGTCTCGGCTCCTAAAGGTTGAGAACCACTGAGTTTCAGGATGGACTGATGAACATATTAGTTCCTCAATTTGACCTGTGGCACACGGTACCGCCGCCCTGTTGGTTAAATGTAACGTTTGCTTATTTTTGACCCCTAATATAAACCCCAAGCGCGCGCTTTTCTTTATACATGTGTTTTGTTTCTCTCTGTTGTAAAAGTGCCAAATATCTGAAGAAAAATAAAGCATGAAATAATCCATGATAAATTACACTTAAGTTTCAATAAAACATAATTTACAAGTACAATTCATTCGACCCACTTCCGAAGGCGAGTTTATTTTGTGTGTGGATTTAGTTCAGATTGATGGATGATCCACATTGGAAGTTGGAGGACGGACACTTCAGTAGTTTATCACAACAGATGAGCCGCGATGCCGAGTGCGTTTTCTGTCAGCGGTCCAAGCGTTTATCGTCGCAGCGCTTTCGTTTTGGAGTGAGAACAGCTGCACGTATTAAGATGATGGAAGCCCTTTTTTTATCTTTATAATATCTATAACCAACCGCCTCAAAGAGAAGAGCACGATGAGCGGAAGTTCTGCTTTGTACCAGTCGCAGAATATCTTTGTTTTAAGTGGATAAACATCTGCGGTTTCAAAAGGCCCACACGTCAGCTTTATTTAACAACTGCACATTAGTATTAAAGCCATTAAATTAATTGTGACAAAATTAAGGCCTTAACTGTCTTAAAAAAAAGCATTTTACCCTGTTGGTAACGCTTTAGATTACGGACTACTAACTACAGTGTAGTTATACTGTAATAAAGAGGAATAAATATGTAATAATAATGTAATAACATGTAATAATCCCTAAAACAAAGTAATTACCCTGCAACAACACTGTAATTACACAATAATAACGGAGTCGTTAAGGTATAATACTGTAATAAAGCTCAAATAATACGTAATAACATGTAATAACATTTCAAAACACAGCTAATAAACTGTAATAAAATATAATAAATGAAGTAGTTATAGTGTATTTGTTTGTACAATGTTATGTCATTACAGTGTATTTACTGTGTTTTGAGGGTTTAACACATGTACAAGTACATTATAAATATACATTTATTTCAGCGTTTATTACAGTGCAAATACACTGTTACTACTTCATTTATTATATGTAATTACAGTTTATTTTCTGTGCTTTGAGATTTTATTACATGTTATTCCATTGTTATTACATATTACTTTAACTTTATTACAGTATTATTATACCTTAACCACTCTGTTATTATTATATAGTTACAGTGTAATTACACTCGAATTACTGTGTTTTTTAAAGGATTTATTACATGTTATTACATTATTATTACATATTTATTCCGCTTTATTACAGTATAACTACGCTGTGTTGGGTTTGGTGGTACCTGGCTCCGCTGCTACTGTACCTATCGAGACTGTGTGCCTTTAAAAGTGTTTTTCTGCCCATGAAATAAAGCGGAAATAGCTCCAGCCTCAAAATCATTATAACTGAGTCTTGTCAGCATGCGTAACAAGGTTGACCAAGTCTTCAGCTTCACAACAAACAGAATGTTTTTTCCCGTATCCGCCGCAGCTTGAGGAGTGGAGGAAGCCCAGCAAATTGGCTGTTTCCAGATTCATACAGTTCAAAGAATGGTCATGTCGGTGAATACAGGCAGCGAGAAGGCAATGTTGGACTGAACACTGGCCATGCAGGTAATTAGGACACATAAGCTTTTGTGCTTTGAAAATTGGTATGACCTACTTCCATATAATTGGTTTGGTTATTTACACAATGCAATGCAGGCCACAGAGACGGCCGAGACGACTACAGAGAAACTTTAAAATCAAACTCAAAAGATAATAACTGACAATGGTATTTTTTATTTACCATAATTTTCGGACTATTGAGCACACATGAAAATAAGCAGTATAGACATTACAGGACCTTTCTGTCTGTGCAGAGTGAAATATTTCAAGAGAGCGGTGGCCTACAGGTACATTTAATGTGTAAAATGGGCCTGGTCTTGTTTAACCTCTTAACTCCCACCTGAAAACATGCTAATTTTCTCCAGCTTGGCTTTCCCCAAATCTAAAAGCTTCTTGAAATATTAAAAGAACGACAAAATTGAGGAGGACGCAACAAAATGTGACAAAAAAGCAACAAAACAAGACAAAAACAAGACAAAAAAACCTGGAGAAAGCAACAAAAAAAACTACAGGAAGAAAAAGAGACAAAAAAGAGACAAAAGACACAACAAAAACGCTCCAAAAATGTGTCAAAATTACGGCAACAACGTGACAAAAAGTCGCCATCACTTTTGTAGGTTTTAGCTTTCAAATGAGCCGTTACACTGTAGATCTCCAGTTGAGAAGCTTTTAGATTTGGGTAAAGCTGAACTGGAGAAAGTTGACCCGGTTAAGGTTGGAGTTAAGCGGTTAATAATGTGTTTCTTGTGTAATAATGTGTTTTATCTTTGTAACCTAAAAGCCCCATATGGACAGGTGTTGAAAATTAGCACATCTGGTTCATCCAATGCTAATTGCTGCGCCCATCTCTGCGCCCATCTTAAATATATGAATACATGAAAAATGAAATAAAAGTGTGTTAAGAACTTTAAAGATTCTAAATTCATCATTATGTTATATACATATTATATTAGATGAGTGGGGAACGTCTGAAAGGAAACGTGTGAGCTCTCTGTTGTCTCTACGCGTCAACTTATTGTGTCGCTACTACGTACGCGCGGAGTGATATGAAAGCACGAACTAACGTCATTATTTTTCTCAGAGGTCCTTTATCAGAAAATAATGACCGGTAGAACGTTGGGAAATCCCATTCAAATCAACGGAGCTTCTACTTACGTTGTGAAGAGCCGTATAATAAGCTGTTTTAAAATGTAAAATTAGGCGATTTTGCTGCATCCGAATTATCAAACTGCAGAGACAAAATACGGTTCTTGGAAAATAATAAAGCAAAAAAAAAAAAACCTAGGCTTTTTTTTTTAACGTTAAAGATAAATGAATTATAGATAAATGTCTGTAAAACCATGAGCAAGTCAATGATCATAATGTTGACTCTTTTTAGGCTCTAAGTGTAGTACCTATCACAAATAAAAATAAAGTTGACTTGTGGGTAAAGTGCAATACTTGGATTGTTTGTTGTTTGTTTTTATTTCAAATGTTTACCATTTGAAATAAAAATAATTAGTGCTGTTTGGGCTAATGTCTTTGTGGTTAATCTCAGTTATCATCAGGGGAATTCTTAATGGTCAGATTAACAGTCAGTTCTGTGGGAGTAACAGCACCAGGTTATTTCTGTTTCGGTAAAATGATTTTCGAGTGGAACACATTCAAATTCTGTTAAAGCCGGAGTTTATTTAAAAGATCTACCTAAAAGTGTGATTTATTTTTTGGGGCCAAACTGTCCAGCTCAACTTCATTATATTCTTATGACAAGTAAACAGATGATCATAAAATATTGGCAAACCAACCACCAGCAATGTTAAAAAAGCTGGAAAAAATCTTGAATTTAAACTGGCCGCAGCAGCTGCAACTTGGCCTAATATCTTTTCATTGTCCAAAAAACACAAAGCCTGGAATCTATGATCTCACGCTCTGCAAACACAGGCGAAATAGCATTCACTACTAAAGACAAACAACAACAAACTCGTTCTTAGCTCTCACAAATGCACACTATTCCACTTTCAGACAGACGCTCAAGACTTCAGCGCACAGTCTTGAGCCAAGAATAGATGCAATTTAGGTCTCATTATATGGAGAAAAATGTTTTAACTCTTCAAGGAAAGGAAGAAAGTTTCTAGAAGCTGGAATGTGTGCATCAGCTTTAAAAATGGCAGTACTGAGAGTGAGAAAACAAATCCATTTAATAGGTGTCCTTCCAATCTGTCCAACCGTTCTAAACTTTTTTAGATTTTTAGCACTAATGGCTCTCTGCTGTCTAGCTCCACAGTGATGCCTGACAAGTGACAGTTAATGGAGCACATTTCAGTGTGAGACCGTCAGCTCGGACCTCCCATATCAGATGTTGAATGAGCTTCTGTTAAAATACTACCAGGAACTCAAGAGAAAATTTCAGGCGATGTCTTTCTATTATTATCCACTTACCGACTTGTCTGCGACCGCCAGAGTGTCCCCGTTCACTGGCTCCAACTTTGGCCCCTAAGCAACAAAAATGAAATGTAATATTATAAAAATGCAAATATTTTTGAAATATTTATTTAAGATATGCCCACAGAAGACAAGCCCATACAGGATTACACTGTATATTACATATTAAAGCTGCAAAGATACAGCATGAGCACTTAATACATTGATATTCAATCCCTCACTTCTGAAATACATGCTTGGTCAATGTTGAGCCATGTGCAAACACTGGAGAAAGAGCGGCAGGTTGGGACATAAAAGCGAAGGCCGGCCTGTTTGTTAGTTAGCAGGTAAGTCACTGTCACTGATTCAAATCGCTTTATCATATTGGCTCATGCTGTACGGCCAAAGCATCTCTGTATTACTGTCAGAACCTTGGTTCCAGACAATGTCTGCTTGCTGCTCTGCTTCGTGACCACGACGCCATTACCTGCGACGCCATTACCTGCCATTGCTGTAGTAGCTCCATATAGAAGCGGCAGAGCAAGCTAGTTTTCCATTAGAAAGCATTGGAATTTACACACGTTTTAAGCAATTTTTTTACTTTCTACAGCTAGATATTCCTCCTGTATTCCTCCTGCTACAATTAAAGAAACCAGGCTGGTTTTCATGAGGTACATTTTAGAAATCTCGTATACTAATGACGGCCGGACTTTGATTGACAGGCCGTTTGCATTAGAGCTAATGGCGCGGTTAAGATTCTACTGAGTCTACAGTGAAGATCCCGCCCTTATGCC
The DNA here is from genome assembly GCF_951799975.1 of Gobius niger. NCBI lineage: Eukaryota > Metazoa > Chordata > Actinopteri > Gobiiformes > Gobiidae > Gobius > Gobius niger. The sequence goes on along the minus strand of NC_136871.1, from coordinate 7,873,258 downwards.
CTTTTTAGGAACATGCTTGATCAGAGCTGGGTAGGAGGCGTCCATAAATCCACCATGGATTCCCTTTCAAACATATGGCAAACGGGGAGGAGTGAGCTATGTCTATGGTTCCACAACAAATAAAGAGGCTAAACACAATGTGACGTTACCGTCCACAGCAGCTTATAAATACAATCACTGAGGAGACTCTAGTCTGCGCCTGTTAAAACATAGTTATTGCAAGGAAAAAATGACCATGTAGCCTTTAGAGCAGAGCCAGAACTCTGGTACAAATGTAATCGGGCGTTAATAAATAAAGCTTTTTTGAATGCTTCTAAACTCGGTTAAAACAAGCATTGTGAACTTAATCTCAATTTTAAAACATACTATATCTAACTGCAATCACAATACTCGCCAGAGAAATTGCAAATATGTTTCTTCCAAAACTGTGCAATAACCATTTAACTCATTTCTTATTCAAGAACTTTACAAAATTCACAATAGTTGATGTGCCTGCAGCTGCAATCCTTTGTTGTGAAATACGTGATTAATGTGAATAGAAGCGAATGATTGCGGTCTCGTCTAAAAAGACAGAGAGGCTGAGATGGGGCGGCTCTGGCGGTGCGAGAAAAGGTTTTATTAAAGCACAGTGCCAACATCCTGCAGGTTATGAAATCTCTCTGATATTGCACTTTTGAGTCCCGCTGGGTGAGGCAAAACAGAGGGATGAACGAAGGAATATGCTTTGGGGAAAAGTCTGACCACGGAGGAGAGGATAGTGGACATCAATAAATAGGGAACAGGAGAAGTTAATAAAAGAGCTCGAGAGCGAGGGAGATGAAACCGGGCAGAATGAGAAAGGGCAGGCGGGCATGAAACCGGCTCTGGGCTGGGGTTATGGAGACGGGTCAGAGAACAAGACTGCAGAGAAATGTAAGCACACTATTGTTTGTCAAAAGCTGTTAGTGACTCCATTGCCTGGACTCCTGGGGCTAAATCTTGCCAGAACAAAACCCAAAGCAATAAGGTACAAGCGCTCCCTCTGCACTTGAAGGATGAATGGTTGGACATTAGCATTATATAAGGCGAGGAAAGGGAAGAGGTGCTTGAGTGGTCAATACTGCCGTAGAAATTATATAAAAAAAACAATCTCCCAAAATAGTCTGGGAGAGCGAAGCGTATACAAACAGGCCGATGTACAAAATAAAAGTAGCACTGGAAGCAATTCATTTAAGGATTCTTGTCATTTAATCAGTCTGTCATTTTCATATGTAAGTCAGTACAATGAGTAAATAAGTAATATGGTAAAGGTTATGGGGTGACTTTCAATTTTATAAGTGTCCCCAGGAAATCATAATTTTGTGTGAATAGGGCTTAAGGGCTGAAAAAATGTAATATTCTGTGGAAAAATCTTAAAAAAGTACTAAGTAACGTGTTTCCCTTAATAAATCCTTTTTGTAGTCCCTGAGGGGGTAATACAAGTGTTTATGGGATGGATTGGAGGGTCTTTCATCTCCCCCTGGTGTCTCTGGCCAGAAAACCATGTTTGCAACTTGACTGCCACCGGACCGGAGCCACCTATACACACTAATGGAATCACGAAGAAGAAGCTAACATGCTAACGGGCAAAGCTAACTGTGGGCTAGCGTCACTTTAAACAGTATTTACAGCCAAGTTTGAGTGAAAAAAAATATTTCCATTGTGTAATTGGATGTACAATATCCCTCCCTCCCTTCGCCTTTCCTGTCAGCGTAGTATTTACTCTCTATTAACAAGTTAAAAAATCTTAACTTGCTACGACACCTGCAGTTGCACTTATGGCCTCTAGGGGCAAGAGTTACTGAGTACTGCTTTAAAATGGGCTTGTATGACACATGTTTGGGATTGGCCACCATGTTTTTTTTTTTCTATCTTGCATGAAAAGAAGAAAAGTTAAGAAAATATAAAAAGCTATAAAGAGATTTTTACAGAACCTCTTCAGCCTCTCCATCTTCTTCCCACAGTCATGATGACTTAGGCTGTTTTTGTGATTTGCTCATTGATGCCATTCTGAGTTATTAGTCCGTCAGAGTCGGTGGGTCGTAGGGTGGTTCAGGTTTCAGTTTTACCTTGTTCCAATTTGTATTGTAAGCATCTGTACCAAAACTTGAGTCAATTGCTCCACGTTTAGGGGTGGTACACTTTTTCATGTTGAAATTGTTAACATTAGGCCTGTCGCAATAATTCCTATTTAAATTCATTGCTCCATGAAGTAAAATAAAAGACAATAACATTTTGAGACTTAAATGCACGATAAATGCACGACACGCTGCGAGTGCATCCCAGCGAGTGAGCTGAGCTCCATCTGCCAGTCTGTGGAGTCCCCTGTGCGTGAAACAGACTCACAAAAACATCGCCCTGGGAAGAAGCTCAAAAGACTTGATGCAAAGTCTTTCTTCCGCAAGAGCAGAACAACTACTGTACCGTCTCTCACTCGTCACTTAATCTACTTCTTTGTAGGTTTTACTGAAGACCAAATTAACGGCAGAAGTATAAACCTGATGAAGTGAGGTCCATTCTCACAGATCTGACACAAAAAGTTCACTCCTTGCCAGTGGCGTGCACAGACATTTTGAGGGGCAGGTCCCCCCCCCCACACACACACACACGCAAAAAAAAGGTGATTTTTTTCACTAGTGACACTTTGACTGATTGACAGACCATTGATTAACATGTCCAATTATGTGGACCTAATAATAAACTAGACTTCAGAGGATGATGTAGGACTATCACATTGCTGGTTTGTCAAAATTATCTTGAATAACAATATTCCTGGGCTGTTTGTGTTCCTGTGCTCCTCCCACAGATGCAGTGTCCAGAACCCAGGCACCACCTCACCGCTCTGTCTCCTTGGTTCAGCTCATACTGCTCTGACCCCGGTCTACGCTCAGCCCTGACTCGCGTCTTGTGGAGTATGAATAGGCCTTTAGTCTGAGTAATAGAGCTCATTTTATAGCGCGACAAAACAGAACCGCGAAAGTTACTGACTTGTTACCGCTGACTTTGTCCTGATCTCGACACGCGCGGCGGCGCTGACGTCCTCGCACTGACGGCCCTTTCGTTTCTATTTCCTTTAATAATCCAGTCATGTCGCGCTGGCTCGCTCATAAAGTTATCCAAATTACTTAGTTTACTTTACTCCCGCGTCTCACAGAGATGGGCTGTACCATCTTCTCAAACGGGGGAAACACGGGGACGGCACAGCTGCCCTTTATTGATCAGGAGCGTCAGCACCGCCGCAGCTCGAGAGGCAGAGGAGGAATAAAGCGCGATTTTTAAGTTGCTGGATATTAAAACTGTATTTTCAGCACATGTTGGCTTAGTAGGGCAAACATCTAAGAACAATAAAAGAAACAATACTTAATATTGGGTAGGAAAAAAAATGGTCTTGAGAAGGGCACTTAAAGGGCACAGGGCAAAGGGGCAGGTGCTTGAGCACCACCTGTGCACGTCCCTGCTCCTTGCCTTTTATTAAATACTCTCAACAATCTGAACGAAATGACGACCAAAAGCAGTTTTCGCTCTGTGTTGTGCAAGGACACAGAGATGAAGAGAACAAAGTCATCATACATCAAACAAAGTGTTGTAACTGTTATACAGGGAGACTGGGAGAGTTTATTATTGACTTCTCTTTGCTCCTTTGTACTGTAAGTTTCCTCTTCCTGTAAAAGTAACACATTCATAGGTCAGCCTCCAGCAACAGGGGTCAATACGAAGCCTTTACTGGCGTCCTATTGACTCCATTTTTGGAGCAGATGTTCAATATGTCAATAGGAACAAGGCAAATGTGATCTGGCAACATTTGGAAAACATTTACTAAAACCATCATATTGTGAGGACAGACCTGACACTCGAGCTTGTCCAGGAGCTGCTGCAGCCTGTTGATCTGGGAGCACCAGTTTTCACCCTTGTCCACATTCACACCTGCAGGCAGGACCACACAGAACCATGTCAACATGCTGCACTGCTCTGTGCAGAGGTGGAGAAGTCTGATACAATTGTTATGTTTATCTCTGTAATGTCCCTTTATGTGATAAAACATGTGACATACATGTTATATAGAAAGGACTTGCTTTTACAACTTATAATGATGGGAAAAAAGTAGCCTATGATCATTTCAAATATAAAGAATCCAAGGTTGAACAGTAAGTAAAAAGTTTGCTTTGTATGAAATTTATTTTACGTCTTGCTTTGGAAGAAATAATAAAAGTGACTGGCCTTGAGGGCATGAAGACACTTTTAAGTGGCAGTGGAAGTGACAATAGGGACAGCAGTGACAACAGAGTAACAGCAGTAACAGCAGTAACAGCCACCATAGTAGGTAGTAGACATTAGTATATCACAATACTTTTTGACACAATATCAAGTATTGATACTTTATCAAAATACTGATTCAATATCTTTATGAAATATGTTCAGTTAAAAGGATGAACTACAGATGCTTTTCCTCACACTTTTGTTTCTTGAAATATTTTATAAAAGGAGATGCTTTTGGTTGAAATGAAGCTATTTGCAAAAGGCCTCTGTTTACTATGTGCTGTAATGTGTTTGGAGGCGTTTTTATCTTGCACTGACTCCTTTATTTAACAGTTATACAACATTTTACATGTTGTGTGTGACACTTTTGGAAACAACTGTTTTCTATTTACACATTTAAGGTAATTACATAATAATGACATACTGAATCGCAAAACGTATCGGATCGGCCTTTAAAGCAGAGGTGTTTGGGTCGCTGGCCACATATAATGTAAAGGACTGTGGACTCATAAATAACGGCTAATACTTATTGCGCTTTACCAGCCTGTGCCACACGTTTCTCAAAGAGCTACATAAAGTATTATTCATTCACATTCGATGGCAGTAAGTTACTATTGTAGCCACAGCCGCCCTAGGGCAGACTGACCATTTACCACGTGGCTCTAATATGCTGTTTATATCCTGATCTCTTATTATGTCAGTGCCCTCTGCTGGACACGTGTGGAATTCTTTCCATGTTTTTTTTATTGAAGCTGCCCCCTAGTGGCTGGAGTGAACAAACTGGTTATTTCTTTAATAATCCATAACTCCGCACAGGAATGGGCTAGAGACGTACTGTTTTATCTCGACATGCTCAGGAATTCATGCTCCTCAAAGGGCCATATTAAATCACGTTTTCCCTATTTAAATATGGTCTTGTGAGCAGTTACACGATCCAATAGAGTTCGGGAATGTGATGTCATATCGCTAAGCATTATGGGATTAGCAGCAATTGTATTTTAATATTGTTCACATTAAAACACTTGGACGCCACAGTGTGTTAGATGTATTTGCCAGCAGTAACTCTGCAGCTAACGGAGTTGTTCCACAGGTTTTTTTCTCCACTTTTTATACTGTTTTTAGCTAATGTTAGTCTATGGAAATGTATGCTAACAGCTGCAAAGATGGCGGATCTCCATGGTAACTGTGGAATTTCCTGAACTCTATAGATATACTCATATAGTGTGACTATTCTTGGATCGTGTCAACACTCATGTAACTGTATTTAAAAGGGGAAACGTGGAAGAGCTTGGTCGCTTCTAACTTCAGGAGGAGAGCCTAAATGCTAACTAATGCTATCTTTGTTCTTTTTGCATGACTGAGCGCACGCATAAAGACCAGACAGATACACATCAACTCGACTAAGCTCAGGTAGGAACATATCTCAGCATGGAAAAAAAAACCTGTTCCTTTAAGTATCGTAAACTGTACCGTTCCAGCCCTAGTAGATATTGATTGACGGGAAGGGGCATAATTTGTTAGTTTCTGCACAAAGCCGCCGAGGACTGTATGAACATATCATCAGCATATCCCGTATTTATAAAAAACCTGACAGATGTCCTTTTTCCTCATCACTCAAACTTCAAGGCTGCTGATGCGTGTCATCCACTGAGGCACGCCATGGCAACAGCTTTAGCCACCGCTGCATCGCTTTGCCCCGACATCACAATCTACATCATGGCCTTTATGTTTGTGGTTCAAGATTCTGACACGGTGCAGCTTTCAAACGGTTTCCAATTAACTTTCCTTTTCTGTCAAGTGACAAAAGGCTTTACGCTGAACTGAGGGATGTGGAAATCGATATGCAGCACCGTGTCGTTATAAGACGCACTTCATTTAACTGTGACTTCAAAACAAAAGCTGGACTTGTGTTCTGTGTACTCATAGAGTTGCTTTGTTTTGTCTTTATTGAATCTTTCAAAAAAATCTTCCTCAGTTAAATTGTTAAGTAATACCATATATTATCCGTCTCATCGTGGCATTACACCCTAAGTGAGATTTTGAAGTTTATTCACATTAACTTCACTTTTACACTGGAGAAAATATAATCTTATCTTGGATGAATTGCTTATAATGCACTTCAATGATAACATAAATAATATTGAATGCTTAAAATAAGACGAAAGCACATAAAATGAGACAGAAAAGTATAAGGCAAGAAAAAATGTTCTTGGTCTATTGGCAATAAGTTCATACAAATCTACCCAGAATCAGCACAAACTCTGCACTTTTAAGTCATATTCTTACCAAAGCTGATGATTTTATCCAGTGTAAAAATAGAAGCGATTCATTTTTAGCTGTTCTTGTTGTTGTGATATTGATTGTTTTTACAAAATGATGCTAAGTGCTAACCAGCGGAGTCACAAATGTCAGCTTTTAGAGTTGTAAACATTGAAACATTGTGGAATCTTGTTATGGTTTTCTTGAAAGTTACACTGTTTTTGTTGTTTTAGTAAAAAATGACTTGGTGAAATTACAGGTGAAACTCGGAAAATAAGAATATCGTGAAAAAGTTCATTTATTTCTGTAAAACAACTTAAAATGTGAAACTAATATATGATATAGACTCATTACATGCAAAGTGACATATGTCAAGCCTTTGTTATCTCAGAAGATTACAATATTACATGAAATCAATTAAAAAACAGAGAAATGTGTGTTTTAACTATAATCATGTACTTAGTACTTGGTTTGTACTTGAATTACCGCCTTAATGCGGTTGCGTGGCATGGACGCTCTCAGCCTGTGGCACTGCTGAGGTGTTATGAAGACCAGGATGCTTCAACCAGAGGGATACGACATTTGAAGTCCATGTCCAGGATCCGTCTGTGTGGAGGCTCTTGATGCTCTGACTCCAGCCTCAGTCACTCCTTGTGAACGTCCACCACACCTTTGAATGGCCTTTTACCTGACAGTCCTCTCCAGACTGCGCTCATCCCTGCGGCTTGTGCAAGTTTACACTTTTCCTTCCACTTCACTTTCTATCAATGTGTTTTGATACAGGACTTTGAGAACATCCAAGTTTTTTGCCATTACCTTTTGAGGCTTTTGTCAATGATGGTTTTCTGCACAACTGTCAGGTCAGCAGTCTCCCCATGATGGCGAATTACACTGAACCACTGAGAGACAATTTAAAGTCTCAGGGAAACTTTGCAGGTGTTTTGGATTAATCGGCTGATGAAAAGGTGACACTTTGAGCTACAATATAGTCCCTTTTCACAATATTGTAATCTTCTAAGATTTTGAATTTGGGGTTTTTACAAGCTGTGAGCCAAAATCATCATGCAAAGTGAGATATATCAGCCTTTATTTGTTATAATTTTCATAATTATGGCTCAGCTTTTAAAAGCCCCAAATGAAACATCTCCGAAAATTTGAATATTTAAAAAAAATGGACTGTAAGCCATAATCATCAAAATTATAACAAACAAAGGAGTTGCATGTCATGAGTCTATATCATATATTAGTTTCACATTTTAAGTTGTATTACAGAAATAAACTAACTTTTTCACGATATTCTAATTTCCCGAGTAGAGCAAAGTTTGAAGGGTAGAATATGATAAAAAAAGGCCTTTGGTTATGTTAGGCAATCATTTGTGACTAATAGATATAACAGCTTTGTGCAAAAAAAAAAAAGAAGAAAAGTTCTTACCATGAGTCAAGACGGAGCGAGGGTCAGACAGGGACAAGCACAGATTGTTATGGATGTTCTGACCGCAGCGCCTGGTGTTCCTGGGTGCCGTTGTCAAGTCAGTGGTCTTTGCTTCGCTTCTGGGAGAATAGAAAAGAATCATACAAGAAACTGTCAAAAATAGGGGAAAAAACCTCGTAAAGAAGGGCAAAAGTAGAGAGGTATGACAGGCAGGAGAAGCCATAGGGGAATTCTATGAAGGCATGAATATTTAAGGGGAAATATAGAGACGATATATGGAGAACATCTGCACCGAGGAGGGAAGGGAAGTGAGTTGTGATGTATTAATAATTGAATTTGATAGAAAGGGATATATTCTAGTGCTGGCTGCATCAAAGGAGCAGAACAAGAGATGCAGGAGAGAATAAACCCAGTCGGTCCGTTCGGGTGCACTGCAGAAGGACACCGTTTTGCACCAAATTGGAACCTCATAAGGATTATCACATCCCTTTAAAGACACAGAGAAAACAATGTGCGTTTGAAGAACAGGACTGCATTCAAAAAAGGTAACACTTTGAAGACAAATAAAATGAACAATGAACAATCATTAAAAAATAAAATAAAGTGAATAGTGATTAAAGTATATTCACTTGTCACGAGTACAAGGCTTAATAGAGTTGTTTTCAGCCTGGATTTAAAGGTCGTCAGAGAAGAGCTGTCTCACATCTTCTGGACGACCGCTCACAATTTTAGCAGCATAAAACTGAAACGCAGCCTCACCGCGTTATGTCCTGAAAAGGTTAATGCTTTGTGATGCATTAAAAAGCACCTTTGAACTTCTTTTCTTTCTTTCTTTCTTTCTTTCTTTCTTTCTTTCTTTCTTTCTTTCTTTCTTTCTTTCTTTCTTTCTTTCTTTCTTTCTTTCTTTATTTTTCAGTGCTCACGACCATACCCATAGTATGGAGCACAAGTTCACAAAAACAAAACAGAACAAAGTAATAACAAATATCATTATAACAGAAGAAGAACCTTTTTCAAAAAGGTACCAAATTTACTAATCACATTTTGCCTTTGATTTTGCATAAGTGAAATTAATTTAAACATTGAAGGGTGTCTTACATAAAATTTTGGCAAATACTTTTCTCTATTGATGACAACTTCCACATTTGAACATTCAAACAGTAAATGAAACTCATCACCGACAACATTATCATTACAGAGATTACAATAACGAAATTTTCTGTCAATGCCTTTATATCGGCCCACTACTTTTGCCAGTCGATTATTGCCGGTTCTTAAATTACAAATGGCATGTCTGTGGGAGACATTCTCACACAAAAGATACTTTTCTAATTCAAATACGGTCTTAAATTCCACATAAACATCACAAGACAACATAGTGCCACATTCTCCTCTCCATTTCTGTATAAACTGGTCCTTTAGGGTTCGTTCCTACTGCTTTTGAGCACAATAGTCTTGTTTTTTTCTTTCTTCCGTAAAAGATGTTTGAACTACTTTTCTGCTCAAGTGAATAAATAAATGAAAAACATTCACTTACACAGAGGAATGAGGGGAATTTATATTTTCTGAAGAAGATTTAATGCCAGTTTCAATCAGATTTCATGCTTTTAAGGCTTTAATTTTGGCCTTATTAATTTAATGGCTTTTAAAGCATTAAAGCAATAGGCCACCGTTTATAATACTGAGATATGTTCTTAACTTAGCTTAGACGAATTGCTGCGTACCTGCTGAGCACTTCGACTTTACTGTGCGGACGTCAAAGTGCTCCCCGTGTTATTACGCCTTGCAATATAGTTCCCCTTTTTATCCACTTAGAAAATCGACATGTTTAATTTTGCATAACTATACTTGGATCAAGCAAAGGCTCATGTCTTTAAATAGGGAAAACGTGGAGGAGCTTGGAGGAGCTTCCAACTTCACTCCCGTTTGGCCCCGTAGAGAAGAGGAGGAGAGGCTTTTGCCAACACTGTCTGTGCTCTGTTTACTTTTCCTTCAATGCTTTTTAATGCCCCGCGGAAACGCTGTGCAAGTCCCACATAAGCTGTCCTTTAATTTAACCCAATTTAATGCTGTGTAGGGAAAAATAATGAATGAAAAAAAACAAAAAACAAAACAAAACAGTGGTTCCCAAAGTGGGGGTCGTGGGACACTGAAGACGGGGGTCACAAGATGATTTTGAGACAATATTTTTTACATTGAGTTTGATGTATTTTAGATTGAAAACAAACAAATTAAGCCCAAAATCAAAACACAAACTAACATCCCTAAACCAGATTTTAGATGTTTTGCGCCTTAAATCTTTTACAGGAGGTCCTGAGTTGTTGGTTGAGTGATTTTGGGGGTCGCTGCATGAAAAGTGAACCCCTGGAATAAACAAACCATCATTTGAAAATTGAGAAAAGGAAAATAATGATTTGAAAAAACATATCCAGACTTTATACAGCAAATGAAGACCCATCCTATTTCTCTCAATCACATTTGTGCTATTTTTAAAAATACAAAATACAAAAAATACATGATTTTTAGCCTCAGAACTCAGCCTATAGTTAGATCAAACACGAGTGAACCCGTACGTAGAATTTCCAATACCTTCATAGCAATTGCCACTGGGCGCCGCACGTGAAACCCTCGAGAAGAAATTCAAAACGGCTTTGATGTAAATGCAAAGAACTACGGGCAGGGGAAACCTTTCATTATCCTGTCATATATATATATATATACCTCCTCACTCCGTATACCCAAAGCCCATATATCGGCTGTTGGACGCTGCTTCTCCTGCTCTTTCGTCGTGTGCCTTTGAGCGTGACTGTTGTCGTGTGTGCGCTGCGTCACACCGGCAGCACAGAGGGAGAGCAATGCTAGGAGCTGCTCACGCTGCGAACAGCCTGGAGCCCCAAAGGCCACAGCAGAGGCAAGAAATCCAATATGGGCAGGCAGTGGGATATTAGAAATATGCGTTTGTTCAGCGTGACTTAGATTCGCAGTATTCACACGGTCTAATCAAAATCTATAAGGTAAACATTCAGCTGAGTTGGTGAGTAAAGCCCAGAGATGCAGCAATACGAATCATGTAGTATATAGTTGTGTGGTTCTTATTATAATTGTAAAAGGATAAATGTAATTCATAAACAGGCACGTGCACTTAGCTGTGTCTGTATGGAAAATTTAATACGAGAACTTCTTATTCTCTTATTACAGTGGAAATATTCATTACGTAGCTTGATCATAAACGGTCACTTGTATTTTACACTATACAGAGTCTTTCTTCAAGGTTTTGTAACTAGATTTCTCAGGTAGGATTAACGTAAGACAGAGCCGTGCATTAATGCCATGGTCCCACGAACTGAAAGTGTTAATTTGGGTCTGTTTGCTTTCTTTAAGTCCTGGGCAGGGGTTATTTCACTTTTTAACTTGTTTTACCTGAAACGAGTTCCACAACAATAGATACAGACGGCATCTCTGGAATCGCCCATATATGGTCAGGGGGAAAACAATTTGGAGAAAACTCTAAAGATAATAAAGATACAAAGACATGGAGAGGAGCAAAGTGGTTCAACAGCCCATAAATACATAAATAACAGAGAATGCTAAGTTGATGCTACATGTTTGCATTGTGCTAATGCTAGCGGTAGCTACAACTGCCGTTTTTTCGTTTCTACTGAACAATCTGCTGTGAATTAACATCCATATGACAAATGAGTTTATATTTCGCCAGAAAACGGCCAAAAAGTGTGAAAAACTGTGTTTCCCAAATGATTCTATTTTCCCCCTCGGCGAAGCCACGCCCCCCTCTATGACGAGAGGCCATGTGTATCTATAGAGTTCGGGAATGTGATGTCATATCGCTAAGCCTTATGGGATTAGTAGCAATTGTAAACTAATGGAGATTTTTTAAATACCGGAGTTATTGTTCATATTAAACACTTGGACACCACAGTGAGTTAGGTGTATTTACCAGCAATAACTCAGTAGTTAATAGAGTTGTTCAATGGCTTTTTTCTCCACTTTTTATACTGTTTTTAGCTAACGTTAGTCTATGGAAATCTATGCTAACAGCTGCAAAGATGGCCGATCTCCATGGTAACTGTGGAATTTCCCAAACTCTATAGTAGGGGGCGTGGCTTCGAAAATAGAAAGAGAAACACAATTTTCCACTCTTTTCAGCCATATTCTGGTGGAATAGGAACTTATTTATCACATATAAATAGTCAAGTGTAAATCGGGCCCATATGGATATTTTCTCACAGCAGATTGTTCAGTAGAAGTGAAAAAAACAGCAGTTGTAGCTAGAACTAGTTAAACGTTTATTATTATTTTATTAGCCCAATGCTAACATGAAGCATCATGTTAGCATTCTCCGTTATTCATGTATTTATGGGCTGTTGAACCACTTTGCTTCTCTCCATGCCTTTGTATTTTTATTTAGTAGAAAACTATATTCATATTTCAGCATTTGTTAAAGTAGTTTTTGAATAATTAGAGAAAGTTTAGATTTTCCTCCAAATTGTTTTCCCCCTTAACTGTTTTCAAATAAATTGTTTATCGTTACTATGGGAACAGCTTGGAGTGATATAGAACGTGACTTAACTGTTACCGGACTAACGAAAATAAAACCTTTGTTAAGTGTGACATCGCACACAATAATAAGCTACTTCCTGCAACTGTGACAAGCTGCAACTTCATCTTTATTTCCTCAATGCAGATGCCATTTTTAAAATTTCTACTATGAACAGAATTTGCATACAGTCCATGTTTTATTGCTTTATATCATGTGAAATGCATATGTTTATTGTATGGATTATGGGTAGGCGCACATGAGCTTTCTTACCTACTCATGTAAACAAATAAACTAAGCATTATAAAAGTCTGCTTGTGTCAAACTTGTCTGCATATTTAATCTCGAACATTGTGGCGCATACATACAAAGGGCTGAATCATTACTTTCCTCTACTTCCTGGTCCACCGTGACTCACTGCGCTTCAATACCACCTCCCACAGCCTTCTTTCAGTAATTCACCTTGGATAATAATCACTCTATTATTTCCAATCACACCAGTGAAGTAGGCACAGACAGAGGAGAGCACAGTCAATTCTGTGGAGTTTTGACACAGGCCGCTCAGCACCAGCTCGCCCGAATACGCACTAAAAATACATAGTACACGAAAGTATGAGGTTTTTTATGCATGACAGTTCTGCGTATCGCAGGGAAAAGGATAAAGTCATAAGTGCTGCTCGAACTTATAATCGGCACGGTGGTGCAGTGGTTAGCACTTGTGATTCCCAGCAAGAAGGTGCCGGGTTCGACTCCCACCTGGACGGGGCCAGTGTGGGCCAGGCTCTCCCCGTGTCTGTGTAGGTTTCCTCCGGGTACTCCGGTTTCCCCTACCACTAAAAACATGTACAATAGGTATATCCTCCAGCCAGGTGATTCTGACCATCAGTCTGGCTCCTTGCTCTTGAAAATGAAAGTTTTCCTTAGAGGCAGAACCTACAGCAATGACGTTGTCAACTATTTTTTACTGCATACATTCGTCAAAAACACAAGAAAAAAATATTGTCTGAAACAAATTCAGCTGCACAATCTTACTCACACCCATCTCCATGATGTGGAGCGAGGCTGGAGGTCAGAAACACCTGGCTGGAGGAGTAACCTATTGCACATGTTTTTACCACTAACCTACACAGACACAGAGGGAACATGCAAACTCCACACAGAAAAGGTCCCGTCCAGGAATCCTCATTCCCCTGTTTGATTGAATGTTTACAAATCATCCAAAATGAAACATGCCAATATTTTTTTGGCAATTGTGGCATTAAAGTTCTCAGGCATTAAAATGGAAATTAAATTTCACTCGCTGCCACCTGCAATGTTTTGGCATTCTGGGAAATGTCAAGCAGCCTGCACTCCTAAGATGTTTACTGAACTACTTTGAGTAGTGCACACAAACACAAGAGCTTTACCCCAGTGTTTATTTGTATTAGTCGACTTGGTAATTTATTTTGGGAAATGTGTCAGGTCTCTATTTGACCCATGCCTCAACCAGTGCCTCGGGGCAAGCTATCAAGAACTGTGGGTGCCCGCAGTGCAGCGCCCGCGGGCCCGCGAATCTCCAGATCTTGAGCCAAGGTCATGGTCAGTAGTGCCCGCCAGAAGTGCGCATAACTTAGGTTGATGATCAGAAAAGCCTTAGCTGCAAAGACCTGGGGACTTTACAATTCACACATCAGAAATCTCCATTTGCCAGAGAAATAAAATCATGAATGACATGACTTTAAGGTGCAGAAAGAACAATGCCCATTATCAAACAAACTCTTGGCTGCACACTTCCCTGATCCAGTTTTTGTCAATGTATTCTTCCATAAAGAAGGCTCCTGCTGTTCGCCTTCAATTTTCACCTGAAGAGAGGCTTGTTTGACGGGACGCTGTGGTAAATTACAACTCAATACAGCCCCGCACTGCCACGCTCACACCATCAGACGATATTGTTTACTGCCTCGGTGTTCATGTTTTTTCCAATACCAGTCTCATTCCGCACTTCTGTCCTTGCTGTTGCCTTTCATAGTGTTTCAATGTTCCGCTCGATAGCAGCAGAAAGAGCGAAGGAAAGAAGGAAAGAAAGAAAGAAAGAAAGAAAGAAAGAAAGAAAGAAAGAAAGAAAGAAAGAAAGAAAGAAAGAAAGAAAGAAAGAAAGAAAGAAAGAAAGAAAGAAAGAAAGAAAGAAAGAAAGAAAGGAAGAAAGAAAGAAAGAAAGAATATTCTGTGTTACTGAAATGTAGGTACAATCTTGACACCAAGAAAATTGTATTCCCAAAATAAACACAAGCACAGTTTGCCGTGTACAACCTGTGCTGAACCCCCCATGATAAAGAAATAAAGAAATGAGTCATATAGACCACAATATATGAGAGGAAAGCTTTGTCTAACCCTTATTTCAGGAACATTAGCTTGTACCTTATTGCGATGATGACTTAGTTAGATGTCGTCTGTTGTTACTTGTTTTTTTTTCTTTTTGTTTGTGACAAAGATCGAAAGTTCCAATTAATTATTATTATTATTATTCTTGAATAGCAGCTTGGATCAATACAGACATACTTATAAAGATCTATAACACTTTTTACCTGGGGATTACTGCCAATACACTGCTCCTCTCAATAAAAGCTGTATTTATTTGTGTGCGTACTTCGCTGTTGACAAAGATGCCGCACAATAGACCGTACTCACGAGGGCGGGATGCTCTGCTCCTCCACCGCCTCCATGGCGTACTGCAGTGACCTCTGCAGAGACAGCAGCTGGCTGGAAGTCTCCCTGAGCATGAAGCGTGTGACGAACTGGCCCAACACGCTGGACCCCTGATACTCCTGGAACAAAGCAAAACAAGCACGAACAGAAAGCTTTAAAACCACAAATCCCCCAAAGCAATTTCCGGCAATCTCTCCCTCATCTGTCTACTGCAGATGTGACAGCTTAACAGGCAAAATGAATTCATCCCATATTGCATTACTGGGGTACTGGGTGGCTCCATGATGCAAGGTGAATCGAATCAAATAGGGGCTAAATAGAGGCTGAATGAATGTGGGGAGAAAGCACAGGCACTAACCACTGTGCTGCCGGGTCACCCAAATATCATTTTCTTAAAGCAGTACTAAGCAACTTGTTCACCATAATAAATCCTTTTCGTAGTCCCTCTGAGGGTAATATAATAATTGGGGGTCTTTCATCTCTCCCTGGTGTCTCTGGCCAGAAAACCGCAATTTCAACTTCGCTGCCTACGGCGTCACCAATACACACTAATGGAATCATGAAGAAGAAGCTAACAGGCAAACGGGCAAAGCTAACTGTGGGCTAGCGCCACTTCAACAGTATTTACAGCCAAGTTTGAGTCCAATTGCACTCCATTGTGTAATTGGATGTACAATATCCCTCTCTCCATTTGTCTTTTCTGTTGGCGTAGTATTTACTCTCGCGGAAAATGAATGAGTAAAAAAACGCAACATGTTACGACACCTGCAGTGGCGCTTATGGCCTCAAGGGGGATGAGTTACTTAGTACTGCTTTAACCACGTAGAAAGCTTAATCATAATTATAGATTAGGTTAGATCACGTTTCTTATTTTGTCATATGACTTCTACTATAGATCAAGACATTATTCACAAAAGCTCTAATCTTGAATAGACAGCAAAGTACCAATATTGACTGATAGGGTTTTTCTAAGGCCGATGCCGATTTTTGGGGGATTTTTATTGGCCTATGCCGATTTGCTCGGCCGATATTTTTGGCAGATTTAATCCTGTAAAAACACTTGGCCACTCCAGCAGTGGCCTATTTTATTTTACTACTTTAGGTGATTCAATCATAGTTTCTGTCCCAGCATTGATTCGTTGCCATTAGCATTAGCATGCTGCCATTAGCATTAGCATACTGCAGCACTTTGTGAGGCAATCAAAATTACAATTTGCAGAGGTTAAAACTAATTTAGCGATTGAATTGAAAGGTTCTGATCTTCAAAAATGTCATGCAACATGTCCATTTTGACGGAGGTTTAGAGAAACTTGTAGCGATTTAACAAACTTATAGCTGAACAGTTTTCATTGCAATGTTTCTCTGTTCCCCTGAGGCCCAGGGAGTTGTGGGAGGACTCGTTTTAACGCCCGGACTTCGCTCTTTCCGGGAAGTTTCGATCACTTTCGTTCGTGGAGATATAGGAAATCCGATATTGAAAAATCGCCTATTGCTGGGTTGCAGGTTCTACAATGTGATGATGTCATTGGACCCAGTGGGGGGCAGGAGCCAGTTTTCCTATTAACAGCATTACACTTTCACAAGTTGTAGTTAAAAAGAAATTGCATGATTCAAAAAAATGATCATTATTATCAGTCACTGCACTGTAAATTCCAACTAAGGTCGCAACATGAAATAAAGTGTTATAATTACTAAGAGACCTGAAATTTTCAGCATTAACCCTCTATTCCATATAAGAGGTACATTTTCAAGAGAAAATTATGATTAATTGCTTTTCCATTTTACAGCAACATGTTTCTGCTCCAAAAATAGGGTTTTACAAGTACTGACTAACTTTACATGATGCCTGTAATGATTATTTGTCGTCCTGTCGTGCTCACGCTCAATCTAAAGTATCCATTATCAGATTCTGTCCCACTTACTAGGATTTGCCCGTTTTGAATAATATAGGCTGAACATTGGCTTGACTTGCTTTTCTCTTTATCCAGTACATGGTTTTAGTAACTCTCACTAACCCCCCCAGTGTCCTCTACTGCCCCCCTGTAACGGGAACTTGACTGTCTAGTAATCGTAACGGGCAAAACTAAGCTGCAACCTATGCTGCCTGTGATTGGCTCAGGTCATATGTCACATGAACAGAATGAGCCAATCAGATTGCTCTGAACTGTTTTGAATTCAAAAGAGAAGTGTCGAACAGCCTCAGTGTATCATCAGCAGAAACAGCAGAAAACAGGACCTTTCCTGTTTTATTTCTCATTAATCGACATAAGGTGAGTGTATTGTTACTATTTTCAGTATTTTTTTATATTTGGAAAAATGCAATAACACTCTTGCTCTACCTTATTTGTTATTTAATTTGGTGACCGTACAGTGGCCTGTCTAACATTAGTGATACAAATGTATGTAGTAAAGCTCCACACATGTCATTTAAAGACAGAAAATAGATACTTAAGGGTAATTTACTGAGTGTTACTGAGTGTGCAGCAGCACAGTCATTTGTGCATTTTTTACTCATGGACCATCTACATATTAGCTTTGGCTCTATTACTGTAATACTCATTATTTCAAATGTTAAATCAGGTGCAGCCTGTCCACAACATCTAATACTACTGGTTATGATTAAAGTTTTTCTTTTATTCCCAGACAGTGACAGCTGTGAAGATTTAGAGACTGACTCTACATCAAGACCGAAGGTAAGACTGCACGGATCAGTGTTTTAAACAGCATGTCATTTAGTAAAATAATCTTTGAAATGGTTTGTGTGTCCAGTGTCAGACTGAGGAGTCCAGCTGTGGAAAGACCTGATGAGACGGAGCTGAACACGATGAGGTGAGACACTCAAATGACTTTAGTATTAGTACACAAGTGTTTAGACTTCAAATATAATATAAATATATAAATTTAAATCCTGATTTTTTATATGATTTTTATATGAATGTTTATCCTTATTGTCATAAAACTCTGAGGAAGTCCATAGTCTTTTTTTACCTGTTTTTTACTGAGCTTGCTGATTGAAATTCTTTGTTTTACAGAAGTCTGAACTGCTGTGAAAACTCTGAGACGATCTCATCATCCAGGCAGTAGGTAAGACGGCACTCATCGTTGTATTCTGATAAAGTGGCCATAAGTTGGATGTGAAATAACATTTGTGAATGGTTTGTGTGTGTCCAGTGTCAGACTGAAGAGCAGCTGTTGAAGGATCTGCTGAGGCTGGAGCTGAACACACTGAGGTGAGACAGAGTCAGAGCTGAGATGTTTGGATGAGACAAAGCAACATTTTACCTGTAGGTTTTGGTCTTGCCATAGGGACTTGTATCTAAAGTATTTTTGTTGTTTTTATGTCTTACAGAAATCTGACTACGCTGATGAAGACTTGACGGTGATTTACAAAGATCCCCTTCCTCCTGCTGTGAGCCTGCAGAACCTGCTGCATGTACAGAGTCTGTGGAACTTTCTGAGACACTTCAGCTCCTCGTCTTCATCGGCTCAGTACAGACTAATCCACCTGTTTGGACTGATGTGAACTATAACTGCAGAAATAGAGATGTTCTATCATTAACTGCACGTAAAAATGTAAGTGTTTTACACTGTGTTAATGTTAAATAAATGGACTTTATAACTATACTTTGTTTTGCTTTATTACAACATTTATATCTTGTACTAAATTTGTAAAACTTAATTCATGGGATTAACATATAAACCATAAAGGGAACAGGAATATTCCATTAACCAGTACTAAGCATAATAGTACAGGTTAAGGCCATATTTAAGTAACAAAAGTGAACAGTACTCAGAATTCCCAGTTGCCAGTACTAACATGTCTATTAATCAGAACTTGTATCATTAGTAATGAACACTGTGAAAGCCGTCTTAATCATACTAGCGTTTCTAGTAATCATGGCTTAACATTGGGAGTAATAGTTATGCATCGGGTTTACAACTTATTCCAATTAAGTGCAATGAGTTGGAATTTACAGTGTGGGTCCATGATCTCTCTGTACAAGACCAAAAATTTCCTCAAAAACTAAATCATTTTTCCTTTTTATAATAGTATAGATACAGACGGCATCTCGTCATAGAAGGGGGCGTGGCCTCGCCGAGGGGGAAAATAGAATCTTTCTGGTGGAATATGAACTTATTTATCACATACAAATACAGTCCATTTTAAATCGGGTCCATATGGATATTTTCTCACAGCAGATTGTTCTGTAGAAGTGAAAAAACGGCAGTTGTAGCTAGCGCTAGCTAACCGTTAGCATTAGCCCAATGCTAACATGTAGTATCATGTTAGCATTCTCCGTTTTTTAATGTATTTATGGGCTGTTGAACCACTTTGCTCCCCTCCATGTCTTTGTATCTTTATT
Source organism: Gobius niger (assembly GCF_951799975.1). Classification (NCBI taxonomy): domain Eukaryota; kingdom Metazoa; phylum Chordata; class Actinopteri; order Gobiiformes; family Gobiidae; genus Gobius; species Gobius niger. Next base: position 7,853,688 of record NC_136871.1, on the reverse strand, counting down.
TAGTAGAAAACTATATTCATAATACAGCGTTTGTTAAAGTAGTTTTTGAGTAATTAGAGTAATTAGAGAAAGTTTAGATTTTTCAAAATTGTTTTCCCCCTTAACTGTTTTCAAAGATGACCATATATGGGCGATTTCAGAGATGCCGTCTGTATCTATAGGCCTTTAGAATGCTGTGATGTCACCTGCAACCCAGCCGGTCTATATATCGGTCCGACTTTTGGGTATTATTTAAACACCTCTAACCAATACCTAAGAATCTAGATGAGGTGATAGTTTTAGCATCAATTAGTGTGTGGGAAGTTACATTTTGACAGCCCTATTCAGACAGAGCCACTTTATACAGATATTAAGGCACATACAGCAGTCTAAACAGCTGGCAGGTTTACGTCCCCATGGAGACAAGATATTTTGTTATTTGCGGAGGACGTTGGTTGCTGAAATCTTTGCTATTCGATTGAGGCTTAATCGAGCCGTCTAGTTAAAGATCCTCAGAGGAGTGACATTAAAATGAAAACGCTCCACAATGCAGTCGAGCTAAGACACGCTACGGCTACTACTGCGAGTGTGCCATGGGATTAGCAGACCACAGCGGGAACAGAACAGGTGGCGTATGCTAACTAGAGCCGAAAACCGCCGCGGACTGGGCCCACTCTGACAGCATAAGGAAGAGAAGACAAGAGCAAGGTGGGCTAATTAAAACGGGGCGCATAAGTATTCACAACACCGCTTTTATGCTTCCCCATTTAACGAGCAAGGCTGTTACCACTCAAAGCCGCAATTTATGGACGCTTCCTCTGTTCGCAAAATAAGCTGCCGGTTGCAATTAAGGCAGTGCTTTGACTTGGAAATTTCATGGTAAGTAGACGGCGCTTTAGCACAGAACAAAACTTGACTTCGCCGCTAAACTGAGCTACAAAATAGCTCTTTCTTCACATAAGCACAAGCACACATAAGCGTAAGAGTATTTTCTCCGAATCATTGTGTAGGTTTGATTCAAGAATAATGCCGGTGCAGTAATTTATGTAAAAATGAAACCGTTTTGGGTGTTTTGACTTGGAAATGTCTTGGTTAAGTGGACGGCGCGTCAGCACAGTTTGAAAACATGTCACTTTCAAACTGGGCTGTATTAATGGAAATGAAAAAAGGCACTTAAATTAGCCCATCACTTGGCCCAAAGTGAGACCAGAGGAGCGTTTTGTCGTAATTAGTCAAAGCCACTTATTGCGGCTCTTTTGTGTTTAGTCATGCATTCTGGAAGAGCTGCTTTGGCACCTGCGGATCGCCAACAGTGCTTTCTGGGAACGACTTGAATCAGCATCGAACTCAGCACATTTTTAGCACAAAACCCTGACTGTATTTGGACAGGCAAGGTCATTTCTAGCTCAGTGGTTTCAATGCAAAAGGGGATAGGACTTTTGATGAATAGCGGGGGTATTGAATGGTACCTCTTTAGTTTTATCCATGGCCTTGAGAATGGAAATGTTGAGACTCTCCAGCGATGAAAGCACGTTGAGGTATTCGCCCAGGTGCTGAGAGAAATAATCTGGTAGAGGGGCAAAAACAGAGAGAGTGAACAGACAAAGTGCACATATTAACTAAGCAACAAGTTTAAACTTCTGGTCCAGATCATTAACAATCATACCAATCTCACTGCAGTTTTAAACAGTAATTAAAAAGCAAAAACAGAATTAAAACGTAGCTACGAAAAGACTGTCCTGAAATGAAATGTTTTGTGATTGCTCTTTGATGAACATAAAGGAGGTAAGTACTGTATTTTCCAGACTATAGACCCTTTAATTGTTGGTAAACATTCCGGGCTTAGCTGGAGGCGGGAAGCTAGATTCCTATCTATTTCCATTGTAGCTGTTGTCATAGTAACGATAAACAAATGTCTGTTGTTGGAAATATCAGATAAACCTAATTTTATCATCTTAAATGTCATTTCTCTTCTTGCACTTTAAGCAACAACAGGACCACATTATTAGTTGTAGTTTTACACTTATAATCCTAATAATTCTTTCTTTCTTTCCTTCTCTCCTTCCTACGTTCCTTCCTTCCTTCCCACGTTCCTTCCTTCCTACATTCCTTCCTTCCTTCCTACGTTCCTTCCTTCCTTCCTACGTTCCATCTTTCCTTCCTACGTTCCTTCCTTCCTTCCTACGTTCCTTCCTTCCTACATTCCTTCCTTTCTTCCTCCCTACGTTCCATCTTTCCTTCCTTCCTTCCTACATTCCTTCCTTCCTACGTTCCTTCGTTCCTTCCTTCGTTCCTCCCTTCGTTCCTTCCTTCCTACGTTCCTTCCTTCCTACATTCCTTCCTTTCTTCCTCCCTACGTTCCATCTTTCCTTCCTTCCTTCCTACATTCCTTCCTTCCTTCCTTCCTACGTTCCTTCCTTCGTTCCTCCCTTCGTTCCTTCCTTCCTACGTTCCTTCCTTCCTTCCTACCTTCCCTCATTCCTTCCTTCCTACGTTCCTTCCTTCCTTCCTTCCATCTTTCCTTCCTTCCTATGTTCCTTCCTTCCTTCCTTCCTCCCTTCCTTCCTTCCATTTTTCCTTCCTTCCTATGTTCCTTCCTTCCTTCCTTCCTTCCTCCCTTCCTTCCTTCCATTTTTCCTTCCTTCCTATGTTCCTTCCTTCCTTCCTTCCTTCCTTCCTTCCTTCCTTCCTTCCTTCCTTCCTTCCTTCCTTCCGTCTATTATTTTCTTAAATAACAAGAGCCATATATGCACAAAACAACACAATACACAACAACACCACATGTAAAAATAAAGACAGCACAACAATAAAGACCAAACTCAACAGGACAACATTCCCTCCAACTGGACCGGTGTATATTTGGCCAGACAAAGATCTGTGCTGTTGAAGCTTCTTGGATGAGAGATGTAAATCACAACACTTAAACTACTGAGTAAAGAACAGCTCAAGAACCTGCCAATAATTGGTAATTAGAACTCTGTCAGGTAAGAGAAACCATGTGTGCCGTACAGTAATTTAGCACACTGTGACTTCAATTTACTCTGTCAAGCGTTCTTTCATTACGTCGATTACTTAACCATACGACGTGACAAAAGGCTAATTGCTCAGATTCAGTAGCAGCGTCCAAGTCGTCTCAGAACACCCACCACAAACCAGCGATCACACAGAACTGAAGACTTGGCTCGACATGGGCCAGATGAAGGGAACACAGTGCTGCGGGGAACTTTTTTTTTTTTTACGTCAAATGGAGGAGATGGCATTCCCATTCGATAAATAATGCAGCCAGGTTTTATTCTTGGTATGACTGGTATTTACAGGTCCCTGCCCTATTTTCTCTTTTACAGCCCATCTGACACACTTCACACATGCCAGGGTGCAGACACAAAACTAGGCCAACGGATCTGGTTCATATGGTTGAAGATAACGAGTAAGGCACCATAGGTACAACCAAGACAAGAAACAAAGAAAAGAACACATTATTCATGCACCAGCACTAGGGCTGCACTATACATCCCCAAATGATTGTTATTGTAATGTAAGATGAGGTGTTCCACATTTTGCAAGAAGCCACATTGCAAAATCACTGAGGTCCTTCATCTGACTGAGATTTACACATGTTTTTGCCAACAGAGGCTAAAACAATAGCACACAGTTGCGTTTTAGTCATAGTTGAGGCTCGTTTAGGGCCTGATTTGGTCTTTTTTAAGTCTTCTTTTGACACAATTTGCTCCAACAAACACACAAAACTAGGGATGCATCGATACGATACTAGTATCGGGTATCGGGCCGATGCCACGTGCTTGTCCTCATACTCGTACTCATTAATGAGGTCCCGATACCAGAAACCAACACCACTTGACGTGCAGCCTAAATCAGAGTCTGTGATGGTTTTAATCAGAGCTAAATGTTATTTGTGCTGCAGCGTGGAGTCTGCAGTGTTTCCAAGATACAGCTAAAGTTGCTAATGTTGCTAACTAGCCGCCAACTCGCGGCTAACAGTTTTGGCGATTCTTGCGCCGTTTTATGCCCAGGGGCTTATTCATCTGAAAAACTAACCAAGCGACTAAAATGTACTCAGAAAATCCAAAGTAAAGACATACAGCATGTCCATATTGAGCGAAATGAGCTGCAGCAAAAGAATTAAAATGCTGTAGCGACTGGCTAAGCTGCTATAAACACATGAGAAAATCCACATGGAGCTGTACTAAAGAGACAATTTAGCTGCAGTAACAAGAAACCTAATCAATACAATTGTTGAATAAAAATACATAAATGAATAAAGCACAGGCATTGGGAGCTTTTGGACACGGGCTGTTCTGTTTATGATGGACAGTGCAACAAAAATTAAATGTTATATTGAATGAAAATAATAATAATAATAAAATTTTGATGTAACTTCTCTTAAAAGTGTCGCCTACTTTACTCAAGGAAATGTAAATGAATAAATTAACTAATTACTAGCCAATCTGCTGTGAAAAAGTCAGTATTTTGAAGAAAATGCCTTGTACTCGTATCGGTATTTGGTATCGGCGAGTACTTAAATCAAAGTACTCGTACTCGTGTCGGTTTTAGAAAAAGTGGTGTCGGTGCATCCCTACACAAAACACACCAAAAATGCTCATGATTCATACTGTTGAAAAGATGAAATGCCGCATGTTTTACTTCATATTGTGCAGCCCGAGCCGGTGTAACTAACTAAGAAATGATCTAAATGTACCCAGCGCGACTACAAGGACGAGCCACTGGACAGATGATTTCAACATTGATTGTTCATACTCATGCATCGAAAAGCTAAACCTTGACCTTGTTTCCGGTGCGCAAAGCTACGCACAGCAGCTTTATAGAGTTCTTTTCAATCAAAGAGGCAGAAGACGCACTTTTCATGTTGAAACATTTTCGATTATTGAGTGCCCCCGCCGGCCCCGAGCGACCGCCATTAGGAACCACTGATGAAAGACTCGTCACTGAGCCGTCAAATAACAATTGCAGCGAATGCGACAGTCGTCAGTCAGGGGCCTGTCAAGGTTAAAGGTGCATCTCCTCTTTGTCTGAGGAACAGTAACACTAAGAATGGCATCGACAAAGGAGGACATAATAAACCTGACTGGCTACAAAGACTGAGCATTATAGGCTAGTACTCTTATTGCTTTGAGATCTGATCACAATGTGTGCACAGGAAAGTATAAACTTAAGTAAATCATAATCAAGCCACACCGTGCAACATTTAGCCCAATAAATAGGACACAATTCTAGCATTTCTTTTATTAGAGATCATTTTACTGTTGAATAATACCAAAAAAATGAACTATGAGCGGATCATCTCTCCACAGACCTGACTGTAACTTTACTGGGAGATTGAAATAGGTTAGGTCCTCATTCAAAGACCATTCTTTGATAACCCACTGCATTAAGAGCATTTTCAGTGTCTGGGAGCACCGAAAATGCCTTTAAAGTGCATATGATAAATTAGACACTATTTTTGCTAAAACGTAGTTAACACAATTGTAGTTAAGATTTTGCTAAAAAAAAAAATGTACCCAGCTTTCTTTAGTTTAACCAGTTTTGTGATGTTTAGTTTCACTTCCTTATTGGACGCTGACATGGATGTAGACGGCATTGCGTCATAAAAGGGGGCGTGGCTTCGCCGAGCGGGAAAATAGAATCTTTAGAGAAACACAATTTTACACTCTTTTTTTAGCAATTTTCTGGTGGAATATGAACTTATTTATCACACATAAATAAAGTCAAGTGTAAATCGGGTCCATATGGATGTTTTCTCACAGAAGATTGTTCAGTAGAAGTGAAAAAACGGCAGTTGTAGCTAGCGCTAGCTAACAGTTAGCATTAGCCCGATGTACATGTAGCATCAAGTTAGCATTCTCTGTTATTTGTGTGTTTATGGGCTGTTGAACCACTTCGCTCCTCTCCATGTCTTTGTATCTTTATTTAGTAGAAAACTATTCATAATTCAGTGTTTGTTAAAGTAGTTTTTGAATAATTAAAGAAAGTCTAGATTTTTCTCCAAATTGTTTTCCCCCTTAACTGTTTTCAAACATGACCATATATGGGCGAATCCAGAGATGCCATCTGTATCGATTCACCTTATTCCGGAGGTTCGCGTGGGCGCCGCCATGAATTGTGCCTGCCCCTTTTCTCCTATGTGTTAACATAGGACTGGAGAAGTCCACATAAAATCAGTCACAACACGAAAACAAAGCCGTTTTCAGGCTGCGCAGAGAAACGCTGCAGTGTTGACTTGTTGGTGCAAATGAACATTGGCCATTTTACACAAATCAATCGACTAAACATCAGATTTTCAGCAGAGAATATTTTCCCTCGTTCTCCGTTAAAATGAACGGGCTTCGCGCTCGACTGGAAGTGTCTGGACAACGAGGTGCCGAGACAACGCAAAAAGTGGCAAAAGTGCGCGGGGCGGAATAAGGTGAATAGATAAAAGCAAACAATTTTAAACTGTTGCCGTGCCGACCATGTTATGTCAATGGGAAATAAATGAGTGGGTGAAACCGCTACGGAACTTTACCTTTACGATCACTTCCTGTGACTTCCTGTCGTAGCTTAAAAATTAAAATTAAAATAACTTGATGTGTGATGTTTTCTCTTGTGTTTTCATGTAAATCACTTTGGTCTGCCAAGTGTTGTTGTAAAGTGTCACTTGTTTACATCTATTTAAAGGCACACTGCGTAACAGCTCGTCACTGAAAATGCTATTTCTGCAGTGGGTAATCAAAGAATGGATTTGGAGGAGAACCTATAAATCTCATATTTGGCTTCATTTAAGTGATATTTCACAATTTTTGACATAGGGCCTCATTTCTAAGTTATACAGAGTGTTGTTGATTTCTGGAGATTAGTTTTTATTTTTCATTCATGCAGTCCTTGTATTTGAAGAGTTTAGTGGTGCTAGGCTAGTGCTAGGCTAGCGCATGTCTATGGTAACTAGTAGCCTGCAGTAAAAACCTCTTCGAAATCATCGGGTCGTCCTCCAAACGTTGCCATATCTGATTTGTAGAAAGCTCCTTTGTCAATCCAAGCACAGTGCACCTTCGGCAAATCACTTATAACACCAGACTACAGATATAAGTGTCTGTGTCGGCTGAATCATTTTTGAAATATAACAATTTTGCATTTAAAAGGACTTACATATGTCTTGTTTTGACACAATTTAGTGAAAAACTAACAGCTTGCATTCTGTATATGGAACAGATTACATTATTTAGTTAAGTAAAATATCAAAGTAATGTTGTCATTGAATATTGTCGTCACAATATTCAAATATGGCAAGTTTTCCTCATATTGTGCAGCCCCAGCATAAACTTTTCATTCTGTTGCATTTGGCGAATACACTATGCCAATATCTACTGACAAAGTGTAAAAAACAATCATAAACTGGGAGTGAGCCTCGCGATGGTTGTTACCCTGCCAAACATGAAGGCACTGTGGCACAAAATAAATGACGGGGACTTTATTTCACCCACCTGAGAGCTTGTCGGTGTCCAGATTGCTGCAAGGCAAAGAGGAAAATATGACACATCATTCAGATAGTTAATTAGATACTTTCAAAGTTCATTTTTGCCACAGTGACTCCAAAGCTATTTGGATTTGACACTGTAGCCAAAGGACAAGACAGAACTGGTGGTGAAATTATGATTCTGATAATAATGGAACTTGGCCTGTCATAACAGAATTTGAAGTTCAATATTTTGAGCCACATTAATATAGTGATAAAATATATTATTGAATACCTGCAAATGCCATAAAAACTAACTCTAAAGCTTAAAAATGACAGTAAAGCTTTTTTTGAAAAGCACTTCTTGTGTTTCTAAACGCAGACTATAGCGTAGCCCAGGGGCAGGCAAGTTTGCTTGATAAAGGGACGATATTCTTCATCATCAAAAGACCAAGGGCCGGATCCTCCAATAATAGGCGCAAGAAAAGCATGACTTTCTACAAATGTGAGTGTTGTACATTATACATGGCCTAAATGGATGTTCTGCTTACAGAATTTTAAAGGAAATTAAAGCCGCGCGCGGCGATAAAGGCCCTCGCCCCTGGCGCACTCCCCGCTCGCTCTCGTCCCTTGCGACCACTCTTCATCACACTAGGTCCTTGCGAGCCCCATGATTGAACTTGCTCATTTTGACGCGAAAATCCCTATTAAGTTGCATTATTCTGCTTTATATGCGAAAATCCCTATTAAGTTGCATTAAAGTGCATTTTATGCGAAAGTCCCTTTAAGTTGCATTACAGTACATTATATGCGAAAGTGCCTTGAAGTTGCATTACAGTACATTATATGCGAAAGTGCCTTGAAGTTGCATTACAGAACATTATATGCGAAAGTCCCTTTAAGTTGCATTACAGAACATTATATGCGAAAGTCCCTTTAAGTTGCATTACAGAACATTATATGCGAAAGTCCCTTTAAGTTGCATTACAGAACATTATATGCGAAAGTTCCTTTAAGTTGCATTACAGTTTATTATATGCGAAAGTTCCTTTAAGTTGCATTACAGTTTATTATATGCGAAAGTCCCTTTAAGTTGCATTACAGTTTATTATATGCGAAAGTCCCTTTAAGTTGCATTACAGAACATTATATGCGAAAGTCCCTTTAAGTTGCATTACAGAACATTATATGCGAAAGTCCCTTTAAGTTGTATTACAGAACATTATATGCGAAAGTTCCTTTAAGTTGCATTACAGTTTATTATATGCGAAAGTTCCTTTAAGTTGCATTACAGTTTATTATATGCGAAAGTCCCTTTAAGTTGCATTACAGAACATTATATGCGAAAGTTCCTTTAAGTTGCATTACAGTTTATTATATGCGAAAGTCCCTTTAAGTTGCATTACAGTTTATTATATGCGAAAGTCCCTTTAAGTTGCATTACAGAACATTATATGCGAAAGTCCCTTTAAGTTGCATTACAGAACATTATATGCGAAAGTCCCTTTAAGTTGCATTACAGAACATTATATGCGAAAGTCCCTTTAAGTTGCATTACAGAACATTATATGCGAAAGTCCCTTTAAGTTGCATTACAGAACATTATATGCGAAAGTTCCTTTAAGTTGCATTACAGTTTATTATATGCGAAAGTCCCTTTAAGTTGCATTACAGTTTATTATATGCGAAAGTCCCTTTAAGTTGCATTACAGAACATTATATGCGAAAGTCCCTTTAAGTTGCATTACAGAACATTATATGCGAAAGTGCCTTGAAGTTGCATTACAGAACATTATATGCGAAAGTCCCTTTAAGTTGCATTACAGAACATTATATGCGAAAGTTCCTTTAAGTTGCATTACAGTTTATTATATGCGAAAGTTCCTTTAAGTTGCATTACAGTGCATTATATGCGAAAGTGCCTTTAAGGTGCATTACAGTGCATTATATGCGAAAGTCCCTTTAAGTTGCATTACAGTGCATTTTATGCGAAAGTCCCTTTAAGTTGCATTACAGTGCATTATATGCGAAAGTCCCTTTAAGTTGCATTACAGTTTATTATATGCGAAAGTCCCTTTAAGTAGCATTATAGTGCTATTGTGAAAATCCCTATGTAGTGGCATAATTGTGTTGTAATTGCAAAAATCCCTATTTTGTTGCAGAAACTGTAAGAACTGTTGAAATTGCAGAAACTCTTAACACTGTTTAAACTGTTAAAATCACAGGCAGACTTCACTGTATCATAATCCTATTAAAATGCCGGCAAGAAAAGAGAAAGCATTAGAAAAGTGTCACAGCCATATTTGAACTAGCAACCTCCTACACCAGAGACAAGCACACTATCACTGAGCTGTAGCTCCATGGTACTTGGACTGTGATGTGCGCTACTTTTGTCTAAGTTATCGAGCAGAAGTTAGTTCCCAGCATCCCACTGGAGGAGAGAGGTAGCTTCAAGTCATGCCCCCCCCATACATTTCCTTGATTGTTTTCGACATTTTCCCTTGTGTTGCCTCAATTGTTTTCCTACGATCCCCCCATTTCTAGCTCTTTAGTGACGCATATGAAAGCGTTTTTCATGAGAATGGGACCATAGGTGCGGTTAAGGTCAAAATTGACCCAGCAATCTCATGGTTGGAAACCCAATGCACAAGCAATAACGCTACACGGGCAAAGCAAATCTTATGAAACGTGCTGTACTCATGTGACAATGTGTGCAGTGGCCCATGTAAAAGGTGAAAGCAATAGAAAAGTGTCAAGGCTGTGTTTGGACTAGCAACCTCCTTCACTTGAAACATGGGCCTGTTGACAGCTTGGCCTATTTAAATTCCCAGGCTGCAATTTTGTACCAGCAACACACTGGAGGAGAGGTTTTTCCCCCGTTTTTAATGAGTGTGGGACCATAGGCAATGATGCATGTTCTTACCGGAAGGTGTTGAGTCCAAAAGAAAAAGGAAATAAAAAACAGTTTAGGTTGGGATTTGATCCAGCAACCTCCTGTACACTAGCTCAGCACTCTACCAATGAAGCTACTCAGGTTGAGTGAACTGCTACGAAACGTCCCGCAATCATGTGTTTTAGGCTGTGACAATGTGTGCAGCGGGCAATGGAAAAGGTGAAGGCAATATTAAAGTGTCAAGGTTGTGTTTGGACTAGTTACCTCCTTCACTTGAGACGAACATGCTATCACTGAGCTGTAATTCCAAGCAAACATGGGCCTGATGACTGCTTGGGTTTTCTAAATTCACAGGCTGAAATTTGATCCCAGCAACACACTTGAGGGGTAATTTCCCTGTTTTTAATGAGTTTGGAACCATCGGCGACGATGCATGTTCTAACCAGAAAGTGCTGAGTCCAAAGAAAAAAAAAATGAAAAAGAGTCAAGGTCAGGTTTTTGATCCAGCAACCTCCTGTACACTAACCCAGCTCTCTACCAATGGAGCTACTTAGGCTGAGAAAAATATAGCAGATGTGAAATAAATGTCATGAGAGACTCCGCACTTGTGTGTTTGCAGGAAACGGATTAACAGCTTAGAAAATAATATATTGTATCATTTTGTAATTGGGGTAAATTCCTGGCTGCCCAAAGAATCGTTGAGAGGGAGTTTCAGCCCTGCAGCACCCTCGATATTGAAGCTATTATTTGGTAAGACCCATATAGTATGAGGAACACACAGAGAGACGGACAGGAAACAGTCGAATTGAACTTCCTGTGATTGTACAGTTGAGAAAAACGTGAATTTGGAGGCAAAAACGTCCAAATTAAAGCTGATGCCTGTTACAGAGGGTTAATATAAGTATATACGAGTCCAAAAGTGTAGTTTTTGTGAAGAAAGGGGGAAATGTGGAATACTGGCGAATTTCAGGAGAAACTCTGACAGAGGCCAACAAGCTGCCAGGCTAAGACCTCTGGCGATTTTCACGGAGGATGGGCGGGCCACTTACAAGCCACTTAAAAGCCAATTTAAAGGCTTTTTTGGCGATAGGGGCTGCGTGTGCACAGCATTAGGTCCAGGTGGGGAATGCGCACGCGCGCCGGATTGGGTCCGTTCCAATCCGGCCAAGTCTGTGAAAGATATGAGGCTTTGAAATTTGCTGAAAATGGCCTCTCAGTTGCGGCCTTGTCATGACCACGCCCAATAGTTTAAAAAAAATGTAATTGATGATTTTGAAAGCCACATGGGTTTGGGACACGTTGGCCAAAATTGGAGGCTTTCCATCGAAAGCTCGGGGATCAGGGGCCAGAAGTTCAAGAGGTACGATTTTGAAGGTTTGAGGTTCGGGCCAAGATGGCCGACTTCCTGTAGCATTTAGGGCGGGGTCATAATATCATTTTTGACATGTCCTGACGTGGTCTATGTCCTTGGCCAATGTCACTTTTGTACAATGATTTTTTTTTCGACCCCTCCTCCATTGGGTCAATGTAAACTGCCTGTTTGAGGGGGCGCCACAGAGCCATCTTTTATTATTCTCTCTCGCGAACCCCACCCAAAATTAGAGCTTGCGGAGCACTACGTTTTGACCCCTGTTACTTGCGAATCGGTTCACGTTTGCTACGTGAATTCTTGCGTTTTCGTCCCCCGTTAACGGTTTTAATTAGTCCCTCGCGGGACACTGCGTGTCCGTTGCTCGGGCCTAATTATACAGAAAATAAAGCGAGATAGAGGCATGTTGTAATAGACTTTTTTGATCAGTGTGACGTGCCGAATCAGGATATCACCTTTGTTTTCACTTTCGTGCAAGTGTAATTTTGAAGGTATAGGTAGGGGGCGCTATTTTTGTGAAAATTGTACAATTATCAAGGGTAATCAGTACGATCCACAGAGGGGCTTATGTGGTCCAAATAAGAGTGTGATTGGAATTTGCATGCCCTTGTGAGTTGTCATCAAAAAGGCGGGAAAAAAGCATGATTTTTAGCAGAGCGGTAGAGACAAACCGTAACAGATATCCGAACAAAAGAGCTTGATTATTGTAGCTCTACGTCTCTAGATCACACTCACCAAGTTGGATGTCATTTGGTCCAAAACCCTTCGAGTGACTTGACAAAAGATCAGGTTAAGAAATTCAGGTTACAATTTTCAATCCAATATGGCCGACTTCCTCTTTGTCAGAGGGCGGAGTTATAATGATGTTTTAAGTTTGTCTTGATGTGCTCTATCACTGTACTCAAAGACAAAGGTTTAGGCCAAAAAATGCATGCTTCCAAATGAATTGGGGGCATGCTTGTGGGGGCGCCACTGAGGCATTGTTCAAAGTGTTGTCTTGCAAATATCAAAATAGTTAATTTTACACCAACCTTGAACCTTTGGTCAAATAAAATTGACTTTTCGTTAATGTTCAGGGGGTCAAAATTGAGATCAAAGACGTAATAATAATAATAATAATAATAATAATAATAATGGAAACGATTTTTCGGCCATTATTTTTCTCCCACAAAGACATTACTCAGAGAGCCGTGGTTTTGATATGTTGTTCCCCATCACAGACAAGGTCTGTATGATTTTTTCCACACCTCCATACCATCCCGTTTTTTTTATACGAATTTTGAAAGACAAAACCTTTGAGGGGGCGCCAGTGGGTCATTTTTGGCGATAGGGGCTGCGTGTGCACAGCATTAGGTCCAGGTGGGGAATGCGCACGCGCGCCGGATTGGGTCCGTTCCAATCCGGCCAAGTCTGTGAAAGATATGAGGCTTTGAAATTTGCTGAAAATGGCCTCTCAGTTGCGGCCTTGTCATGACCACGCCCAATAGTTTAAAAAAAATGTAATTGATGATTTTGAAAGCCACATGGGTTTGGGACACGTTGGCCAAAATTGGAGGCTTTCCATCGAAAGCTCGGGGATCAGGGGCCAGAAGTTCAAGAGGTACGATTTTGAAGGTTTGAGGTTCGGGCCAAGATGGCCGACTTCCTGTAGCATTTAGGGCGGGGTCATAATATCATTTTTGACATGTCCTGACGTGGTCTATGTCCTTGGCCAATGTCACTTTTGTACAATGATTTTTTTTTCGACCCCTCCTCCATTGGGTCAATGTAAACTGCCTGTTTGAGGGGGCGCCACAGAGCCATCTTTTATTATTCTCTCTCGCGAACCCCACCCAAAATTAGAGCTTGCGGAGCACTACGTTTTGACCCCTGTTACTTGCGAATCGGTTCACGTTTGCTACGTGAATTCTTGCGTTTTCGTCCCCCGTTAACGGTTTTAATTAGTCCCTCGCGGGACACTGCGTGTCCGTTGCTCGGGCCTAATTACAGCATTCTTCACATCTCTAGTGTACTTTAACAGGCATTTGATCTCTGATTTTTGTAATTATGTTCCTCAAAGTCATCTCTTGGGACACTGGACAGTGTTTAACTCACGGTTGGATAAATCAAGTCTTTAGTTTGACTGATAAAGCCAAAGAAACAGTCAACGTCTCTTTTTTTTTATAAGCGACGTCCTCTCGCCAATGGCACAGTCAAATAGTGCAACATCTTGTACATGCAAGATGACCATCCCCTTTGGAACAATGCTGTCCTTGCATCAAGCGGAAGGGACTTAAAGGGACTATACGGAGTATAAAAATTATGTATTTTCCTCGCCCTGCATGTTCCAGCCATGTCCTAATGTGTAGAGTGACCTGTTAACCACAACTGCCACTAAAATCCTGCACTGTCACTCAAAAAGTTGTTCCGGTCCAAAGTGTCATGCACGAGCTTAAAGGGATATTTCAGGATTTTTGACATAGGGCCTCATTTCCTAGTTATCCAGAGTGTTGCTGGTACCTGGAGATATTTTTTTTGTAATTCATGCAGTTCTTATATTTGAAGAGTTTTGTGGTGCTAGGCTTGTGCTAGGCTAGCACATTTCTACGGTATCAGCTAGCCTGCATTAAAAACAGTCTGACTCCACAGTGCACCTGAGGCAAATCACTTGTACCGCCAGACTAACAATATAAATGTCTGTCGATAGAATATTTTTAACTATTTTGCATCTAAAATAACTTATATTTGAGCAGCATCAGCTTCGTGGTTGTAAAAGCTACGCAGCGGCGGAGTGATCTGCTAGAAAATAGTCCCTCAAAATGCGATCATTCATGTGATGCAAGGTCATATTCCAAAAATTATTCTATCGACACATACATTTATATAGTTAGTCTGGCGCTACAAGTGATTTGCCTCCGGTGCTCTGTGGAGCGGGTCAGACTGTTTTTAATGCAGGCTAGCTGATACCATAGAACCTATATGCACACACAGTATTTGGCTAAACAATAAAGGCATTTCATGTAGCATTTTGAGACTACTATTTCGATGCATATTATGATGTGAAGGCCACAGAACAAACACTCATTTACATCACTACAACAAAACATTTCACGTTCATTTAGAGACATCCTTCGACGGCTTTCACGTTCCTACAAGGCTTGAATAAAACCTTGCAGAGCTAGAGTGTGTGTGTGTGTCAGTATGTTATCAATAAAGCGCCAAGAACAATTTAGCCCTCTGGATCTGGGAAAATATTAAAGTTGAAATCCACAATCGACTTGAGGGGAAGTGATTTTCTTTTTGCCAACCGCTGATTCGAGAGCCGACCCCAAGGCGGAGTTCTTTGATTGCAATTTCCCAGCGAAATGCGTTTCCAAGTGGCCCCGTTTCACACACACTAAGAAATGGGGGTCAGTGATTGTTGGCGAGATGTGTTTGCATTTTGTGGTATTAAGCCTTTAATCAATGACTTTAAATAACCTTTCAGCGGTTCAGAATTCAGAATCTAGACGTTTTCTGAGACTATTAAAGTGCTAAGTGAAGACAGCAGGGCTATTTAGTGAGATTTAAGTATGAGCTTTGTATGAATAAATATTAAATCAGCCCGCAGTCATCTTTCATTATAATGAAAAGAGCAAGAGCAGAGGGAGCCTCACTTGTTCTGTCGTCCGTCGATGGAGTAGAACAGCTCCTGCAGCTCCTCGGTTGTCAGGATGCCATCAGCGAAGTAGGTATTGAACTCTTCGAACGACAGCTTTCCATCATCTGTGAATCCAAAAATGATGCAATTTGAAGTTAAGTTACATGAGCTGCATGACATGACAAGACGTGAAATGTTCAACAGTACGTTCCGTTAAACTGACATAAAGAAATGTGTTTTTTCTTGTGTTTTTGCTTGTGACCTAACGATGTGGATGTTGCACCACCTAATATTGTGATAACAATAAAACAAAAACAATAAAAACAATTATGTACAGAATACATGGAGTGTGTCAGACGTTTCAGTAGGCGATACACAAATAGCGAGTGCAACGGAAAAATAGCATATGGATAATTCAACCTGAAAAGAGTCACAGAGACAGAAAAGGCATTAACGAGGGGGTATTATGCTTTTTTCAATCACATAGCACCAGTCTATATCACACTACAATGATGACGAAACCTTCTGTTGGTCTGTAAATGCAGTAAATTAGAATAACTGCCTTGTATAAAAGTGCTCTCTCAAAATGGCTGTAGCGAATGTCTTGAAATAGGCCTCTGTCTCTTTAAGAACCTCTGACCCTTTCCGACACGCCCCCTCCACACGCTGTCTGTGGCATCAGTGGGGAGGGGGTTCTGCTGAGGAGCAGTGGTTGGTTACTCGGCTGGTGATGAAAGCTCGGAGGCGTCTCCAGGAGGTGGGGGCGTTCCTAGGAGGACTCAGGCAAACCTATCCCTAAAATGGCCGCCATCAGAGTTTTTACAGATTACTCAAAAATACGTGAATGTGCCAAGGCAACACTTCAGGCATGTTTTTAATGAGGGAATGACATAATAACATGATGTAAAGCTTGAAAAAGTCGATTTAGCATAATACCCCCCCTTTAAGAAAGTTTTATTATAGGAGCTGCACAGCGTTGATGAACGACAGGCAGAATCTTCCCCGGAGCCTGGACACTGGTGGTGGTAGCGGAGAAAGGGGTGGAGGAGGGTCATAGCACGGCTGGGAAACTCTGAGTGATTGACCAGGGGGCTTAAGAAAGGGGAACCTGGGACGAGCTCTGCGGTGATTGGCTGACGTGAAGGTGCGGCTTGAGCTGGGTCTGTGATTGGATGATTGGAAGTTGGAAGGGCTGCCGGTGATGAGCCGATGAATGAATGTAGCTGGTGTGTCTTCCAGGTTGAATTTTAAGCTTCATTTCTTGGCATGTTGCCCCTAATTTACCATTTAAAATTGTGTGTTTTACAGTATTAGTATTATCTGATATGTTAGAGAGAGAATGCCGTGTGACTGATCCACTTTTGCACCGGCTACTCACTCATCAACACTTAATAAATGACCCCCAACTAAACCCAGATTCAATAGTATTTAGAATTGTGTCGTCTCCTTTACTGCAAAACGTAACAATACCCATCCTTTTCAACCTATCTGTTTAGATCATCTCAAGTCCACGACTCCACCAGGGAAACACTGATATTTTGACTGCTGGAAATTACATAATGTCAGAAATGTAGAAAAACAACTGAAGACTATAAAGTCTGTCTGGAAACACAAACATTCGTGGTCCATTGTCAGTTCCGTGCGAGAAACAAGACGTTCTCGACTGCACATAAACAAAACAAGGCCAATTTATTTGTAATTTCATGTCAAGAGACAACTCAAAGTGGCTCACAGTCACAGCAACACAAAACACTGACTAAAAACAGTTGTTATTATCATTTGTAAACTAGAGTTAACGAGTGAATAGTAATTTGAAATGAAGTAATCAAATAAGTAACTAAACTACAATTTGGGATGAGTAATCAGTTGTTGGATTACCTTTATGGATTAATCCCAGCAACTATGATATATATGTTTAAAGGGGCTAGATGCAAGTTAGCCATTTTATGCTCACTACTGCCACCTCAGGTCATACGTGTAACTGCAGCTTCTATATTAAGCTCACGCATGACGGCAAATCGGACCCGAAGTAACACCGTTTTGAGTGACAGTGCAGGATTTTAGAGGCAGTTGTGGTGAACAGGTCTGAGCTCATTCCACACATCAGGACATTGTTGGAACATGTAGGGGGAGGAAAATACTTAATTCTAACATTTTTCAACTCTGTATAGTCCCTTTAAACCTGCCTAATACAAGTCGTCGTATGACTGCTCAGTTAAGTATGAGCACAGCATGTTGCGACAGACGCGGATGGAAAAATCAATAGCTCCAGATAAATAGCTGCTGTGTGTGAAGAAGCGTCTCAGCACCGGCCCATCATCAATCTGTCAGATGGCATAGATTACAAGCATCAGTCTGCGGCGAGGCTGCCCAAACCAAACTGATGACGACGTTTTAATCCCTGAGAAAGAGTCCAGAGCAACAGATCCATCCCTGTCGGCGCACGGATAATGGAAACTTCACAGTCACTTACTTTGACCAAAGACAGATCATCAGATTACATCAGTTTGCAAAGCTAAGGGTACGTAGCATTTGGAGAGTAAAACAGGACGATCACAGACATTAGGGGTTTGTCAGAGCAAGAATCTCTACAACATTGTTTTAATAAGGAACAAGGAGGATAAAGTCATATTTATATTGATCATTAAACATGGTTTATATATGGACACAAATAAGTCAAATCTAGTCAATTTTAATGCCATTTTCATGCCTAAATACCATGTTCAACTTCTAACCCCCCGCCTGAACCAAGAGCATTTCTTTCCATTTCGGTATTACCCAAATCTAAAAGCTTCTCAACTGGAGAGCAACAGTGCAACGCCTCATTTAAAGCCGAAGACCTACAAAAGTGATCTTTGTTTTCACACTGTCGCCGTGTTCTTGTCACATTTTTGAAGCATTTTTGTTTATTGCTTTTTCATTGCTTTTTTGTCGCTTTTTGTCATGTTTTCGTCACTTTTTTGTGTTACTTTTTTGTGTTGCTTTTTTGTGAGTTATTTGTCATATTTTTTTGTTTTTTGTGGCTTTTTCGTTGCTTTTTTTTAAGCTTTTAGGTTTGGATGAAGCCAAACAGGAGAAAAATGTTCTTGGTTCAGGTGGTAGTAAGACGTTAATGACATTAAAAAGCATTACATTGGACTTGCTGCCAGCTGAAGAAACCCTGATTTATCTCGGTTAGACTTGTGGCATTTGCAAATCCCTGCAAAGACAAAACCAAACGTGCATATATTTCATTTCTTAAGATTTTAAAACATTTCATCAAACAGAGGAAATTGGACAAAATTGGCAACTTTTTTTGGCAAACATTTGATAAATTTGATCCAAAACTGCAACTGAAAAAGTTTTAGACCATCATTTTAATAGTTTCGATATTATACAGTGAAAATGTCATAATTTAATGCCAGCTTGAATCCAATTTAATGCTTTTAATGACATTTAAGGCCTTGATTTTACAATTACTAATTTAATGGCTTAACTGTTAAAGATGCAAGTTGATCATTTTTATACTCACTACTGCCACCTCAGGTCATACATGTAACTGCAGCTTCTATATTAAAAGGAATAGGCCACCGTTTTTACATACTGAGATATGTTCTTACCTTAGCTTTGACGAGTTCTTTAGGACCTGTCTGGTCTTCACCCTTCAGTCATGTAAACACAGCGCAGACGGCGTTAGCATTTAGCCTCTCCCTCTCTCCTCTATAGCTCCAAAACTGGTCAAGATAGAAGCTACCAAGCTCTTCCACGTTTTCCCTATTTAAATATGGTTACGTGAAGTGTTCCACTACAAAGTATAATTACACAAAATTAAACAATGTGGATTTTCTAAGTGGATAAAAGGGGGGACTATATTGTAAGGCGTAGTAATACCAGGAGTAATTTGGCATCCGCACAGTAAAGTGAAGATTACTGCGCGGATTTCGAACTACTCCTGGTATTATTACGCCTTACAATATAGTTCTCCCTTTTATCCACTTAGAAAATCCACATTGTTTAGTTTTGTGTAATTATACTTTGTAGTGGAACACTTCACATAAAACGTGGAAGAGCTTGGTAGCTTCTATCTTGACCTGTTATGGAGCTATAGAGGAGAGGGGGAGAGGCTAAATGCTAACGCCGTCTGCGCTGGGTTTACGTGATTGAAGGCACGGGTGAAGATCAGACAGGTCCTAAAGAACTTGTCAAAGCTAAGGTAAGAACATATCTCAGTATGTAAAAACGGTGGCCTATTCCTTTAAGACAGAGTAGAATTAAAGAAAAATCTGTGAATCACCACAGTGTCATCGGATCCGATCACAATGGATGTCTAATAGAGCATGAACTTAAGTGAACCAAGTCAATGATGTTGAAACAAACAGAACACGGCTGACAAAACATGCTTAGAAAATGGCTGATATAAAGCTTTGAGTCCGCAATCTGTTCTGGTAAGATTCCCACAACAGTTTAATGGTCGATATGTCAAACGTTTGCCTCTATCTATTCAGTTAAAGCGAAAAGGCCTTTTTTTTTTCACTCTTTTTGTTATTACTTTGGCACATTAATGGAAAACATTTTTTCAACAAACGGCTCTCAAAATGAACCAGAATTAGACCAAAGATGGTGCTGCTCGAGGATCAAAGCATACACAGTCGAGAAACTGCCCCATCCCTACAAAGACAAGGTACACGCGGCCGATGTAAGATGGCAGTTCCAGCTGGCTGATTCTGCTCAGACTCAAGGGCAGGCTGAACACCATCTGTTTAGACCGAGCTGTTTGACGTGTTTTATCTCACACCAGAATGTGTAACGCGTCGTAGAAAAGACCATTTAACTTTGCGATGTTTATCAGGGATTTTCAGCCTTTCCACATCAGGCAACCGACCCCTAAAACAACTTAAATACAATTCTATAGCGGAACTAACCTGTAAATAACCTCTAATGCGGGGGGAAAAAATATGATCAAAGCCAACACAAAACAAACAGTTCTATTACAGGAAACTAGGGCTATGCGCAGTTACATTTGTATTCGATACCGGTACTTCAACGATACTTTTTCCGATACCTATATTAAAATATTTGTCATCAAGAAACAGAAAACAGAACAATAATGTTTTGAAGATTTGCACATTTACAATATCAGGTTCATCTGCATTGGTAAGGAATGTGTGAAAAATGGGGAATAATTTTGGGGATAAATTGGAAAAAATTTAAAAATGGGAATAAAACATTTGCAAAATATAAATCCTTTCCGTAGTCCCTCTGGGGGTATAATACAAGTGTTAATGGGATGATAGGGGGGTCTTTATCTCCCCCTGGTGTCTCTGGCCAGAAAACCATGCTTGCAACTTCGCTGCCTCTGGGTCAGAGTCACCAATACACACTAATGGAATCACGAAGGAGAAGCTAACAGGCTAACGGGCAAAGCTAACTGTGGGCTAGCGCCACTTAAACAGTATTTACAGCCAAGTTTGGGTGAAAAAAATGAGTAAAAAAATTATCTCCATTGTGTAATTGGATGTACAATATTCCTCTTTCCCTTTATCGTTTCTGTCAGCGTAGTATTTACTCGCACAGACAATTAATTAATGCTACGACACCTGCAGTGGCGCTTATGGCTGGATTTAAATATATAAAAAATGTTTAGGTACCTGCTTTTGATACCTTTTTCACACTTTTTTTCCCGATACCAAACCATTCCTACAGTAAACAGATTAAAACACGTTATAATGTTGCTGCTTTTACCTGAAGATGTTTCCTTCACACATGTCTGAGAAATCCTTTTTAGGTTTTAAAGCTTTACCTGACAGCACTAAATTGGCCTCTGTACAAAGCATGTCTTGTTGAAGGCAATAGAAACTATTACTGTGAATGCGGAACATCATTTATTTGTCCCAACCAAACAAATCACCATCATTTCTAGCCTTATTTCTGTTGTGTTCATGTGCTCTCTGTCTGCAGTGCATTGCTTTGTGGATGAACTACTTTGAGTTGTTGTAATGTTGGTATGCAGTCGTAACAGCACTATTAAAATGCCTCTGTAATGCGAAGTCTTCAGTGAATCCCGGACTGAACCAAGTCAAAAGTTATGGTTTTTGCAGCAGTTAATTTTAATGACTGTGGTTACATTATCTCGCCGCATACATCGACTTAATTAAAACCAGCTCACTCGGGTAAAAGGCACAGACTGAATCTTGCATGGAGTATTTGAATAATTGAGGCCAAGCACAGTTTTAATGCACATAACATCTACTGTATCAGCTGGGGAGTTTAGTCTTTCGCCAGTTTTGCAGGAGACTAAATGCCTTTCAAATTAAAATTCTAGTACATTCATTCATTTCTCTTTACGCCTACGAGTCACGCAGGTACACTCCAGTTATTCACTTTACAACTAAGAAAACTCCTCTAAAATCACATATTTATTTTAAGAATATACCGCTAGAAACACACACAAGAGATTTTTCTGGCCAGGTATTTCTCATAAACCAGGCTCGACATCTGGAGATGAATCCCCGGCCGCCCACTGCTCGTTACGGCATCGATATAATGGGTCAAATACAGAGGACATATTTCCCTATGGGGATAATGAAGATGTTTACTATACCTTAAAGCAGGGGTCCTCAGACTTTTTTCCCTGGAGGCCACATTGTTGTTCCTGACTGTGATGGGGGGCCTATAACATAGAATTGTATGACCGAGACCAAAATGCCTCTTTGTGAAGTAGAGATGACTCGCCTGCACAGTCGTCCCCACGACTATATCCACAAGATCAGCACTTGATTCAGGCTCATATTTGTTTCAATGTAGTGGATTGCAAAAATAGTAATCAAGTCTTCACACTTTGTTTTAATTTCCATTTATTTATATTTTCAAATAAAAAATCATCAAGTAATGTGACCAAAGTAATAACTTTTTACACTTGTATTGTGCTTTACAAGCCTGTGTCACAAGCTTCATTTACCACGTGGCTATAATGTGTTTATATTCTGATCTCTTGTGTAAGTGCCCTCTGCTGGACACCTGTGGAATTATTTTTTATTCATTCAAATTGCCCCCTAGTGGCTGGAATGAGTAAATTGGTTATTTAGTTCAAATATCCTAACTCCGCACAGGAATGGGCTAGAGACTTACTTTTTTTTTACATACTCAGGGATTTGTGCTCTACAAATCATCTAGATCATCCCGCGGGCCGTAGTTTGAGGACTCCTGCCTTAAAGGGACTATACAGAGATTAAAAATGTTAAAATTAAATATTTTCCTCCCACTACATGTTTCAGCCATGTCCTAATGTGTAGGATGAGCCCAGACCTGTTCACCACATCTGCCTCTAAAATCCTGCACTGTCACTCAAAAAGGTGTTAATTCAGGTCCAAAGCTCAAGTTCGATCAACACATCACGGACATTCAGGACAAAAAAAGTCAATAACGTCTGTCAAGAAGAACTAAAAGGACTTTAATGTCGCCCCATCTCTGCTGATGCGTTTACATCAGTCCATTATTGAGCCTGCACAGTTTGTTTTCCCTGCTTTTCTAATCTGTTGACTGAAAAAACAAACTAAACTCACCAAGGGAACAAACACTGCAGCGAAAATCATAGGACTCACCACAGCAAAAGAAGCCTGATCCCATCTGAGTGCACCCCGTCGACTGTTTGCTCTTTGTTGTTCTGTCTGTCCTATTGTCAAACATGCATGTGTGTGTGGAAAAGTCTAAAGTCCAGGGCTGGGTATCGTTACATTTCTTTAGATATTGATACTTAAACGATAATTGGTTTTCGACACCGATACCTGAACAACACTTTTTCAATGCCTATACTAAAATATTTGTCATATAGAACCATAAGACAGATTAATAATGTTCATTTATTCCTTTTCCGTTCATTTCATTCCTTTTGCATTTGTATCATTTGTTTGAGGTGAAACAACCAAGAAACGTCCTTTAACTACAAAAGGGAAGAAAGAACACTCCAAGTACTTCTTATTTTGTCCCCCAATTTTTAAGCAATTTTCTTACGTTTCTTTCCCCACATTTTCCATTTTTTTCTCCCAATTTTTTCTCTAAATTTCCCCCAATTAAAAAAAAAATGCTTTTATGTTTTTTTTCTCAATTTTGCCCCAAATTTTCTTGTTTTTTCCCCTCACAAATCTCTTAATTTTATCCCCCACATTGTTCCCCAATTTTCCCACCATTTTCTACTCACTTTTTTATTTCTTTTCATTTTTGATAATCAAGAGCATTAAAACTTGAGTATTAAGATTTTATATGTCTTTTCGATACCTGCTTTCGATACTTTTATTTTTTCAATACCAGACTGGTATCGTTTAACCACCTCCAGTATCTGCGTACATTGGTTTATGAATGAGGGTGAATGGGTGACTGGTTTCCTGCTGTAAAGCTCTTTGGGACTAATAAAGGTCAAAAAGCGCTTTGTGTAAGTTGAGACCATTTCCCATTTGAGATAGGGGTGCACGGATTTCCCCTGAAGGGTCGAAGGGGTCCCCAACACTAAAGAAGTTAAAAAAAAAATCAAAAAAATGAAAAAAGAAAGAAAAAAATGAAGAAAAAATGAAAAAGAAGGAAAAAGAAAAAGAGAAAAAAGAAAGAAAAAAATTAAAAAGTGGAAAAGAAGGAAAAAGAAAGAAAGAAAAAAAAAAAAGAAAAAAGGAAGAAAAAAGAAAGAAAAAAGAATGAAGGAAAAAAGGGAAAAAAAAAAAAAAAAAAAACGAACAAACAAAACAAAAACAGAAAAGGAAAAAAGAAAAGAAAGAAAAAAGAAAAAAAGAAGATACAAGAAAAAAGAAAGAAAAAAAAAGAAGATAAATTAAGAAAAAAGAAAGAAAAAAGATAGAAAGATAGATAGATAGATAGATAGATAGATAGATAGATAGATAGATAGATAGATAGATAGATAGATAGATAGATAGATAGATAGATAGATAATCTGAATTGAAGTATCGTATTGATTCATAAACAATGATGATCCTTATTACATGGAGACATTTTTAGACCTTTTTCCAAATATTTAGTTGTCACTTCAGCTGTCTTTAAAACGTTCTTCAGCCAAACGCAGCTTTCTGGACTCGACAGACAGGCTTACTCTCCAAAGTGTCACTCCTTATTTTTGCTGACGGCCTAAAGACGTCTACAGACAGCGCTCTGCATTACCCTGACACTTTTGGGTTGGATCTTGGATCTTCCAATGAAAACTGCCAGCGGCCTCTGTATAAGCTTTCCAAATCTCTTCAATTATTCACGTGTACATCGCTTTAACTTGGAGGTTGCGTTGGGTTAAGTTACATTACTCTAGCTATGGATTAAAAAAAAAACAGCGCCCTTTTTAAAAATGAAATGCGTCCACTCTTTTGTAGCCAGACAGTTTGACAGCGTTAGTATTGGACAAAACCACTCCACAGACGCAGCTCAATGTCTCACTGGTATCACATATCTTGGTGAGTACCTGAGACAAAGTGGATAATGACATTTGCTATGATTTGCTTCTCTCTTTCTCCCTCACTCTGTCTTTTTCTCTGTGTACTTGTGAGAAGATCGTTTGGTGCTTAGAACAATGACCATCGATAAACCCCTAATACATGCAGTTAGTACATTATTTCAAGTATAAGAGGATACATTTCTCTGTAGGGACTATAAATTCCCCAAATAAAAAAGTAAACATGCAGGATTATGGAACAAAACAGAACAGAAAAGTGTTTTAACCCTTTATTAGTTTGCTCAACCATTTGGTAGACCACACTTTATCGAATCAAATGTTGTTCTTAATCTGCCTATCTCTACCATTCGGTTCAAGTGTGTAATACTCCAAATATCCAGTTTGGGGTTGGACCAGTTTAGACCAAGTTTGGACTGGTTTAGAGTGGGTTTGGACCAGTTTAGACCAAGTTTGGGCTGGTTTAGAGCGGGTTTGGACCAGTTTAGACCAATTTTGGGCTGGTTTAGAGCGGGTTTGGACTGGTTTAGACCTGTTTTCGACCATTTAAGACCTGGTTTGGACTGGATTAGACCTGTTATGGACCGGTTTAGACCTGGTTTGGTTCAAGTGTGTAATACTCCAAATATCCAGTTTGGGGTTGGACCAGTTTAGACCAAGTTTGGGCTGGTTTAGAGCAGGTTTGGACTGGATTAGACCTGTTTGGACTGCTGTAGACCTGTTATGGACCGGTTTAGACCTGGTTTGGACTGGATTAGACCTGTTATGGACCGGTTTAGACCTGGTTTGGTTCAAGTGTGTAATACTCCAAATATCCAGTTTGGGGTTGGACCAGTTTAGACCAAGTTTGGACTGGGTTAGAGCAGGTTTGGACTGGTTTAGACCTGGTTTGAACCGTTTAGACCTGGTTTGGACCGTTTTAGACCTGATTTGGACTGGATTAGACCTGTTATGGACCGGTTTAGACCTGGTTTGGTTCAAGTGTGTAATACTCCAAATATCCAGTTGGGGTTGGACCAGTATAGCCCAAGTTTGGACTGGGTTAGAGCAGGTTTGGACTGATTAAGACCTGGTTCGGACGCGTTTGGACTGGTTTAGAGCAGGTTTGGACTGGATTAGACCTGGTTTGGACTGGTTTAGACCTGGTTTGGACCGGTTTAGAACTGGTTTGGACTAGTTTAGACCTGTTATGGACCAGTTTAGACCTAGTTTGGACTGGTTCATGCTGGTTTTGACAGGTTTTCTGAGTAGACCTGTTTTTTACTGGTTTAGAGGAACTTATGCTGGTTTAGATCAGGTTTGGACTGGTTTAGAGCAGATAACTGGGAGGTCCATCAAAAAAATAAAAACATTGTTTGTCCTCCAAATGGTTAGAAATATATAATAATAAACGTGTAGGGAGTAACATTAAAGGGTTAAGTATATTCATCTGTATCACTGAGGCTTTGAATTTGGTCTAGAAAGAAAAAGTTTTCCACTAAATACAGCATGAAATGTCAAACTAGGAGGGAGGGACAGTTTATCATCTTCTGAAGCTTTTGGAGGGATTTGCAAATGCCACAAGTCTAACCAAGATAAATCAGGGTTTCTGCAGCTGGCAGCAAGTCAAATGTAATGCTTTTTAATGTAATTTTAATGCCTGAATACTATATCTTTAATGCCACTAATACATATTTCATTCAAGATTTATAAACAGTCAATAAAACAGGGGGATGAGGGGAAAGTTGGATACTCAAAACCAATCGGCTGAATTTGCCAAATGTACAAAGTTAAAATAGTTAAGTGATGTCATTGAGTGGGTTCTGTCTCTAAGGAAAAAGTATGTCTTCTAAAGAACTTAATTGAATACCAATTTAATACCTTTAAAAGACTTTTAAGGCCTTTATTTTGGCATACAACATTTAATGACTTTTGTCCGCGGAAACCCTTCAAAGGCAAGACTTCTGGTAAATACGGAACATTTTTATATTTAAAAATATCAATTTCAATATATCAATATATATAATGTTATTATATATATAATATGCAATATCAATTTAAAGCATTGGGGGGGTCTTGCAGGAAGTGGAATGTCGTGAATTAGCGACACATGGCGTTAAGGGGCGTTAACTAAGCAGTTTTTTTGTGAATAAAATAAAATAAATTTCCCCTTGTTTTTTTGAAATTCAAAACTCAATAAATCAGGCTAGGAATCAGATATTAAAAAATATTGTTTAGTCCAAGGCTGGAACATTTGAAGTCAAGAGGTGCCACTGACATGGAGACATTGTTGGACCAATGTGAGAAAATGGCCCTTGAAACTACGATTTCCTATATAAATCTATCGCGAAACACGGAATCAGTGCAATATTTAAACATGTTATTGTAATGATTATATTTTGTTTGCAGGTGAAAGGTTATATGTTCAGAGACAAATTTGCTAGCCTGGCTATCCCCAGACTAAATATCACAAGTTGTATTTAGTCTGGGGATCACCAATTCATTTTCTCGTAGGAGAGGTGTGGTTTACGATCGTCCACAGCCGTTTATTGGGCGCTAGGAATGTCTATCATGCGTCTGCACGTAGCCACAGCCAATCAAATCAGTTCGATCCGATGACGTATGACGTACCCGCTGTAAACTTTCGAGCTAAACTAGAACACGGTGTAAAGCTTGATTTAAAGATGGTGTTGCGTCTGCTGCTGTCATGTTGGATCTGTAAATAAACTTTTTTTTATCCGTAAATAAATTACAAGCTTCTGTATGTCGAGTTGTGCGTCATCGTCTTGCCGTCCCTCCTTGTTCTATGATCGGTCCCCGAATCCATGTGAAGACTTTGGCCATGGTCCCCAGACTGCTGTGCCGTTCAAAATGATTCGAGCGCACACAGCAGCGTGGGTATTCCCAGGCTACAGTTTGGCCCAAATTGAGTTTTGCCTGGTCTCAGGTTTCAGCTTCTGTGACACTGGTCAGGAAATGCTCATTAAACAGTGAGTGACACGTCCATATATCCGGCATGTGGTGTAATTACACATTATGATCAAATAGCCTCAAAGCTTTATCCACATCATACGTACTGTGTCTTCACGGTACAGATGACACCACATCATCATGAGAGAGACACCGAGATTATCTGTTCATTAGTGAAGAAGATGCACGTATAGACTTCTCTATAGTATAATTTATGCATTCACACATCTGTCACATGCACCATTATGAAAAATCTTATTAAAAAGGAAATGGAGAATGCATTAGATCAATTATGCAAAGAAGCAGGTGACGCGGGTATATTTAATGTATATTGCAATATCATTAGTGTCATTTTCAAAAGGAAAATGGCCTAACGATGTATTAACCAAACTTGATTTTATTCGCTTATTGGAATGTTTAATTAGGATAAAAACAAGTTTCTTACCAAGTTCAGGGTGTATACGGTATCCCATTTAAAAGTTACTTTTATCTCCAAGACTATACTAATGGGGCATGCGGCTAGTTGCTCTGTGTGAACTAAAATTCAAAGAAAGTTAGAGAAAAGACTAATATCTCTTACTTGTGTCTAGGGAGAACCAACTCATAAATATAATCAAAACAGACAATATTAACATAAAATAAGTGATCGATTGATTTATTTGTAACAAGTAAAAAGTCTTGTTTCCAATTATAATGAGGATTTTAGTCATTTCATCCCCACTGATGTTTTAGTCATAATTAAGGCCCGCCTCCTGGAACAGCCACCTTAACATGGTGGAGGGGTTTGAGCACCCGAATGATCCTGGAGCTCTGTTGTCGGGGGCTTGGTGCCCCTGGTAGGGTCTCCCAGGGCAAAGAGGTCCTATAGGTGACGGGTCAGACAAAGAGCGGTTCAGAAGCTCCTTATGAGAGACCAACAGGCCCGGTTAGAACCATGAGGCCGTCCTGTGGACCCCCCACCTGCAGGAGGAGCCACAAGGGGCTGATTTGGGCAGCTCCAACAGCTGCCCCCACGACCTGGCAACGGACAAGTGGAAGAAGATGGATGGATGGATAATTAAGGCCCAATACTTGAGTTTCTGATTACAAACAATGAAAAAGGGAACCGATAAACTAGATTGTTAGTTGTGGTCTTTCCGGGCCACTTCTCAGGGTCACTTGTGCAGAAATGCACAATATAAATTCAAATATATAATTGCACATTCCGCTAGAGGGCGCTGCAGGCTATTCGAGCAGCAGAAAGAAAGTTTGGAGTGAGCGAGGAGCGGAGGTTACTCTTAAAGAAGAAAACAAAACAAAGATAATCACGGGCTAAAACCTCAATGGCCACAGCTAGAGGAACGAGTTCGCAAATGAGAGCTTGAAAGACTTGCTGTCCTAATCAGGGCCAGTGCAGCCTCCAGCCGCTAAAGTTCTGTGACTTTTTTAAAGCACAGAGGGCCTGATCTTGTGCATGAAAACGGAGACGATAGCGTGACATTTTGCGCTCAGTAGGAGCGTACTTTGTGATCTTGCCACTCCAGACTTAGCGCATTTAAGTGGGTGGAGACACACACATTTTCCTCCAACCAGATCGACTCCGCGTCCAGGAGAGTGGTTGTGTGGGAGTGGGGGGTGAACATGTGCTTTTGTTTTGCTTCGCGTTCACGCCGAGCGCGGCCGATCCGCGCCACAGCGGACACTGTAGCTCTTTTTCTCTCGAGACGTGAACATGGTTTAGCTCACGATGGGGTAAATAAAGTTTTTAGTTTGACCTGTGAGAGCCAAAGGCTTAAGAAAGAACGCAAGACAGCGCAATATAAACGAGGAAGTGAATGTCAGTCGTGTTTCCATCAGTGCAGTCGCCTCCTCTTGTGACGCCCCCTCACAGGTGGCGGAGGCGAATGGCACATATAGCGCCGCCACTCGGAAAATAATTTGCCAAGAGCCTGCGCCGCCCCGTGCGCCGCCACAAGATCTGGCCCTGAGAGTTTCTTAAAAACATTCACTTTAAATTTACTCCATCAACATGTCCTCAAGCGGCATCACTTTAACTTAATCAGGGAAAAGTAAAGCGATTAATTTATTGATCATAAAGATAATCTGCTGATCAAAATAACCATTAATTGCAGCCCTATCCCACAAAAAAAAGTATAAATATATTTTTTTTAATTAGATGTACACTAATGTCCACAAAAGTCTTGAATGTACTAAAGGCCTTTTACTTTACTCCTTGAGTCATTTTACCTGCTCACCCTGTCTGGGAATCAAACCCGAGAACATATTTCAAGAGAAAAAAGAACCAGCCCCACAGTCATAATGCTGGAAATGTATAGCAACACCAAACAAAGATATTAATAACCACATCTTTTACAAAATATTTTGTTCTGGAAACACCGTCCTGACTATTGTGTCCATTCTTAATTTACCCAGTGCGCACTAGGACTCAGCATAAAGCCTAATATATCACCACAGCTGCAAGGTTCGTGGTCCAAATGAATCACGGAACAGGAACATAAATGGGTTTTCGAAACAGATTGCCTGGCCCCAAAACGACCAGAGCAACACACAAATATACATAGGCCTATTTGACAAAAATAAACATGTGCTGGCGTCACAGTCACAGCTACTGCCGAGATAAAGGACTGTTCCTGGACTATACACAGAGGAGAAGTGAACAACCCAGTAACGTTGCGCAAATTAATCAAAAGCATAATTTAAAAGTGTCCTAGATTTTCAAGGGTTTATGAAACAGTATCTTTAACAACTCTAAACCAGCATGAAATAAGCACACACGCAAAACCCAACAATGCCTTTTCGATATCCGAGCAGGGCTGTGTAATTATTTGAGCTTGAATTGAAACGCTAATCTCAGCTTTGGTCAATTATGATCAAGGGTTTTCTAATCGTCAGGTCTGCAGCCAGTTCTGTGGCAGTGGCAGCGCCGGGCTTGGAGTTTGGAGAAGGACAATGGAAGATTTGAGTGTGTCAAACAGCTCCTGAAGTGGAAAGGATTTATTCATTATTTAAGCTGAGGTTTATATAAAAGGTCTTTCTTGTGAAACATATTGACCGGTATTTGTTTGATTGATCAAAGAGGATACGTTTTAGATGTTTTGGCTTCCCGTTCCCCCTTGTATCGCTAAGGGAAAGTGGTTTATTGGTGGTTGTACAAAAGAGTTACAGAAATGTGTCTTGGCCCAAATGCAATATAAAATATGATACCATATATTTCTACCAGTGGCAAATGTTTTTTTTTTTTTTTTTAAATAGACTGAATTTTTTGTTTTGATTATTTCAATCACATATAGATACAGACGGCATCTCGTCATAGAAGGGGGCGTGGCTTCGCCGAGGGGGAAAATAGAATCTTTAGAGAAACACAATTTTTCACTCTTTTTTGCCATTTTCTGGTGGAATATCAACTTATTTATCACATAAATAAAGTCAAGTGTAAATCGGGCCCATATGGATATTTTGTCGCAACAGATTGTTCAGTAGAAGTGAAAAAAACGGCAGTTGTAGCAATCGCTAGCTAACCGTTAGCATTAGCCCGATGCTAACATGTAGCATCAAGTTAGCATTCTCCGTTATTCATGTATCTATGGGCTGTTGAACCACTTTGCACCTCTCCATGTCTTTGTATCATTATTTAGTAGAAACTTTGTTCATAATTCAGCATTTGTTACAGTAGTTTTTGAATAATGAGAGAAAATTTAAATTTTTTCAAAATTGTTTTCCCCTTAAGTGTTTTCAAAAATTACCATGTATAGGCGATTCCAGAGATGCCGTCTGTAGCTATGCAGCAGTTTTTAATCAACTTAATCAAGAATTGACTTCCTGTTTTGATCCGGCACACCAAAATAAAAGCACAATCCTATTAGTTCAGCAGTTCATTAGTTCAACTTTCTTTCTGCCTAAGAGACAAAACACTTTAAATGTGTGTATTTAATTATATTCTTGTAGTGTTGCAAGTACCTGCTGAACTAATTTAATTTTAATTTAATCACTAAGACAAGCTGTGTGCTTTTATTTTGGCCTTGTTTTGATTTGAAGTTATGCACAGAGTCAATTGGAGCAACACAGCGGCATGGTTGTTGGCTGTCTTGCCTCACAGTAAGAAATAATAATATTAATCCTGGGACCGGGAGGACATTTCTGTGTGGCGTTAGCATGTTCAACCCAATAACTGTTCTGCTTTCTGACTGCAACACTAGGGGCCGCCATTGCTGTTGTACCTCCATAGCAGCTAATCTCCCATTAGAAAGCATTGCACATTAGACATGTTAAAACAACTTTAAATCCTGGTTTCTAATTTTCCTAAACTTTCTGCAGCTAGATATTCCTCCCGTGATAACGCTAGGTTAGTTACAATTAAAGAAATCAGGCTGGTTACGTTTTAGAAATCTTGCATAATTAATGAGGGCCTGACTTGGATCGACAGGCCGTTAGCATGAGAGCTAGTGGCGCGGCTACGATCGAACTCCAAGCCCTGCGAGGGCCGAGTCTACTGTGAAGATCCTGCTCTTTTGCCCTTTTTAGGAACATGCTTCATCAAACCTGGGGAGGAGGAGTCTGTAAATCCCCCCTCAAACGTAGTTATTATGGCAAATGCGGAGGAGTGAGGAGGAGTTGTCTATTAATTCTACAGTCTATGGTTCTGCCTTTGCTTACTTAGGTTTCCATCGCCATTAAAAAATAACTACAACAGTGGACAAAGGATTAACCCATGCTACAATCTGTCGTGATTGAAGTTTTGACTTTAGTAATATATTAAAGTACAAATTACCATCTTGGCCAAATATGAGCAGCCCAGCTTTAGAGTTGACCAAATGAGAACAAAAAATACAAACAGAAAGGCCTAACAGGTGCCAGGAGTGCCAACAGATTTACATGAATTGTCCCTACAAAATAAACAAACATTTATAATGGTGCCCAATTTATGTCCCCCGACCATTACTGAATGCATTTGCGAGAACGCTGACAGAAACTGGTGAACAAAAAACATGCATTTGGTCTATAAACATAGCACGATCCCACGGACATAGAAGTGATCATTTTGACATGGCCTTTTAGAACCAGCATGCCGCACACTCAATAATTTAAAGGTGACGATGTATTGTATGCACATTGATATAGAGGTCAGGAGGTCAGAGTCTCCACCAAAGTCTTATCAATCCAATGAAAGCAGCCAGACACAGCCGGAGTCTAAAAGTAGGCCATAAAGTAGGGCGCCCTCTTCTCTCCCCAAAGGTTTGCCCCGTCGCTGCCGCTCCTAAGTGGTTTATAAATTCCCTCAAATGCATCACGGACAGTTGCTTTTCATTTGATAAAGCCTATAGACCATTACAGATATTCCTGGTTGGCTTACTTCATATGTGCACCGCTGCCAAGTCATCTGTGAAGAAGATAAAAGCCAGATCCTAATTTAGGCCTGGGCACACGTTCTATCTGAAAGAGTGGTCCATGTGCCGCTACTGCTCTAATGGTCTGAAGGCCATGGGTGTTTTTTTTCTTTCTTCTTACATACTTGAGAATGGGAGGTAAGAAGCACCGCTCATTAAAAACGGGAATAATTTTACTGTGGAACCACTGAAACGGAAACTATATTTAGCATCCACCTTTTAAACAATTTTAATGAGCCTAAATCATGCAAAATCTACTTTTTACGAGCCATGTTAATATCCTTATAATAGAAAACATAGTGTTGTATTCCATTCACACATGATTCTGTAATACCGCATATTCAGTCCAAAAACTCTCCTTCATTCACTTAAAAATGCCAGCACACTCCAAAGAAGGTCGCATGGAGATTTCTCTTAAGTTTTCTACAATATAGGGCCCGATCTTTCGCCTGGCGCAACAACAGCGCTCCTCAAGACAAACTTGGTATCTTGTGTACAAACAAAGGGTTGGCTGAGTCGATGTGTGTTACGAACAGCGCTGACTACAACAAGCTCTTCCTCTTTGCTCTCTCTTCTCTACATCAACATCGCTCGCAGGACAAACGACAAACTATTTCTCCCACTGTGAGTTAAACACTGTCCAGCTCCCGAATAACATATCAATGATCGGGCCCTAGCGCCAGTATAAAGGTCCTATATCATTTTATGTTGTAATGCTATTTCCTTATGAAAAACACCCCCAGAGTGTTTTTTGGCTTCATTCTCGCATTTCTAAGCAATCCTCCTGAATCGCGAGTGAGTTGTGACACTGACGTATTTCACGCCATAGTGTCAAACAGGAAGAGCCCGACATCTGTAATGTAATGACTGATTTTAATTTATAAAACAGCTTTTTCATTATTTCTGTTGTAAGAAAGAAATGAAGACAAAAGGAAGTGCCGGAGGTGTCCGCGCTGCCCCTGCAGGGAAAACAAACGCACCCCCTGAGCGTCTGAACAGATGTCATGTTTGCACCGAAAGCTCTTTCTAACCTACTCTGGTCACGCCTGTTCTTTATTCTTACCAAACGACAATGTCACAGAGAAAAGCACGTTTTTACAGGACTTTATTCAACCTTCCTAAAGAGAATGCCATTTGAAATACAATGTCTATGTGAAACTGACCAAATACTTTTTTTCCCCACTGTACATGCCTATACTTTCCTTTAGGATGGCTAAAACAGCATGATACAGATCCTTTAAAGAGCGTGGAAAACACACAGTAGAAACGTGAGCAAAACACCGGAACGTGCACCTCCACATCCAACCACCCACCACCAACAATAGCAGAAAATATTCTAGTCTGGTAAGGTCTGTAGGAAGTGTAGCTTGGAGAGCATAACATCGCCCTGAGAGTCTGTCCGGCCACTTACTACAGCAGGTATGAAGCAGAAGATTTCACAGAGCGTCCCCCGCCGGTGCAAAAGTCTAGTCTCATTCAGCCCCTGAACTAATAAAAAGGATTAGCATATTGTAAATAATGTATTGTTACTTCTTTTGTTCTTCTATATTTAGACTGCTATCTCCTAGTGTTTACAATGTGTGTGTCCAATGACCACTGGCCAATTAGGCAGATGTTTATGTAACGGTGCTGTGGGCTCTGTTCTAATGTCTCCACAGGAAAACAGACGTTCACAGGCTGTAGCTTTGCTCTTCTCGGTGTAATGGCGATTCTCCCACCTCAACTCAAGAAGAAAAACAATGGAGTGTGTGTGTATATTAGCTGCAGGCAACAGACCCATTCATCATGTAAAGTGGTCGCACCAAAGGTTAAGAGAGAAGTAAATGTTGTTTGGAAGAACGCTGATTGTATTGTGGGTAAAAGAGCGCCTTGGTTGGATTCCTGGCTGCCGGAGGAGCAGACTGACGTTGCCGTGTCTTTGAGCAAGACACTTTACCCCCTGATAAGGTTGTGTGTGAATGACTGAAAAGATGACTTGAACTGTAGAATATATGAAATATAAATCTACGGTCTCAAATTCACATCAGATCAATATTGTTGCTATTTGGCGCAGTTCAAGAGCAGATATTTTCTTTTCATAGTGACAACAAACAGCATTCACATTTCAGACAGACTTCCAGCCTGCCATTATATACGAGATCTTCATTTTAATAGAGAGGGGGAAGTTAGTGAAGTGTAACGAGTCAGCCATGCACAACTGATTTTCCTCCCACTGTGCAACACTAGACAATCGCAGAAGAGGCAGATGAAATGAGGTAAGAAGCGTGCACACTGACGGTGCACACATATACGGATTTACTCACCGTTCTTGTCTGCGCGACGGAAAATCTGCAAAAGACGACAAAATAGAAGAGACAATATTAGACATGGAAATGTATCATGAAGGTATTTTGTATCCCAGTCCAAATGCATGGTTATTATTACTGTCACATGCTTTAAGATATTATATGTGTCTGCCGCTTATCTGATTTTCCACTCTAAATTGTGTACTAATACACTGAGCCAGTAGGCCTATTATGAGCCACAATATTTGCAGGTGATTCTGCTAAATAAGTCATACAACTGTAAAAACTGAAACTAGTAGAGGAGTAGAATCAATCATTATCAAAATAAAATACTGTAGCAATTTCAATGGCTGCAATTATCAAATCTATGCAACCAAAAATATTCAGAGAGCTTAATATTTTGTGCAAAAAGCAAAGTTATGTCTGTATTTCATCGTCTTAAGCATAACAACCTCGAAGCCTCGTAGTTTGGATCTCTACAAACAAGTTGGAAAAGTGAAATATCTAACATAAATCGCAACCAAAACATTGCAGATTTTTTTTTTATTAGGTTCAAGCTTGGCAGCCTTCTCAAAGCACTTATTGCAGTAATTTTTCTGTGCCCTGTCAAGTCAACCACTCGCTCAGTATAACAATCAGGGAGCTGCACTATGGGAAAATCACAATATTAAATGCTTCAATCCAGCGAAACAATCCCACTGTTGTGTTTTACTTTTGCCTCCACATGTGGCGCTCTGGAAGGCCCCCTTGTATCTGTGTTGCCTGTTTGTGAACCATGGATTATATTATTGAAGACCCTATGTAAGGCGTGGTTAAACCTCTAACAGGTGCTGTCTAATGAGGAAACTGTTTCTTGACCCTGTTTATAGAACAGTTTTGTATCTGTTTCTTCGGATATTCAACCTGCCATCTTCGGTTTAGGGTTAGCAATTATGCATATCCAAATCTCAAAGTGTATTGACAGGAGAGGTTGCAGCTTATGCCAGTGTGATTTTTTTACAGTTGTTCAGAACGTGTCTTAAATCCAATGCTGTGCAATGTAAAACTAAGATGAGATAAGATAAGATAATCCTTTATTGATCTCACAATGGAGAAATTCACTTGTTACAGTCGGTATTCAAGAAGATCACTCAGAGTTGTGCAAAAACAGACAGGAAAATTTGCAACCAGTTCAATAGTAGAAAACGAGGTATCTTATGTACAATAAGTAAAGCAAAAATCTTAGGGGGCAGAGTTATAACAATGGGGAATAATAATAAATAAAAATGGGATAAAAATTAGAACAGGTTATATAAGTAGAATATCGGGGTGTAAAGTGACAGTCCTAGTGCAGGATGTCAATAAGTGTTACTGGTACAGGGAATAAAGTGCAGCTGATACAGAGATTATTGCAAGTGGTTTTGCAAGGGGGGCTTTGGAAAAGGTTACTTTACAGTCTTATTGTACAGTCTGACAGCAGTGGGGATGAAGGCTTTGCGGTAGCGCTCCTTCTTGCACTGAGGGTGTCTCAGTCTGCCACTGAAAGAGCTGCTCAGCTCTTCTACAGTCCCGTGCAGTGGGTGGGAGGTGTTGTCCATGATGGAGGTGAGTTTGGCCAACACCCTCCTGTCACTCACCTCCTCCTTGAGGTGAACACCCAGGTACTCGAAACTGTCCACCTCCTCAATGTCCTCCCCCTAGCCTGTTCTGCCACCACGATATGGAGGTACTACAGCATCGGCGGCCAATGGGGGCCCCTAGCATCGCTATTATGAATCTCTGCTACAAGCGGCCATTGGTTATATCGCCCCAATCGTAGGGTAGGGGAAACCATACAGAAGACAGAGAGAGCACTGAAAGGCCTCACCCGGCACAGGAATCCAGCCCGGGACCTTCTTGCTGTGAGGCAGGAGCACTAACTGTTGCTCCACAGTGCCGCACTATTGTCTTCGTACCGTGATTGTTTATCTCAAGGCTTGGATCTTGGAATGAAAGTGTAGCTGCAGAAAGAGTAAACACCAAATCTTGTACTGGTTGCTCTAAAGATAATTCAAAACAATATCTTTAAAGGTCTGGTTAAGTAGAGGTGCTGCATGAAAGTATAATGGCATTACAGTATATTTATAAGCTGCCGTAAACTTTCAGTAAACACAAACCCAACTGACATGCTTTGTATAGTTCAACAAGTTTCCAATGTGAATAATAACTTCACCACATCCATCAGTGAATGAATTGAAGTACGTACACTTTAACTGTTGGGACTATTATGACGGCCTTTGTGCTCACAGTAGAAGATTGCACAATTACACTTGACTTTAATGATGATCAATAAAACTCATTCACCCACAAAGACAATTAAACACAACAAACAGTGTTGTTCACATGTCGCATGAATAAATTGTTATTTTGTGGATTCAGTCTGCCTCTCAGTCTGCATTCAATTATTTGTAATCGAAAGTGCACTTGAAGGTTATAAAACGTGTTGCCGCCAACCCAGTTTAGACCCGTTCTTGGACTTCTATGTATTATTCTGTGTATATTTTATGAACTTTTGTAAGTCAACCTGTCCAGGGACTGCGAGTGGAAATTTGCATGTTTGCTATAACCTGGCACAAAACATCTCTTCTCTCTTACAATAAACTCAAGGATCTCTGCCGCCGCGGGGAACCGTTGAATTAGGCGACTCCACATGGTCAAAACCCATGACGACTTGCTAAATGCGTCTCAATTTCCGCTGTAGTCTGTTTCTTGCAGTATGAGCTAATGCCTTCAAGCTACATGTACTGGTTACACAATTCTTTCCTAAATCATAGTAGCTTGTCAGTTCCAATTTGCATGATGGCAGAGAGGAAAATAAGAAAGGTCGCCCTCATCTTTCATCATTTTCATCAGTGAACAACGTCTGTGTCTTCACTTCTGTTACATCTGTCCCTGTCCAGCTTCACACATGACGAGCGACTTCTCAGCGCTCTTGACAGCTCTCAATGTTCTATTTTTGATCTTCATGTAATTGCCTTTACTCTAGGCTTATATTATGTAAAATCTTGCAAATCTGTTCTGTCTCAGCCTGGTACATTGTCGTAGTATATAATCCACCATGATGGTATCGATGTTTGTTGTTTGTTCTTTTATTTTGAAATAAAGAGAAAGCCAAACCAAGAGGGGGTCATACCGCCTTTGCTCTGCCCGATCCCGTCAGACCTTGGAAGCTAAGCAGGGAAGGGCCTGGTCGGTACTTGGATGGGAGACTAGCGAATGTAGTGAGTGAGTGAGTGGTTGGTGGTGGTCGAAGAGGCCGATAGCGCAGACTGGTTGCCTCGCTTCCGTTAGTTCTCTACCACCACCGAGTATGGAGTGAACGAATACTGCAGTGTTAAGCGTCTTTGAGTGTCCAGAAAAGCGCTATATAAAACCAATGCATTATTATAAATATGTCCTGTCACGTGATATATTTAGGATATCTTTTATATGAATGGTCGCACCTGTGTGTTAATCACGTATTTTAGGAGGACAGACAGAAGCTGAGCTGAGCTGTTTCCCTGGTTGTTGTGATCTTTCCTTTCTTGATAACATTGTGCAGTGGCAGATGTTGGGAGCACATCGGGCCCTGCAGGTTTGTGGCGGCTCGGAGGGGGGTGAGGGTGGGGGTGATGAGTTAATTTCATTCAGCTCTGTTTGCAAGTATTGCTTGATTTAGCGTCAGCCTCATTAAATCACGCTCAGTCCTCCTTCTCCATTGTTTTCATGTGTCTTTTCTATTGTGTTCTGTGCCCACTTCACTCATGTTGTAAATGCACTCCTTATATTTCCATTACTCAATGTCTATAAAGTCTATTAGGGCTGAAAGATGTATCGTATCGATATCGAGATATGAACATTCAAGATATTAATATTGAAAAAGCAAGATATAAACTATATAGATTTTCATCAATAAAACTGCACTCATAGTAATATCGTATGGTAAATGGTCTCAACTTATCTAGCGCTTTTCCACCTACATTAGGCACTCAAAGCAATTAACAGCAAGGATCCACTCACCCATTCATACTCTCATTCATACACTGGGGGCAATGTGCGTGAAGTGTCTTGCCCGAGGACACAACGACAGTGTGCACTTTCAGGAGGTGGGATTCGAACCCCTGACCATCCAATCATGAGACGACCCGCTTGACCATCTGCGCCACTGTCGCCCCATGTACCATATCGTTCAGCCCGTATGTCTATCACTTTAAAAAAAAAGATTATATTGTGCTGTCATCTAAAATTTAAAGATAGCACTGCGATGTACTCCTTTGATTTGAGAAAAGTAACTGTATTCTCAGTCCTCTCAAATGAAAGAGTCCAGTTACTCAAAGAGTATAAATAAGTATTCTGAATACATGTACAGGCACTCATCATAAAACTAGAATTGAAATCATGAAAAAGTGCATTTACTTCTGTTTTTCCACTTAAAATTTGAAACTAATATATGATATAATAAACACGGTGAGGCTGCGTTTCAGTTTCATGCAGCTAAAATCTGGAACAGTCTTCATGAGGACGTGAGACAGGCCTCAACTCTGACAATGTTTAAATCCAGGCTGAAAACAGTTCTGTTTGCCCGTGCATATGACTGAATGTATTTTATCTACACTCTTGCCTTTTACTGTAATTGATTAATTTTATGTTGATGTCCAGAGGAGAAGGAGCGACAAAAACAGAGGTTAGGTAACTTTGTGTGAACGAGCAAGAAAAATAGTGGTCAAGACAGAGCGAAATAGTGCTCAAGACAGAGCGAGTCCAAACAAGACTTAAAAATGCATATAACTGAAAGTGTTTTATCTGCACTCTTGCCTCTTACTGTAATTGATTAATGCTATGTTGATGTTTTTATTGATTGTATTTGTTTTCTTACATTTATGCAACTGTGAAGCACTTTGAATTGCCTTGTGTATGAATTGTGCTCTACAAATAAACTTGCCTTGCCTTGCCTTGATATAGACTCATTACATGCAAAGTGAGATATGTAGCCTTAATTTGTTATAATTTTGATGATTATGGCTTACAGTCCATTTTTAAAATATTCAAATTTTCTGGGTTTTTTACAAGCTGAGCCATAATAATCAAAATGATAATATATTAGTTCCACAGTTTAAGTTGAATAACAGAAGTGAATGCACTTTTTCGTGATATTCTAATGTACGTATGACGAGCGCCTGTATTCTGTTATTATTACCCAACACTGTTTGTCTCTTTCTTCTGTTGTGATTCATGATGCTTCTCCGTGTTTTGCTCAAAGTCCGCACACCATCACCAGAATAGTTCTGATCATGGCAGTGCATAAATTACAGGTGTCTCATCTTACCCACATCAGCAGGTTGCAGCCGTTGTTCATAAGTTGCAGGTAGATATTTGTGCTCTGCTGGCTGGCATTTTGTACAACTATATTTCATACAACGAAGTCTAAGAGGTATTATCTTCAAGACCAAAGGTGAGCAAACTAATCTCTTACACTTCACTCCGACCTGTCAAACACCCAAGACTGATGAAAAGCCAGATCAGCTCTAAGAACAACCACTAACTTTGATGCATCGTCTACAGAGGGTGAACAACAGCAATTTCACAGACATACAAAGAGGTGATGTATAAGTATAGCTATAACTTATGTACTAACTTAGGTGATAATTACAGTCGATTTGAGATATTGCACTTGTCTGACACACGGCCCAAACCAAGACAGTCAGGCGGGCCCCCCAGCAAAACCCAAAGTGGATCTTGGGTCACAAAGTTTACCTATGCCTGTTCTAGACACACGCCTAATTATGTTATGCTACAAGAAACACCAAGACCTACTGTAAGTAGCTAAATGCCAGAATAATGCTATATCCCACGGGTAGGCAACGTCAGGCCCGAGGGCCAAATCCGGCCCTCCAGCACAGATCCTCTGGCCCCCCAAGATAAATTTGCTCACACACCTGTCAAACTCGGGCAGTGGGGGAAGATGAGCCTCTTTTTGCTTTGGCGGTTATTGTGTAAAAAGAGTTTCATATAAATACAAAATGTTACTATTTATACACATTTTGGATTAAAAAAATCGCTGTGAGCATGTTTTTCAATCTCTTAACTCCAACCTGAACTGAACAAATTTTCTCCAGTTTGGCTTTACCCAAATCTAAAAGCTTCTTGAAAAAAAAAGCATCAAAACGGCATCGAAACACAACAAAGTGACGAAAAAGCGACAAAAACGCAACAAAAGAGTGACTGAAATATGCCAGAAAAGCAACAATAATGCAACAAAAAAGCGACTAAAGAACGAGAAAAAAGTGTCGAGAAAACAGGGCAAAAAATACTACTAAAAAAACACTTCTTTTTTTTGTTTTTAAAGAGGCTAGATGCAAGTTTGCCATTTTATACCCACTACTGCCACCTCAGGTCATACGTGTAACTGCACCTTCTATATCAAGCTCGTGCATGTCGGCAATTCGGACCGAAGTAAAGCTTTTTGAGTGACAGTGCAGGATTTTAGAGGCAGTTGTGGTGAACAGGTCTGGGCTCATTCTACACATTAGGACATGGCTGGAACATGTAGGGGGAGGAAAATACTGAATTTTAACATTTTTAAACTCCGTATAGATACAGACGGCATCTCGTCATAGAAGGGGGCGTTGCCTCACCGAGGGGGAAAATAGAATCTTCTGGGAAACACAATTTTTCACTCTTTCTAGCCATTT
Source organism: Gobius niger (assembly GCF_951799975.1). Taxonomy (NCBI): domain Eukaryota; kingdom Metazoa; phylum Chordata; class Actinopteri; order Gobiiformes; family Gobiidae; genus Gobius; species Gobius niger. Next base: position 7,811,632 of record NC_136871.1, on the reverse strand, counting down.
TCTGGTGGTATATTACTTATTTATCACATACAAACTAAGTCCAGTGTAAGTCAGGTCCATATGGATATTTAATCACAGCAGATTGTTCAGTAGAAGTGAAAAAACGGCAGTTGTAGCTAGCGCTAGCTAACCGTTAGCATTAGCCCGATGCTAACATGTAGCATCATGTTAGCATTCTCCGTTATTTATGTATTTATGGGCTGTTGAACCACTTTGCTCCTCTCCGTGTTTTTGTATCTTTATTTAGTAGAAACTATATTCACAATTCAGCGTTTGTTAAAGTAGTTTTTGAATAATTAGAGAAAGTTTAAAAATTGTTTTCCCCCTTAACTGTTTTCAAACATGACCTTATATGGGCGATTCCAGAGATGCCGTCTGTATCTATAGTCCCTTTAAACTACAAAAACGCTTCAAAGATTTGACAAAAAAGCAGCAATTAGTTTTGTGGGCCTTAGCTTTCAAATGAGGCTCTGCAGTCGGAAGCTTTTAGATTTGGGTAAAGCCGAACTGGAGGTTAAAAAAATAACATCCAGGGAAAAACGTCCCATAAAATGCAAAACTTTGGCATTTGCAGAAAATTGTCCTTCACTTTGGGCTTCAATGATTCGGCCCTTGGTGATTTGGTGATGATGAAAATCGTCCCTCCACCACACAAACCTGGCTACCCCTGCTATGTCCAAACTACTGGATCTGTCATAATATTGAAACTGTTTTCTTTGTCACTCGCTTTGCTGCTTTTGGTCAGGTCTTGGCGGCTGTTACGCGGAACATTTTGGCTCTTGCGTGTCAGGAGACCATAATGCATCATTTACAGCGGGGCCCAGAAAAGGTCAGAGCAGCTTCCCATAGCGCTGTCTTTCAGGGGGACCAGGTGCAAGGACAGTCAAACTCAGTCTCCAGCAGCACGCAAGATAAAATCCCAAATTACCGTCCACCATTTAGCCTCGCAATGATCTTACGTGTAATATTCGTAGATCATCAGATGAGAGATGACGTAACATGAATAAGCTTCTTTTATCCAGTCTGTATGCTGTATTTGATAAAGTTAATTGCTTCTTTTAGCATTGCGTAAACAAGTTGAAGCAAAATTGCATAGTGCAGATGGAGGATTAAGTCTTGAGTCGCTATGCACCACCAAAGCTGATATTTTTTGGAGGTTGGGTAAGAAGTAGCACCCGGAGGAAAACACGGAACACACGGAAACTCCACACAGAGAATAAAGCCCTTGACGTTTTTGCTGTGAGGAAAGTTCTAAGCCAAACCACAACAAAGTAAAAAAATACAAATACAAATAATAAAAATGATAATGTTTTTATGAGCATGATGTGTTTTTATTTACATCTACAATATGTGTGCATTTTAGGAAGAGGTATTTGGTGATACACTGTTATGAACTATAACAAAAGGAGAGGGAAAGCACATCAAGTAATCATTTATAGAAAAATACACTACAAAAAGTAAATATCAAACATTGGCTTCAATGACTTGAATTGAGGAAATATATCTTGTTTCGAGGGGTTTTCACTCATTTAGACCTTTTTCCTGATCTGACCAAGATGATTTTGCTTATTTGATGACATTTCAGAGGTTCTATGGTAAATCTCGCTTGAAATAAGAGTAAGTAAATAAGTAAAACTGCCAATGGGACAAGACCATTTTTCTTACCCCAGTGTAAGAAACTTACTTGAAATGAAGGCGAAATGTATTGAAACGAGTCAGAAACATCTCAGAGCAAGTGAAATAATCTAGGTCAAATGCCCAATTACATGCTAAAGGGATATTTCAGGATTTTTGAAATAGGGCCTCATTTCCTAGTTATCCAGAGTGTTCCTGATTTCTGGAGATATTTTTTTTTTTGTAATTCATGCAGTTCTTATATTTGAAGAGTTTCTACGATATCAGCTAGCCTGCATTAAAAACAGTCTGACCCGCTCCACAGTGCACCTGAGGTAAATCACTTATAACGCCAGACTAACCATATAAATGTCTGTGTCGATAGAGTAATTTTAACCATTTTGCCTTTAAAATACCTTATATTTGAGCAGCATTAGCTTTGTGGTTGTATAAGCTATGCAGCGGCGGAGTGATCTGCTAGAAAATAGTCCCTCAAAATACGATCGTTCATGTGATGCAAGGTCAGTTATATTCCAAAAATTATTTTATCGACACATACATTTATATGGTTAGTCTGGCGTTTAAGTTTAAGTTTAGTCTTAAGTGATTTGCCTCAGGTGCACTGTGGAGCGGGTCAGACTGTTTTTAATGCAGTGTAGCTGATACCATAGAAATGCGCTAGCCTTACACTAGCCTAGCGCCACGTAACTCTTCAAATATAAGAACTGCATGAATTTTCTTACATAAATTACAAAAAAAAATATCTCCAGAAATCAGCAACACTTTGGATAACTAGGAAATGAGGCGCTATGTCAAAAATCCTGAAATATCCCTTTAACTAGTCAAAACAACTACAATTTTGACTAGTTAAATTGAGACACCTGAACTAATCTAGTAAATTACTTTTTGCAGTGTAGTCATGACTTAGTTTTATGAAAGAAAAACTTCAAGATGTTAAAAAAGGTCAAAATGGATTGACGACATTTCTTGCTACTCATTAAATAAGTCAAAGTAATTAACTCGACTGCAGGTCCCTGAGAAAAATCAATCGAAATTCTTATGCTTTTTTTCCCACTTAGATCACATGATGCTCTTTCAACTTGTATACTTTATTCTTTCTTTATTCTCCTCATGATGCAGGATCTCATTTTCGACGGGTCTATATCTCTGGATGCCGTCTATTCATAAAAATGAATCTTACTCTTACCATTTGTTTAGTGACGATTTCTAAACAACATCTCAGTGTGCGCTGCTTTGTTGACAAAATCGCGGGCTGAGTGCACTGTGACGCTCGCGCTCTCTTCGGGGACAGCGTGCACCGAGAGAGTGTGACATTTCTGCCGAAAGTGACATTTTTCTTAAGAGAAGAAATGTCCTCTGAGCTTGGACCGTGCAGTTCAGGGTCAGCCGGGGAAAAAAGAGAAGTGCAGTGAGCAGTGGTTTAGTGATGGGAAATTACTGGAACACAAGCAATTTGAGTGGTGGAAATAAGGCAAGCAGCCACCACAGTTTATTAAGTTATACCTTTCCTCTAAAAACAGAGCATCCCGTCTCCTCCATGGGGTCTTGATGTATAAAACCTGCTCAGCATATCGATAAAACCTCTGCAAACATGCTCTGAAATGTTTATCTTTAACCCCTTTAACTCCCACCTGAACCGAGTACATTTTCTCCAGTTTGGCTTTTTACCCCAGTCCAAAAGCTTCTGAGAAAAAAGGTGTGAAAATAGCGACAGAACTGAGATGAAAACAATGATGAAGATGTGACAAAAAAGTGAGAAAACGTTGACAAGAAAGTGACGAAAAATGACCAAAAAATTGACCAAAAAAGACAAAAAAATGTGACAAAAAATGTGACAAAAATGTAACAAAAAAAGACAAAAAATGTGACAAAAATGTGACAAAAATGTGACAAAAAAAGACAAAAAATGTGACAAAAATGACCAAAAAATGACAATAAATGTGATAAAAATGTGACCAAAAAAGACAAAAAATTGACCAAAAATGTGACAAAAATGTGACAAAAAAAGACAAATAAACCGACAAAAAAATGACAAAAATGACAAAAAAATTACAATAAATGTGATACAAATGTGACCAAAAAAGACAAAAAATGTGACAAAAATGTGACAAAAAAAGACAAAAAAAACGGGGAAAAAAATGACAAAAAAATAACAAAAAATGTGACCCAAAAATGCCAAAAAAGGACCTAAAAAATGACAAAAAATGTGAGAAAAAAGACAAAAATGTGACAAAAAATGACACACAAAAAAGACAAAAAATGTGACAAAAGAATGACAAAAAATTGATTAAAAAAATGGCAAAAACTTACAAAATGAGTTGAATCCCCCCCCCCCCAAAAAAAAGATGGAAAAAAATCTGATGACGTGAGGAAAAAGATCCATTTAGATGAGTTTTGTAGATCTTAGCTTTCAAATGAGGTGTTACACTGGCCTACAGGATTTGGGTAAAGCTAAACTGGAGAAAATGCTCTCGGTTCAGGCGGGAGTTAAGAGGTTTAATACTCTGGACATGTTTAACTAAATAGTCTTTTCAAAAAGCAAATCTCACATCTGCTTATATCTTCTTTTCTAACGTCCTTCAGTTCAGGTTCGTTGTGCAGTGAGAAGTATGAAAGGGACTATAGCTGGGACGATTGTTCTACAGCCTGATTTACGAAGTGCTGGTGTGTGCATGTTCTGTGTGCGAGGGCAGCAGAGGAGGCTGCAGCTGCTGCCTGCTGCATGATAAATGAAGCCCTCACAGTCGGACGGGTTTAGGGACAGTTGGGTGCTCTCCACATGTAAGCCCGCTCTTAAACACGGCTCTGTCAAATGCATGTGGCTGAATAATAGGGTGTAATGGGTATTTTATGCACAGGCGGCAAGGCTCATGGATGTAATTGCCTTAAAGGAATAGGCCTCCTAAAGGTTATTGACGGAAGTGAGCGGGGGAAGTCTTAAGGAGTTACTGCGCAGACGTTGTGCTCCTTGTATCATTACGCCTCACAATATAGTACCCCTTTTTATCTGCTTATAAAATCGACATGTTACATTTCTGTGTAAATACACTTCACTTGAAAACACTTCACGTAACTTTATTTAAATAGGGAACACGTGGAAGAGCTTGGTAGCTTCTATCGTGAGCTTTTTCGGAGCTATGTGACATGTGGGAGAGGCTGCGTATGTGCTCCGTTTGCGTGACAGAGTGCACGGACAAAGACCAGACGGGGATATATTAACTCAAATAAGGTTAGGTAAGAACATATCTCAGTATGTAAAAACGGTGGCCTATTCCTTTAAAGGGACTATAGGGAGTTTAAAAATGTTAAAATTGAGTATTTTCCTCCCCCTACATGTTCCAGCCATGTCCTAATGCACTGTCAGTCAAAAAGGTGTTACTTCGGGTCCGAATTGCCGTCATGCACGAGCTTAATATAGAAGGTGCTTTTACACATATGGCCTGAGGTGGCAGTAGTGAGTATAAAATGGCCAACTTGCATCCAGTCTCTTTAAGGAGGGATAAAGTGGCTTCTGCTTATGCACACTGATGTTTACATTATTCATCAGTGTGTGTGTGCCAGGGTAAAAACTTTTTCATTGCTTGCGTTGCTTTGTATTTTGCTGCACATGACAAATAAACTTGAAGCATAAACCTATGCGATTAGAAGCACGGGGTAACTTTTTAAACCCCCTTTATCCTTGCCTAAAGCCTGCATATAACAAAAGGTTCAGATTTGGACTGTGGATCTCTTTGATGTAAATGATGTGATGGCGACACTGAGTATTGACCAGTGTTAATTTCGTCGACTCTTAATTTTAGTCAAAGTGTTATTTTTGACGACTAAAATTGGACTAAAACTAAATTAAAAGTTGTTCATGAGCCTAAAACTATGACTAAAATGTCCAGATATTTTAGTCGACTAAAATAAGACTAAATAAAAATGAAAGGGAGAGACTAAAATCATCCAAACTTCTATTGACCGTCTGAAAGAGCCTCAGATCATGTAAATTCACTGCCAAAGGATCAGCTCTGAGCTTTGTTCATGTGGAGCAGCTCCATGAAGCAGAGGAACAACATTAAATATGATTATAATGAATATTATCAATGCAAAGTCGACTAAATGTGTCTTAGATTTAGTCGACTAATTTTACTTGCAATTTTAGTCGACTAAAACTAGACTAAAATCGAATTACATTTTCGTCAAAAGACTAAGACTAAAACAAAATTAAAATATGTTAACACTGGTATCGACTTAGTTCAGAATGTGTTCCTCCTTTGAAAACAGTAAAGAAATGATCAAATAAAAGAGGAAAACAAGCAAACAAATACATTCATATATTCGCGTACTGTGATACATTATAAGGCAATAATGTATCACATGCCACGGCACCCATCTACTTTTAACCAACGCGTCAGGAACGCAGCAGCCGGACACAGCGCACAGCAGAAGTAGTTTTAGCACAGTTCAGGATTCACTCACATCATGGAAGATGGTCAGTCCCTGTCCGGGCAGGTGCTGCTGCTGCTGCTGCTGCTGCTGAGGCTGCGGAGGCTGTTGTTGCTGCAGCTGCTCCCGGAGGTGCCTCTGTTTGGCGGACTGCAAACACATTGTGATCATCTCCGTACAAGCCAACATCTTGTTTCTTTGCTTTTCTTTTTCCCCTCCACTTGCAAAAACAGAAGAGAAAAATAAAACGAAGGAGGAGAGAGTGACGGAGCGCAGAGATTGCAGGTGCGAGGAGAGGCGCCAAGTGAGAGCGGGAGGAACCGGTGCCGAGATGCAACTTTGTGCGGTCTGCGACTGTGTGCGCGCGTGGAGTGCAGGAGAGCCCCACCTGCTGGAGCCACGGAGCAGTTACACCAACCTTTTTTTTCTTTTTCTTTTTTTACTCCGGTGTGCTACTTTTACAAAACAAAAACGACAGGAAGCTCCAAGAGAGAATTTCGTATACGCGACAAGTTCACTGTTTAAAGTTACTGACCAACATGATACACAATAAAGAATGTGAGTTTAGTTTAGGCCTTCTGTGTTTTATTTGAATACATTTTTGCAGATTGTGTTCGGAGTGGGAAAAAGTAAAAGCATAAGAGGTCACTGTAAACAAAGAAATATAAACAAAAACAAAGTGGCTCAAACTGAATCAAACTTGTGGACACAACAGAAGTTTATAATATTTTATTGCAAACCTTCTCTAAATTGTATTGTTTGTAATGTAATGTTGTATTGTATTATTTGTAATGATTTAAATCCTTCTGTGGACCCACCACCTGCAGGAGGAGCCATAAGGGGCCGGTGCAATGTGATTTGGGCAGCTCCAACAGCTGCCCCCACGACCCGGAAATGGAAAAGTGGAAGAAAATGGATGGATGGATGGATGGATGGATGGATGGATGGATGGATGGATGGATGGATGGATTTATGTAAATGTTATTTTATGTCTTAGGGACCAGGTCTGCGAACTAGCTTTTAGCTATTGCTGGGTTGCAGGTGACATCACAGCGTTCTAAAGGCCTATACTATTATATGGAGGAAAAATTATTTTGTTTTTGAGGACATTTTTGGTCTTGTACAGAGAGATCATGGACCCACTGACTGATATTAATGATCATTTTTATAATTCATACATTTTCTTTTCAGCTACGACTTGTGGATCTGTAATGCTGTTTATAGGAAAAACTGGCTCCTGCCCCCTGTTGGGTCCGATGACATCACCATATTCTCGAACCTGCAACCCAGCAATATGGCCTATGAACATGTAACGGTTATTGTAACAATGCTTCTTGTTCTGTCCCTATCAAATAAACATATAAATAAAAAAATAAAAAACCTTGGAGCTACTTGGCGCAGATGGTAGAGAGGGTCGTCTCATGATCGGAAGGTCGGGGGTTCGAATCCCACCTCCTGAAGGTGCACACTGCCGTTGTGTCCTTGGGCAAGACACTTCACCCACATTGCCCCCAGTGTCTGCGTACATTGGTGTATGAATGGGTGAGTGGATCCTTGCTGTAAAGCGCTTTGAGTGCCTAATGTAGGTGGAAAAGCGCTATATAAGTTACCATTTACCATTTACCATGAATCAGTGCGAACAAAAGCAAGACTTATTATCATTTTTTTCAGTTCTCTGGGCCTGAGGCGGTTCATATGGCCCTAACATGTCAGAAATGAAGAGACTTGTAACAGAGCTGTCTCAGCTGTTTAAAGGTCACTGAGCGACAGGAAGCCAGTGCAGTGACCTGAGCACTGGACTATTATGGTTTGGATCCAATCAGGACCTGAGCAGTTCACTTAGAGAGGCCAGTAAGCAAGACTGTCTTGGTATTGTCTTTTTAGATGGTAAAAAGCAGCTGTTGTTTTTAATCTAATGTAGCTGTTTACATTCAGGTCTGAGTCCCTGATTGCTCCTTTCTAACTTGATTTCCAGGTTTTAGAGAGACAGTCTGATAACATTTTCTCTTTGTGTCTGTGGGCTAAAAGACAATGATTTCAGTTTCGTCTAAGTTTAGCTGGACAAAGTTGTTCCACGATTAGGGCTTTCCACCAAGGTGTTGGTTCTGGGCTGGTTCAGAGCTGGTTCTGGTGCCGGGTTGGTTCCATACTGACTTCACCAAAATGAGAGCTGTGCCTATTGTCATAGCAACACTTTGGGAAGTCAACATCAAAAATGGATAGTAACATCTTTATACTACAGCCACTTCTGGTTATAAAAAACAGAAAAATACGTTTCAGAGCAGCCGTTAATATTTTGATTTCTTCTTTCTAACTCTTGTTTTAGCTAAAGAGCATAAAGCAAAACAACAGTTTCCTCCACAGAGACTGTTTTGGCTTCTCCAGGAAGTTACAAGCACAAACTAACTAATACTGATTGTTTGTTGGAGGAGAGAGCCACGCCCCCAGCCGCTGACATCACTGGTGCTCGTTTCTTGGTCCAGCTTTTAACTGGTTCCCAACCGGCACCAGATTTTGGAACCAAGAGCCAGCGTTTTTTCAGTGGAAAACGAAAAAAACGGTTCTGAAACTGGAACTGGCCCAGAACGTGCCCTTAGTTTCACCCCATCCAAATTCCACAGTGTCGATTTATTTAAAGGGACTATACCTAATTTTGAACCTTTTAAGTCAATATGTGATGAAAAAGGTAAACCCATTTTAGTCACAGATTGACTTTTTTAGTATTTTTATTATAATCTTTTTTTTTTAATATATAAATGATTACTTTTACCCCTCCGGGAACCGCCGCCTTAACGTGGTGGAGGGGTTTGAGCGCCCGAATGATCCTGGAGCCCCTACCAGGGGCTTCGTGCCCCTGGTAGGGTCTCCCAGGGCAAACAGGTCCTAGGTGACGGGTCAGACAAAGAGCGGTTCAGAAGCTCCTTATGAGAGACCAACAGGCCCGGTCAGAACCATGAGGCCGTCCTTCTGTGGACCCACCACCTGCAGGAGGAGCCATAAGGGGCTGGTGCAATGTGATTTGGGCAGCTCCAACAGCTGCCCCCACGACCCGGCAACGGACAAGTGGAAGAAAATGGATGGATGAATGGATTACTTTTACAACACACTTTTATAGGGTAAAATAATTTTACCCGACAAAAAGAAAAAAATGTCAGGTAGGAGACTGGGGTCGGTTGTAACAGCACCTTTTCAACTACTTAGAGACCAGATATTTTTCACATGATCCTATCAGTCTGTAGCCCCTCTCCTTCTGATCTCACACAGCAAATTTCAAGTTTCGGGGGCGGAGTTGGTTGTAAACACATCAGACTACATTAAGAACAATGTTGTTGTTTTACCATTTCAAAACACATGCTTAATGCTTCATTTTAATCATTTATAGCATGTCCAGAGTGCAGAAAAGAATGAAATTGTTTTCTTTAATATTTCTTTTTTTAATTATTTCTTTTTAAGTTAAAATTCTTGTTCCAATATTTTAATGGTAGATTGTATCAACTTATATACAGCTTTTCCCCCCAAAGCACTTTACCTCAAAGAAGCACTCACCCATTCACTCTCTCATTCATTCAGCAATGAAACCAGCCCTTTTTAAATCTTAAATGTGCCCTTTGTTCACATCGAGACACAAAATACACACAGAGACACATAATGCTATGAATTTCTTAGTGTTTTGTTTGTTTGTTGTTCTTTATTAACAATGCAACTGTTACAACTGACAGACATTTTTCGTTTTGACTCCATCTCACGGCGTCTGTGTTAATATTGCAGGAATTATGTTCAGTCTGTTGCCAACACATGTGGGCATTTTGTGTAAACGTTTGAGAGTCAAAGCTCAAAAGACCAGTGCGTCACAGCAAAAAAGCAAAAAATGTTACAACTGACCCCGGTCTCCCCACATCCTTTAACCTCTTAACCCCCGCCTTAACCAAGCGCATTTTCTCCAATTCAGCTTTATCCAAATCTTAAAGTTTCTTGACTGGAGCTTACAGCCTAGGCCAATGTAGCGTCTCATTTGAAAGCTACAAAATTGATCGAAACGGATCTTTTTCCTTGCATTGTTGCCTCCACTTTTTTCTCACTTTTTTGTTGCATTTTCATTACTTTCATTACTTTTCATTTCATTACTTTTCATTGCTTTTATTGTTGCGGTCTCGTCACATTTTTGTGTCAATTGTCACTTTTTTGTCGCTTTTCATTGATTTTTTTGGGTCCCTTTTTTGTTGGTCTTCTGTTGCTTTTTTGGTTGGGTTTTCATCACATTTTTCATTATCATCATGCATTTTGTTACCTTTTCATTGCGTTGTTTTAAAAAAAATCACATTTCTGTCGCTATTTTGACACATTTACCAAAGAAGCTTTTAGATTTGGGTAAAGCCAAACTGGGGAAAATGTGCTCGGCTCAAGTGGGAGTTAAGAGGTTATGATTATGCGAAACTAAGGCAAGACGAATAACACCATCTAGTGGACTCTAGAAGAATAACTTAAAAAATAATAATAATAATAATAATAATAAACACTATTTACGCTCATGTTATGGAGTTTACAGATTTCTTTTTCTTACATCGCTTCAAGTTAAAATAAAAATCCAAACATTGATCAGGGGGCGGGGCGTTACCAAAATGTAGCAATATTTCAAAAGCGCTCTTCCTGTTTCTCCCGCTTTAGTTTCGTTTTCTGCGTGACAGCAATGACAGCAAGCTCCCGCTTTACTAAATAACCCGGTAAGTACTGTTTTAGTAACTTCTACGATCACAGCTCCCCGCGTGTTGCGCAGTGTCTTTTCTTCCGCGCGGAGGAACCGGCTGCGCCAGAAACAGCGGGTGGGTAAATAGTACTGTACTGTTCACTATTTTGACGTAAACAACTGCATTTTCTGCTCGTTTGTGTGCTGATCTAATGTAACATGTTGTTTGAAACAGGTAGAAAATGACTTCAGAGGCTGACGCTTTAAATGAAGGTGAGTTAAACTACTTTCGGTTTTATTTGCAGTGAAATTGTTGACTTGCTAGAAGTGAGACCAACACAAAACCACTGTGTTGTTGCGCATTGGAGTCCCCGCCTGTGTTGCTTATTTGAACCTAACTTTAATTCATTATTGACTTATCTCAAAGTTCTCCCATGTTATATAACGCAATCAAGCAATAAATGCGCTGACATGTCACGTGATTTCCTGTTATGTGTGTGCAGCTGAGGAGCTTTCCAAGTCCCTGAGTGACGCCCTCAGCTCTGGAGATGGTCAGGAAGCGGCCAGGCTGTCCCAAAGGCTGTCCGAGCTCAGTGTGCCAGTGACGGTCACCGTGAACAGAGACGCGTACCCCCGAGACTCCATCAAGTAATGCCATTCTGTGGGTTCCCGTGAGGGTAAAATGATGATCAAGCTAAAAAGAGGGTGTTCTGTAGGTTGAAAGTTGGAGTGGAAGATGGACAGTCAGACAACTACATTCCCGTGATACTTGAAGTTTCTACAGACATGACGATTGCACAGCTTAAAGATAAGGTAAAGCTGTTTGTAATCATGAATAACCTACTTTCCCCCCTGTGTATCAGTACAACGTGGATCACTGAGGTCAGACAGGGGCCGAATCTGGCCCTTCAGCGTTGAACCTCTGTGGCCCCCAAGATGCTTTTGAGGAATATCATATTATTACGTAAAGACGAGGATCAAATGTAAAAAGACACTGGCATTTATAGAAAGTGAAGATTGACTCTGGGCTACACATTTTGACACCATCCCACCATCAAACAAACTTGCCTAACCCTGCATTATAAGTTAAAATACTTGCAGTGCAGGACTTACTTTATCTTATTTATTGTAATATTCTTTATTCATGCCCCATAGTCTTATGGTTTAAAGTTTTTGTTGCTTATTTTTACTTACTACTACTAGTGTTAATTTTGACAACACATTTTAATTTAGTTTTAGTCTTTTGACGAAAATGTAATTCGATTTTAGTCTAGTTTTAGTCAAAAAAATATCTTCAATTTTAGTCTAGTTTTAGTCGACTAAAATTAAGACAAATTTAGTCGACTTTGCATTGATAATATTAATTATAATCATATTTAATCTGGTTCCTCTGCTTCATGGAGCTGCTCCACATGAACAAAGCTCAGAGCTGATCCTTTGGCAGTGACTTTACATGATCTGAGGCTCTTTCAGACGGTCAATAGAAGTTTGGATAATTTTAGTCTCTCCTTTTCATTTTTATTTAGTCTTATTTTAGTCGACTAAAATATCGGGACATTTTAGTCATAGTTTTAATCTCATAAAAAACTTTTTATTTAGTTTTAGTCCAATTTTAGTCGTCAAAAATATCACTTTGACTAAAATTAAGACTAAATATTTTAGTCGACGAAATAAACACTGACTACTACTTTGTGTTGTATGTTTTATGTTGCACGTCTGCACCGAGAAAAGTTCCTAGTTTGTGAACTTGTTCTCAAACGATGGCAATAAAAACTATGTATGTAGATTTATTCAGACCATAAACAAAATATAAAAACACAAACTCATACGAACTCAAAATACAACCTGCCATGATTGAGGCAGTTGTGAGCTCAATATCAAATGTGCAGCTCAATACATTTACGTCTTAGTACAAGCAATTTTGTTTAACATTTTGCACATTTTAAATTAGGCTGTCCGAAAAGGAGTGGGGGGGGGGGAAGTAAACATTTATTTAGTCCCACCCTAAAGTACTGTCAGCATCTTGTTCTGTTTACTTTTTAGGCTTCCTTCCTTCCTAATTTGAGCACTGTGATCTAAATCAAGTTGTCGTATACAGTGTGAATACTACCAATCAACATCTGGTTTACAACACAACAGCTGAACATGAAAAGTCATATATTTTCTTCAGATACATACTTACTTAGAGAATATCCATTATTTATATTGATATTTTTATATTGTATATCACTCCACTGCAGCTGTTTCCATAGCAACGATAAACAATTGAGCTGGACCTAGCTTCAGGTAAAACTGCTTAAAAAGTGAAATATTGATGCGTTCTTGGCTAAATTTCCCACTTGGAAAAATGCCTTGGAACGCCGCTTGAATTGGTAATTACAACTTGTAAACTCGGAAACCTCAAGACGGCCACGAGTTCGTATACGAGATGAAGACAGTAATGGCCCCCAGTGGAGAAGCTGCTAAACATAAAATTGTAACAAAACCACTGCATCAGTGAAGTGAACAACATTACTTTTGGTCACAGCTTTCACCATAACGTCATGTTGCATGGTTTTAATTATTTCTGGTTTGGAGAAACTTTCATAAAACGTTAGCATCGTATGAGCTAACTGTAGCTTGTACTTTGTAGCATTAGCCGGTTTGTTTACAAATGAGTTTAATCACCTGGAACGCTCTGAGGTTGTCTGAGGAAGTCAGTGGTACGCAACGTCAGGCCCGGGGGAGAAATCCGGCCCACCAGCGCGCTACCTCTGGCCCTCAAGATACATTTGAGAAATATTATTATGCCAAGAAGAGTCAATATCTGTCATACCTGTTAAAGTTCTCTAAATATGTGACAGCAGGTACAGGGAATGTTATTGGGTTGTTTTGATCTCTTAAAACCGTATCTACTATTTGTTCAATAAATAAATACAATAAATAATAATACATTTTATACATTATATGGCAAATTGCAGTTTCATTTGGGTCGCCGCTTCTCATCCTAGGGTAATAATGGTGGGCCCCGAAGCCGTACCACTTGAGAACCACAGATGTAAAACATTAGCCTTTGCAGAAAAAAATATTAAAGGGGGGTATTATGCTTTTTTCAATCACATAGCACCAGTCTATATCACACTACAATGATGACCAAACCTTCTGTTGGTCTGTAAATGCAGTAAATTAGAATAACTGCCTTGTATAAAATTGCTCTCTCAAAATGGCTGTAGTGAATGTCTTGAAATAGGCCTCTGTCTCTTTAAGAACCTCTGACCCTTTCCGACACGCCCCCTCCACACGCTGTCTGTGGCATCAGTGGGGAGGGGGTTCTGCTGAGGAGCAGTGGTTGGTTACTCGGCTGGTGACGAAAGCTCGAAGGCGTCTCCAGGAGGTGGGGGCGTTCCTAGGAGGACTCAGGCAAACCTATCCCTAAAATGGCCGCCATCACAGTTTTTACAGATTACTCAAAAATATGTGAATGTGCCAAGGCAACACTTCAGGCATGTTTTTAATGAGGGAATGACATAATAACATGATGTAAAGCTTGAAAAAGTCAATTTTGCATAATACCCCCCCTTTAACTTAAAGCTACTATGGTAAGGTTCGGCCATTGTTTTTTTGGCGATGATGAAAATCGGCCCTTCACGACACAAGCTTGCCTACCCCTGTCGTAAGTCATCACTTTCACCATAAGTTACCAGTAGCCTGGAACGCGCCATAACTCCAGCCCGGGACTTCAATAAAAAGCAAACAGGCCCCGAATGAACAGATTCAGTTTGTGGGACCACGGTATAAGCGGGATAATGCTCCGTGTTGTCCAGTTATTTCAGATAATGGACACCTCGTCGTGCATTATCCCTTACATATTAACTGCTGACACTAATTCGAGAATCACATGAATTTCAGAACAGTTACAGAAACTTACTGTCCTAGAAAGTTTTAAATAAAGTTGTTTGCAATTTACTTTTGATTATTGCCGCACTGACCTTCTTTATTGTGTTAGCCAGGGGCGGACTGGGACTGAAAAACAGCCCTGGACTCTGGCCAGCCTGGCCCAAATTAGCGTAAATGTGACACTTCCACAAATACTTATGTTAACCTCTTACCACCCGCCTTAACCGAGAGCATTTTCTCCAGTTCGGCTTTTTACCCAAATCCAAAAGCTTCTTGACTGGAGAGCAACACTGTAACGCCTCATTTGAAAGCTAAAATCTAAAAAAGTGATGGTAACTTTTTGTCACGTTGTCGCTGCATTTTTGCTTTTTCATTACTTTTTTGTGGCTTTTTGGCGTGTTTTTGTCACTTTTTTGTCACATTTTGTTGTGTTTTTGTCACTTTTTTTGTCACTTTTTTGTTGCTTTTCCAGCACATTTTAGTTTTTGGATGCTTTTCTTTTAAGCTTTTAGATTTGGGTAAAGCTCGGTTTTGCCCGGGGGTAAGGGTATGGTAAAGTGAGGGGCCAGACCGGTGGCCCTAGAGCCAGTGGCCCTTCTGTGCTCTTCCAGAATGGACATATGGCCAGTCCGCCCCTGGTGTTAGCCACCCCTTGTCCGCTCATAAACCGCTTTCTTTGTTACAGATTAGCGCTGACTTTGGCTTCCACCCGTTGCTGCAGCGATGGGTGATCGGGAAACGCCTTGCCCAGGACCACGAAAGTTTGCAGTGGCATGGGATCCGGCGGAGTGGAGACCAGGTCTTCCTCTTCATCCAGTCAGCCAGCGCGGCCCATCTCACTAAACACCAACACAAACTAGACCAGGAGCAGCAAGTCTTCGAAGGTTTGCACCACAAATTACTATTTTTATTTTTTAACATTTCCCACCGCAGCAAACACAAAAGGCCTCTTATTGATTTCACAGGCATCGTGGAAACAATGAACGCAATGCAGCTCTTGCCCCGCGGCGGTTTAGGGGGTAAAACGGCGCCGCAGACGAAACAAGCTCCCCCTGTTCTTCCCAAACCTCCACATCTCACAGCCCGACCTCTGCCCCAGAAGCCGCAGGTCAGAAAACGAGTTACTAAAAAAGACAAGAACTACTTTTGCTATTACATAGTTCATCACATCAGGCCTAACTCAAGATCAAATCAACACTTAAAGGGGCTAGATGCAAGTTGGCCATTTTGTACTCACTACTGCCACCTCAGGTCATATGTGTAACTGCAGCTTCTATATCAAGCTCGTGCATGACGGCACTTCGGACCCGAATTAACACCTTTTTGAGCGACAGTGCAGGATTTTAGAGGCAGTTGTGGTCAGAGCTCATTCTACACCTTAGGACATGGCTGGAACATGTAGGGGGAGGAAAAAACATAATTTAAAAAATGTTTAACTCCATATAGTCCCTTTTAAAGTGTCATAAATAGACCTAAAATTAACTTAATAGGTTGCGTTCACGTAGCATAACATTCTAAAGAGCCCACAGTTTAAAGCTATGGTCACAACCAGTCTATTTGATAAAAACACAGAGCAAATTGTCAGATATACAGATACAGATACAGACAGCATCTCTGGAATCGCCCATATATGGTCATTTTTGAAAACAGTTAAGGGGGAAAACAATTTTGAAAAAATGTAAATTTTCTCTAATTATTCAAAAACGACTGTAACAAATGCTGAAATATGAATATAGTTTTGTACTAAATAATGATGCAAAGACATGGGGAGGAGCAAAGTAGTTCAACGGCCCATAAATACATGAATAACGGAGAATGCTAACTTGATGCTACATGTTAGCATCGGGCTAATGCTAACGCTAGCTAGCGCTTGCTACAACTGCCGTTTTTTCACTTCTACTGAACAATCTGCTGTGAGAAAATATCCATATGGGCCCGATTTACACTTGACTTTATTTGTATGTGATAAATAAGTTCATATTCCACCAGAAAATGGCTAAAAAGAGGGAAAATTGTGTTTCTCTAAAGATTCTATTTTCCCCCTCGGCGAAGCCACGCCCCCTTCTATGACGAGATGCCGTCTATACGTTATCTATACGTTTTTTTCAGGTTTCAAGAACACTGTACGTCTTCGTGAGTCGTCTGTACGGCCAGCGTGTGTTTTTCGTACGTTTTGTATGAAACTTTATTTGTAGGTCGCACTTGAGTACTTCAAATGTGTGTCACACACCACACACGCACGATTATTGCGGCCAACGCACGTTCAGATATCTCCTACGTCCTCTATACATGTTGTGTAAGGCGTTCGTGAGTTGCACGTTCGGCGAGAGTGCATCGACTGCAAAACTCAGATGTATAAAGTTTCAGGGGTGCCATTTATTCAAAGTTTTTGCAATATGCCGAGAGGGAAGGGAAGGCGAGGAGAGAACAGGTGTCAGAGAGGGAGGAGAGAGTAAAGGGTGACAGATAGGGGTTTAGGAGATTTCTTACAAAAACTGTATTTCTCCTATAGAGTGGTATTGGCTCCTGCCCTCCACCTGACATTATGACATCATCACATTCTAAATCATTGTATGCGCCTAAAGTTTTTTTGTGCTTGTAGCTTGGCTGGGCCTGTCCACAGTGCACCTTCGTGAACAAACCCACTCGTCCCGGCTGTGAGATCTGCAGCCAGGCCAGACCGGAGGACTACGAGGTGCCCAACGTGTACGCACCAGACCCTGAGGAGGCCCGCAGGATGCAGCAGGAGGAGATGGAGATGATGCTCTATGAACAGGTAAGACTTTGTTACCGAAGGAAATTCAACTATACTGACAATAGTAGCTCATCACTACCAAGTATGGAATGAGTGAGTAATGCAATGTAAAGTGTCTTTGAGTGTCCAAAACAGCACTATAGATAAAAACGTGTATTATTATTATTAGATTTCACCTCATATTGTTTTTGATTAGTGATGGGACTCAATTATAATCTTCAATGAATCGCAATTAAGCATAATTTATTTAGGGGTTGCATTTATTATTAGAGGTATATTTTAGATGTTTTTTTGTATTTTCCTGCATATTAACTTCTATAAAATGGAGATGTGAGGCCAGTGTGCCACTTCCATTGACAATTGCAGTTTGATTTATTTTAGAGATTGATCTTTTTAACCTCTTAACCCCCACTTTAACCAAGCACATTTCTCCAGTTCCACTTGACCCAAATCTAAAAGCTTCTTCAAAATAGCGACAAAAACGAAAAATGTAAATAAGGATGAAAATGCAGCAAAACAGGCGACAAAGGAGCCACAAAAATGCAGCAATAAAGCGATGAAAGAGCAACAAAACAGATCACAAAAAGCATTTAAAAAGTGAGAAAAAATCAACCAAAAAGTCGACAAAAAAAGGGATGATTAAGCAAAACAGTTACAAAAATGAGATGAAAAAGTGATTACGCTGTGAGGAATCAGTTTTTAAAGTCAATACGGCTGTAAGCTCCGGTCAGAACTAGTAAAGGTAAAGCTGAACTGGAGAAAATGCACTCGGCTAAAGCGGGAGTTGAGCAGTTAAATAAGTCTATGTTGAATAAACTATGTGACTAAACAAGTTTGACAGTCAAATTGTTTCTGGCTTGTCGCCGTGTTTAACCCTAAGCAACGTCTCGCAGGAAAAAGGAAACTGTCTGTGCCGCTAAAGTAAAGGGTGATTGATTACGTTTAATATATTTAATGGCATTAAACCTAAATTATGTTGTTAATTAATCGTCATTAATCAAAAAAAGTCCCAGCTCTACTTTTATCATATGCCTCATTGCTGCAGGTGTATATTTAAAGGCACAGGCCACAGTTCTTCCATCCTGAGATATGTTCTTACCTGAGCTTAGACGAGTTGTGGTAGCTTCCAACATCACCCTCGTTTGGAGCTATAGGAATATACTGGGAGAGGCTAAATGCTAGCAACATCTTTGGTCTTTTGGCATGACTGAGGGCACACAGTTCTTCCATACTGTGATATGTTCTTACCTGAGCTTAGACGAGTTGATACGTACCTGCCTGGTCTTTGTGCGTGCCCGTGGAAGAGCGTGGTAGCTTCCAACGTCACCCCCGTTTGGAGCTATAGGAATACATTGGGAGAGGCCAAATGCTAACAACATTTGTGGTCGTTTTGCATGACTGAGGGCACACACAAAGACCAGACAGGTACACATCAACTCGTCTAGGCTCAGGTAAGAACATATCTCAGTATGGAAAAACGGCGGCCTGTTCCTTTTAAAAGTTTAAACATTAACATGACAATAATAAAAAAAAGAGGCATGAAAAGGATGTTCATAGCATTGGGCTTTTCCCTTGCTTTTGTTTAGTAGTCACTCTCAGTTACCAAACCAGACCTGCCTTAAAGCCACATAGAGTATCTATTAGTCACACTTGCCAAAAATATAGTAACTATTATAACAGAGCTACAGCAACTGAACAGTGACTTTTTACACCAAAGGCAGTTAAATTACTTATTTTTTTAAAATGTTTTTAAGGCTCAGCAGGAAGAAAGAGACAGAAACTTCCACTACCTTTTAGAAACGGACAACATAGAACTTATTCCTAACCAAGAAGAAGTGGACTGCCCCATTTGCTTTTGCCCTCTGACTCCATCGGAGGGCGTTGTTCTCCGAGAATGTTTGCACACGTTTTGCAGGTCAGAATATCAAAGCTTAACAAGTTTTTGTGTTTTGAATCGCAGCAGCAGTAAACGTCTCTGTCGTGCTTTAGGGATTGTCTCAAAGGAACCATCGTGAACAGTCAGGATGCGGAGGTGGCCTGTGCCGACACGACGTGTGACAGCAAACTACTGGACAGAGAGATCAAAGCAGTGAGTACAGCACTGACTTATCAAGAGAGATTGTTGCACTGTTTAGTCAAAAAAAAAAAACTGATGCTGAATGATTTTCTGTAGCTTCTCACTGAAGAGGAGCACCAGCGCTTCCTGGAGTTGCGTCTGAGTATTGCAGAGAGCCGCGCTGAACACAGCTTCCACTGCCAAACGCCCAACTGTCCCGGATGGTGCATTTACGAAGATGAAGTGAATGAATTTCCCTGTGACATTTGTAAAGAGACTAACTGCATCCTCTGCCGGGTACTGCTTGTTATTCTTATATCATGTGACGCAGCAAGTCAGCGTTATGTAATCGGTGAATCATATGCTTTTAGGCGATTCACAATGGCATGAATTGTAAAGACTATCAAGAGGATCTCCGAATCCGAGCAGAGAACGACCAGGCGGCTCAGAAAACCAAGCAAATGCTGGAAGTAGGTTCATTAGGTTCAAGGTTTCTTTTTCTTTTTCTTTTTTTTTACTTATGAAGAATTGCTCCTAACAAAATGATATCTTACAGAATATGCTGAAAAATGGAGAAGCCATGAAATGCCCTCGATGCGACATTGTAGTTCAGAAGAAAGACGGCTGTGATTGGATCTGCTGTGTGATGTGCAAGACAGAAATCTGCTGGGTGACCAAGCAAGCGCGCTGGGGACCAAATGTAAACACTGCAGTTCACTTGTATAAGCGCTTCTTCTTCTCTTGTGGCTTTACTGTCTGGAGACATCATGGCACATCAGCTGAATGCATTTTGATTTGGAATAGGTGTTAAAGGGATATTTCAGGATTTTTTACATAGGGCCTCATTTCATAGTTTTCCAGAGTGTTGTTGATTTCTGGAGATAATTTTTTTTTTTTTAATCATGCAGTCTTTTATTTGAAGAGTTTAGTGGTGCTATGCTAGTGCTAGGCTAGCGCATGTCTGGTAACTAGTAGCCTGCATTACAAACCTCTTCAAAATCATGGGGTCGTCCTCCAAACGTTGCCATATCTGATTTTGTAGAAAGCTCCTTTGTGAATTCCAGGTAACCGCAGGTAAACAAACTGCTGTAGATCTGGTTACCAGCAGATCACTCCGCCACTGCGTAGCTTACAACCAGGAAGCTGATGCTGCTCAAATATAAGTCCTTTTAAATAAATGGTTATATTTCAAACATTATTCAGTCAACACAGACCTTTATATCAGTGGTGTGGTGTTATACTGTAAGTGATTTGCCTCAGGTGCACTTTGCTTGGGTCAGACTGTTTTTAATGCAGGCTACTATTTACCATAGACATGCACTAGCATAGCAACACTAAAGTCTTCAAATATAAGGACTGCAATCAACAACACTCTGGATAACTGGGAAATGAGACCCTATGTCAAAAATCCTGAAACATCCCTTTAATGTTTACTTGATTGTCATGATGGAGAAGATTGTTCTCAGCACCGCTGGGGAGACTGCTCATCTTCACATATTGAGCTTGGTTCATGGCATAGACTGTATATATAAATGGACAGCTTCTCCTCACTCCTCCCCGTTTACCATAATGACTACGCTCGTGGGGGAAATCATGGCGGATCTACAGAATCCCCCTCCCCAGCTCTGACGAAGCATGTTCCTAAAAAGGGCATAAGGGCGGGATCTTCACTGTGGACTCCGCCCTTGTGTGACGTGTAGCTCGCGCTGCTCCAATGCTAACAGTCCGACCCTCATTAAGTACGAGATTTCAAAAATTCTTCTTACGAAAACCAGCCTGGTCCCCTTAATTGTAACTAACCCAGCGTTGTCACAGGAGGAATATCTAGCTCTCGATAGTTCCAAAAAAATTGGGACCAGGCTTTGAACAATCGTATATATTGTACACTGCAAAAAGTACCCTACTAAAAACAAGGGGGAAAAAAAATCTAAAAATGAGACAATTTGTCTTGTTTTAAGGAAAAAATTCTGCCAATGGGGTAAGCATTTTTTTCTTGCTAAGAATTCTTATTTCTAGAATATTTTTCTTATCATAAAACAAGAAGAAAACACTAAATTTAAGCAAATAAATAACTAGAATTAAGCAAAATGTTGTCCTCAGAAAATGGAATAATTTAAGGAAAACGTGAAAAATTGTGGGGTATTTTACTTAAATGTTGCTTGATTAAAGTAAAATGTTCTAAATTACACACATTTTTGAGCAAAATGTTCTTAATAAATACTAATATTTAAGGAAAATATTGCCCACGCCCGGGGACCCATCTCCATGATGTGGAGCCAGGCTGATGGTCAGAATCACCTGGCTGGAGGACCACCTATTGTACATGTTTTTAGTGAATTTATCTGAACAAGAAATGGCTAGATTTTATTTCCTAAAATAAGATTTTTTTTCTCAAGAAAACTTTGCTGGACAAGACATTATTACTTTTTAGGGAAAAAAATAAGAACTTATTTCTTAAAGTAAGAATTTTTTTACTTGCTTAGAATCCACTTTTTGCAGTGTAACGCCTCTTTTGCAGCAGTGTTCAAGGAGTCGGCATATCTAGTGAAATTGGTTGGGATTAAGTAAACAGGTGGTGGACATGATGAGGAATAGCAATCCAGTGAGAGTCTTAAAGTTGTTTTTAACGTGTCTAAAGTCCAATGCTTTTCACTGGGGGCCTAACGGAGATATGGAGGTGCTACAGCAATGGCGGCCCCCAGTGTCGTTGTCAAAAAGCAGGGCAGCCAGCGGCCATTGGTTCATGGTCAAGAGAATTTAGCTGTTGCATTCGCCTATTGTGCATGTTTTGTCTATGTAAATCCTCCCAGACACAAGGACAATTTGCAAATTCCACACAAAAAAGACCCTGCAATCGAACCTAGGACCTAGAATAATACGTCTGAATTAAATTTTACAATCTTATTCTATTTAAATCAAGGCACTTCTTTGTTGAGGCATTAACAAACTTTTTTTTGTCTTTACAGGGCCGCGGTGACACATCCGGTGGTTGCAAATGCAGAGTCAACCAGATGCCCTGCCACCCCAACTGTCAGAACTGCCACTGACGCACTCACTAACAAATTCACCTACAGCTTTAAGTCAATGCACTGAATGAATGTTTTGTTATGATGTCAGTGCTGTGCGGAGACATCAGTGTTGCTAAGAATCTCCATAATGTTTAGAACAATAAGCTGCACAGGTGTAAACAGGGCTATTACCGTTGGAAGTGCAATTTGAAAAGATACACCTACTGCAGTGTACTTTATTTAGAGCATTAACTAAGGCATCGTCTAAATGCCTTAACTTCACTTCCAGACAATTAACACAAAATGGTGAAGGATATTTTTCAGTGTTTCAAGTATTTACAAGGAAATGTTGGAATTAAAATATTGCGTTTATAAAATGTTATAATTGCTACCTAAATAAACCTATATTTTAGAATCTTTTTTTTTTTTTTTTAATATGTTGTTTACTTTGACCATTAATTTACAACTAGCTTGGACATTAGAGGGAAAAAGTGTTGAAGATGGTAGGAATGGCTAACATAATTCAAAGGTGGGAAACATTATCGTCAGCTCGTTATGTGCGGAAGGGAGTGTTGGGGAGTGTTGGGGAGTTAGCCGGAGCGCTGAGCTTGTTATCTTAACCCAAAACAAAGGCCTCATTCTGCCATCCTTATAACCTTGGCCGCTTCGACTTTACAGAAGAACAGGCGCACCGCACTGCGTCAGTAAACCAGCTGTGTGACCCGACAGAGGTGGTACTGGCTTTGTAGTGGTCGATCCAAAAGAGGACAGTAATGGAGGAAAAGATCATTTGATAGGTTACATTTTAACATAAGAGTTGCACATAAAATAACGTATAGAATCAAATATCCAATAACATGCGAATGGTTTGTTTACTATGAAGAAGAAGACCTTTATTTATATAGCGCCTTTCACAAAGCACTTTACATCAGCTTCAGTTTCAGTTTCCCCTAGGGGAGTATGACAGAAGGGCTGTCACGACTGCACACGTCTGCGCCAATGGTCCCCCTGACCATCATCATACATTCACTCACATAATTCATCCTGGCCTATTGTACATGTTTTTAGTGGTAGGGGAAACCGGAGTACCCGGAAGAAACCTATGCAGACATGGGGAGGACATGCAAACTCCACACAGTTACAGGTACAGGTGGGAATCGAACCCTGGACCTTCTAGCTGTGAACCTGTGAATGGTGAGGCTACGGTGTCGCCTCACCATTCTGGTCATGGTCATGTCTTCATTTCTTGAGACTTTGGACAAAAAGGTGGCACTCATGATTTAGAATGTGATGATGTCATAATGTCAAATGGAGGGCTGGGCCAATACAACTCTATGGGAGAAATGCAGTTTTTGGAAGAAATCTCCAAAACGAAAATTGACAAATGTTTTTCCTCATTAGTATTTGATCGTGATTGGATTCACAAACCTGTGATATTATTTTTATGTCTAAAAGTCCTTTCTATTGGACAACATCAGTCATGTTTTCGCATATTGTCACCACTTTTTAAAGTTTTTCGAAGAAAATAATTGGACATTAGCTCATATGTGCTGACGGAGGAAACAGTGAACTTTGTGACAGTTTGTGTTTCCTGTGGATTCCTCCAGTAATGACTGAGATATGAGCCAAAAAACAAAGACATAAAAGTATGCATTTGGTCAGTTACCATAGTTACCGTCAGTTGCTCCACCTCAATTTTAAATCTAAATCAAAATCTTATTCTGATACTGTATTAATCTCTGTAGAGAAATTAGTTCTCTGCATTTGACCCATCCTCAGTATCGCATGGGGCGACCTGTAGGAGCAGTGAGCTGCCAGCATTGGCCGGCGCTCGGGCTAAACTATGGGCTCTTTACTCGTTGGGCAAAAAGTTGCACAATTTCGTTTTTTTTTTTACTCTCAATTGAAGTTTTCTTCTTCTATTGAGATATAAACTGCCCATTATAACTTTAAAAAAATGCAAAATGACATTAAACATTTTGAAACTGGTTTATTTGCTAATATTTTGTTACAAGTTTACATTTGTAGGACAAATTTATATTAACAAAATAAAAGGCAGATACAATGTTTAGTGCATTTAAACAATAAAAGCCTTGAGTGCAGATGCATGACCTTGAGTAAACATAACTTGGCTACTATTTACAACATAAACCAGTTAAAACATAAACCAGTGTGAGACTAAGGCCGTACAAGTAAATGTAGCAACAACAAAAACTCCAGCATCAATTACCCGGATGAAACAAACATGTTTATATAAAAGTGCACTGTATCTACTGTATTTGCCATAATTGGGGCCATTATATTGTAATTTGGGACATACAAAAATACAACATTTGCGCAAGTGCTCAGTCATCCAGAGGTTTTCCATCGCAGTAAAGGCTTTCAAAGTCGCCAACAGGACCGGGTTCTTCAAAGTGAGGATGTTTCGTGTCTCTTCTCAGAGGCTTCTTCTCCCTTGAGGGGCAATACCCAGGGACAGGGTAATTAGGTAACTATGGCCTTAACTAAACAGAGGCGTTGTCTGCGGTTGTCCTGTTCAAACACCAGTGCTGCTGCAAAATCAGGTGAGCAGTTTGGAAGAGAGACAAACTATCCTCAACTTAAACGACCTAGTTCAGCTGACTTTGAGTGACTTTAGTTAGAGATAAAAATACAACATTTTACAAGTTCTGACCGGGCGACTTTTTTTCAAGTAGATATTGGACGCAACATGATTCAGCAAATGACAGATTTTGACAATATGAGATACAAGCACCAATAAATAATATCAATATTTCAATGAGGCGACTCAATGTGGGCGTGTGTGAAAGCTAGTTTACAATTTGAAATGCTTGAATAAGGTCTGAATCCTTTGAAACCTAAGTCATTAATATGTGGCAGCTGTAAACAAGATGAGTGCAGAGGTGGTGCTTTGAAATGGTAGCTGTTGTGGCTTGAGTGAAATACTAAACATGTGGCAATAAGTGTAAAAATACACCCATAAAATACTGAAGTGAGTAATGTGTTGCAGTAAAGTTTCCAGTTTTAAAGGAACAGGCCACCGTTTTTCCATACTGAGATATGTTCGTACATGAGCTATGACGAGTTGATGCGTACCTGTCTGGTCTTTGTGCGTGCCCTCAGTCACGCAAAACGACCAAAGCTGTTGTTGCATTTGGCTTCTCCCAGTATATTCCCATAGCTCCAAACGGGGGTGAAGTTGGAAGCGACCACACTCTTCCACGGGCACAAAGACCAGACAGGTACGTATCAACTCGTCTAAGCTCAGGTAAAAACATATCTCAGTATGTTAAAACGGTGGCCTGTTCCTTTAATATCATGAAACAGAGGCACATTTAAGGAATTGGAAAATTCTCAGCTCAATATTATACAGTACGGGAAATATTCCCCTTTAATTGTAGCTGCAAAGAGCTGTGTGTTTTGCATATTTCTCACGCCAGACTTGAGTAAAGATGGAGCTTTAAAACAACATGAACAGCATACTTTTAATATCCTTAAAGGTGACTGTGTGCCATGACCAAATAAAATAAAATGACATCAGTAAATGTCAAAACGGACAAGAAAAGAAATCCCACAATCCTCCATTTGGTCACTAATTAGGACATAAAAACATAGAGCGTTCATACTTGCCTTCGAAAAATGGCAGCAAATTCAAGTCTAAGCCTTCAGCGTAAATCTCTATATGCATCTGTTTTCACCTTATAAATAAACTTTAAAAATCCTACATACAGTCCGTTATACTTTACGCATAGGATGGAGTCTTTCGGTATAATCCACTCTCCTAAATGCCGGGATCCTCAGGCGTCCTATGAGAGGGAGAGCTTTCAGTGTTCAGTCACACAAAGCTGTCAGCAGATCAGTAGCTCAGAAGAAGGCGGATGAGGAATCAGATTTGTACCAAAATACAAAGTTAAACATTGTGTGAAATAAATACCAACTTAATAATGACTAACTTTTGCATGCTTAAACTTGAATGAAGAGTGCATGAAGGCCAATTGACTCTGTGCATAACTTCAAATCATAACAAGTGACTTCCCGTTTCAATCCAGCACACCAAAATAAAAGCACACAGCTCGTCTTATTGATTAGTTCGGAAGGTACTTGCAACATTATATAAAATATGCCAAATATAATTAAATACACACATTTTAAGTGTTTTGTCTGTTAATAGTTAGGCAAAAAGAAAGTTGAACTATAGAACTGCTAAACTAATGAATAAGATAGATACAGACGGCATCTCGTCATAGAAGGGGGCGTGGTTTCGCCTTTTTGCCATTTTCCAGTGGAATATCAATTTATTTATCACACACAAATAAAGTAAAGTGTAAATCGGGCCCATATGGATATTTTCTCACAGCAGATTGTTCAGTAGAAGTGAAAAAACGGCAGTTGTAGCTAGCGCGAGCTAACCGTTAGTATTAGCCCGATGCTAACATGTAGCATCAAGTTAGCATTCTCCGTTATTCATGTATTTATGGGATGTTGAACCACTTTGCTCCTCCCCATGTCTTTGTATCATTATTTAGTAGAAACTATGTTCATATTTCAGCGTTTGTTACAGTAGTTTTTAAATAATTAGAGAAAATATACATTTTTTCAAAATTGTTTTCCCCCTTAACTGTTTTTAAAAATGACCATATATGGGCGATTCCAGAGATGCCGTCTGTATCTATGGTGCTTTTATTTTGGTGTGCTGGATCGAAACAGGAAGTCACTTCTTGGGCGACGTTGTTATGATTTGAAGTTCTGCACAGAGTCAATTATTAGTAGACAGGTTTAGAAGATAAAAATGTCATCTGTGTTAAGTTTATTATCCCTGTACGAAAATGCATCCCCTGCATATTCATCTCAGAAACGTCCGTTGCCTTTGCTTTGCGTAACACAGCCTTAATAAACACATTTTGACACAAATCTGATTCCATTCAGCGGTAAGCTTCACGAGTGGAGCAGATCAAGGAAACAGGTCGAGTTTGGGGGCCCACTCCAGAGCGGTGTTGACCAGCGTGAGAGCCGCGGCCCCGAGAGCCACGGTCAGTCCCATGACGGCCAACCGGACGAACCGCCGCGCCGCTGAGGGCTGAGCCACCGCCACCACCGCGGAGGAGGCGGGGCTTTCTACAGGCCCCGACTTCTGCCTGCGCCGCCGACGGAGAACAGAGTCCGGTCTCTGAGTGGAAGCCAGCTCAAAGTCTTTAAAAGTGGTGGTAGCCATGCTTAAGACAGAAAAGAGAGAAAGGTGTGTGTTATTAAAAGAGTGATGAGGTGAGGATAAGATAAAATGTGAGTTCTGTTTGTGTGGAGTAATGAGGCGAATGTGAAAGCAGAGTAAAACTGCACAGCGCAAATGATTAATGAAATGTGTGCGAGGGAACAAAGAGCTGACTTTTCCTGTCTTAAAAGAAACTCAATTTTCCGAAACAACCATTTTTTATCCATTTAAACAAATATTATAAGTAGCTGTTGCATTTTGGCGACAGCTTTTTAAAGATGTTCAATATTAATTAGATGCAAGTGCACGTTTTTTGTCAAGAAGGCAAAACAAGACAAGGCCTGTTTATTTATACTGCGCATTTCGTACACAAGGCAACTCAATAATGCGCTTTACAGAATAAATAGAATTGAGCTTTTATTCGATAAATAAAAAAATCTTACTAAATTGTGATTCCTCTTGTAATATTTTGAGATTTAGAGATCATAAGAACTGTGAAATATGAATAACTCCATTCTTTACAAAATGGCCCTGGCAATGTTACCTGATATTGTGCCTGCAATGCCACAAACAGCTTATATTGCAATGAATCAAAACATTTTCTTTCCTTGTCATTGTGATTTTGGTAAGTCCTGAATTAGGCATTGGGCATTCCCTTGACTGGTTCCACTTGTTTTGTTCATGAGATGAAAATAATAGCCTTGCATTTCATTGTGTTGACTTGTACCAATATGTTCTAATGTGCCTTGAAACAGTAAAATGCTTTACCTGTCATGGGAGGCGGCCTCTTTGGCCAGTTCAGAAGGTGGGAACTGGACAAAGAGGTCTCCAGCTTGACTGATGAGAGTTTCATACGGCAGGTCCTGGGGAATCTGAGACAGCAGGTGATGAACCATGGCCATGTCGCACTCGCACTCCAGCACCTCCTCTTCTCTGTACAGAACTATCTGAACAAGGACAAGGCGAGGCACATTAAGTTTACTTAAAAGGCAAATTTCATGCAAATAATATAATAAAGAAGAGCACGTAAATCATCACTGAGCAATTACTTACTACAGCAGCAAAATAGATGGGCATCAATGGATGGCATGCAAGAAAGAAGTCGTATAACCGCACGACGTGTCTGAAGTCTGACAGAACATGACCGAACCAAGTGATCAGCCAACTCAGAGCAAAGACTGTGCCGACCTCTGACCTACAAACAATAAACCATTATATGAAATACTTCCTCATTTACAAAGTTTAAATTGGCAGAGCAATAACTTTTAAACAAATTGAAAGTACACTTACTGTTGCATAAAGTCGTGAACCTCAGGGTTGACCCGGTCAATGATCGGCATCAAATAATTAAGAATGTGTTTTGTATTGTCCATTGTTGGGTCCATGAAGTCCCTGAAGGGAACAAAATATATTCAAGGATGAATGATCAAGGAAACATGTATGTATGTTTTAGATAATAGTTGCAATTGGATTTTGTTTTTTTATTCTGGATAATTTGACATTAAATTCACACAGAGACAAGTGAAAAGTGAACTAAAGCTAAACTAGAACATGTTAAAGACATGCAAAACAATGAGATTAAGACCCAACGAAGACTGGATCCAACTAAAGGATTTCTGTGGTAAAACTCAAAAACAAATATACCAGCGATACCAAAATGTGCTCATAACGATCAGCTGGACACATAATTGCTACAATTATTTGCACCTTCATCTCCATCACAGTAAAATGCGCCTGTGTGTGCCCTCCTCTGTGCAGTATACACGTGATTTTACTGTCAGGCAAAAACATGTTTAGGGCACGAGTTTGCCAGAAATATGAGTTAAATTAATTGTAACTTTCAAAGTATTCACTATCTCCTATTTCTCCTGTTCACGTCTCTCCCGATCCCAGAAGCATGCGCACAAACACACACAAAAACACAAACACACACGCACAAACGCACACACATGAGGGAAAGACAGAAAGAGAGAGGAGGAGGAGAAGTGCGTATATGAGCTTGTCCTGAGACTTACGTGAGCGCTTGTGAGGAGGATAATTTTAGCCTTTAACCACATTTGCAACATGGTTTTCTTCGTGCTACTGTTAGCCACAGAAAGTTAGCTAGCGAGCTAGGCGATGCTACAACTTGCTGGAGTTCATCCAAGACGCAAATGAGCCCTTTCCTCGCAAATATGAGCGACAAAAGCAACATACTTCATTCATCATTAGATTCTTTAAGCGCCTGAAGCCTCCACAGTCATGTTTATGCTGCTTTGAGTGACTCTGAGCGCAGCATCTCCGCCTGGTTCTGAATCAGCTGCGCATGCAAATGATCTCATCCACTGCGGTATGAAAGTTTACACCGGAGTCCAAGAACTACACCGGTGTTACCGTGCACTATATGATATGGACCGACCCTACTATTTAGACACAGCCACCTACCTGAGGTGATGAGTGGACAGCTTCTCCACCAAAGCGGTCGCTCGCTGCTCTCCAACGACTAACAAAAAAGTGACCACTATGTCATGGTATCCTTGGTAGTAGTGCAGTTGAGGGTTTCGTTTCAGAACTCGGAGGATAATGTCAATCAGCTCTTCCTGCAATCCCTCTCTCTGCTCATCTGGCATACCTGCAGGGAGAAAGGCAGTTAGAACAGGTTTTGTCATTAAAAAACACTAATAGATAGATATAGAGATATAGGGAGATAGAGAGATAGAGAGATAGAGAGATAGAGAGATAGAGAGATAGACAGACAGAAAGACCATCTAGTATTTGCACACAACATCAATCATCAGTGTTTCACTAAATCTGTCTTTTATGGTACACACTGAACCCTTTACAAAACAACTTTATGGTTCAAACATTCGAATGCAATGACTACACACCACATAATATCCTTGTGTCAGGACTCAGGAAGTATAAATATAATGTTATTACCAGTACTGATGATGAGCAAGGAGCAGTAGCAAAGAGATAAACTATAGGAACCATGAGAAAGCACCTCTATCACAACCTTATGTTAACGAGACGCAGGTACAAAGACAGGACAATGATTTATGGTTCATAAAACTCTCTCAGCAAACTTTCTGACCCAGTTTCACAAAGCTCCAACAACTCAGTGACTCATTCATAGCTGGGAACAGTCGAGGGCGGAGCTTGTTGTCGTAAATAAAAAGATAAACACGCCAACCGAAAACCTTACCTAAATACTTAAAATGTAATTTAAGACTGACTCACCGGGTGGAAACCTCCGGAGTGAGCGCTGTACATCCAGTAACACCTGGTTGTAATCCTTGTTGTTCTCTCGATCCACAGTTTCTAGGGAAAAGGTGTTCCCATTAGACATATATTTAGCTGGGAGAAGTTGCACCTGCTCACACTCAGCATTTTTATACAGCCTAGCAACAGCATACAGTACATGTCTGACATGGATGCAGCATTTGAAATTTACATATAATGTTTGAATTTGTTTTTTAATCATTAGTCATTGAAATTGTTGTTGACAAAAACGGAGGGAACTTCGAAGCAAATGTCCAAACTTGTCCCAACTTGTTCCCCTGATGCTGAGTGTGTAGCCTGGTCAGCCACCCACAGCCACCCACTCCAACTTTCTGTCTATCTTTACAAAGAAAAGCAAAAAGCATGTCTGCTTGGCCAGCCTAAGGATGTTAAAAGTTCAAAACTATTCGACTGAAAACTGATAAACGAAACTCTTTGACCTGGAATTTGGATGTTGTCCAGTTTCCTCCTTTTTGTTAATATTTATTCAGGTTTATGAGTCCGCGATCGTATTTGGAAGTTTAGTCACTGTTAGTCTTTCTTTATTATTAGTCGGGTGTCTGTGTAAGCTCTCAGTCGTACAGGAGTTGTCCATCTTCAATGAAGGTATTCGAGTCGTCGTCTGTACTCAGTGGTTGGAGTCTCGAACGTTTCGCCTCTCATCCAAAAGGCTTCGTCAGCGAACTGGGTTCTGTTCTGCCAACTAAGTTCTGTTCAGCTCGCAGTAGGGGGTTCATTATTAATTGATCAGTTGAATAAATCACAATCAGGGGCTTAATTGATAACAAACTAAAATTAATTGTTATGCTATTTTGAAAGGAGATACATTGCAATTGAAACACAATTTTGGCTTTCATCCTCCTAACCCCACCTTAACCGAGTACATTTTCTCCAGTTCAGCTTTACCCAAATTAGGGCTGCAACTAACGATTATTTGATAATCGATTAATCTACCGATTATTTTCATGATTAATCGTTTTATCGGTTGGCTGTGATGTGAATGGTGTTTGAAAAGGGTATTTTTTCCTTTTTTTTTTCCTTCACATAATGCTAAAGTGGCATCGCTTGAGGACATGTTCATGGAGTAAACTTAAAGTGAATGTTTGTTGGAGGCTCTTGGCCCTAATTCTGCTCCTGACTGGATGAGACACCAATGGATATTTATGAAATGTTCAATGTACAAAACACTACAGACCCTAACTTTAAAAACAAAGTAGGCCAGGGGTAGGCAAGTTTTCTTGGCGGAGGGCCGATTTTCTTTATTGTAAATAGACCGAGGGCTGAAGCCGCTGATTATTAGCCCAAAGTAAAGCACAACACTGGAAAAATTACTATCTTAAATGAGATAAATTACTTAAAATTGAAATGACTTAAAATTCAGATACAGTGCACTTCCTTCAAATGCCAGTGTTGTACATAATATATGACCTAATTGGGTGTATTGACAGTATTTCTACCTTTTTTTCCCTTCCATTTAGCTCCAATAATGTTAAAAGAACTCTCTGATTTGTGTGATAATGTTTCTCAAAATCATCTTGAGGGCCAGAGGTTCTGTGCTGAAGTGTCGGATTTGGCCCCCGGGCCTGACGTTGCCTACCCCTGAAGAAGGCTTTCATAAAAAATACACAATTTTCATGTCATTTTTGCTCTATTTGACTTTGTGCTAACTAGACAACAATTAATCGATGACGTAAATAGTTGTCGACTATTTCAATAATCGATTAATCGCTCAGCCCTAACCCAAATACACAAGGTCAAAGCCTACAAGCCAGTATAACGCCACATTTGAAAGCTAAGACCTACAAAACTCGTCTAAATGGAGCATTTTCCTTGCTTTGTTGCTGCTTGGTCATCACCTTTTGGACATATTTTCACATCGCTTTTTTGTTAGTTTTTTGTCACATTTTTGTTGCTCTTTTTTGGCTTCTTTGTCAGTTCTCCGTCACTTTTTCATCGCTCTCTATTGCTATTTTGACACTTTTTTTCCCCACAAGAAGCTTTTAGATTTGGGTAAAGCCAAACTTAATGTGCTCGGTTCAGGTGGGGGTCAAGAGGTTAAAGGTATACATGTAACGGGGTTGTACCTGGCTCCTGCTCCAGCACTTGAGGCGGCACGTTGAGCAGCCGAGGCCAGACTTGACAGCGGATCTCGTCGGTCAGCAGTCCCCCCTCGCTGATGGCCATCCTCCTCAGCGCCGCTACATCCACGGGACTGGCATCCAGAGCCTGTGTGATGTCCGCAATCTTCCTCTTCCGCTTGCTATCATAATCTGACGCAAAATTACCAGAGTGGATTACGCTTGCAGACCGATTGACAAAACGGTATTAGCTAGTTACTGATATTGAAATGACATGGATGCGTTGTTGAACCACGTACCACCGCACTGCTTTCCGTTCCCGGGCGAAGAGGGACCAGCACTTCTCGGCTTCATCATTTTCCCACCTCTTTCTCCACGCTCACACACACAGAAACCCCCTTGCCATGGCTCTCTGACAACCTCAATTTACCCGGTTAGGAGCGACAAGCTGTCTAATTAGCAACGTTAGCAAAGCAACCACAGAAAGACACAGCCCCGTAGCCTGACAGCGGGTTAAATCTACATGTTTGTCATTTAAATATGGCGGCCATCACAAATAAATCTCCTCTACCAGATGTGTGTCGCGTCAACCTTTGCTGGACGTGGTAAAAGGGGAATAAAAGGAGAAAATGCTACATGTTTACATTGATTTAAGCTACCAATGGAAACTACACGGTTGCTAGCCACAGCTCAGAAGGCTAAATGATGACGTATGACGCAGGGGGAGGAGTCAACGTAACGTCATGCTGCGTTGAAAGGTTTCGTAATTATGAAACTCATTTGTCTCGGTTGACTGTTCTTGTAAAATTCAATGTAGCACTTGTAAAAGGATACACATGGCCTTACTTGTAGGCTACTTAGGGTAAATGTATGATACATGGGATATCATAAACCCATAATAATAATAATCATAATAATAATAATAATAAAAGATGATTTGGTTTGTTGATTCTTCTTTAATTTATTCCCCCTTGCAACAATTGCCACATTATAGAGACATTCTTATATTATTATTCAAATCACCTTATATATTCGGTTTGAGGAAAACAAAACTGTGCCTAGCCAGAGTGACTCAGTAAATAGAAAGTTAAGCAGTATCCGGCCTCCGGCATCGCCACCACACTGGGTGCGGAGCTCTGTGATGAAACGAAACCGAAAAGGGCTGAGAATATAAACACCATTCGCCCAGAGATGACACAGTCGTCTTCCTCATCGGGTTGAAGTCGTATCAGACAGCCAACACAGGAGGTAAGGATTATTTATTATTTGAAATTATAAAATGTAGCCTTATGGTTGGTAGAATAATTGCTGTTAAATGTATTGAAGGCCATTCCTATTGTTTACTTCCTCCTTTTTGGAATATACTGCTGGCTCACAATCAATAAAAAACGGGTAAAATAAATAATTAGCCTAGATGTACGACGCATATCGGTCGTTTCCCCACACATTTCTGCTTTTACGACATAGTCTACACAGGATGACAATGTAATCCCACTGTTAGAAAAAAAAAAAAAAGTCAGACATTGGACCTTTCAGAAACAGGAAACGACATAATGGGTCTAAAGAGCTTTACAAACAACATCAAAGTGCATTTATTTATTTGTGTAAAACAAAGAACGTGTTTTTTGCATTTTAATCAGAGATGTGCTCGTCCTATTTCGGGTGAAATGAAAGTCGATCTTGGTAGATTACATAGGGAATCCACTAGATGTCATCCCAGAGTGTTGTATGAAAAGGTTACCTCACGTAAAACGTTGACGTAACAAATAGAAGGCTATTTATGATCAAGCTTTATTGACAAAAATGTATATTATGATCACCATAGGTCTGCACGAGACGACGTGATGGAGAAAAGACCAGGACAAAGCCAAAATGCAGCATCTGGTAAGAAAGGACATCTAAAAAACACATCATAGGAATAAAATAAAATAACAAATGTGTTGTTAATGGCGGCTGTGTGACATTTTGCTTGTATTTCTGTTTTCGTGCTTGTTGCTTCCTGTAGGCGCTGCTGGGCGACACACGAATGCCAGTGGATCAGCGGGCAGAGGAGAGGGCAGGGCGCATGCAAACCCCAGAGCGGCACCGAACCACACCATGAATGGGCCTGCTGGAGCTGGCGGAGGGCAGAGCAGGAGGGGCACAGGGAGAGGTGGAGGAGGTAGAGGAGGTGGAGGGGGTAGAGGAGGTGGAGGAGGTAGAGGAGGAAGTGGTGGCAGAGGGGGAGCTGAAAGGGGGAGAGGCGGTGATTATCGCGGTGGTGGTTATGGAGGTGCAAACAGAAATCGACGGGGAGACTACAGTTTGGATAGAAGGGAGGGCAGACCAGAGACAAGACATGATGGGGAGGAAAGAAGGAGACATGGACCAAAGTCACAATCTGTTGGAAAACCAGACACTCATAAAGGAAGTGGTTTGGGCTTTAGAAGACTTCAAGAACTTTCCCAAATGGAGCCATATGAAGTGGCGATCAGTGTCTCCTCCCACCCGGGTCTCAAAGCTCTCCTGGCAGAGTCTATGATGCGTCAGGACCTCCTGGAGTTGCTGTGTTTAGTGTTGAGTAAAGCCTTCAGATCACGGGCGAACAGAAGCTCCCTGCAGCACCTGGCCGGCCTCATCAAAGATTCAAGCTTTCTGCGCACCGTCCTGCCACACTACCTGATAGGTATAGTTACAGAGTCTGCCGCTGCCCGCAGAGAGCAGTATCCACAGCAACTGGAGAACATCCTGGTCATCCTCACTCAGGTACAGGATCTTTTGTTCACCTTTGCATGGTATTTCATCTTTTCTAACTTAAAACTGTAAAAGTAAACATAGAGAAGTATCATTTTTCAAAGAATTTACAAAGTTGTAATTCCCTTTTTTTCCAGGTGCTTAGCATCTTCCCTGCCAGCTCAGTTGACACAGTGAGCCTTCTTCTGACGCTGCTGCCCACAGCCCTCTGCAGCCTGAGGACTTCGGGAGTGGGCGTCCCAGCTCAGATTGAAGAGAATATGGGGCATCTTCAGCACCTGGTTACACACCTCCAAACCAGGTCTAGAGAAGGCACTTTGCGCACAGACAAAGACACCTATGCCCTGCTGCCCGTTGGTCGTGAGAACCCTGGTAACCTACGCCTAAACACAGATCTCGACTGCCATTCAGGCTGAGCACTAACTGACGTTTTGTTTTGTTGTGAAGAACCAGGTGAAGAGCAGCAGGACTTCAGGACCATCCCCATCTACCCGACCCCAGAGGAGCTCCGACACGAGGAAAGGCCCTATCTCAGACCTAACCTGACCACTCAGCGCTACCCCAGCACTCATCTCTACCTGGACACACACTTCCGGCTGCTCAGAGAGGACTTTGTGCGGCCGCTCCGAGAAGGAATCCAGGAGCTGCTCTGGACACAGATGAACATTGGTCGAGTTGACAATCCGGCGAACCAAGCCACGGGCAAACGGCTGGATGACATCAGAATGTATCATGACACGAAAATCATCGCTCCTAAATGCACCGTCAATGGCCTTGCATACGTCGTCCAGTTTAATGTGGAGTCACTCAAGGTTAGCCTATGAATATAATCCTTGTATAAAACTCATCTATAATTTGGTCTTTTTTCTCAGTTTAATATTCTTGTTCCCACAGTTTGTGCGCTGGGAGAATTCAAAGAGGCTGATCTTCGGTTCTTTGGTCTGTTTGTCATGTGATAACTTTGAGACCTTCCTTTTTGCAACGGTGGCAGATCGAGACCCAAAAGAACTCCAAAAAGGGATAGTTCAGATTATTTTTACAGAACAAAGTAGAAAGAGATTGGCTGGGATTGAGGTGAGAATCTTAAGGGAAACAAAAGAACATAATGCATTAATTATTAAGTTGATTTATACAAGTAAATGTTTTATTCTGTTTCAGCAAAACCGAATGTTCCTGATGGTAGAGACCACTGCCTACTTTGAAGCTTATCGCTATGTCCTGGAGGGTCTCCAAGAGCAGGAGGAGGACGAGCTGCCCTTTCAGAGGTAGAATGTTGAGATAATATGTGCAGGCGGATGCTGGGAAAGTCTTCAAGGACATGTGTTTTATCTAACCTGGAATTGCCTTTGTAACAAAGATGTATTAGAACAACTGGGTTCAAGGCCTCTGCACATGCAGCTGTGTGGCAGACATGCAAAGTGTCAACCACTATAAGCTTTTTATTTGAGCACAATAAAAAAA
Source organism: Gobius niger (assembly GCF_951799975.1). Taxonomy (NCBI): domain Eukaryota; kingdom Metazoa; phylum Chordata; class Actinopteri; order Gobiiformes; family Gobiidae; genus Gobius; species Gobius niger. Next base: position 7,774,448 of record NC_136871.1, on the reverse strand, counting down.
ATAAAAAGATTATTACATAGTCATAAGCAGGTTACTGGATGTGAAACATTATATACACATGATATGCAATGAAACACTTAAGTAAGTTAGTAGCAGAACACAGGTGCATTATATGCACCTGCATGTATTAATGCGTACTTGACCTTTTAGTGACCCAGTATGTATGTGTAGATACTATCTATACATACATACTGGTGCCTTGCTATCTATTAGATAGCAAGCCGCCTTTACTTTCCATCACAGTGGTCCCTATGATGCCCCGGGATCATTTTTATGAGAGTTTCTGGTAGGTTTTGGCATTGTAGAAGCCACCGTAATCAAAAGTAAAGGCACCATGGTAACCACCCATACAACCAATGGGTTACAAAAAGTTCAATTACACACAAATATCAAGTTGTTGTTTTTTCACATAAAAAGTTCCACAATGCACCTTTCAGTGTCAACAAAGTAGAGTTCCCTTGCACCAGTTCTCACCAGATTTATTGTTTTCGCTACAAAATATTACAGCACATTACAGCCAACACATTACACGCATTACTTTTTGAATGAATTATTGCCTGAATTAACCAGATTTACCAATATTGCAACAGGTACCTTGTGGACTGCAGCCCAGATGTTCAAGCCCCAGTTTATCTGCGAAGATCTGACACCTATGACGTGTCCTCTGTGGCTCACCCCGACTTTAAGAAAAAAGTCAAGCCGTTTCACTGTCTGGACACAAAGGCCTGGCCCACAATGGAGGAGCTGGGCCTGGATGAGTCTCAGTTCAAAGCCTTTCAGTTGGCCCTGACCAAAGAGCTAGCCATCATACAAGGACCTCCAGGGACCGGTAAGTGACCAGTGTATGTCAGGCTAAAAGAACTTCTTTTTTTCATTCCTTCTTTTTATTTTTTGTCTTTTTAGGAAAAACCTATGTTGGGCTGAAGATTGCCCAGGCTCTGCTGACCAATCAAGGCCTTTGGAGGATGAATTCCCCCATTCTGGTTGTGTGTTACACTAATCATGCCTTGGATCAATTTCTTGAAGGTACCCCATGTTCATAATCATTATAATGTTAACCGAGAATAATTCAATACTTGCGTTTCCACTGACATCACACATAGTTCCGGCAGCCATTTTGAATACCGAAGTAGCATTATGCAGTTCTACAACATGTAACAATATCTCTACTCAGGATGAAAATGAAAGACAACTGATTGACAGTGGCATTTTTATGTACTCATAATCAATGGTTAAGAAGGTAACAGTTAAAACACGGCCCCGCACGTTTATGTGATATAACCAGCAAATGTGGCACAGACGTAGCAGCCAGGGGCGGGCTGGCCATATGTTCATTCTGGAAGAGCACAGAAGGGCCACTGGCTCGAGGGCCACCAGTCCCGCCTCAACTGAGCTTTACCCAAATCTAAAAGCTGAAAAGAAAAGCATCAAAATAGCGAGAAAAAGAGAAAAACACAGACAAAAAAAACAAAAAAATAATAGAAAAAATAGTTTGAGTGTGAGAAAAAATGTGACAAAAATTTAAAAAAAATGTGACAAAAATTCAACAAAAACTCAACAAAAATTCAACAAAAATTCAACAAAAATTCAACAAAAATTCAACAAAAATTCAACAAAAATTCAACAAAAATGAGAAGAAAAAAAAACATACAATAGGTGACACAATACAGCAACAGCCCGAGGCAAAAGGTCAGTTTTGTGGGTCTTAGCTTTCAAATGAGGTGTTACACAGCCAAAAGAGGACAGAATGCATTTGGTTTAGGCGGGTGGTAAGAGGTTAAAAACATGTATTTGTGGAAGTGCACAATTACGCTAATTTGGGCCAAGCTGGTCAGAGTCCAGGGCTGTTTTTCCGTCCCAGTCCGCCCCCGGTAGCAGCTCTGTCTGTCGAGCTACAGCAGGATTTACTAAAGATCTGCTTCACTCCTCAGACTAACTTAACAAAGGAAAAACAGAAAACCTTTCTCTGTGATTTTTACAGTTTGTCATGTCATCAGAGTCTCAGTCTGAGTCAGTGTTTAAGCTGCGCAAGACGATAGCATGCTACCGGTTAGCAACTGTCAACCAATGGCTTCAACACGATAAACACATGTGCTGTTCACATCTATAACACTGAGGAAATACTATAGTAGCAGCTCAGCTTTGACCTCTGTTACATGTTGTATCCAAGGCTAGATGTTTGGAGTGTGGTTCAGGGCTTTCTCTTGGAGAGGTCGAATCTGAGCTGTTGAAAATAAATGCTATCCGGTTGCATGCTAACATCCTAAACACTCACTGGTTTCTTCACATAAACGTGCGTCTCTGGGGCCGTGCTTTTACTGTTATATTTTTGAGCAATGATTGCATACAATTGTCACCGTCTGCCAGTTGTCTTTCATTTATACCCTTAGTAGAGATATTGTTGCATGATGTAGTACTGCATAATTCTACTTCGGTATTCAAAATGGCCACCATAACAACAAAAGTCCATGACTGAATGTATAGTCCCACTGTATAAAGCTGTAACATGCGCCATATTATATTAATGTTTTTAATCTTTTCCTCTGTTTAACTATGTTCTGTTAGGTATCCACAAATTTCTCCCTGATGGAATAGTGAGAGTCGGAGGCCGCAGCAGCAGTGAAATCCTGAAGCGTTTCAATCTGAGAGAGCTGGCTCACAAAGAAAAGTCCAAACGTCAGGGAAACCATTTGTCAGCTGCATTTAACACAGTGAGTTTTCTTAGGTTTGGTTTTAATCAGTGGGAAAACTGCATGATTAATTATGATTAAATTACAATTACAAAATATAGTGTTCTAAATAAAACAACGTAGGGATTGATCATATTTAAAGCTGGTCAGAAAAGTCGCAGCTAAATAGTTTTCCAGAAATAAAAGGGGTAAAAAAATGCAACCCTATATAACATATCACATTAACCTCTTAACTGAAGGCATTTCTCCAGTTCAGCTTTAGTGTTAAAGGGGCTAGATGCAAGTTCGCCATTTATACTCACTACTGCCACCTCAGGTCATACGTGTAACTGCACCTTCTATATTAATCTCGTGCATGACGGCACTTCGGACCCGAAGGTACACCTTTCTGAGTGACAGTGCAGGATTTTAGAGCCAGTTGTGGCGAACAGGTCTGAGCTCATTCTACACATTAGGACATGGCTGGAACATGTAGGGGGAGGAAAATACTTACTTTTAACATTTTTAAACTCTGTATAGTCCCTTTAACACCTTATTTGAAAACTAAGACCTACAAAACTGATTTTTCCTTGCTTTTTCGTCATATTTTTTTGGTCACACTTTTGTTGCTTATTCATCCCTTTGTTGTCGTATGTTTTGTTGTGTTTATGTTTTTTCCCCTGCAGTTTCATCCTCATTTACGTCTCACTTTTGTTGCTACTTTGAAGCGTTTTTGTTGTTTTCGTCATATTTTTCTCACGTTTTCGTTGCATTTTTGTCTATCTTTATTGTGTTTTTTTGCTGCATTTTCTTCCTCATTTATGTCTGTTTTTTGTCTAATTTGTCAAGCATTTTTGTCATGTTTTTTTGTCGTCTTTTTTGTTGCCTTTTCTTCACCTTTTGTTAGCCTTTTTGTCTTGTGTTTTTGTCGCTTTTTTATTGTGTTGTTGATTCTTTTTTTCCAAGAAGCTTTTAGATTTGGGTAAAGCCAAACTGGGGGAAATGTGCTCGGTGGGGGTGAACAGTTTAATTGCTATCATGTAAAGTCATTTTATTTCCTCTTTTTCTCAGATTTACAGGGAGCTTTGTGAGGCTGAACGCAGGCTGCAGGTACAGGGCATACAACTGCAGTGTTCCGTCAAAGGAGTCCTGCGTGAGAACGTCCTACAGAAATATATCTCCGAGAAGCACTGGGCCAGTCTGCATGCGATTCAAGTATGTCCGAATATCTCATCAAATGTAATATGTTTTTCAATATTGTTCAGCTCTTTCATTGTTCTGTTGTATAGAATGCAGGTGGATTTCAAATGGTGGCTGGCAGGAAATTAAATCTCATCATGGAGTGGCTGGGTCTGAGTGGCCTGATGCATCATGGGGGTTCAGTGAACACAGCAGAGAGTTATGGTGAGGAACCAGGGTGTAACAATGCACCGTGGCACAATACAAGGCAGTGAAGTGTGTGCCGTTTAACATTAATCTCACTAAAGTTGCTATTATAAACTAACTGTGTTTCAGAAATGGAAGTAGAAGCTGCTGGGGAGTTGGATGAAGAAATCCTGATTGATATTGCAGAGGAGGCAGATATGATGGCGGCCGATCGGATCATCGATGACTTCATTTATACAAAAGGTGAAAGAGACAAAAAAGGAGAGACGGCACAGACAGTCAGGGAAGTGGAGTCTTTGATGCTGGCCATGTCTCTGGATGAACCTGAAACACAGCCCGAAGCAGCCCCCGGAATGAATGAGGGAGTGTGGCAGGTACAACATCAAACAGTTATTTTCATTTATTTGATTTCTCTTGTTCACGTTGAGATCAGCAAGATCGGCAATATACAGTTGTGCCGATAAGTTTACAGACCCTTTTTTGGTCCATTTCTCAAAGAATTTGAATGACAACACAAAAACGTTTTCACATTACAAGCAGGTCGTTTTCACTCATGGTCAGTGATGTTGTGAAGCCATTCATTCTAAAAAAAAAATGTGTGAACTAATTTCAAATCAAAATAAAAAATAAAACAAAATAAAATACCAAAATGACCCAGTTGAAAAGTTTGCACACCCCAGTTCTTAATACTGTGTATTGCCTCCTTCAGCATCAATGACAGTTTGGAGTCTTTTCTGGCAGTTGTAGGTTTTGTACATAATCTAATGGTAAAGCGGCCCACTCTTCTTGACAAAAAGCCTACCTGTAAGTTCCTGGGCTGTCCCCCCCCAGTGGTTCAATGATATTGAGCTCAGGAGACTGAGATGACCACGGGACCTTCACTTTATTCTGCTGAAGATGCCAGTGGCATATTTCACAGTAGGTATGGTGCACTTTTCATCAAAGGCCATCACAGATGAAAAGTGCACCATATCAACATCACTGACCATGAGTGAAAAAAAAGTGTGTTTTTATTCATAGTCTTTGAGAAATGGTGAAAAAAAAATCCACCAGGGTGTGTAAACTTATTGGCACAACGGTACTTACCTGCTGAATGATAATTCATATTAATTATAATATTAATATTAATTCATATCAATTAACAAACTTTAACCGTTTTTCTTTTTGTTGGGTCACAGCTGCAGAAGAGCCAAAGGAAAAACCTGAAAAAGAAAATAAAACGTGAGCTGAATGAAAGTTCATCCATGACACCAGAAGAAGAAAAGCGCTCCACTGATGTTTGGATGCTGAGAATGCCGGACAGATGGAAACTTTATCGGTGAGGAAAAACCTAACATTAAACGAAACAATTTAGTGGTCATTAAAGCCACATCCCCATACATTTCACCCAATAAATAAAATAACATATTGTACAAGCATTTATTTAATTACAGATATTTCATTGTTGAAAAATACCTACTAAACAAACTTCGACCTGACTTGTTACTTTACTGGGCATCTCCAGTTTGTCTCCATGGAGATGTTGACTAAAGTAATAAGTTAAATTAGACAGGTCCTTATCCAAATCCACTTTGTGATTACCCACTGCAAAAATAGCCGTTTCTGTGTTGCTCATTAGGAGCATGGTTTGTATTGCTGGCAACAATATAATCCAAAATGTTCAGAATTGTGCCTTTAAAGGGGCTCTACCTGAATTCTCCTCTCTACTTTTCGTGAACAGAACACAACACAATTGCAATTTACTCTTCTAAAATAAGTGGTTGCCTGCTAGGAAATATGTTTATCATGTTTTATAAGAGCCGCAATTTTGGCAGATGGGGTTTCAAAATATATTTTTAAAAAAGAAAAAGGGTTGGGCGGCTGTGTACTCATCCCTTAAAATACACCAACTTTAATATTCCAGTATTTGTTATCTACAATCTTTACATGTTGTTTGCAGATTGTGGATCTCCCGCTATAGGATTGAACTGCGCACCAAAACCTTGGATTTAGAGGAAGAGTATCAGAACTCAGTGGACAGACTGGCTGAAGTCAAACGACAACAAGACTGTCGTATTCTAAAGGAGGCAATTGTAAAGTATCAGTATTGTAAAGAATATTTAGCCCCTTAATTCCCTCATCAAGGCTAAGTGTGCACGTATGAAACTGTGCAGGTGATCGGCATGACGACCACAGGTGCCGCCAAGTTCCGGCACACGCTGCAGCAGGTACGTCCGTCTCTGGTGATCGTGGAGGAGGCGGCAGAGGTTCTGGAGGCTCACACCATCACCACTCTGAGCAGCGCATGTCAACACCTCATCCTCATTGGAGACCACCAGCAGGTAAAGATTATTCCTTTCAAAGCTTACTCAATGTAGATCAGTGGAGGTATTGTACTTTGACTTTGTATAATTCCTCCTAAGCTAAACCTTTTTCAATGTAACACGCTGGGATTGGCCTCCCCTGACGAAGACCTTCTGAAACAAATCGGTACTTGCCTGATTAAAAAAAGGTTGTCACGGTGGTTAGCACTTGTGCTTCACAGCTGCAAGGTCCCGGGTTTGATTCCCACCTGGACGGAGCCTTTCTGTGCGGATATTATCATATCCCCAAGACATCAGTATTCAAACAAAATAAAGCAGCTCTGAGTCTCCAAATCTTTAGCGATACTTTGGCAAGGAAAGCGTTGGTGTCACAAGAATTTACTTTATGAAAAAGGTTAGGACAGCCCTGGTCTAAGGTCTCAGATTTACTGGAGAGCCAAAGAGCTTTCCGAGCTGTAATCTGTTATAGAATTAAGGACTTTTCTCCTCTCTTCAAAGAGGCGTAATTTATCATTTGAGGGATTGAGCTTTTTTTTCTTCCAACTTGTAAAATGGTGAGCAGTTCTGTGGTTCTGTCTTCTAAAATCTGCCAAACAAGTTCTTTAAAACATCTTGCTAAAGCTGTTTTTTTATTTTTCGCAGCTGCGTCCAAGTGCCACAGTGTATGAACTCGCAAAGAATTTCAACCTGGAGATGTCCATGTTTGAGAGACTGGTGAACATGGAACTTCCCTTCGTCAGACTCAATTATCAGGTACAATCAGTAAATGACAATATATGATCAGCAACATTAGTTAGCTTTGCACAAGCTAAACATGTGACTTGTTTTCCAGCACCGCATGAGGCCAGACATTGCCCGTCTGCTGACCCCACACATCTACTCAGAGCTGGAGAACCACCCCTCTGTGTTAGAGTACGAAAACGTCAAGGTTTGTGCATGTTTGCTCTTCATTAGTGACTTCATTGACTTGTGTTTCTGTTTTAGATTCTGTGGCTTTCTCAGGACTTGTAGAATGTTTAGCTGTAGTTTTGTTTTTCTATATTGACTCGGCTGTTGCATGTTTTACAGGGTTTGAATACCAACCTTTTCTTTGTGGAGCACAAACATCTAGAAGAGGGGATCAAAGACGGCAAAAGTCATGAGAACAAACATGAAGCTCAGTTTGTCGTTGCTTTGTGTCGTTACCTCATACTTCAGGAGTACAAACCAGAGCAGATCACCATCCTCACCACTTACACAGGCCAACTCTTCTGTCTGCGCAAACTCATGCCTGCCAGTCAGTTCTCAGGAGTAAAAGTTCATGTTGTGGACAAATATCAAGGAGAAGAAAACGACATTGTGCTGTTGTCTTTAGTTCGGAGCAATTTGCAGCGTAAGGTTGGGTTTTTGAACATCCCCAATCGAGTGTGTGTTGCTCTGTCCCGTGCAAAGAAAGGGCTCTACTGCATAGGCAACAGTGAGATGCTCGGCCAAGTCAAACTGTGGAGCAACATCTTCCACACTTTGAGGGAGAAGGATCAGATTGGGACAGCTCTGACTTTGTGCTGTCAGAATCACCCCGCTCGACAGGTGAGAGCTGCCAGTGCTGCAGACTTCGAACAGGCCCCTGAAGGAGGCTGCACCCAGCCGTGTGAGTACCGCTTAGAATGTGGTCACGTGTGCAGTAAAGTGTGCCATCCTTATGACCCAGAGCACAAGCAGAACAAGTGCATGAAGAAGTGCCAGAAGATTCTATGTGATTTGGGACACGGCTGTCCTCAGTTGTGCTATGAAACCTGTAACAAATGCAATGTCCTGGTGGAGAAGACCGTGCCCCAGTGTCAACACAAACAGATGGTTCCTTGTCATCAGGATCCTGCCACCTTTGTGTGCCAAGAGCCCTGTCCCAAAACACTGAGGTGTGGACATCCCTGTGATCAAGTGTGCGGAAAATCCTGCACTACATCCTGCAAAGTAAAGATTCACTATGAGTTGAAGTGCGGCCACAAGCAAAAGGACTTTTGTTTTTACAAAACACAGCAAAAAGAGCCAGATTGTACAACTCCCTGCAAGCAGCAGCTGAAATGTGGCCATGTCTGTCGTGGAAAATGCAGCCTCTGTCACTCAGGCCGCTATCACTGCGACTGTTCCCATAAATGTGAGCGCCTTCTCATCTGCTCTCACAAGTGTCAGTCTCCCTGCACTACTTGCCCTCCTTGTACTAGAAAATGTCAGAATCGCTGTGTCCACAGTCAGTGCTCCAATCCTTGTGGTCAGCCCTGCAGTCCCTGCGTGGAGCCCTGTGCCTGGCAGTGCCCTCACCAAACCTGCACCAAGCTCTGCCATGAGCCCTGTGACCGCCCCCCGTGTAATGAGCCATGTAATGCAACCCTGCCCTGTGGGCATCCATGCATCGGGCTGTGTGGAGAAAACTGTCCCGACAAGTGCCGCGTCTGTCATCGTGAAGAGGTAACTGAGATCTTCTTTGGCTTTGAGGACGACCCAGAATCACGATTTATTCAACTGCAAGACTGTGGACACGTCATTGAGCGCAGAGCCCTGGACCAATTCATGCAGATGGACCAGACACAGCAGGAGAATGAGGAAGAAGTAGCAATCAAACTGAAAGAGTGCCCTAAGTGCCGAACACCAATACGCAAGAACCTTCGGTATGGATCCCACATAAACCGCTGTCTGGCTGAGATCGAGCTGGTAAAGCAGAAGATTGCAGGAGCGCGGGAGGATATTCAGACACAAGCTTGGGCGCTGCAGCTACGGTGGGAAGGACACAGAAATAATGCTTGTTTGACGGTACTGCCAACAGAGTATCGCGAAATAGAAGAAAAATTGCTGATCCGCCATTTGTCAGCTTTTGACTTGTGGATTGTGGAGAACAAGATGGACTTCTTTTCACGAGTTGCAGAACTCATGGTGCTTGAAAGAAAAAATATGTCTCCTGCTGAGGGTGCAACGTTTAAGGAGCAGATCGAAAAGTTTCTGGGCTGGCTCAAAGATCGACGGCAAAGATTCACAGAACAGCAAGTGCACGACTTGCAAAGAGAACTGCGGAGGCTCACTCTCTTGGCCGAACTGAACGCCCATTGCAACGCTCTTCAACTCAGAGGAGACAGATTGATGATCCAAAGGGAAGAAGAAACTCTTCGAAATGCTTTGGACAAACGTGGTCAGTTCACTGAAGATGATGAAGCAGGCGTTAAACAAATCATAGAGGGGCTGAAAGAGAAATTCCCTCTCACTGGTTTGGGGATCAGTGAAGATGAGAGAAAGATGATCGTATCAGCCATTCAGATGCCAGGTCACTGGTTCAAATGTCCCAATGGCCATGTGTATCTTATCTCAGATTGCGGAGGAGCCATGGAGAGCCGCAAATGCCCAGATTGCAAAGCTGTTATTGGTGGGGCCAGTCACAGAGTAGCAAGTGGAAATCAGCTGGCCTCAGAAATGGATGGAGCACGGGCACCAGCTTGGCCATCAGCACTTCAATAACTGCAACAATAAAGTTCCTTCATATCAAGCTTGAAGTAAAAGTAGAGCAAAAGCATTAGTAATTATGATTCACTTTAAGACAGTAGAGCACACGTCAATCACAACATGTCTAGATCAGTTTCCAGATCAATGATTGCTATTTTTAGTGTCTAAGAAATGTACCTTATTTTCTTTTAATGGTCCTTAGTTTGTACAGTCAGCATGTAGAGACTTCTGATTCAAGTCAGATTGATATGAAATGTCACAGGTCTAGTTCAGTTCTTAGGTCTTTTTATGAGGAAACAAAAGAAAAGAAAAAATGTCTTGATTTTGTTAATTGAACACTGTTTGCAAATGATATTCTGTTTTGAATGAATTAAAGTACTTGTTGTCACACAGTTGTTTTGCTGTGATGTTTTTATACTGCATAAGATATAACATTACTATAGAAATCCCAAAACATGTAAAAAATAAAACAAAAAAAACACCATGTAGGTTGTCTTGGCTGTGAACCGATATGTAGCATATTTCCCTTGAATAGGTGCATTGTAGGCACATTTCATAGATCAAATGTCCCAGAAATAGTCATTTGCTTAGTTAAAAGAATAATGATTTTATTTACAAAGTTACACAGGGACAGTAGGCTTAGTACTGATGAGATTAGCAATTACTCATCAAGTAAATATCAAACGAATATTTCCATATTAACTCCCCAAATCATACACTGGGCCTTATCTTCAGAGTTGGATATAGTATTTTCCCACAAAAGTACATGAAACACACACCTTTTGTTTTACTTTATTCACTGTGGAATGACTCAAGCACAGATACTTCATAATAATAATAATAATAATAACAATAATAATTAAGAATAATATTAAAGTATGTGATAAAACTACTTCAAGAGGTACAATTGCTTCAAAAAGTAACTTAAGTACATGTACTTGAGTAAATGTAACTAAGTACCTCATCTCTGCTGATCTTCAATTGTTGTCCTGACTATAAACAAAGGCTGAAGATGTGGAGCTGGTCGCCGCTCACTCCTAACAAGACTGTCCCAGAGCACTGTAGAACAGGACAGGTCAAATGTCCAACAAAATTCTCCACATTTCCAAGTGAAAGTAAAAGATCTCTTGGGCCATACATGTGTAGGTCATAATGATCACAAATTAAACCCTTATTTGAAGCTTAATGTAAGCTGCAGTATTATTGGAGGAATGATGTGTGTACAAACTTTAACAACGCATCATGTTGTGGAGGTGAAAAAAAAAGAAAAGCAGTTCCTTAACGATGCGAGACTCGTTTTGACAGGCCATCGCCACTTCTGCTTAAGTGCGTCATTTCTCCGTAAAACGAAACTCATCGACATTAAAACTCTGCTCACAGGGCGTTACGATCCTCTTGTCTTCAGTATCATTAAGAACAGTGACTGTTCCAGCTCGTTCATGATCAGATAAACCTCTGCAGGTAAGGATTTTTATATAACATATATAACATATTTTATATAATATTCTTAATGTGGTGTAAAATGTGTCAGCAATCGTTTTCAGTTTATTATTATTATTTGTTTGCACTGCACGGGCCGCTGAATTATAGGGCCAGAGTACAGAGCAGAGTAGAGTAGAGTAGAGTAGAGTAGAGTAGAGTAGAGTAGAGTAGAGTAGAGTAGAGTAGCCGGAATATTTACTCCAAAGTAGTGGCCAGAGTAAAATTGGGCAAAAGTAGTGGCCAAGATAATACTCATGTAAGAGTAAAAAAGTACCTGAACTACTAGTCTACAGAAATAGCATAATTTGCCCGTGAAAATATGACTTTATTTTAATATTACTCAAGTAGAAATAAAAGGTATTGTATGAAAAATCTTGCAAAAGTAGAGTTACTTTAAAAAGTAGCTAGGCCTACTTGAGTATGTAACTGAGTACCCCTGTATATAAATAGCCTATGGGCCTAAGTCAAAACTCAAAAATAATAATATTAAAAACAAACACAAAACTTGGCCATCAGTGTAATATTTTGGATGACCACTAGAGGGTATTACAGATTCGTTTCCTCCTAAAATTAAACTTACGTACTTTGATTATAAGTATATATATCCCCGGGCAGCACAGAGCGGGACAAGAACAGACTGAACAAGCTGGTCAGGAGGGCCAGCTCCGTCCTGGACTGCCCCCTGGACTCTGTGGAGGAGGTGAGGGACAGGAGGGTGTTAGCCAAGCTCACCTCCATCATGGACAACACCTCCCACCCACTGCACGGGACTGTAGAAGAGCTGTGCAGCTCTCTCAGTGGCAGACTGAGACACCCCCAGTGCAGGACGGAGCGCTACCACAAAGCCTTCATCCCCACTGCTGTCAGACTGTACAATAAGACTGTGAAGTAACGCCGACTGTAACAAGTGAATTTCTCCTTTGTGAGATTAATAAAGGTTTATCTTATCTTATCTTATAAATAAGGTGCACCGCGTATTTGGTGTCGTGTCATCTCTTCACATGAGTTATGAAATAAATAAATAAATAAATAAATAAATAAATAAATAAATAAATAAATAAATAAATAAATAAATAAATACAAGTATAAGAATTTAATCTAAGCAAATCCTAATAAAAATATTTAAACCAATTTCAACCACATTTAACCCCTTAACTCCCACCTGAACCGAGCACATTTTCTCCAGCTTTACCCCAATCCAAAAGTTTCTGGGGAAAAAAGGTGGGAAAATAGCAACAAAACTGAGACGAAAACAAGGATGAAAATGTGAAAAAAGTGAGAAAAATTTGACGAAAAATGGACAAAAAATGACAAAAATGGAAAAAAAAATGACAAAAAAATGAGGAAAAAATGGACGAAAAATTTAGAAAAAATGGACGAAAAGGTGACAAAAAAGTGATACGAATTTGACAAAAAAAATGCAAATAATTTGATGAAAAAGTGACCAAAAAATGGACCAAAAAAAAACGAAAAATTTGACGGAAAAGTGACAAAAAAGTCACGAAAATTTGACAAAAATGAGATGACTGCCCAACAAAAAGAGTGATGAAAAAAAATCTGATGATGTGAGGAAAAAAGATCAATTTAGTTTTGTAGGTCTTAGCTTTCAAATGAGGTGCTACACTGGCCTACAGGATTTGGGTAAAGCTGAACTGGAGAAAATGCTCTCGGTTCAGGCGGGAGTTAAGGGGTTAACCGGAGCCTGTCCAGTGATGTCAATGTGGCGCATAAAGGTAATCAGACCAAACAGTTATTGAGTACTTTCATCATATATTATAATGCATTGTATGTAACAATACTTGTGTGCAGTTCTAGGCTGCTCCGACCAGCCTCCAAAGTGTGAGTGTGATGGAGGGGGAACCAGAGGGAAGCGATGGCGACCTTGGTGAGCTTAACTAACCATCTAATAATATAACGCAGAGATAAGCCACGTTTATTTTTGCATTTGACATGACATTGCCTCCACATAATAAAATCTTTCATTACTTAACACTTTTCTTCCACAGAAATCAGACAAATGAGTGAAAGCCCAGGAGGTGCAAGCGTTGATCCAAAAGAGATGCTCCAGAACAATGACAAAAGCCAAGACAAAGCTCTGGTCCGGGGCATGGAGGCTGACGACCTTAGTGAAGGAGATGAAAGCAGAGGCTGGAGAAGAAAACCAGAAGGTGGGAGCTCCGGGCCGCGCAGGTGGGATAACAGCAGGGAGTGGAGCGGGATGGAGTGGAGAACCAAAGAAAGCGACAGCAGCGAGAGGCGAGGGGGTTTCAGGGGGTTCAGCATGAGCAGGAGGGGGGGCGGACAGAGCACAAGACCACCGCTGCGAGGCAGAAGGGGAAATTATGTTAAGTACAGGAGTGTAGGTAGAACATTCCATGCGCTCCAAGTAAGCACACTGGACTTTGAGGAGCTTCAAGAACTCTCCACAAAGGAGCCGTCGGTAGTGGCCGTACGCGTCTCCTCCCACCCGGCTCTCAAAGCTCTCCTCGGGGAGTCTACGATGCGCGAGGACCTGCTGGAGATGCTGTGTCCGGTGCTGAGTAAAGCCTTCAGATCACGGGCCGACAGAGGCTCCCTGCAGCACCTGGCCGGCCTCATCAGAGATTCAGGCTTTCTGCGCACCGTCCTGCCACACTACCTGGCAGGTATAGGCTCAGAGGCTGACGCTGCCCGCAGAGAGAGATACCCGCAGCAACTGGAGAGCATCCTGGTCATCCTCACTCAGGTAGGACAAGCAAGATATCTGTGCTTAAGGGGAGACACTACAGGCAAAACTCAATTTTTTCAGTTTTCAGGTTTTGGGCCAAATTGGTCTCTGAACATACAAGCTTTCACCTGGAAACAGAAAATATGCCTAATCTTCACAATAACATGTTTAAATATTGCACTGATTCAATGTTCCCCCATAGACTTATATGGGAGAAGACAATTTCAAGGGCCTTTTTCTCAAAACACATTTTTCTGTCATTGTGGCGACACTATGTCCACGTCAGTCGGACCTAAAGACTTCAAATTTTCCAGCCTTGGACTGAACAATATTTGGAGGATTTTTTCAGAGGGAATTTTTATTATCTAACCCCTAGCCCCATTTATTGAGTTTTGAATGTCAAAAAATAAGGCGAAAATTAAATTTTTACTAATTTTTCCACTAAAAAACAGCTTATTTTAAAACTAAACAAGAAATCCAAAATCCCCTCTGAGAAAGTCTTGTCAACTCATTTATCAATAAAATGAAACCATAAATTTGAATGTATCTCTATCCATTATTCAGATTTCGGCGCCGAAAAGATGGGACATTTGGGGCATTTTTAGGCATAAAACACCTTGTTCTTATATGAAAAGATAAAATGACAGAAAACTTGCAATGTATTTTTTTCTCACATGTATGCCAGTGATCTACAGCAAAAGTTTCATATTGATATCTGTAAATATACATTTTTTCCCTATTCACCTGCAGTGTCTCGCCTTAACATTAGCTTTAGTTTTTTGGTTTCTTTTTTGAAAGACACTAGGTAGAAACAAGCAAAGCTGTTCAAATACCTTGCGCGTTTCGACGGACAAGGAACTACTTCGGTCTTCGTCAGAGGCGTCTCCCGACGTGCATGATGCGTCTCTTATTGGGATGTTGTTATTCCCAGGCGTGGCCACACTGACATAAGCAATAAACCTGTCAGTGTGGCCACGCCTTCCGCCGAGTGCTGGTTAGTGGAGAAGTTTGTCCCATGTGTGCGCCAGGGTAAAGGCGCCCTCATCTCTATTGATGGATCTTATTCCTCGCTTTCTGATCTCTAGCCTCCCGGATCCAGCGCTTGTACTTGTGCTCTTCCGTGCCCACGATCCTCGCCCCCTCCCAGTCCATGATATGATTTTCCCTTTTGCAGTGGTCTGATATTGCGGATTTGAGGTTTTCTTGTGTGGCCTTTTGTTTTATTGCTCTGGTTAAACGTCCCGCTGTCTCCTTTTCGCACTCCTTTTGATGATCGGGTTGAATTTTGTCCTTGGGGTGTACGAGTAACTGTCCTAACTTGGTGTGTGGTTTGATTATTGCGTTGATGTTGTGATAAGGAGACGGAAGTAGTTTCTTGTCTGTCGAAACGCGTAAGGTATTTGAACAGCTTTGTTTGTTTCTACCTAGTGTCTTTCAAAAAAGAAACCAAAAAGCTAAAGTTTATTACTCAAGAAGACATAATGAATGTAATAAAAGAATTAACATTAGCTTGTTCTGTTAGATCCTGTGAAACTTGGACAATTGGACTTTTTGTGTACACTTTTTTCTTTTCTTTTTAAAATCAAGGTGCTTAACATATTCCCCGCCAGCTCAGTTGACGCAGTGAGCCTTCTTCTGGCGTTGCTGCCCCCATCTATCTGCAGCCTGAGGACTTCGGGAGTGAACATCCCAGCGCAGATAGAAGAGAATATTGGGCATCTTCAGCACCTGGTTAAGCACCTCCAGACCAGGTCGAGAGAGGGCACCCTGCGCTCAAACAGGGACACCTACGCTCTGCTGCCTACGGGTGATGAGAACACAAGATCAGGTTTTGTTTACTGAAATATATAATACTCTGACATAATCGGAGGTTAATGTGAATGTGAATATGGAAACTTGAAGGAGTGGAATTAAACTTTCAGAAACAGTGAGAGCAAGGAAAGCAAGAGCCTCCAGAAAAATGCATAAATTACAAAAAGAATGATAACATTAGCAATTCCCACTGTTTCACATTTCACAATGACGAGTGGTGGTGGTATATAATTTAGCAAGATTTAAATAAACTAGATAAACCAAAAAGACAAAGAGAAGGCTCTGGACCTCTACTAAAAGGCTCGTAGATTCATACATTGAGAGAGAAAGAAAATGTTCCAAAAGTATACTTGATATTTATTTGATCACATTTGTTCTTAAAATCTTTTGCTTGCATTTCCATTATTTTCAGCTCATAGTAGGTTTTCAGTAGTGAACAGAAAAGTCCATTCAAAACGAACAATAAACAAAACAAGGCAGCAGGAAAACAAAAGCGTTGGAAAACAAAACATGACCAAACCCCTCAACCTATAAAAATTAAAGATAATGTTAGACTGTAACATAAAAGTAGGAAAATGACCGTAACGCTAGCTGGCTCATACCGTCGCACGCCCGCACGAGCATTAGCTCCAAATAATGTTATTAAACTGTAAGTAAAATGTATATTATAATTATGGACCTTTATGATTAGGACACAATATGTAAGGTAGGAATATTGTTGTGTTTTTTACATGTGATGGTGATGATAGTGATGATGAGGATGATGAGGATGAGGATGAAATGTAATAAGAGACTGAGTTATCTGTTATGGATGTGATGCTGATGAATGACCCCTGACTGCACTGTATATTTAATTATGACACTTTCCCCCCAAGGACCACAGATGGAAATTAGCTTGTGAGGCTACAGTCTGGTACGGTCATCTTTGCTCTCGAGCATAATGTAATTGTGCACTGTCCTGATAAATAAACAAACAAACAAACAAACTACTCGGCCCGGTGCTTCGACAGTGCTCGCCCGAGGAACCCGGCAGACCCCGGACTGCCATCACCGAGTAGAGCCTTGGACTCCATGGAATGTTGCGCTATGAAGCCCTCAACCATCCACGACACTACAGAAGAGCTCGTATTAGCGGCCACACAAAGTACGAAGATAAATGAACGGATCCAAGGAGGAAGTGCGGAGAATGGCAGAGGACGAATGAATGAAAGGGAGGGGCTTTTATACGATTTTACGGGATCACCTGCTGATGTTCCGTGTTATATATAAAATAATACATTTAAATTAAAGATTATGCTTTTTTCAATCACATAGCACCAGTCTATATCACACTACAATGATGACGAAACCTTCTGTTGGTCTGTAACTGCAGTAAATTAAAATATCTGCCTTGTATAAAATTACTCTCTTAAAATGGCTGTAGTGAATGTCTTGAAATAGGCCTCTGTCTCTTTAAGAACCTCTGACCCTTTCCGACACGCCCCCTCCACACGCTGTCTGTGGCATCAGTGGGGAGGGGGTTCTGCTGAGGAGCAGTGGTTGGTTACTCGGCTGGTGACGAAAGCTCGGAGGCGTCTCCAGGAGGTGGGGGCGTTCCTAGGAGGACTCAGGCAAACCTATCCCTAAAATGGCCGCCATCAGAGTTTTTACAGATTACTCATAAATATGTGAATGTGCCAAGGCAACACTTCAGGCATGTTTTCAATGAGGGAATGACATAATAACATGATGTAAAGCTTGAAAAAGTGGATTTTGCATAATACCGCCCCTTTAATAAGAGCTGCTAGCCTATCATTAACAATAAAATTGGTAATGCCCCACTTCATTTTAGCATTTTCCGTCATGATCCTGACCTCCGCCTGGTCTCCACCTGTATCATAATGCGCACACTACTCGCTCGGCAATTCCCTCACATAGTGCTCTGGCCAAAGTGTGTCTTTAGTGACATGTTTTTTGTGTGCAGATGAAGAGCAGCAGGACTTCAGGACCATCCCCATCTACCCGACCCCAGAGGAGCTCCGACACGAGGAAAGGCCCTATCTCAGACCTAACCTGACCTCTCAGCGCTACCCCAGCACTCATCTCTACCTGGACACACACTTCCGGCTGCTCAGAGAGGACTTTGTGCGGCCGCTCCGAGAAGGAATCCAGGAGCTGCTCAGCACTCAGATGAACATTGGACAAATGGATAATCCAGCGAACCAAGTCAAGGGCAAGCGCTTCGATGACATCCGAATGTATCACGACACAAAAGTCATTGCTCCGGAATGCACCAGCAGTGGCCTTGCATACATTGTCCAGTTTGATGTAGAGCCACTCAAGGTTAGTGTCTTAGAAGCTCATGCACACACAATACATACAGTCATTCTGCTGTTTTCACTATAAGATATTCTTGTTCCCACAGTTTGTGCGCTGGGAGAATTCAAAGAGGCTGATCTTTGGTTCTTTGGTCTGTTTGTCCTGTGATAACTTTGAGAGCTTCCTTTTTGCGACGGTGTCATTTCGAGACACAGAGGAACTCCAAAATGGATTTGTTCATATCATTTTTACAGAAGAAAGCAGGAATAGGTTGGCCACGCTGAAGGTGAGGGTCAGTCCTTCAATGACAAGGTTTAAAAGAATTCACCCACCAAACGTATATTTGAATGCAGGAAAACCAAGCGTTCCTGATGGTTGAGACCACTGCCTACTTTGAAGCTTATCGCTATGTCCTGGAGGGTCTTCAAGAGCAGGAGGAGGACGAGCTGCCCTTTAAAAAGTATTACTCTGTTTGTCTATTTTGTCACATATGCACCATGTAAGTAGACCACAACTTCAGGTTTGGACATAGGTAACAAAAAGCACAAACACAGCGTTCCATTTCTCTCAAAGTTACCGCTTAGTGAATGATTTTGCATTACATTTAAAGTGACAGTCTGGAAGTCTATATGTTTTACAAATGTTATAAAATGTGCAAATGCAACCACCTAGTCTTGCATTTTGACTTTAACTTAGTAACAATATACAGTATATACATATTTTTTTGTAAAGTCCCGCCTTCCCTTCCTGCGTTGACCAATGAGACGAGCTTTTCCTGTGAACTGGCCTGTCAGGTCCAATCAGGAGAAGGGGGAGGAGCTGATCGTTTACTTTATTCTACTTCTGTTATGCTCATTTTGACAAACAAAGAAGAGCTTTCTGGTTAAAGAGGGGAGGAATTTGATTGTTTACTTTCAAATTTCACTCGCTCTCTCCTCAGTTTGCAAACTTGCGGACTATCACTTTAAACCACTGATGCTACTGCGATTAGCGCTACTTCTACTACCACTTCTGCTCCTGTCTTTGCCCTTGTAGGTACCTTGTAGACTGCTGCACTGACGTGTCACCCCCAGCGTATCTTCACAGAGGTGACACCTATGACCTGTCCTCTGTGGCTCATCCGGACTTTAAGTCAAAAATCAAGGTATTTCCTGCTCTGGACACAAAGGCCTGGCCCACAGTGGAGGAGCTGGGGCTGGACGAGTCTCAGTTCAAAGCCTTTCATTTGGCCCTGACTAAAGAGATAGCCATCATACAGGGACCCCCAGGGACCGGTATGGCCAACTATTGTATGAGAACAGCATAACACTGTACATAAAAATGATAAAACACTGTTTGAACACAATATTTGTGATTGTTTTCCCAGGAAAAACCTATGTTGGACTTAAAATTGCTCAGGCTCTGCTGACCAATGGCAACCTTTGGCAATCCACAGCTGGTCACGGGCCCATTCTCGTTGTGTGTTACACTAACCATGCTTTGGATCAGTTTCTTGAGGGTAAACAAACTTTCCACAACGTCACCCATAACATGACTCCATCTTTGTTTTGTGAATGTATGAATACACTGTACTTTTAATTAATGGTATCTTTTTCATTTTAGGTATCTTTACGTTTCTCAAAAAGGGAATAGTGAGAGTTGGCGGCCGCAGCAGCAGTGAAATCATGAAGGGCTTCAACCTGAGAGAGCTATCTCAAAGTCCTGAATTCAGAAACAAAATACCGAATCACCTGATAACTTCATATCACACTGTAAGTTTGTATCTGCCTTCAAAACCTCTTCTACAATGCAACTTCCCCATCACAATAATTTGACAAGACCATTGGGTCTGAAAACATATTTAGTAATATTTTATCGGTTCACCTCAACAACAAGACAATTTTGTATCTTTTTTGCATTTGTGAATTTTAATGTCCCTACAAGGAAATGTATCCTCTGCTGTTGACCCATTCGATGATGTCTTAATCTCCAATGGAGGGCAGGCCCAGTATTAACTCTATAGGAGAAAAACGAAATGTAAAAAAGCCATGGATTGTTCCAGTAATGACAGAGATATTAACCAAAAAACAAGAAAAAAACAGCTGCCGACTCAATTTTAAACTAGAATCTCTTTATAATGTTGTGATGTGCCGTGAACAGAACCTAGTGCAGTGGTCAGGCACCCATTGTGGCCCCCGCTGCAGGTTTGCAGGAAGTAAATCTGAGTGACTAATAATACAACAATATTGTATTATTATAGACACAACAAATTGTCTGTTGTATGCAGTAGCACGAATAACACGGCTCATTAAAATAATAATTGCTGCTCTTCTAAAAAACACATTTATTTCCAGATTTTCAGTGTGGTGCGGGAAACAGAGAGCGACCTTGAGGCCCAGAGCATGCAGCTGGAGTGCATTTTTAAGGGGGTTCTTCATGAGAGCGTCCTGCAGCGATTTATTTCAGAGCCGCACTGGGACCGTCTCCACACGGTCCATGTATGTCTGAAATCTAAAAGACTATTTTCCCTCAGTGTAATATGGTAAATTAACGATATGTTGACGCATTTTTATAGAGAGATGATGTTTTTCAAGTCTGGGCTGGGAAAAAGGCTAGTGTGATCATGGAGTGGCTGGACCTCCTGCAGATACAGGACACAACACCCAGCGCACGGGGTAAGGCCAAAAGTCAAAAGGATCTGATCACAAAGCAGGAGTTGATACATTATTACAAAGTCTGCATATCATAGTGATCAATACAGTGTTTTAAAGTTAAAATGGTTATGACGGCCTCGAGAGCCCTGGGGCAGACTGACAGAAGTGAAGCTGCCAGTCTGCACCATCATTATATATTGCACCATAACAATTAAATACTGTAACTTGAAATATCAGATCTCTCTAACTACCAACTCAGCTGATATAAAGCATAAAATTATATATATTTATCAATTATTTTTCAATTACTGACTGGTATTGTTGTTACTGACTGTTTCAGACGTACAGGCTGAAGAAACTCTCATTCGCGTGGATGATCAGGCAGAGCTGCTGGAGGCTGAACGAGATGTAGATGGCACCACTGATTCAAAAGGAGGGAGAGATAATTCCACGAAAGCAAACTCAAGAAAGGCTGTGGAGAGAAGGCTTTTGGCCATGTCTCTGGATGAACCTGAAGAGAAAAAACAAACAGAGGAAAACGCTGGCGAGAATAAAGCAGTCTGGGAGGTACAGTCCCTGCTTCATGTGAATTTTTTTTGTTGTTGTTGAAATTAATGCTGTATTTTAGAGGTTGCATAGATACAAACGGCATCGCGTCAAAGAAGGGGGCGTGGCTTCGCCAAGGGGGAAAATATAATTTTTTGGGAATCACAATTTCCCACTTTTTTTAGCCATTTTCTGGTGGAATATAAAATTATTTATCACATACAAATAAAGTCAAGTGTAAATCGGGCCCATATGGATATTTTCTCATCACAGATTATTCAAGAAGTGAAAAAACGGCTTTCGTAGCTAGTGCTAGCTTGCCGTTAGCATTAGCATGATGCTAACATGAAGCATCCTGTTAGCATTCTCCATTATTTATGTATTTATGGGCTGTTGAAACACTTTGCCCCTCCCTATGTCTTTGTATCTTTATTTAGTAGAAAACTTCATTCATAATTCATAATTTAAAGTCCATCCATCCATCCATCCATCCATCCATCCAGCTCCTCCTGCAGGTGGTGGGTCCACGGAAGGACGGCTTCATGATTAACCGGGCCTGTTGGTCTCTCATAAGGGGCTTCTGAACCGCTCTTTGTCTGACCCGTCACCGAGGACCTGTTTGCCATGGGAGACCCTACCAGGGGCATGAAGCCCCCGACAACAGAGCTCCAGGATCTTTCGGGCGCTCAAACCCCTCCACCACGTTAAGGTGGCGGTTCCAGGAGGGGTCATTTAAAGTCGTTTTTGAATAATTAGAGAAAGTTTCAATTTTTCCTCCAAATTGTTTTCCCCCTTAACTCCCCCTTAACATGACCATATATGGGCGATTCCAGAGATGCCGTCTGTATGTAGTATGAAATAATATTGTCTGAAATGTGGTGTTTTTAGACTTTGTTTGTGGCTAATCGGATCAGTTGATATGCCTTAATTTGCATTTTTTTTTTCACATTTTGGTCGGTTTTGATTTTAGTATCAAAAGGAGCAGAAGAAAAAGCTGAAGAATAAAATAAAACGTGAGCTGAGGGCAACTTCAACCATGACAGAGGAAGAGGAGCGTGCCATCACTGATGTCTGGACACTGAGTATCCTGGACAGATGGAGACTTTATCGGCGAGTAGTTTTCAGTCTTCATGCACATTTTAAATTTGTTTTTGTCAAATATTAAACTATTTCCCCCTGTACTCTGATTTCATGATTTTTTCTCTCTATTGTTTATGGTATCTGTTTACAGAATGTGGGTGGAGCGCTACCGAGTTGAACTTCGCACCAAATCCTTACTTTTAGAACAGCAGTACCAGAACGCAGTAGACAGACTGGCTGACGTCAAAAGACAACAAAACCTTTGTATTCTCAAGGAAGCCTCGGTAAAGCTACTAATACTAAGAGTTGTTTTTTTACAGCTGTGTTCACAACCCAGACTCCACACAAAACTAAAGGAGCACAAGAGCCACACCTCCAAATAGAATAATGCCAGATAATCAGCCATGTGTTATTCATGGACAATTTTTCAAATATTTAATATTTTCTTGCTAGTAAGTTAGCCTCGGTTTTACTTAGACTCTCAATACTTTAATTTGTCAGTCTTTGGAGATTATCAATGTCATTTTTTCTTCTGGCACCGGGATGAGGCAGGACTGTTGAGCTCTTTTTCCTGTACTTTTAAATTATTTGGAATTTGATTAACCCTGGCATATCTTCAGTTGTGGATAAGAACATCTTGGTGAAATAACCTTTTCTGTTATACGGACCCAGTTTTATATGAAATTATTGTATTATGAAACCTGAGCTCTGTCAGAAGAGATGTGATGTGCCCGCAGGTGATCGGCATGACGACCACAGGTGCCGCCAAGTACCGGCACTCGCTGCAGCAGGTGCATCCGTCTCTGGTGATCGTGGAGGAGGCGGCTGAGGTTCTGGAGGCTCACACCATCACCACTCTGAGCAGCGCATGTCAACACCTCATCCTCATAGGAGACCACCAGCAGGTAAGATACAAAAGCAATACGTTGATGTCCTTATATGGCAGAACATTATGGATTTTGTATTTTATTTTTCTTGCAGCTGCGTCCAAGTGCCACAGTGTATGAACTCGCGAAGAACTTCAACCTGGAGATGTCCATGTTTGAGAGACTGGTGAACATGGGACTTCCCTTCGCCAGACTCGATTATCAGGTATTGTCATGCAGTGCTAAATTTTGTGGATTTTTTTGCTGCATGTTTTGCGACTAATTGGAGAATTGTTTCTCAAACATAGATGACAGACGCTACTCAAACTCATCTGATAATTTAAACGTTTTGACATAGTTTTTTAGACCCTTTTTGGCCCTGACTTGATCTTGATCTCGGCCGAGGGTAAATAGAGACCCAACAACAGAACAGCCGATCACAAAGCTTTGGTCATGACTGACCAGCAGGCAGCGAATACGAGGTGGCGTAGCAATGTAGTAAAACATCTGTGAAGAAAAAAATGTAAAAGTATTACAATGCATTGTATGTGTTGTCACTGCGAAGGTTATGAAACGTTTTGTGTGCACTTATAACAATGGGCTTACATGTGTAATGTTTTTTTCAGCACCGCATGAGGCCAGACATTGCCCGTCTGCTGACCCCACACATCTACTCAGAGCTGGAGAACCACCCCTCTGTGTTAGAGTACGAAAACATCAAGGTGTGTGCATGTTTTTGA
The DNA here is from genome assembly GCF_951799975.1 of Gobius niger. Classification (NCBI taxonomy): domain Eukaryota; kingdom Metazoa; phylum Chordata; class Actinopteri; order Gobiiformes; family Gobiidae; genus Gobius; species Gobius niger. Next base: position 7,750,455 of record NC_136871.1, on the reverse strand, counting down.
AAGTATACAGTGTGTTTTTTGCTTTTTTACACATTAAGTCTCATTCAAATTTGTAACTCGACATCATGCGAGTATAACGTTATAATGACTCTTGCTGTTGCATGTTTTACAGGGTCTGAATACCAACCTGTTCTTTGTGGAACACACACATCTAGAAGAGGAGCTCAGAGATGGCAAAAGTCATGAGAACAAACATGAAGCTCAGTTTGTCGTTGCTTTGTGTCGTTACCTCATGCTTCAGGAGTACAAACCAGAGCAGATCACCATCCTCACCACTTACACAGGCCAACTCTTCTGTCTGCGCAAACTCATGCCTGCCAGTCAGTTCTCAGGAGTGAAAGTTCATGTTGTGGACAAATATCAAGGTGAAGAAAACGACATTGTGCTGTTGTCTTTAGTTCGGAGTAACTTGGAGCATAGGGTTGGGTTTTTGAACATCCCCAATCGAGTGTGTGTTGCTCTGTCCCGTGCAAAGAAAGGGCTCTACTGCATAGGCAACAGTGAGATGCTCGGCCAAGTCAAACTGTGGAGCAACATCTTCCACACTTTGAGGGAGAAGGATCAGATTGGGACAGCTCTGACTTTGTGCTGTCAGAATCACCCCGCTCGACAGGTGAGAGCTGCCAGTGCTGCAGACTTCGAACAGGCCCCTGAAGGAGGCTGCACCCAGCCGTGTGAGTACCGCTTAGAATGTGGTCACGTGTGCAGTAAAGTGTGCCATCCTTATGACCCAGAGCACAAGCAGAACAAGTGCATGAAGAAGTGCCAGAAGATTCTATGTGATTTGGGACACGGCTGTCCTCAGTTGTGCTATGAAACCTGTAACAAATGCAATGTCCTGATGGAGAAGACCGTGCCCCAGTGTCAACACAAACAGATGGTTCCTTGTCATCAGGATCCTGCCACCTTTGTGTGCCAAGAGCCCTGTCCCAAAACACTGGAGTGTGGACATCCCTGTGATCAAGTGTGCGGAAAATCCTGCACTACATCCTGCAAAGTAGAGATTCACTATGAGTTGAAGTGTGGCCATAGTAAAGACGATTTCTGTTTTTACAAATCACAGCAAAAAGAGCCAGCTTGTTCAACTCCCTGCAAGCAGCAGCTGAAATGTGGCCATGCCTGTCCTGGTACCTGCAACCTTTGCCACTCAGGCCGCTATCACTGCGACTGTTCCCATAAATGTGAGCGCCTTCTCATCTGCTCTCACAAGTGTCAGTCTCCCTGCACTACTTGCCCTCCTTGCACTAGAGAATGTCAGAATCGCTGTGTCCACAGTCAGTGCTCCAATCCTTGTGGTCAGCCCTGCAGTCCCTGCGTGGAGCCCTGTGCCTGGCAGTGCCCTCACCAAACCTGCACCAAGCTCTGCCATGAGCCCTGTGACCGCCCCCCGTGTAATGAGCCATGTGATGAGACCCTGCCCTGTGGGCATCCATGCATCGGGCTGTGTGGAGAAAACTGTCCCGACAAGTGCCGCGTCTGTCATCGTGAAGAGGTAACTGAGATCTTCTTTGGCTTTGAGGACGACCCAGAATCACGATTTATTCAGCTGCAAGACTGTGGACACGTCATTGAGCGCAGAGCCCTGGACCAATTCATGCAGATGGACCAGACACAGCAGGAGAATGAGGAAGAAGTAGCAATCAAACTGAAAGAGTGCCCTAAGTGCCGAACACCAATACGCAAGAACCTTCGGTATGGATCCCACATAAACCGCTGCCTGGCTGAGATCGAGCTGGTAAAGCAGAAGATTTCAGAAAAACGGGAAGATGTTCAAGCTGATGTGATGCAGAAACAGCGACAAGCAAAAGAATTCAAAGAAGAATCTCTGTGGTTTAGTGAGTTCTCAACGAGATCTGCTGATCTTTTGAAAATAGTAGATTTGGGCACATGCAGTACAGCATCTGTTCAAATTAGATATAGTATTATGACTTTTCGTAAGTGGCTCAAAAATAGTCGACAGAGGTTCTCAGAACAGCAGGTGTTTGACTTGGAGAGAGAACTACGGAGGCTCACTCTCTTGACTGAACTGGATGCCATTGTCACTGAGCAACAATACCTTCAACAAAGGAATAAATATGAAATGAAGGAAGAAACTGTACGAGATATATTGGGAAAATGTGGTCAGTTCACTGAAGATGACGAAGCAGGAGTTAAACCATTTTTAGAAGAGTTAAGAAATGACTTCCCTTGTTTGGGCATCAGCGTTGAAGAGACAAAGATCCCTTTGTCACCCGTCCACCTGCCTGGACAGTGGTTCAGATGTGTCAGCGGTCATGTGTATTTTAAAACGGAGAGTGAAGGGACCATGGAGAAACCTCAATGCCCACAATGCAAAGCAAACATGGGAGCACCTGCATCTAGTAAATGGTAACCTGCTGGCCTCTGAGATCTCAGCAAGCCCCACACAGCTGTATCAAACCGAACTTTAAACTTTCTTCAAGTCAAGCATGAGAGTAGTAATGGTAGTAGTAGCAGTAGTAGTAGTTGTAGTAATGCTGCACTATTAAAGTATATAATTGTGTAATGAAATTTTTGGTTGGGGGTGCGCTTGTTAAGCCTGTTGTTTTTTTCTTCATTAGGTAATTTTTTGCTGGTGCGTCTTACTCTCTGGAGCGACTTTATAGTCTGGAAAATACGGTATATTCTTCTATGAGGTTAAAACAACTTGCTTGAAAATTGCCGGCACATATGTTTCTATCAATAAAAATATCTTTCTATGCTGTGATGGTATGCTATTTCTATATATATTTCCTTTTTTTTTTTTTTTTTTTTTTTTTATATGCATCAAGTTTTATTAACATGTCCTTAAGTTAATCATCAATCAATTCATGAATCATGTCTGCAGACTTCCATACCACACGAAGGCACAGTATGTCGCAAAAGCAAGGTCTTCCATCTGACTGAGATCGACTCTTTGCCAAGACAGTCTGAAACAAATAAAGTTACATATGTTACCTTTAAAACTTTTTTAGTCATATTTCTTTCTTATTCAGTTCTTTTTAGCCTTAGCAAGTATTGTTCTGCACAAAAAAAATCCAGATAAAAACAAATTGCTCATCCTTTTTGATAAGGTTAATGGAACCTATAGTTGAGGTACATTGGGGGCCCCTGTGGGTCTTTGGGACGGTTAGTGGGGCGGCACAACACTCGGGACTTTGGACATCGAAGCAATATAATGTATGCCACTTATGATTAATTTAAAGTTGCTGTATGGACCTGTTTTTGTATATACTTAAAGGAAGAGGCCACCGTGCAGAGCCGTGGGAAGATATTTTAGTTAGGGGGTGCTGAGGGACAAAATTTACCCCCAAAATACTTTTTCTGTGCATAAATCCTATTTATTAACGTCTTAACTCCCGCCTGAACCGAGAGCATTTTCTCCAGTTCAGCTTTTTTTTAGGCCAGTGTAACACCTCATTTGAAAGACCTACAAAACTAAATTGATCTTTTTCCTCACATCAGATTTTTTTTCATCACTTTTTTTGTTGGGCAGTCATCTCATTTTTGTCAAATTTTCGTGACTTTTTTGTCACTTTTTCATCAAATTGTTTTTTTTTTGTCATATTCTTATCACCTTTTTGTCAATTTTTTCTCAATTTTTCGTCTATTTTTTCTCAATTTTTGTCATTTTTTTGTAATTTTTTTTCCACTTTTTCGTCAATGTTTTCGTCTCAGTTTTGTTGCTGTTTTCACACCTTTTTTTTCCAGAAGCTTTTGGACTGGGGTAAAGCTGGAGAAAATGTGCTCGGTTCAGGTGGGAGTTAAGGGGTTAATATTGCCTGCAGTTCACAAACTATCCACGAGGGGGTGCTGCAGCGCCCTCAGCACCCTGGGTTCCCACTGCCTTGCCACTGTGCGTGTCCGTGGAAAAGCGTGGTAGCTTCCATCTTCACCCCTGTTTGGAGCTATAGGAATATATAGGGAGAGGCCAAATGCTGACAACATCTTTGGTCGTTTTGCGTGACTGAGGACACGCACAAAGACCAGACAGGTACGCACCAAGTCGTCTAAGCTCAGGTAAGAACATATCTCAGTATGGTGGCCTGTTCCTTTATGTAAAACTCAAAACATAAAACATGTGAGCTGCACCAAACATGCTCCGAATGAGACACCGACAATGCAGTTTTATGCTTTCAAAATAAAGCATGTGGGTGATTTCTGTGGGTGAAAGGTCTATGACAAACACATCAAACACAATCAGCTTTATCTCAATGTCCTGCTCAACATACAGGCTAAAAGGCTAACAGCGGTTTTACATAATTGTAAGAATTTCTCAGGTTAAAATGAAGCTATTTATTTATTTATTGAAAATAAACCATTTGTCTATGGAAAAAAAGGTTAATTATTGTCAAAAAAGCATTGCAAATGAAAATCCAGAGTAATATTTTTGTATTTCGCATTGACTTAATAATAATAATCAAAATTAAGAGATTTAACCCCTTAACCCCCGATCGAACCGATTTCCGTTTAAGTAATATTCTATATCACTCTGACAACAGTTAAACAACATTCTATATCACTCTGACAACAGTTAAACAACATTCTATATCACTCTGACAACAGTTACAGAACATTCTATATCACTCTGACAACAGTTAACAGTTAAAGAACATTCTATATCACTCTGACAACAGTTACAGAACATTCTATATCACTCTGAGAACAGTTAAAGAACATTCTATATCACTCTGACAACAGTTAAACAACATTCCATATCACTCTGACAACAGTTAAAGAACATTCTATATCACTCTGACAACAGTTAAAGAACATTCCATATCACTCTGACAACAGTTAAAGAACATTCTATATCACTCTGATAACAGTTAAAGAACATTCTATATCACTCTGACAACAGTTACAGAACATTCTATATCACTCTGACAACAGTTAAACAACATTCTATATCACTCTGACAACAGTTAAAGAACATTCTATATCACTCTGACAACAGTTAAACAACATTCTATATCACTCTGACAACAGTTACAGAACATTCTATATCACTCTGACAACAGTTAAAGAACATTCTATATCACTCTGATAACAGTTAAAGAACATTCTGTATCACTCTGACAACAGTTAAAGAACATTCTATATCACTCTGGCAACAGTTAAACAACATTCCATATCACTCTGACAACAGTTAAAGAACATTCTATATCACTCTGACAACAGTTAAAGAACATTCTATATCACTCTGGCAACAGTTAAAGAACATTCTGTATCACTCTGACAACAGTTAAAGAACATTCTATATCACTCTGGCAACAGTTAAACAACATTCCATATCACTCTGACAACAGTTACAGAACATTTTATATCACTCTGACAACAGTTACAGAACATTCTATATCACTCTGGCAACGGTTACAGAACATTCTATATCACTCTGACAACAGTTACAGAACATTCTATATCACTCTGGCAACAGTTAAACAACATTCTATATCACTCTGATAACAGTTACAGAACATTCTACATCACTCTGGCAACGGTTACAGAACATTCTATATCACTCTGACAACAGTTACAGAACATTCTATATCACTCTGGCAACGGTTAAACGACATTCTATATCACTCTGACAACAGTTAAAGAACATTCCATATCACTCTGACAACAGTTAAACAACATTCTATATCACTCTGACAACAGTTACAGAACATTCTATATCACTCTGGCAACGGTTACAGAATATTCTATATCACTCTGGCAACGGTTACAGAACATTCTATATCACTCTGGCAACGGTTACAGAACATTCTATATCACTCTGGCAACGGTTAAACGACATTCTATATCACTCTAACAACAGTTACACAACATTCTATATCACTCTGACAACAGTTACAGAACATTCTATATCACTCTGACAACAGTTAAACAACATTCTATATCACTCTGACAACAGTTAAAGAACATTCTATATCACTCTGACAACAGTTACAGAACATTCTATATCACTCTGACAACAGTTACAGAACATTCTATATCACTCTGACAACAGTTACAGAACATTCTATATCACTCTGACAACAGTTAAAGAACATTCTATATCACTCTGACAACAGTTACAGAACATTCTATATCACTCTGACAACAGTTACAGAACATTCTATATCACTCTGACAACAGTTAAACAACATTCTATATCACTCTGACAACAGTTAAAGAACATTCTACATCACTCTGACAACAGTTAAACAACATTCTATATCACTCTGACAACAGTTACAGAACATTCTATATCACTCTGACAACAGTTACAGAACATTCTATATCACTCTGACAACAGTTACAGAACATTCTATATCACTCTGACAACAGTTAAACAACATTCTATATCACTCTGACAACAGTTAAAGAACATTCTACATCACTCTGACAACAGTTAAACAACATTCTATATCACTCTGACAACAGTTACAGAACATTCTATATCACTCTGACAACAGTTAAAGAACATTCTATATCACTCTGGCAACAGTTAAAGAACATTCTATATCACTCTGACAACAGTTAAACAACATTCTATATCACTCTGACAACAGTTACAGAACATTCTATATCACTCTGACAACAGTTACAGAACATTCTATATCACTCTGGCAACAGTTAAAGAACATTCTATATCACTCTGGCAACAGTTAAAGGACATTCTATATCACTCTGACAACAGTTAAAGAACATTCTATATCACTCTGACAACAGTTAAAGAACATTCTATCACTCTGACAACAGTTACAGAACATTCTATATCACTCTGACAACAGTTACAGAACATTCTATATCACTCTGGCAACAGTTAAAGAACATTCTATATCACTCTGACAACAGTTAAACAACATTCTATATCACTCTGACAACAGTTACAGAACATTCTATATCACTCTGACAACAGTTACAGAACATTCTATATCACTCTGACAACAGTTACAGAACATTCTATATCACTCTGACAACAGTTAAGTAACATTCTATATCACTCTGACAACAGTTACAGAACATTCTATATCACTCTGACAACAGTTAAACAACATTCTATATCACTCTGACAACAGTTAAAGAACATTCTATATCACTCTGGCAACAGTTAAAGAACATTCTATATCACTCTGACAACAGTTAAAGAACATTCTATATTACTCTGACAACAGTTAAAGAACATTCTATATCACTCTGACAACAGTTAAACAACATTCTATATCACTCTGACAACAGTTAAACAACATTCTATATCACTCTGGCAACAGTTAAACAACATTCTATATCACTCTGACAACAGTTAAAGAACATTCTATATCACTCTGGCAACAGTTAAAGAACATTCTATATCACTCTGACAACAGTTAAAGAACATTCTATATCACTCTGACAACAGTTACAGAACATTCTATATCACTCTGAAAACAGTTAAAGAACATTCTATATCACTCTGACAACAGTTACAGAACATTCTATATCACTCTGACAACAGTTAAAGAACATTCTATATCACTCTGACAACAGTTACAGAACATTCTATATCACTCTGACAACAGTTAAACAACATTCTATATCACTCTGACAACAGTTAAAGAACATTCTATATCACTCTGACAACAGTTAAACAACATTCTATATCACTCTGACAACAGTTAAAGAACATTCTATATCACTCTGACAACAGTTAAACAACATTCTATATCACTCTGACAACAGTTACAGAACATTCTATATAAATCTGACAACAGTTAAAGAACATTCTATATCACTCTGACAACAGTTACAGAACATTCTATATCACTCTGACAACAGTTACAGAACATTCTATATCACTCTGACAACAGTTAAACAACATTCTATATCACTCTGACAACAGTTACAGAACATTCTATATAAATCTGACAACAGTTAAAGAACATTCTATATCACTCTGACAACAGTTACAGAACATTCTATATCACTCTGACAACAGTTAAACAACATTCTATATCACTCTGACAACAGTTAAACAACATTCTATATCACTCTGACAACAGTTAAACAACATTCTATATCACTCTGGCAACAGTTAAACAACATTCTATATCACTCTGACAACAGTTAAAGAACATTCTATATCACTCTGGCAACAGTTAAAGAACATTCTATATCACTCTGACAACAGTTAAAGAACATTCTATATCACTCTGGCAACAGTTAAAGAACATTCTATATCACTCTGACAACAGTTAAAGAACATTCTATATCACTCTGAAAACAGTTAAAGAACATTCTATATCACTCTGACAACAGTTACAGAACATTCTATATCACTCTGACAACAGTTAAAGAACATTCTATATCACTCTAACAACAGTTACAGAACATTCTATATCACTCTGACAACAGTTAAACAACATTCTATATCACTCTGACAACAGTTAAAGAACATTCTATATCACTCTGACAACAGTTACAGAACATTCTATATCACTCTGACAACAGTTACAGAACATTCTATATCACTCTGACAACAGTTACAGAACATTCTATATCACTCTGACAACAGTTAAACAACATTCTATATCACTCTGACAACAGTTACAGAACATTCTATATCACTCTGACAACAGTTAAACAACATTCTATATCACTCTGGCAACAGTTAAGTAACATTCTATATCACTGTGGCAACAGTTAAGTAACATTCTATATCACTCTGGCAACAGTTAAGTAACATTCTATATCACTCTGACAACAGTTACAGAACATTCTATATCACTCTGACAACAGTTACAGAACATTCTATATCACTCTGACAACAGTTAAACAACATTCCATATCACTCTGACAACAGTTACAGAACATTCTATATCACTCTGACAACAGTTACAGAACATTCTATATCACTCTGACAACAGTTAAAGAACATTCTATATCACTCTGACAACAGTTAAACAACATTCTATATCACTCTGACAACAGTTAAAGAACATTCTATATCACTCTGACAACAGATACAGAACATTCTATATCACTCTGACAACAGTTAAACAACATTCCATATCACTCTGACAACAGTTAAAGAACATTCTATATCACTCTGATAACAGTTAAAGAACATTCTATATCACTCTGACAACAGTTACAGAACATTCTATATCACTCTGACAACAGTTAAACAACATTCTATATCACTCTGACAACAGTTAAAGAACATTCTATATCACTCTGACAACAGTTAAACAACATTCTATATCACTCTGACAACAGTTACAGAACATTCTATATCACTCTGACAACAGTTAAAGAACATTCTATATCACTCTGATAACAGTTAAAGAACATTCTGTATCACTCTGACAACAGTTAAAGAACATTCTATATCACTCTGGCAACAGTTAAACAACATTCCATATCACTCTGACAACAGTTAAAGAACATTCTATATCACTCTGACAACAGTTAAAGAACATTCCATATCACTCTGGCAACAGTTAAAGAACATTCTGTATCACTCTGACAACAGTTAAAGAACATTCTATATCACTCTGGCAACAGTTAAACAACATTCCATATCACTCTGACAACAGTTACAGAACATTTTATATCACTCTGACAACAGTTACAGAACATTCTATATCACTCTGGCAACGGTTACAGAACATTCTATATCACTCTGACAACAGTTACAGAACATTCTATATCACTCTGGCAACAGTTAAACAACATTCTATATCACTCTGATAACAGTTACAGAACATTCTACATCACTCTGGCAACGGTTACAGAACATTCTATATCACTCTGACAACAGTTACAGAACATTCTATATCACTCTGGCAACGGTTAAACGACATTCTATATCACTCTGACAACAGTTAAAGAACATTCCATATCACTCTGACAACAGTTAAACAACATTCTATATCACTCTGACAACAGTTACAGAACATTCTATATCACTCTGGCAACGGTTACAGAATATTCTATATCACTCTGGCAACGGTTACAGAACATTCTATATCACTCTGGCAACGGTTACAGAACATTCTATATCACTCTGGCAACGGTTAAACGACATTCTATATCACTCTAACAACAGTTACACAACATTCTATATCACTCTGACAACAGTTACAGAACATTCTATATCACTCTGACAACAGTTAAACAACATTCTATATCACTCTGACAACAGTTAAAGAACATTCTATATCACTCTGACAACAGTTACAGAACATTCTATATCACTCTGACAACAGTTACAGAACATTCTATATCACTCTGACAACAGTTACAGAACATTCTATATCACTCTGACAACAGTTAAAGAACATTCTATATCACTCTGACAACAGTTACAGAACATTCTATATCACTCTGACAACAGTTACAGAACATTCTATATCACTCTGACAACAGTTAAACAACATTCTATATCACTCTGACAACAGTTAAAGAACATTCTACATCACTCTGACAACAGTTAAACAACATTCTATATCACTCTGACAACAGTTACAGAACATTCTATATCACTCTGACAACAGTTACAGAACATTCTATATCACTCTGACAACAGTTACAGAACATTCTATATCACTCTGACAACAGTTAAACAACATTCTATATCACTCTGACAACAGTTAAAGAACATTCTACATCACTCTGACAACAGTTAAACAACATTCTATATCACTCTGACAACAGTTACAGAACATTCTATATCACTCTGACAACAGTTAAAGAACATTCTATATCACTCTGGCAACAGTTAAAGAACATTCTATATCACTCTGACAACAGTTAAACAACATTCTATATCACTCTGACAACAGTTACAGAACATTCTATATCACTCTGACAACAGTTACAGAACATTCTATATCACTCTGGCAACAGTTAAAGAACATTCTATATCACTCTGGCAACAGTTAAAGGACATTCTATATCACTCTGACAACAGTTAAAGAACATTCTATATCACTCTGACAACAGTTAAAGAACATTCTATCACTCTGACAACAGTTACAGAACATTCTATATCACTCTGACAACAGTTACAGAACATTCTATATCACTCTGGCAACAGTTAAAGAACATTCTATATCACTCTGACAACAGTTAAACAACATTCTATATCACTCTGACAACAGTTACAGAACATTCTATATCACTCTGACAACAGTTAAACAACATTCTATATCACTCTGACAACAGTTAAAGAACATTCTATATCACTCTGGCAACAGTTAAAGAACATTCTATATCACTCTGACAACAGTTAAAGAACATTCTATATTACTCTGACAACAGTTAAAGAACATTCTATATCACTCTGACAACAGTTAAACAACATTCTATATCACTCTGACAACAGTTAAACAACATTCTATATCACTCTGGCAACAGTTAAACAACATTCTATATCACTCTGACAACAGTTAAAGAACATTCTATATCACTCTGGCAACAGTTAAAGAACATTCTATATCACTCTGACAACAGTTAAAGAACATTCTATATCACTCTGACAACAGTTACAGAACATTCTATATCACTCTGAAAACAGTTAAAGAACATTCTATATCACTCTGACAACAGTTACAGAACATTCTATATCACTCTGACAACAGTTAAAGAACATTCTATATCACTCTGACAACAGTTACAGAACATTCTATATCACTCTGACAACAGTTAAACAACATTCTATATCACTCTGACAACAGTTAAAGAACATTCTATATCACTCTGACAACAGTTAAACAACATTCTATATCACTCTGACAACAGTTAAAGAACATTCTATATCACTCTGACAACAGTTAAACAACATTCTATATCACTCTGACAACAGTTACAGAACATTCTATATAAATCTGACAACAGTTAAAGAACATTCTATATCACTCTGACAACAGTTACAGAACATTCTATATCACTCTGACAACAGTTACAGAACATTCTATATCACTCTGACAACAGTTAAACAACATTCTATATCACTCTGACAACAGTTACAGAACATTCTATATAAATCTGACAACAGTTAAAGAACATTCTATATCACTCTGACAACAGTTACAGAACATTCTATATCACTCTGACAACAGTTAAACAACATTCTATATCACTCTGACAACAGTTAAACAACATTCTATATCACTCTGACAACAGTTAAACAACATTCTATATCACTCTGGCAACAGTTAAACAACATTCTATATCACTCTGACAACAGTTAAAGAACATTCTATATCACTCTGGCAACAGTTAAAGAACATTCTATATCACTCTGACAACAGTTAAAGAACATTCTATATCACTCTGGCAACAGTTAAAGAACATTCTATATCACTCTGACAACAGTTAAAGAACATTCTATATCACTCTGAAAACAGTTAAAGAACATTCTATATCACTCTGACAACAGTTACAGAACATTCTATATCACTCTGACAACAGTTAAAGAACATTCTATATCACTCTAACAACAGTTACAGAACATTCTATATCACTCTGACAACAGTTAAACAACATTCTATATCACTCTGACAACAGTTAAAGAACATTCTATATCACTCTGACAACAGTTACAGAACATTCTATATCACTCTGACAACAGTTACAGAACATTCTATATCACTCTGACAACAGTTACAGAACATTCTATATCACTCTGACAACAGTTAAACAACATTCTATATCACTCTGACAACAGTTACAGAACATTCTATATCACTCTGACAACAGTTAAACAACATTCTATATCACTCTGGCAACAGTTAAGTAACATTCTATATCACTGTGGCAACAGTTAAGTAACATTCTATATCACTCTGGCAACAGTTAAGTAACATTCTATATCACTCTGACAACAGTTACAGAACATTCTATATCACTCTGACAACAGTTACAGAACATTCTATATCACTCTGACAACAGTTAAACAACATTCCATATCACTCTGACAACAGTTACAGAACATTCTATATCACTCTGACAACAGTTACAGAACATTCTATATCACTCTGACAACAGTTAAACAACATTCCATATCACTCTGACAACAGTTAAAGAACATTCTATATCACTCTGACAACAGTTACAGAACATTCTATATCACTCTGACAACAGTTAAAGAACATTCTATATCACTCTGACAACAGTTAAACAACATTCTATATCACTCTGACAACAGTTACAGAACATTCTATATCACTCTGACAACAGTTAAACAACATTCCATATCACTCTGACAACAGTTAAAGAACATTCTATATCACTCTGACAACAGTTACAGAACATTCTATATCACTCTGACAACAGTTAAAGAACATTCTATATCACTCTGACAACAGTTAAACAACATTCTATATCACTCTGACAACAGTTAAAGAACATTCTATATCACTCTGACAACAGATACAGAACATTCTATATCACTCTGACAACAGTTAAACAACATTCTATATCACTCTGACAACAGTTACAGAACATTCTATATCACTCTGACAACAGTTACAGAACATTCTATATCACTCTGACAACAGTTAAACAACATTCTATATCACTCTGACAACAGTTAAACAACATTCTATATCACTCTGACAACAGTTACAGAACATTCTATATCACTCTGACAACAGTTAAACAGCATTCTATATCACTCTGACAACAGTTAAAGAACATTCTATATCACTCTGACAACAGTTAAACAACATTCTATATCACTCTGACAACAGTTAAACAACATTCTATATCACTCTGACAACAGTTAAAGAACATTCCATATCACTCTGACAACAGTTAAACAACATTCTATATCACTCTGGCAACAGATACAGAACATTCTATATCACTCTGACAACAGTTAAACAACATTCTATATCACTGGGGCAACAGTTAACCCCTCAACCCCCGGTCGAACCGATTCACGTTTTCCCGGGGGTTAAGGGGTTAAACGGGAATCGGTTCGACCAGGGGTTTAGGGGTTAAAGCATAAAGCAGGCTGATCGGCTCTGTGCAAACTCATGGACACAACCAAAATGTTAAAAACTTAAAGTTATAAAAGCATTTCACTGTATTTTCAAGTATTGCGGATTAGATAGTATTAAGTACAACCATAATGAAGAAACGAGCTCTCGATTGAGTTTCTAGTGTGATTCCTTAATGTAATGTAAAACATTTTAAATGGAGAAAGTATGAGTACTGTAGATTCTCGATAACAGTAAGTCAGGTGTCAATTTATGTTTTTTTGTGGTTGTTGTTGACATTAGATACAAAGAGAGTTTGTGATCCTTCTGAAAAAACAACATGCAGGTACAAGTAAAATGTGTGGTTTTAAGGTTTACAAGGTCCCATAATAAGGACTACTTACTTACTAACCAAACAGTGTATGAATGATCTAAATACAGGAGGCAAATTACATTCATCAAATTTATTTTCTTGTGAAGTCAAATAAGCCAACTATTGTATTCCCGCTTTTCAACAGTAGATGGCAGTAAAGCACTTTTTATAAAATTCATGGAGCCTTGACTTCACATGAAATAATCCTTGCTTTTTTATTTGATGAATGGAATTAAAAAGCTGCATTTAAATGTTCTGATTTGTTCTTTTTTCTGTTTCTCAACAGTTTGTTTTAATGTCAAGCGTAGATGCTTTAAATATTAAAAAAAACAAAAAGACACATTTAGGTTATAGTAATGCCATTGCCACATGTCATCATTCTTTCTTTTTGATTGAACATATAGCCTATATAATGTAATTCATGGAGAGACATTTATCCATGTTGAAAAATGACTATAGTGGACCATCTGCTATTGGTGGCAGTGACTTTCTTACTGGCATCAACCCTTTTTCAGGAGGTAAGGCAGTAATTGTACTTTTTTTAATGTTTAAAGGCCTTTTTCTGTGTGTTTTTACTGGCTTCTTCTTGTAATATTATGCAAAATGTCTGTTCCACAAAGCACTTTTAATTACTTTGTGTCCAAACTATGCTCATTTTGCCTTGCCTGTCCTCCTCATTTTAAAATACGTGGCATTTAATACTTTATATACTTTTCACCTTCAACTTGGCTTTAGTGTTTACTGTCCGACCGAATGAACACAATAGAAATTTCCTACTCCGAAAAAAGGCAGTAAGAACTGTCACTAAAGCAGATTTCTATGCACCGACGAACCCTATCTTTGTAGAGCTGAGCCTACTGAAAATCCATGATCTTGTTGATCTAAATACATTAGTAATAGTGTACAAAGCATATAATAATCTTCTCCCTCCTCCCATCCAGGAGCTTTTTGAACACAGGAAAAGTCAGTATAACCTCCGAGGAACTGCTATTCTCAAAAAAGCAAAAGCTAAAAAGAATAAAAAGAGTGGATGTATTTCTGTAAGAGGTGTTAATCTGTGGAACGACCTGGAAGATCAGTTAAAACTGTCCCAAACAGTCAAAACTTTCAAAAACTTGTTTAAAGCTACTAAAATTCAAGAATATAAAAGCTTAGGATGAATAAAGTAAGAAAAATAAATAAAAAATAATAATGATGACATGATTTAGTTTCAACTAAATTAACTTAAAACAAATTTATGTATACATATTTGTTGGAATATTGAAATGTATGTTACTAACTTCAGATACATGTTTATTTCTCTTCTGTTTAACACTTGATATTGTTCATTATTAATGTTTGTGTTTTGTTTTTCTCTCGTGGAAGTCTGTAAACTGGGTTAGGGCGTTATAAGTTTTCACTTCAGCCTAAACCCTTTCGGTCGTGTTGTACACAAAGAATTGGAAATGTATTTACGTTTAAAGGAATGAACTGACCGAATAAACTACTACAACTACTACTACTACTACTACTATTACTACTACTACTACTACTAAAAAATGAATAGTTTGCACTTTATTTAACAGGACAATAATTCCATGGTAACGTTTAATAACATTGCTACAAAATGCGTTACCCCCCGTAAGTTACTGTCCCATGTTCTTTCTGCGCTGTAATGTAAAGCACAGCCAAACATTAGCAGCAGTCCAGTGTTTGAATCTATATTTCCCTGATGCACCAATTTGCATCTTTTGGAAGATATAAATTCATTAAACTCTGTGTATGTGTTGGGCTTTATGCACTATATAACACCGTCGACTCTCACAAAGCGAACTGCTGTCTCATGGAGGCTCTGAGGGTAATAGGTTGGTACTATCAGAAAATTGCTTATTATTTCAGTGCAAGGTGTTTCATCAGTCCAACAATTTATAAAGTTATGCACACGGCATATGAGCGAACCATGCGTGCAGTCGGAGTAAACACAGAGCAGTGTTTAACCTCTTAGCCCCCGCCTTAACCGAGAGCATTCTCTCCAGTTCAGCTTTACCCAAGAGAGTCAGTTTAACACCTCATTTGGAAGCTAAGACCCACAAAGCCTTTTTGTTGTGTTGTCGCTGCTATTTTGTCGCATATTTGAAGCGTTTTGTCTCTTTCTGTCGTGTTTTCATTGTTTTATGTTTCGTTTGTGACCACTTTTGTTGCTTTTTTTGTACTTCTGTCATGTTATTGTTGTGTTATCGTTGCTCTTCTGGCATGTTTGGGTCGCTTTTTTGCTGCTTCTTTGTTGTTTATTTGGTCACTTTTTCGTCACACTTTTTTTGGCTTTTAAACATCACTTTTTTCGTTGCTTTTTTGTCGTGTTTTTGTCACTTTTCAATGTGTTTTATCGCAATTTTATTTTGCTATCGTCGCTTTTCCGGCACATTTTTGTTGCATTTTCATTCTCGTTTCCTTTTTGTTTTTGTGCTTTTAGATTTGGGTAAAACCAAACAGGTGAAAATATGCTCTTTTCAGGTGGAGGTTAAGAGGTTAAGTGTCTTCATGATCAGATAAACCACATCACATAGTTGAGTGCTGGTCTACAGGTGAAACTCGGAAAATTAGAATATCGTGAAAAGGTTCATTTATTTCTGTAAAACAACTTAAAATGTGAAACTAATATATGATATAGACTCATGCCCTGCAAAGTGACATATGTCAAGCCTTTGTTTGTTATAATTTTGAGGATTTTGGCTTGCAGCTTGTAAAAACAAATACATAATTCAAAATATCAGAAGATTACAATATTACATGAAATCCATTAAAAAAAATGATTTTAAACAGAGAAAAGTCGGCCCTCTGAAAACAATAATCATGTATGAGGTGTTATGAAGACCAGGATGCTTCAACCAGTCCATGTCCAGGATCCGTCTGTGTGGAGGCTCTTGATGCTCTGACTCCAGCCTCAGTCACTCCTTGTGAACGTCCCCCACCCTTTGAATGGCCTTTTCCTGACAGTCCTCTCCAGACTGCGCTCATCATTTAGGCTTGTGCACCTTTATCTTCCACACTTTTCCTTCCACTTCACTTTCGATTAATGTGCTTTGATACAGCACTTTGAGAACATCCAACTTCTTTTGCCATTACCGTTTTTGCTTTTGTCAATGATGATTTTCTGCACAACTGTCAAGTCAGGTGGATTAATCAGCTGATGAAAGGGTGACACTTTCAGCCGACAATATAGTCCCTTTTCTTCTGAGATTTTGATTTTTTTTTTTTTTTTTTACAAGCTGTGAGTCAAAATCATCACGGAAAGTGAGATATATCAGCCTTTATTTGTTATATAATTTTGATAATTCTGGCTCAGCTTGTAAAAAACCCAAATAAAACACCTCAGAAGAAATAGAATATTTTGAAAATGGACTGTAAGCCATAATTATCAAAATGAAAACAAAGGCTTGACATATGTCATTTTGCAGGTCTTGAGTCTATAGAGTTCGGGAATGTGACGTCATATCGCTAAGCATTATGGGATTAGCAGCAATTGTAAACTAATGGAGATTTTAGAAGTTAAAATACTGGAGTTATTGTTCACATTAAAACACTTGGACACCACAGTGAGTTAGGTGGATTTACCAGCAGTAACTCAGCAGCTAACGGAGCTGTTCCACGGCTATTTTCTCCACTTTATAAACTGTTTTTAGCTAATGTAAGTCAATGGAAATGTATGCTAACAGCTGCAAAGATGGCCGATCTCCATGGTAACTGTAGACTTTCCCGAACTCTATATCATACATTAGTTTCACATTTTAAGTTGAATTACAGATTTACGATATTCAAATACTATACAGAGTTTAAAAATGTTAAACTCAAGTATTTTCCTCCCCCTACATGTTCCAACGATGTCCTAATGTGGAGAATGAGCCCAGACCAGATTTGCAATGCACAGTCTGTCATTCAAATTACACAGAAACAAATGCATGTCTTACAAATAGGCGACATGAAACTACACTTGAAGGGAAATAAAATCAATTCAACAAATGATCATCAATGATAAAATACTTTCAGTCGTCATATATACACTGCTCAATAGAATAGTTTTCAGTCTGGGTTTTGAACATCGTCAGAGTACACTGTGTCTCGCATCTTCAGGACGACTTTTGTGGATTTTCGCTGCATAAAACCCAACTGCAGCCTGATCCATGCGCACCAGCAGGGGACCTTGGCACTCGGCGATGGAGAGACTTCAGCTGCTTTAAAGTATGTTCTCTGAGCGACACAAAGCCAGTGCAGAGATCTGGGCGCTGGACTGATATGATTGTATTTCCTGTTTTTTACAGTCCGAACTCTTCTGGACGAACTGCAGCTTTTTTTTTTTTTTACAGTCTTGAGTTATTATGACATGTAAACGATGAGGAGAACTGGTGGACAAAACAAAAACGCTTTGGAACAAACTGTCACTAAACTACTGTGACCCAATAAGGGATAGTTTCCTGCTGGACGGATCACCAGACGTCCCCTCTGTCCCCCCTCTATAGAGGCAGCAGACTCAATTAGCCTCCAGTGGCCCACCCCGAGAGAGACTGTGTGCTCTGGCGGAACACTTCTCTCTTCCCGCCGGATTTTTACTGATCCCTATCTCAGAAAAAAACAAACAAAAAACAAAAACACACAAGAACAGGAAAGATGAACAAAAGCAAGAGTGTAAAAGAAGGTTGTTGGTGCATTGGGGGAACAGACTGACTGCAGAGAAACATGTCAGAGATGGAATGATGAGAAGAAATAAGTCAGACAGGAGGGGAGATTTGATGTGAGTGGAATGAAATAGTTTGGCCCCGTCCTCTTGATCTGATGGAACATACAATATTGCTATGATAGTGACACACAGAGAACAGAGAGGAAGGATGTGGAGGAAGAGCTCTCTTGCCTCAACATTCGTACGGTGGCCTTTTTAATAATGCGATATGATAGATGTAAATAAAAGATTACTCTCAATTGGTAAACATTAGCCTGTACAGCAACAACTGCAGATTTCATTGCTCTTAATCAGTTAAGCAGTTTTTGATCATTCATACAATTTTAGGTCTGTGGTAAATTCTAGGGCTGTGACGACGCAATACGTGTCAAAAACTGCAATACTTTACCCGAAATTAACTGAATAAGAAAGCACATGTTGACTTTTCTTTCTGTGTGGAGCTTGCATGTTCTCCCCGTGTCTGCGTAGGTTTCCCCTGCCACTAAAAACATGTACAATAGGCAGGATGAATGAGTGTGTTTGAGAGTGCGAGTGGGGGATGACGGATGCAAATTAGCCCGAGGCTACAATCCAGAGAAGATGGTTCATTTACGTGCACTGTCCCAACCAAATAAACCAAAAAAAAGAAAAGAAACGATTTTTAAAAATTGCAGCTTCCAACCAAACCTTTTATCCGCGGAGAGGAAAATGTCTATGTTTTGTGACGTACATGGTTACAAATGCGCTGAAATCCGAAGTTACGCTTTGGTGCATTTATTGTGTGCAAAAAGACAAAGCTATAACAGTGTGCTCGGATAAGACAAATATGAAGGAAAATATAAGAATAAACAGACAAAAAATGATGAATTGAATGAGTGTGGTCAACAAAACTTGTGGCCACCTAGACCAGATGTCTCTCGTCTGGGTGCATACGGCCATATCATAGACATACAATTGAAGAGATAACCGGTGTTCCATTCAGCCACATTCATTGTTAAGGTCCCAAGTCGTGTGTGAAACTTACATGGCTGTTCAATCTCCTCCTACGAAGCCTGTTCCTTGAAAAGGGCAAAGAGGCGGGAAGCCCTGTCCTCGTGGACCAGCAACGAGCCTCCACAGAGCTGCAGAGCCTGTCAATCATAGACCACTTTTAATTTTTAATATACAAAAACCAGCGTGGTTAATAATGATACATAGTCCAGCGTTGTCACATGGGTCATACTGATTTTTTATTCTTTGGAGCCAGGCTTTTAAGCAGTGCAAACGAGGTCAAAGCCTTCATAGAAACCCTGTTTCCAAAGTGCCTTTTGGAGTCGCCCCTGGCCACCAGGGGGTGGTATTACAACAATGTCAGCTCCCCGCCATGAGGACCATAGAGAAGGGCTTTCCTCGCCCATTGGCCCATGTCCACGTGAGTCCCCGCCTCCGCAGGCATTAACCATATCAACCAAATCAACTTTATGTCAAATACTTTGTTCTATTCTTTTTCTAGAACTGAGTTGAGTATCAATAGTTGTGGCGATACATGTTTTCCAATACGATGCGTGTATCACAACAAAGATGTATTGCAATTTGTTGCAAAGCGATAGTTTGACCCAGCCCTAAATTAATTCCATTTATCACGCGATACAGAAAGGTATAGAAACACACGCTTGAAAACACAAACACAAACAATTAAAAAATGTATTTTTCAAAAAGTCTTATACTTTTATCACACATCTTCTCCATGTAGCATCATAATAAACAGAGCGCTGCATACTGGCTGAACATGGTACTTTTCAATGTTCTAGTCATATCTTGATAGGTTGAAAAAGACTTGGCTTATTGCGTCAGACATACTTCCTGTAATTTTAATAGCTGCCTAATTGCAGCCTGGACAGTGCACATATATCCTATTAGCTTAGGCCTCTCCTGAGAAAGTCTTTGGGGCAGCTTCTCGTGGGGCGCCTTGTCTTCGCTTCCAAACTTTGATTAAAGCCGTGGGAAGAGCACGGGCCCTGATCATATTTTGTTCATCTTCCAGGTTGATTTAAATGTTAATGCAGTTTGCTCCCTCTCCCCCCCCCCACCACCACCACCACCTTGTTCCAGACACAGAAGACAAGTTTTGCATGCATTCCTGCAGGTAAGCATATTCAGTTTGGGGAGCGCTCGATTCTAAACTCATTTGAATAACTGTGCGAACGCCAATTTAGCTTTAATTGAGGCCTGCGCTCCTGAACACCTGCAAGTGGATTAGTGGCTAACATTAAGTCGTTTTACCGCGTCGGACCTCCAAGTGCAGCCGACTTTGGGTTTTGCTCAACATTTTTAATAGAACACCATATGTGCCGAGCGGAATATGCAATGAGCTTGGCCGGGTGTTTCGGGGAGAACTGGTGACATATGGCCAAGAAGGAGAGAATAATACCAAGCAAATCCATCCTACTTTCCGATGCCGTAGAGCACCGTGACAAAAGTGGTTTATTACCATTACTACTGCGGCGCATGATTATCAATATGTATCAGGGCTTTCACATTACTATGTTCCAACTCAAACAATATTCGGTTTTCTGGTCGTTTTTGGTAATAAGCCAAAATCGGGACTATATGAGGTGGGCCGGGTGCCGTTAATCGATTCCAGTGTGGTATTTCAGCTCAAATAAATGAGGCAGATCTAAAAGAAACGGTCTTTTATGGAATACATTTACAAAGTATCATAAACTAAGTACCGGTATTTTTAAATAAATGTAAGGAACCCCGCCTAATTTGAGACAACAAAGGAAAATGTATTACTAATATATTCTACAGAACATTCCAGGTAACACGTTGCTTCATCACAAAACGCTATAAAACTCAAGATATAAAGTTCACACATAAGATTACAAAATGTCCTCATAATGATCAGCTTGAAATATTGTTTTTGCTGTCAGTTGTCCAAATAAAGAATTTGGACAAAAACCTATTAATGGTCAACACACACTACACAATTTCTCTAGTCTTAAACGATTTTATATAGAATGGGGCGTCCACACTACACGACTGGATTCAGTGATTCCACAGTTGCCATGGAGATCCGCCATCTTTGCAGCTGTTAGCAAACATTTCCATTGACTAACATTAGCTACTTTTAAAATCTCCATTAGTTTACAATTGCTGCTAATCCCATAATGCTTAGCGATATGACGTCACACTCCCGAACGTCTGGGGCGTCACCACACATAACGACTGGATAAATCATCATGTTGTACTTTCTGTGAGACAAGCGAAGAAAACCTCAAACATCTATTCTTTGATTGCAGGTACAGTCAGAAATTTTGGAAAGACCTTGAATCATACGCGCGACAGAAAACATCATTTAATATTAAATTGAATTACCAAAACATAATAACTTATTATAACCACCCCAATTGGAAAATGAAATTTATGGTGAACTTATTTATTGTCTTAGGTAAATTCCATATTCATAAAGTAAAATTTAGTGAAAACTGTAGTTATCCCCTCCTTAAAATATTCCTAAATGAAATTGAAATGTATATAAGATCTCTAAACAAAGGTTGGAATAAGAACTCGATCAAAATACTAAATATATATAACGAACTTTTTACATAATCTGTGCAGCAGCTCATGTGTCATATGGGTTGGAGTTCTGCCCTAGAAGCACTCAGGTTAGGCTCACCCCCTCTATTTGTGCCCAAGGTACACCCGCTCTATGGGACACATCCTTAGTTACATATTGTTATCTATATTCTTAAAACTACTTAATGCCTCTCTCTTCTGTTTGTCACTGTCTGTGCTATCAGTTTGTATTTACGTAATATTTTGTTTTGTTTTGTTCGTCTTATTATTGTCTTGTCTTCTTCTGTTGAATGGTTTGCCGTGAGTTTGTCTGGCTCGGTGTGCGACAGCAATGGGCTATGCTGAAAGGCCTCGTGCCATGTATCACCTCTGGCTGTTTTAAAATAAAATCAATAATAAAAAAAATAAAAAAAACACACATAACGACTGAGAATCGTAAGAGCAAACCGCAAACACACTGCACGATTCTGACAAACAGCTGATGTTTTATAACACAACACGTCTGTCTGTCCTCTCTACCGCTTTATTTCTCCTCCGGCTTCAAAAACTGATCCCAAATCCGCAAAGATAGGCCTGTGTTTGTGAGCGTGGGAAAACATGCGTGTCCCGATTGGTCAACAGTGTCAACCATGTCACAACAGCGCAGTGCAAGTCTACTGCTACCACGAAGCCTTCAACTTGGCTATAGTTCTGCCAAATGGAGATAAATGTCACCGACAAGAAGAACAGGACATAGAAGGACATATTTCAGTGGATTTAACAAGAAAAGACAGGAGACAGTGGAGAACGCGGAGAGAGGCTCGCCTTTAGCGCCGAGGTGAAGCCAAACAGACCGTCTCCAAACTCATTAAGTGCCGCTAAACTCTGTTCGCGGTTGAAATACAGCCTGAAATTCTCTTGATCTTTTGATGATATAAAGTTGTGCTGTTTCGTGTGGGGCTGTGGACATGAAATGAGTTGTTTGTACCGCTGTTTTGACAGAAATGTAAAGGGAGGCGCTGCTTTCTGTGTGTTCACATAGACTTGAAAGAGTCCAGTTGTGTGGTTGGTGTGACTTAAACTCAGGTGCGCTCAATAGTTCGGAATTTTTGGTATTCTTTTTGACCAACTGGATGAAAATGTTCACAATGTAGCCTTGAAGGTCCATGACTTCAGTATAGATTTAGATGAGTCAGTTTTGTGCAAACTCAGTTTCATAAACAAAACAGTGCCAGAAAAGAAACTATCATAAGGTCAAAGTTCATGTGGGCTTGGAGGAAACTCCACGCTACAAGGCAAAACACGAGCAACATAAAACATATATCTTATCAAATCACACATACAGTATTTATTTCTCTCCTGCTTCATAAATGTATTCCATGGACTATGTGGAGCAATAAGGATATAACTGTAATGTTCGATTGGTGCTGCTAGAATACTTTATTTGAACAAAATCAGTGCAGATGGCCTGAGTGCACAAAGCCTTTGCCCAGCTGAATGTTCTTTCATCAGTAGAAGAACAAAGGTTTGTTTACACATCCATGTGCTGTATTTGATCCATCCCTTCTCCAGCACTGAGGTTATGGTCAGTGTTCATTTCGTGAAAGTAATATTTTTGCTGACTAAAATCAGACTAAAACTAATTAAAAGTTGTTAATGAGACTAAACTATGACTAAAATGCCCAAAATAAAAATGAAAAGCAAAATCTTTCAACGTTGTTTGAAAGAGTTATATTATTTAAATTCACCGAGAAACTGGTCTGAGCTTTGTTCATTTGGAAGAAGCTTCACGAAGCAGAGGACCTTGATTAAAAATAGTTATAATAATATTATAAATGTTGTAGTCGATTTAATTTACATGCAATTTTAGTCAACTAAAACTTGACTAAAATTGAAGAGAATTATTTGTCTGAATCTCGACTAAATGAATAAAGGACTAAGACTGAAACTAATTTAAAAGGATTATCCACATATGATTATCCTCTAGCTCTACAGCTCTATGCAGTTCATGTTTTGGGCTGGTCGGTGCACAGTGCACAGCATAAGCTGGTGGAAAAAGTAACAAGTTTGAGTTAGATAAAACTGACAAATCAGGGCCCAGAGGTGGATCATGCAGCAGGATACAATAGTTTTAAGAATACTCCACCACATGACAATCGCAAAGCTAGATTTTCATGCAGCTCTTGTTCTCAGTAGGCAGAAATCAGCAGAGGGCAAATCCCTAAAATCGAAAAAAAAAAGAGAAAAAACTTTTTCTTCAAGTTTCTCTCTCCAAAAGTTTCATACATACAGTATCTCGAGTCATGACAAAGTTACTTAAGTTTCTCTATCAAGAAAATGCAAAAGCTAATGAATGTGTCATACTTATCCACTTCAGTTTTACCTTTTTAGTTAAAACTTTGATTGATTGCGAACTAGTAAGAGTGGCAGGGCAGGTGGAGCTAGGAAGCTTTAGTAGATGGAAGAACTGTACCTTTACATTATTAAGGGTGCTGCGACAACGCCACCAGGTGGTGATGTAAAGTACAACTGCCATTGAGGTCACACAGGTTTGTTTAAATTGATCACAAACACTTGTTCCACTTTATAACGAATATAGAGATTTATTTTACTGTTACCTTCAAATACAGACACTTTTGTTGATGCACTGCTTGGTTTCAGTTTGTTCAAGTTAAAGTCCACACAATCTCCCGTTGTTAAATCAGCTACTGGCTTCAGCCACATTGATTTGTACATCTTTGAGTTGAAACCAATTTACTTGGTAAATTTAACATAAAGTCAACAGAGCAACAGTTGGTTCACAGTGTCCCTGAGCAACGGCAACAGGCTAGCGGGGCTTAGCTGCACCTACAATGTAGCGTAGTGGCCAAGACATACCGTTTGGTAGGCCAGAGCGGAGCGTTTTAAGGCTGACCAGAGGCCTCGAGGCCAGCTACGGCAGAAAACCACACCGCACATATTTATTTATTTATTTATTTATTTTGCAGGGACATTGCAAGTCAACATAGAACAAAACAAGCTAGTTACTGATGCGATGCAAAACGAGTTTATAGCTAGTGCAACTCCAGTCCCTGGTTGGGCCTTTCTACACTACATTAACACATTAATACACCGAGTTAGCATATGCTGTGGCTAACAGTAGGACTAAAACAATACTACAACATACCTTCACATACGGCCGTGAGGGCATACAAACAGAGGGGAGCCAGCGCTGACAGGGGCGCTACTGTAAAAGAGCAGTGAATTATATATGAATCTACAAGTTATTGATAACAGATTTATGAATGGCCTGTGTCTGTTTAGAAAGGCAGCAAGTCATTATTTCCAAATATGCCAGTCTGGTCTCTGTGTCACTGCTCAGCTCAAAGGTGACATCGTTTTTGTCTGTGTAACCAAGTAAAGCTGGCATTTGAGGGGTAAAAGTGCACAGAATGGAAGCATATTCATTGTGATATTTAATTTACTGCTGACTTTCTGGTCACTTTCTTTCCGTTGGCTGGATAAAGGGTACAATGTTCCCCTCTTTGAGCACAGCAGGAGTGACTGAATGACTTGGGACAGGTGTAAAGGAACAGATAGCTACGCAGTGCTACTACAGCAGAACAAGTTCGGGAGCGAAACCTCGGTCAGAGCTTTTACAGAGAGAAGTGCACCTGCACTGACAGAAAGCTGATCACACCCTCTGCAAAGATACACTTCATGATTGTGACCATGATTTTTTCACATGGTCAGGAATGTGCATGTTTTGGAACACGCCTTACATTCAGAGATGAGAACATGCCACGTCTGGACTTGTTTTTATCCATTGTTTCAACATGGAGAAAGGATGCAAATTCCTCACAGACCTGACCCGGCATGAAGGGCCATATGTGTTGGGTATTTTACACTATTGGCTATTGGCAGATCTAATGCTGATAAAAGGCCTCAGGAACCGGAGATATAGGAGGTTTTTTTGTATTGGGAAGAGCTAGTTAGAGCTTTAAAATGAGCCACAGGATTATATACAGGTTTATAGACGGATAAATTGGCCAGAAATATTGACCATGCATATTGATATAAAAATCCCTATAAATTGGCATTGCCCTTAGAGAAACTCATAGTGGTTCTAGTCTGAGCTACTATACGTTAGTTGTTTTAAAACATAAATCCTAAGGGAGACTCATTACTTTGTTGTTTAGCTCTACCGAAAATACTTTCAGCCTTTGAGATTTACACCAAATCACCTCCGGTTGAACTATAATTTCTGTGGAGGATAAGCAGTCAGCTTCTGGGGCTCACGGGATGCCTCTTCACATGCACGATCCACCCAATGTAAGAAACGGCTCTGCAAAAATGCACTATCAATGCATTCACGTCAAATTACTGGTGAAAATGAAACCCACACTTGCAGCAGCACATATTAACACATACATTCACAGCTTCAAACAAAGTTTATTCAGATAACAGTGTGATGGAAAAATCAATTACCACGCTCCGAAAGTGAAATACGTGAAAGCTCCATTTTCCAATTAAAACTCCACCAACAAACACAACTCACCCATTGATAAACAAAATGTCGGCTCTGCGCACTTTCACCCAGCCCGTTGCGGTCTTTTAAGTGATACACAGCTTCACTAGACGAGATTAGTCCGTTTCGCATTTCCTTTTTGTAATTAAGTTCACTTGCCTGCGGTTATGGTTGTGGGTTGAACAAATCATTGAGTGAGTTTTCAGGAGGAATTAGGGGCAGCGGCATCATCAGACGTGTTGAAATTACGCAAAGTGAGCGAAATGTTTTGGCGTCGACCCTGTTGTACGTGGGGTTAATTGTGGCGCGATAGAAAAGAGGGAGAGAGAGAGAGAAAAACATAAATTACCAGCGGGAGGACAGGTTTACTCAAGTTCACCAGGAGAAAGAAAGCTGCCATGAAGTGCGTCATCATCCTAATCTGTAACTGGCATGGGAGGAGGTCCACTACATCGTCTCGTGTTCGGCCGCATTTAAATGGGTACAGGGACTTTAATTAAGGAATTACGCATGCTCCTATGTTACTGAACTCACTGGCCTTGAAAGACTGCATGTAAAGCAGGAGAAGTAAACATCCTCCCTGCCTGGTGTTCTTCCTGGGTGCATAATTGAATTAAAGTTGGGGATGCATTCCTACAAATAAATGAATAAATAAATCATAATAGGTGATAAAAAAGTGTGTTGTGTCCTTGGGAAGGACACTTCAGGCACTTGGAGTGAATGAATAACAAGGAGCGCTCAGAGAAACTTGTCAACACAGGCTTGAACAGCACAAATACGACTAAGCCAATACTTATTGTAAATGTTCACCCATAAATCATTGTATTATGTTAATTGTTTTACCTTAATAGAAAGCAATAATTGTGAGGTTTTATGTGACATTTATTCAGAGTTGACGATATGGCCAGACAATCCGCCTGGTGTGAGGACAGCACTGCTCCAAATGCGACGTTGCCCTATTTGACTGCGCCACTGGCAAGAGAGAGTCTTGAGGTTGACTGAGACGTGGTTTATTACAGAAGGCACAGAGCGCTGCTCTCCCATAGCAGCTTTCACATTCTTTTCCTCATTTACATCGTGCTTCGTGTTCTTCCATTAGCATTATGGGCTTTCATAAGCTTTATCGGTCAAATTAAATACTTGGGCCAGATCTTCTGCCTGGCGCAAGGACAGAGCTGCTCCAAACACAGCGTTAGACAGGCGCCATCTTGCTGTTGCTTTCCTTAGCCTATGAAAGAAGAGGTCGACTGAGGTGTGGTTTATTACAAGCAGCACTGAGCACTGCTCTCCTATAGCAGCCTCACATTCATTTCAAGGAGTTTAAAAAAAAAAAAAAGAGTGGAAAAAGAGTGGTGCGCACTGAATGGGTGCTGCTACCGGATGCTCTCTCATCGAATGCAATTTCTCCATCTGTGAGATCAATAAAGTATCATCTTATCTTATCTTATCATAAAAATGTTATAACTAAGTATTTTCCTCCCCCTACATGTTCCAGCCATGTCCTCAGGTGTAGAATGAGCTGGCAGAGGCAGTTCACCACAACTTCCTCTAAAATCCTGCACTGTCACTCAAAAAGTTGTTACTTTGGGTCCGAATTGCCGTCATGCACAGGCTTAATATAGAAGGTGCAGCTACACATATGACCTGAGGTGGCAGTAGTGAGTATAAAATGGCCAGCTTGCATCTAGCCCCTTTAAACTCTTGAACCATACAATGTTGGCATTGTCCTTATTATTATAATTCACTTACTGTAGTAGTCCAGAAATTTAAGCAAATTCATGTGTATTAACGCATTTTTTCTATCTTTTTTAAAGAATTATTATTAAAAGGCTTCAAATTCCATCTCTTCCATATTCATCCCTGCGGTTCGAGCTGCGGTTCAGCTCTGACAGCCATAAGCAACACTAACATGCGCTGTATCTTATGCGCTGTGACGTGCCTTTAATTGCCCCGCGGCTGTCTGCCCTGATTTACAAGAGTATCGGAGCCGCTGTCCCATGGCATACACATTATAAACTATGGCACTTGGATCTATCCCTTTTCATGTAACTCAATCCTCGTACGCATGTTCCCTTGTCTCTGTGAGCTGCCTTTAAGAGGACACATCATGCATAATTATGGCATTTGGGCACAACAGAACAGAAATTAATTAATAATAAATGTGAAGTGAATAAACCAAGAATATAGTTGGTATTAGTGAATTCAATATTCCATTTGAGCATGTTTCTTAACATTTGGCTGCACAGATGGATAATATTTCAGAACATTTTAATTCCTGCCTACAATTCCAGTTTTTCGGACAGCAACAAAACTTAAAACATGCAAACGATGCTAAACACGGTCCCACTGTTAAAATGCTATATTTGGAATCAATTGTCAAAATAAAGGAGATGTGATGTATGGCTCATATATTTGGCCGCCTGTCGACAAAGCAAAACAACAAGCACTCCATAGTAACAAGCTGGTGATGCCCCGAGTCAAGTCAGGAGAGACGCATGTTTTTATGAGGTCATTTTCAACTGTAATGAAAAGAAAAAAAAAGGCTTTTGAGTTTTGGCCTCTTTTGTGTGATCAATACGGCCTTAAAGTTTTGGAAATAATATGTGCAGAATTTCGCTGAGTCAGTCCAAGTCTACTGATGCATTGAGGGCAGAAAAGGTGAAGAAAGTCCCACAGATTATGTAAAAAAAAAAAGAAAAAAAAGAAGAAGAAATCCAGTGGCCGGTCAGTGAGAGAGAGAGAGAGGAGAGGAGAGGGGAAGTTTTTCATTTTATTTTCCATTTTCATTATCTGTCTGCTGAAAGTATAAATGCCAGGAGGATTAGAGAAATGACATGGCTCTCTCGTCTTCTGCCCTGCTGCTTATCCCTCCCTCCGTCCCTCTCTCTCCTCACTGCTACTCCTACCTCCTCGAGTCCTCTACACCTTCCCGCGTGTCCTTTGCAAATCCTGTCTGTCTTTATCCATCTGGTGGCGCATCACGACTGCAGATGCTATTTATTTATACAACGTCCGACAAAACTATATGATCAAACTGATTTGTATGCGAGACATTGTTTCTGTCATAATTTGTTGCATACTGTCGGTGTCTACGATGGCAAGTGTACCACGTTTTTGTTCCACTTTTGGTCACGTGCATGTAAGACAAGCAACAGAAAAGGGATAAATAGGTGTATGACGAATACATGCTTTTCAGTCATGTGACTTTTGCGGTTATGGCGGCCATTTTGAATACCGAAGTAGAATTATGCAGTACTACACCACGTAACAATATCTCTACTCAGGATGAAAAAAAAAAAGATTGACAGTGGCATTTTTATGCACTCGTAATCATTGCTCAAGAACAAAACAGTAAAAACATGGTCCCAGCGACGCACGTTTATGTGAAGAAACCAGAAAGTTAGTGTTTAAGCTGCTCGACATGTTACCGGTTAGCATTTAGCTTTAACAGCTCATCAAGAGAAAGCCCTGAACCACAAACATCTAGCCTTGGATACGACATGTGACAGAGGTCAGAGCTGAGCTGTTGCTGTAGTGTTTCCTCGGTGTTCATACATGTGAGCCGCACATGTGTTTATCGTGTTGAAGCCATTGACAGTTGATTGATTACAGCTGCTAACCGGTAGCATGCTAACGTCTTGAGCAGCTTCAACACTGACTCAGACTGAGACTCTGTTTACATGACAAACTGTAAAAATCACAGAGAAAGGTTTTCTGTTTCCTCTTTGTTAATTTAGTCTGAGGAGTGAAGCAGATCTTTAGTAAATCCTGCTGTAGCTCGACAGACAGAGCTGCTACTTCTGTGCCACATTTGCTGGTTATGTCACATAAACGTGCGTCTGGACGTGGTGGAGATAATCGTGTGGCCCTACTGCCTTTGCTCTGCCCAATCCCATCAGCCCTTGGAAGCTAAGCAGGGAAGGGCCTGGCAGGACTTGGATGGGAACACCAGGAAGCCAAGCGAATGTAGTGAGTGAGTGGGTGGTTGGTGGTCGGAGGGGCCGTTGGCGCAGACTGGTTGCCTCGCTTCCGTCAGTCTATCCCAGGGCAGCTGTGGCTACAATAGTAGTTTACCACCACCGAGTATGGAGTGAATGAATAGTACAATGTAAAGCGTCTTTGAGTGTCCAGAACAGCGCTATATAAAACCAATGCATTATAATTATTATTATCTCTGGGGCCTTTTTTAAACTGTTATCTTCTTGAGCAATGATTATGAGTACATAAAAATGCCACTGTCAATCAGTTGTCTGTCATTATCACCCTGACTAGAGATATTGTTACATGTTGTAGTACTGCATAGATACAGACGATATCTCTGGAATCGCCCATTTATGGTCATGTTTGAAGACAGTTAAGGGGGAAAACAAACTAAACTTTCTTTAATTATTCAAAAACTACTGTAACAAATGCTGAATTATGAATATAGTTTTCTACTAAATAAAGATGCAAAGACACGGTGAGGAGCAAAGTGGTTCAACAGCCCATAAATGCATAAATAACGGAGAATGCTAACCTGATGCTACATGTTAACATCGGCTAATGCTAGCGGTTAGCTAGCGCTAGCTACAACTGCCGTGTTTTCACTTCTGCCTCACAATCTGCTGTGAGAAAATGTCCATATGGGCCCGATTTACACCTGACTTTATTTATTTGTGATAAATAAGTTCATATTCCACCAGAAAATGGCTGAAAAGAGTGAAAAATTGTGTTTCTCTAAAGATTCTATTTTCCCCCCCGGCGAAGCCACGCCCCCCTTCTATGACAAGATGCCGTCTGTATCTATACTGCTACTTCGGTATTCAAAATGGCCGCAGGAACTATATGCGACGTCACTGGAAACGCATGTATAAACTAACCAATAATAACAACAACGGACAAGCTACACTATAACCAGCTAATAAAGACACAGACGGTACAGTTTACCACTTTCTTAATCAATTGACGTTGGCAATCTTGATCAAATTACTGAAGATATACCCACTTCCCTCTCTTTTTGGAATTCTTCTCTTGCATGCTCCGTGCGTATCACCCCAGTGGTTCAGCATGACTGGACACTGCCCCCGAGGGTCGTGGCGACATCCAGTTCACAGCTACTAGAAGTGTCTTAAGCAGGAGCTGTGTAATCCTAAAGATCTATTACAGATAGCAGGGGCGACACAGGCGACAGAGATTAGAGGGGGCAGATAGTGACTGTATTGATTGGCCTTTGCGTCCCGGGGCGAGGCCGGCAGCTTGCTTGTGTAATAGCTTGTTGTAATGAAATTCAGCCAGCGCGTCGGTGTATAGAGCCTGCAGAGCTAAATGTGGAAGGACTTAAAGAGGAGTGTGCAG
Source organism: Gobius niger (assembly GCF_951799975.1). NCBI lineage: Eukaryota > Metazoa > Chordata > Actinopteri > Gobiiformes > Gobiidae > Gobius > Gobius niger. Next base: position 7,718,062 of record NC_136871.1, on the reverse strand, counting down.
AGGTGAGCGAGGCGGCGGACTGACACAGCAAGGGCAGGGAACAGAGAGTAAACCGCTGTAATGTTAAAAATACAGGTTAGGTCTGAGTCGCACGGTCGCATCATAGATAAGCCCCGCTGCGAAAGTGCTGAGGGAGAGGCAGTCGGATTTGGATTTCGATCTGATGTTCTGAACCGGGGGTTTCCGTGGCCTGGTTGACAATGATCCTGGCAGTGACACTGTTTTCCTCCACTGATAGGGCACTGCACCCTTTATTTTCTTTATTAGGAAGTTAAAATTCACAAAGCACTGCAATCTTGGATCCGAAGCTCATTTGCAAAGCTTTGTCATTGAAACCTGCACACAACAAGCAACATGTAATGTTTTTGGAAGACAAACCATGAATTGCTTTCAAGGTTTGGATAAAGGTGTCATGTTTTTGAGAAATGGGTTCAATCAGTGCAGTCATTCTCAAACTATTCGTGTATTACTGGTGGTGCTATAGGGACTCTTCATTTATGCTTTGGAGTTATTTTATTCCTGGTTTAGAAATGGTTTACATTCACGTTAGACATAAGTTTGTCAAATTTTGGTAATTTTTAGCCCCTCACCCTTTTTAAAAACATAGGCTGATTGTACTTGAAAGGTCACATTTTTGTTCAATATTACAGTATTACTTTGTTTAATAGTCTGAGCCATGTGTCAGTCTGTAGAGATTGGTCTGCACTGTTTGATGTTGCTCTGTGTCAGACACAGGCCCCGCCTACTCCTAGTACAGTATTGGTCACCGTCTGTCTGTGCCACTGTAGCAGGGTCGGCCTTTCACTCTGCACGACCACGAGCTAGGACAACTCTCTGCGTTGTGTCTTAAATCATGGAGCCGTACACAGGGGTTTGCTGATGAGGGGGGGGCTTTACTGTGTGAAACACAAAACACAAAAGTTTACTTGTACAGCCTCTTCATAACTGCGTCTGTCGAACAGAGAAAACACCACACCCGCATGAGCAACGGTCACAGTTCAGTTGATACTAAGTAACGCTGTACTAAACATAAATAAACTCTGATTCACACATTAACTGGCAGGAAAACGTGCCAAAATACATTTCCAACGAAGATCAAATCTATTTTTAACATAAAAAATGTTCAAAAGATTTTTAGCGATATTTCTTATATTAACTGATTCTAAGAGAAACTACGGCGGCTCACCTCCCCTCCGTCCTCCTCATAGCAACTGAGGAGACCAGTGCAAAGGGACCGGAAGTAGCCCGCGCCGCCGCTATCAAAATTAAAGTCTAGATTGGAAAACCTATGTACATTTTACAAAATAAAACCACCAGGGAAACAGAAAGGACAGAATTTTAACGAAATTGACACTAAGACCACACGGGCTACACCACCACTTAACAGAAAACGTATTAAGCAGAATGTAGGTTTAGGAAAGTTGTGTTGCGTTTTCACACGACTATATGGAGCTGCACTTTTCATGTGGGTCATGGCGACATTATGCTGCCTTCGTGTGCTCTGGTAAAGATGATCCTTTCCAGTTTTGAAGTGAAAATTACAAGTGCATTGTGTTCAAGTTCTTTCGTGTCGTAGCAAAGTAAAAAATAAATAAGAGAGACACAATAATGCACTATAAACACAAACATTCACGTGAGAAAGTGGTCTAAACCGCTGAACTACAGGTACTTTGTAGCTACTTTGAGCAGTAAAACACATAAAGTTTAGCCTTTTTCTTTACACAACTATAAGTGGAATAAGAGACGATATTACAATTGAGTTGCTAACGAGCTAAATACATTGTGTAGGCTTTATAACAAGCAGCTAAAAGGCGTAAAAAAATTATTATCGCTGCTCTGCTGTGTTGAAAGGTCAAAGGTTATCTATTTCGGGAACTCGGGCATCAAAATGATTTCCTCTAAGTGGAAAATATGAGATGTGGTGATGTTCATGTGCAATTTTCCACGAGGCAAGTGGCCTTTATGGTCTCAAATGGTAAATGATTTTTAATTTATATAGAGCTTTTCTCCCTCCATTAGGCCCACAGCGCATTACCACACATTCATACACAAATGTACACAGACACTGAAGGAAGGGTGGGTGGTGTCTCTCCCAAGGACACAACGGCAGTGGGTACCTGCAGGAACTAGGATTTGAACCCACGGTCGCCCCATTTACCAGTAGCACGAAAATACATGAAGGCAGCATTACACCAAATGCATATTTTATGGTTCATAAAGATAATTGTAACTAATTGTTCATAAATTGTTTATTCAACAAGGCAAGGCAACTGTATTTATACCGCGCATTTTGTACACAAGGCAACTCAATGCCACAACAACAACCAAAATAGCCTGTGGCGTTGCAAGGGTACCAAGGGGCCCCAAGCAAGAATGTTGGTAAGGGGCCCTCTGGTGGCCGCTCAGTGTGCTGCGCACTGGGAGAGGACGTCATTCGGGCAGGAGCGGGTCAGTTTTCTGCATAAGTTTTCCTCAGAACAGAAGGCTGAGGAAAACTTAAGGTCATGAAGGGCTTAAAGCAGTACTAAGTAACTCTTCCCCCTAGAGGCCATAAGCGCAACTGCAGGTGTAGTAACAAGTTACGATTTTTTAACTTATTAATTGTCTTGGAGAGTAAATACTACACTGACAGGAAAGGCGAAGGGAGAGAGAGTTACTGTGCATTCAATTATACAATGGAAATATTTTTTTTTCACTCAAAATTGGCTGCAAATACTGTTTAAAGTGACGTTAGCCCGCAGTTAGCTTTGCCCGTTAGCATGTTAGCTTCTTCTTCGTGATTCCATTAGTGTGTATTGCTTTCTCCGGACCGGTGGCAGTCAAGTTGCAAACATGGTTTTCTGTCCAGAGACACCAGGGGGAGATGAAAGACCCTCCAATCATCCCATAAACACTTGTATTACCCCCAGAGGGACTACGGAAAGGATTTATTAAGGTAAACACGTTACTTAGTACTGCTTTAAGGTCATGAAGGGTGTTACAATTAACTGGTTTCACTACTAGAAATATAATCTGGTGGAGCCATGAGTAAAAAAGTCTGTCCACTGCTCATTTTAAGTTAACATTAGAAAGCATGCAGCAGGATGGGGATAAACAGCGCCACGAAGCGTTTAAGGGGACACGATGTAACTGCATCACCAAAATCATTAGAAAGACTGTGTATATCTGAGCGTTTACTGCAGGATTCTTTATAACGGGTTGCTGCATGGGGGCCCCAGGCAGCTGCTTACCTACGCCTCTGAAAATAGCATTTTAGCAGTGATTGGACAGTTATTAATTTTCGAAAATTCACCCAAATTTTCTGAGCTAAATTGGAAAGTTTCGGGAAAACGTCCCACAAATTATTGAGAATTTTCCGCCTCTAATTGTGGGTTGAGCGGAAAAGAAAAAAAGTTACAAATTGCTACATGAAATCGTGCCAAAATGGATGAAATTGCCCCCGTAATGCTGTAATTGCTTTATAAAGGAGGGACATACATTGGAATGGATTAAACATGACTAGTATCTGTGACCTCATCAGTCAATCACTCATTTATTATTTAAGTATTGAAGAGCACCTCATAAACGTTGGTATTTTTGCCACATTTTCATACACGCAATTAAATATTTATGGTACTTACATATATATTTTGTAACATTCAGCTCAGGAGTATGTCTAATCCCTAATAAAAAATAGCTATGGAGAACCACTTCCTTAGGCCTAAAGGGGATTTTGATGTTATGTCGTGAACTGCTGTTTGAGAAGGGCTGTTTGTTGGGGATTTGAGTTTGGCACTCACACTTAGCTTGGCCTCGGGAGCCAGAAACAGTGAACCAGCTGGAGCGTTCACTCTGTTGTCCATTAGTACAATTTACCCGGCCAAGTTCCTTTGTGCTTGGCTAAAGTGCCCATTTGACAAATTAGCAAACATTGTACCTTTGGCTTATTTAAAGCCTAATAAAGCATTTTTAAATACACTTCATAACTGGCGGACTGAAGAGCAAAGTTCAGTAAAAAAAAGAAGATTTTTGGTGCAATAGCGTTTTACTAGTATATAATCTGTTTCTCTATGTAAGAGGTGTTCAACTGAGGGACTTCCACAGTGTATTGTTCAATATGGAGCTTTCAAAAACCATAAAGGATGATGTCTAGGTTTGTATTTACGGCCCACAATGTATTTTGTGCTGCACTTCTGCCTGCGATGTGACCATTTCATTTGACAAACCACAAGCTACCGTGTGTACGCAGAGAATTGGGAAAAAAAAAAAGAAAAGAGAAAAAGTTTGGGTGTCTGCCGGCATGACGCCAAGCTTAGACAACGTTCCTCAACAAAAAAAAATATATTTTCGTACATACCAGACACGCTTCACTGGAAATCTTCAGAACATTGTCAGGATTTTGGGGAAATCTCCTGTCCTGATATCAGCTATTGTTATTTGGCAATACAAAACAAATATATCCATGAACGTATTTTTTAACATTATTTGTGGAACACCTGCGTAGAGTTTCCATGTTGCCATGTTCCAAATACTCTGAATTCCGAACTAAGTACATTTCTTTCCCTTAATAAATCCCTTTCGTAGTCCCTCTAAGGGTAATACAAGTGTTAATGGGATGATTGGGGGGTCTTTAATCTCTGACCAGATTCCACTCTTGCAACTTTCCCTGCCTCCGACCCGACTGCCCCAACTAATGGAAAACCTCTCCCTCGCTGCTCTCAGTTAAGTCCTGACTGCACTCTGTCTACAGTATTCGGTTTGTTGATGAATATTTTGCAAAACGTTGTTCTTTGGTTTATAGATACAGACGGCATCGCGTCATAGAAGGGGGCGTGGCTTCGCCGAGGGGGAAAATAGAATATTTTGGTAAACACAATATTTTTCACTATTCTTTGCCATTTTCTGGTGGAACATGAACTTATTTATCACATACAAATAATGTGTAATTCAGGTCCATATGGATATTTTCTAACAGCAGATTGTTCAGTAGAAGTGAAAAAAACGACTTTTGGCTTTAGCACAATGCTAACATGTAGCATCAAGTTAGCATTCTCAGTTATTTAGGTATTTATGGGCTGTTGAACCACTTTGCTCCTCCCCATGTCTTTGTATCTTTATTTAGTAGAAAACTATATTCATAATTCATTGGTTAAAGTAGTTTATGAATAATTAGAGAAAGATACGCACCTGTCTGGTCTTTGTGTGCGCCCAGTGGTTTCGCTCGGGATAATTTCTCTCCTTCATTTTGAAGGACAGGGTTGAAAAAAATCCGTCACGAGCAATTTTTATCCTTCATGAATTAATCCATAAGCATTTTTTTTTTTTTTTTTATATATATGTATGTATATATATATAGGCTGCATATTATTTATGTTGTGAGATTGCAGGATAAATGGAGCAAAACTAAACCTGATCTGAACAGTCATGGTACATTTTGCAACAGAAATGTGCATAAACGACTTTCAGAGCATCACCTGCTCATCAATATCAAGGATCAGATTACACTAACACAAATGTAAAGTGGAGCTTATTATTTGCATTTTTTAAAATTTTAACGAAGTGTAAGAAACTGTGGGTGAACGCACATGGGGAGGGAAAGAGAGAGAGAGGGGGAAATAGATGAGCTCGTCTTGAGACTTACGTGAGAAGAGCGGTTCCACATGGGAAGGATATTATTAGCCTTTAACCGCGTTTGCATCGTGGTTTTCTTCCCCGTGTTGTTGTTAGCGCCCGGTGTCAGGAAAGTTAGCTAGCAAGGCAGTGATACAACTTGTAAGAGCTCATCCAAGATAAGACGCGGTGTGAAACTTTAGAGAAAGAGCCCCTTCAAAATGACGGACGGCCTTTGAAATTTTCCGTCAAAGTAAAAAAATATTCCATAAATGACGGAGAATTTTCGGTTAATGTAACCTCTGGCCCTCAGTCACACAAAACGACCAAAGATGTTGTTAGCATTTGGCCATTCCCAATGTATTCCTTTTGCTCCAAACGGGGGTGAAGTTGGAAGCTGCCACGCTCTTCCACAGGCACAAACACCAGACAGGTACGTATCAACTCGTCTCAGCTCAGGTAAGAAGAATATATCTCAGTATATAAAAACGGTGGCCTGTTCCTTTAAAAACAAACACAGTGGGCTTACCTTTTACTGGATACGCCTGACCAGTGAGCTTTGTCCAAAATTAATGCAATCCAAGCAAAGCTAAATCATCCTCTCTCATACCTTATCAACTTGAACACATGAGCACAATGCTGCCAAGACCGTTACAAGTATATTCTGATGCAGTTCCCTATTCTTAAGTTCTCTTTGCAGACTATTTCACACAGGTTGTTTCTCATGCACCTCCCCTCTTCCTTCCTCGGGCCTCCACATCGGGTTGGAGCAGGAGCCGCGCTGTCCCCGGGGTTTTAGCTTGATGCAATAGATTGCCAACAACACACTATCGCTACAAGGCCTCTGCTAATCACACTATTGATCCTGTAATTCCTCCCATTTGAAACTCTTTACCTCGGTGGGCGGTATCAATGAATAAAGCCCAAGTCTCCATCTCTTCCCTGGTTCGTGGAGGCACCTGAGCTCCCGGGGGATGTGATTGAGATCCGCGCACCGCCGCTACATCACGGCTTTGCTCTCTTTAGTATGCAGCATCCACCCGCACCACGGGACAGACTGCCACACTGAGAACAAACGCAAATGGAGAATGTCTGATCGAACTCCTTTCTTCCCCCGTGCTGCCTGGAAATGTTGTGTTTTGTTTCTCCCCTTTGTTGTACAGTTAGAGTGTTGTATGCTCTGGCAACATAAGTTTCAATCACATCAAGATTCATTTCAAAAAGAGGGGGAGTGTACAGGAAACATGAGGAAACATATTGCATTTCACCCAGTTTTGATTCTGTGTCAGTCAGCAGCAGGGGCCGAGATCAAGGTCGTAGTAGGAGGCCATAGTTAGAGGAGAAGTTTGCATGTTTTTCCTTGATGGGCGAAATCAGGGCAATGCTGAGAAAACCCAACCTGTTGGAAGAACAAAGAAAGTCCCTTTTGCATCTGTTTTGTTTGCATTGTGAAGGTAAGTTAATTAGTAATTGATCCATTGAAACAAATTCTTGACTGCATGATGTATAGAGTATGATGTTTTACTATTGCTGTCATTTGAATATTTTAATAATCGCACTTGTGAAATTCAATTAATTGTGGCTAATTTGTCTCTAATAATAATAATAATAATAATAATAATAATAATAATAATAATAATATAATTATTATTAATACTTCTTACAGAAATAATAATGATATCATAAATAAAAAGACTAATATGATGATGACAACAAGAGAGTAACAAGATTATGAAGCACAATTGTTTAATGCCTTTAAAATATGCTCATTACAAGAGTGTTAATATGATTAAGAAAATTACTGATGTCAATGTAAAGTCTATTTAACTTGGGTGACTTGATCAGACAAACAGAAGTGTCCATTCAATTTGAAGCAACGTTGAAATGCTGTAAAAGAGTTAAAGAATTTATTAAAATAGTAATAAAAACAGTAAAAAGGGGTAGGAAACATAAGTTTTACTTCTACCTACTCCTTTTCGGATTAAAATGCTTTATTTTTAAGTAACAAAATTAAAAACTACTACTAGTACTACTTAGCTAACAAATATAGACTAAAATTTAAAGCATTCGCTCATGTTTCATTATATTAACAGTTTCATAAGCCCAGCAGCTCTCGCTCAACATTAATCACAGAGACATTTTGAACCTGAATCTGCAAACTTTTGGGTTCATAAAGTAGAGTATCAGGGCCAAATGAAAGTCATTTTCATTGAAATAGTATTATCAGATAAGCCTCTTTGAGCTCTGTTCCATAAAAGTTACTCATCATGTAAAAAAGGTTGGAGACCCCTGGCTAACAATATGTAGTTATACAAGAGCTTTGTCTTTCAGGTCATGTTTGTGGTTCAGATCCAGGAATGCTTTTGGTCAAAAAATATATGTGATGTGATTAATCACGATTCATTTAATTAACCATGATTCTTTTCTTTTTTATTAATTGTGAGTTGAAGCTTTAATTTTGACAACCCTATTTATTTTTTCTATTATAAGATTTAAAGCAATACTAAGTAACTTGTTTACCTTAATAATTCCTTTCCGTAGTCCCTCTGGTGGTAATACAAGTGTTAATGGGATGATTGGGAGGTCATCTCCCCTGGTTTCTCTGGCCAGAAACCCACAATTGCAACTTCACTACCACCGAACCGGAGAAACCAATACACACACAACAGAATCACGAAGAAGAAGCTAACAGGCTAGCGTGCAAAGCTAACTGTGGGCTAGCGCCACTTAAAACAGTACAGCCAAGTTTGAGTGAAAACAATTATTTCCATTGTGTAAATGGATGTCCCTCTCTCCCTTCGCCTTTTCTGACAGCGTAGTATTTACTCTCACGGACAATTAGTTAGTTAAAAAATCGCAACATGCTACGACACCTGCAGTTGCGCTTATGGCCTCTAGGGGCAAGAGTTACTTAGTACTGCTTTAAGGTTAAATTAGTGGTTCCCAAGTGGTGTGGCTTTGGGATCCACCATTACCCCCTTAGATGGAAAGCGACGACCCATAGAAAATGTCATTACATTAGTGGGTGACAGTGACACAGTTGGTAGAGCGGGTTGTAAGGTCGGGGTTTCGAATCCCAGCTCCTGAAGATGCACGCTGTCGTGTCCTTGGGCAAGACACTTCACCCACCTCGCCTCCTGTGTCTGCGTACATTTGTGTTTGAATGAGAGTGTGAATGGGTGACCAGTTTTTTACTGTAAAGCGCTTTCAACCTGGTGAAGGTACAAAAGCACTGTTTAAGTTGAGACCATTTACCATGTACGTATGATGCAAAATACAGGATTTTCTCGACAAATCATATCGGATAACTCTTAGATGAGCCTTTAAAGCTGAAGTTATGATCAAGGCTCGAAACCCACTAAAAAATGGCTATCAATTGAGAACCACTGGGTTAAAGTTTACCTTATTGATCCCCGTAGGGAAATTTGTCCTCAACAGCAGACCTAGTGCTGGGCGATATGACGATATTAGACCGTCTTACGATCTCCAGAGCTGACGATCTGTCATTTTTGTGAGATTGTTTTATCACGGTTTTAAGCACTTCTGCACAGTTGAATCTTTTCACGGTCAGTGAAGCGAACCCAAGCCGCCAACTTTCTGCTACGCTATGACAGACGCTAATGCGAGTCTTTAGCAGGAGCCGCCCCTCTCCAGTCACATACACGACTAGACTCCTCAATCTAGAGCTTTGAACCCAGCGTTCTGTCTCTGTTTCAGCTGTATTTATGTTGGTGTCCTTCCCCTGTAACTCCGCTGCTCTGCATAGATCGCAGCGTGTGTTTATTTATTTACCTGCTGGCACATGTGTGAAGAAGCGAGTGTGTCCTTCAATCCTTACAGTTCTGTCAGGCGCTGCATCATCTCATTTGTTTAATTTAAATCCTGGACGTGGTTCACAAATGCGCTGTTTATCCACGTCTTTGAAAATATAAGACTTGTCCAACTTTGGTGAATCACTTGGTCAAGTAATAACTTATGGTAACGAACTGCTTCTGGTTTGCCTTTTACACAAAAAAAGTCACTGCATATTAGCGCTTTAGTAAGACTCTTATTGTGAAAGGGTCAGACAGCGACAGAGCGTCACATCACAGCAGCTTGACGTCATGAGAGAGACGTCTCAGAAAAGATGCAACAGACATTAAGAACAAGCCTTTACCAAACTTAGTGTTGCTATTTTACTTTTATTGTCTAGAGTTTTACTGTGTTTTTTATTGTATAGAGTTAGTTCTAAGTCTATTTTTGCTGGGTTGATTATCACAAAGTAGAATAAATTAGTATATTCATTAAATCTTTTTCTTCAGTGTGTAATTGAAGTTATACCATGGTCTGGGTGAATACTCGATTCTGATTGGCTGGTGGGTGCTAACAAGCGTGCATTATTTTGGTATAACCGCACACGTAGTCCGGTAGTTAAATCACTGGGATATCACTCCGCTGTGGCATCGCCATAGCAACGCATGACACAGCTGAATCAGATAAACGTGTAATTAGTGACTGACAGGAACGTATGAGATGGATTTTGTGTTAATTTCAACGTTTTTGGCCAAAACAAAACGTTTGATAAATGAGAAGTAGAGGAGAGTGAGCAGCTTGGTTAGCTACTGTTCATAAAATATGAGCTTTCCATTTCTATTGAAAACGGTTAAGGCGCTATTAATAATTTTCAGGCGTACATAAAATGATCCCTGCATTTAAGCATATTTGACTGGATTAGTAAAGTCAAACATTTCAGTTCGTGGGGCCCAGGTGTAAGCGGACTCCACCGCAGCTGTTTCCATAAACAGTTGAGCTCGTTGAGCTAGCTAGCTAGCTTCAGGTTAAACAGCGTAAAAGTGAAATAACTCCTGCCCACGAGTGCCGCATATCGGTGTTTACTTCCACGGAAAAGTGCCGGGTTAGTCCTGTTGTGTTGTGATTCTGTGCTGATGTTGTTTGGTTGTGTCTGACTGAGATCCTCGTAATAGCTGCGGAGAATGACTCGCTCTGAGACGAGCCTTCAGTGACCGGCTAATAACCCACATAAAATAGTCCCGGTAGTCTGGGATATTTAGTGAGTTTAGTAAGTGAAAACATTTATTATAAAAGTTACGTTTGTGGGACCATGGTTTTTGTCGCTGTAAAAAATCGTGATAAAATTGAAATCGGGAGTTTGTAATTAAAAAGTCGTGATATTCTATTTTTGTCATATCGCCCACCCCTAATCTGACCCATCCAGAAGCCGCTGGGACAGGGTCCAGGGACACCCATAAGGAGCAATAGCCGCATATTATATTGTGGTTCATAAAGCAGAAGACACTTACGGATTACAATGTGGTAAACAAACCTGCTGACATAGGTTTCTTTGCCGCAATGGCATCACCACAAGTGTGTGTTGGTTCATGTGCGCGCAGGAGATTTACAGCTTCGCAGGACGAAAGGTCAAACAAAGAGGGAGTACCTACCAAGGACGTCTTGTGAAAAAGTCCTGTATTCAAATAAATAAATAGGAATTGCGTGTTGTGAATGTCTGCGTCTTTGCTTCAGCTCCCATCGGAAAACGTCGTCCTTGTATGTGGGAGTCAGTGTTTGGTGGTGGTGGATTGTTCGGACTGGGTACAAGGCTATAGGTTCCTCTCTGAAAGGTATTATGTTGGGGGTAATTTCTTTGAGATCTTGTAGCGGACGTTTTAGATGAATCTGAGAGAGAACGCGCAGAGAGAAAAGGTGCAGCGGATGAGACTGAACGCCGTGGATTATGAAAATAACGGCAGAGAATACGGGGAAGGGATTTACATAGAGCACTGTGTTTGAATAGATTGTCAGGCAAAGAGAGTCTCTATCTGATGGATTTGTATGAGGCGTTGGGGGAATACGCAGGGGAGCCAGGCATAGTGTTGACACAGGGATAAAAGTACTGCATAAAGTGAGCTAAAGCAAAAGAGGGGTGGATATGTAATCATTTGGGATGGGATAGAGCGGCGTTTCCCAGAGAGTACAGAGAAAAAGATTCTGTTTCGGATCAGTTGGAGACCACGCACATTTATACGCACATTTATCATACTTTAAAATCTACTGCAGATGATTTGCAATCGATGTTACCATGCGCTGATCCCTCCATGTAAAAAAAAAAAAAGCCCAGAAAATTGTGAGCCCAATTTAACAACCAATTCGGCATGTGGTGATTTTTCTGGTTTCCTGGTAACGTTAATCAGTGTAGACTTTTTGGCGCCTGTTACTGTTTTTTTTATTTTATTTATTTATTTAAAAAAAAAAGAAAGAAGAAGAAGCAGAACCGTGTCAGTTGTTGGTTGGTACCAAACTTGTTTTCAGGCAAGGCAGCTTTTAACATTCATGTTTGGTTGCCATGGAGACACTTCCCTGCCAGGTCATTTCATCTAAGCCTCATGTTGCATCAAGTCAAAACTAGTATTTCTATTAACACATGTTCGTTCTGTGTGCTAGACTGAACTTTTAAATCTTCCATATTTATGTTGGTAAAAAAAAACACGGGGTGAGAAAATCTGCCATATCTGTGGTAACGAGGGCAATGTCAATAATTATGTGTGCGAGAACAGTATAACAACTTGATGAACTCCCTGCATTTACATCTATGTAGCACCATAATAAACTAGTGCAGCGGTTCTCAATTCTCTGGGACGCACCTTCAATTCGCTTCAAAGCGCTTTACAGTAAGGAACCAGTCACCCATTCACTCTCTCATTCATACACTGATGTACGCAGACACTGGAGCAGAGGTCTCCAAGTAAATTTCACTGGGGGCTAAATATATCGGGAGTGTATTGCTGGGTTGCAGGTTCTAGAATATGATGATGTCATCGGACCCAGCGGGGGGCAGGAGCCAGTTTTTCCTATTTACAGCATTGCACTTTCACAAGTCGTAGCTAAAAAGAAAATATATGAATTTTAAAAAATATCATTAATATCAGTCACTGGGTCCATGATCTCTCTGTACAAGGCCAAAAATGTCCTCGAAAACAAAATAATTTTTCCTGTATATAATAGTATAGGCCTTTAGAATGCTGTGATGTCACCTGCAACCCAGCAATTGCCGGGGTCCATAAACAAAAGCAGCAGTAAATGTGTTCGTTGGGAAAATACTATTGAGGAAACTTTTTTTCAATAAATGAATAATGAGCCTGACAGGACTGTAACCTTGGCTTACACTTGTACTGCGCTTAACAAGCCTGTGCCACACATCTCTGCTACACTGTAGTCATTATTTATTCACTCAGCACTTTTGTAACCACAGCTGCCCAGGGCAGACTGTCCATTTACCACATGATTATAATGTGTTGTTTATATCCTGATCTCTTCTTTTGTCAGTGCCCTCTGCTGGACACGTGTGGAATTCTTTCCTTTGTTTTTTAAGTTGCCCCCTGGTGGCTGGAGTGAGCATTCTGGTTAATTCTTTAAGAAAAATATCATAACCCCGCACACGGATGACTTACCTTATTGACTTACTCATTTGTGCTCTACAAGTCAGTGGCAGGATAGAATCATCCTGTTGGAGACCCCTGCACTAGAGGAAAGGAGGGAGAAGTGTCTTGCCCAAGGACACCACGACAGTGTGCATTTGCGGGAGCTGGGATTCGAACCCAGGACCTTCTGATCACGAGACGACCCACTCTACCAACTGTGCCACTGTGGCTGAGATTTAATGTTTGATGTGTGATGTGTAATCGATCAGTAATTTGTGTATTTGGTCAGAACAGTGCATGTTAATGTGTTGATAGTGAATTAGTGAATACATATTGGACTCCTATTGTACATGTTTTTAGCGGTAGGGGAAACCGGAGCAGCCGGTGGAGCAGCCGGTGGAAACCTACACAGGCATGGGGAGAACATGCAACTCCACTCAAAGCCTCCTTTCCATTTACAAAAACATAAGTATCAAAGTTGAGCTGTGCAAAAGCAGGTTTATAAGCCATAACCACGCTTTATACATCCCCTGAGCTTTTTATTTCTGTTATTGTTGATAACTAGTTGATGAGGATTTACATACTACACTTAAAAAACACTAAGGGTCACCTCGGTGCCCCATTGGGACTAAACAAACGCTGCATGTTGAATTGAAATCACAGAAGGGCGAGTGGTTTGTAGCGTGTGTGGGGAGCGGCTTGTCAGATGTCGGCATTCTGCCCAGGCAGCAGACACCACGGCAGCGCAGTTACACCTGTTTTCCAAGGTCAGGGAAGTTTGCACCTTATTATCCCAAATCGCTGCCAACCGTGTGGAACAGCCCCGTCTGCTTTCCAAACACTTTGTCCATACTTTATAATGCTTCAACGCAGCAGGATGCACACCTTTCCCTCCAAGTAAATGTTTGCCTTTCTCTAAGCGCCAGATTTAACAAGATAAACGAAGACTAAAACGAGGCGAAAACGAGCAGGATGTATCAGATTTAAACTGTGATTAACTGGACTCAACCAAGCATACAATAGGACTCGTGACAGAGCAGCTAAAAGGAGAGCACAAATAAATAGAGAGGAGGCTAAGGCTGTATTCACAACCCCCCCCCTTGATCCCAGTCCTGCTCAGATAGTACGGTTCATTTAAGGTGTTGTGAATGCAAACAGACTCTGATCCGAGCCAAAGAAGTGAATCTTGGTCATGTCGCCTCACCCACACCCTCGTCCACTGTCTCGCCCATATGTTGTTGAAGGTGCCTGGAACTTTAAACACAGAGGAACACTATGGAAATCGCCGCATACACCCAAGTGTGGGCAGGGGTTTAAGATCATTGTTAAAATCTCAAATGATATAAGTGCAAATCGTGCAGTGGACACTCGACTTTCCTCAAATGGCAGTGGACCAAACTCTTAACTCCCTCCTTAACCAAGTGCATCGTCTCCATTTCAGCTTTACCCACATTTACAAAACTCTAATGTAAATGGATCATTTCCCTCAAATTGTCGGCACTATTTTTTCATAGCTTTTGAAGCATGTTTTTGACACATTTACCACACGTTTTTTTCCACGTTTTTTGTTGCTCTTGCTGCATTTTCATACTCGTTTTTCATCTCATTTTTGTCGCTATTTTGACACTTTTTTTTTCAAGAAGCTTTTAGATTTAGGTAAAGTTCAGGCACTGGTCAAGAGGTTAATCTCCTTTAGCATCAACACATTTTTGTCAAGCATACAGATACAACAGTAAAACTTTCAAACTCGCCAAAACTTTACAACAATAGTGTTTTGTCATCTTTCTCTCTCTCTTACTGATGTGCCAATCCTTTTTGATTATAGCGATTAAAACACTCAAGCCCTAAGTGCTCATGCCTTCATTTGCTTTCACCGCTATCAAAAAGTGTTGCAATCGGCCCTACATTTCTGTCCCCCTTTGACCCTCTCTGGCTGCCATGAGAGGCGCTCTTTGCTCTCAGCCTCGGCCCATTAAAGCTGTCCCACTACAGTGGGCTTTTGTGCGCACCACCACAACAGTTGATGCTCGATAAGCGTAATCCATGAATGGAGCTGTGTGGGCTGGAGGCTCTTCACAAAGCGGCGGACGCTAAATTGTTCACTCTTGCTCGGCTTTTGTCCCTTCATTTATGCTACACTTTGAGCCGCTTTGCAGAGCTGAGGGCTGTGGCCTTGGTGGGCTGGAGTTGAATAAAATGACCACTAAAAGTAATTCTCACAGCAATTTTTATTTATGGAGTTGTTCAACATTGTAATGTTGTGCAGTAAGAAGTTAGTAGCTTGTAGACTTCACATCAACAACAACTGTGGGGTAGACGGGTTGAGTGAGTTTTTTGACCATAATGTTTTTTTACTTAACTTTTTCACACTGTGTAATATGTTTGTAATATGAGGAAGTGTGACCAAAGTAGGTCCACCTTCTGAATCAAGTGCGGCAGCTATTTTCCCTCACACAAAATGGGACAGAATTAGCGTCTGAAAACCTCTGAAAAGACCCCTCCTGGAACCACCACCTTAACGTGGAATGATCCTGGAATGATCCTGGGAGCTCTGTTGTCGGGGGCTTCGTGCCCCCGGTAGGGTCTCCCATGGCAAATAGGTCCTGGGTGACGGGTCAGACAAAGAGCGGCTCAGAAGCCCCTTATGAGAGACCAACAGGCCCAGTTATTGTGAGGCCGTCCTTCCGTGGACCCACCACCTGCAGGAGGAGCCATAGGGGCTGGTGATATGTGATTTGGGCAGCTCCAACGGCTGCCCCCACGACCAGGCTACGGAAAACTGGACGAAAATGGATGGATGGATGGATATATGGGACAGGACACAGAGCCATCAAATGTTTTGTTGCTAATGGCCAACAGGGTCGTAAAAGTAAGATGACAAGGAAAGACAAAGTAATGGAATAAAGAAAGTAATAATGAAAGAAAGTAATAAAGAAAAATCAAGTGTAAATCCATTATCTACCAGTGTTGTCATTTTCAGCAGCTGTTACTGACCTGAAGTGTCCAGAAGTAGAAAGTGTTCAGTGCTCAGAGACATCGCTAATGTGAGAAAAGTGTAAACCCGACCACTATTGATCAAAAATACATGTTTAGACTGGGTCAGAAATGATCAAAAGGTTACACAGCCTTTATGGACTGAGTGACCGATAGAGAATGGATTCATGATGGCTTTATGCTCGATTTTTCTTCAGTCTTTGGCAGATATTTGCGTCCTTTCTTGTCATCTCACTTCTTACGACCCTGTTGGCAATTGGCAACAAAACGTTTGATGGTTCTGTGTCCCGTCCCAATCTTTATTCAAATGTCTTTTCCTGTCCATTTTGTCTGAGGGAAAATAGCTGCATGATATTTCTGCACAACTGTTTCAGAGCGTGGACCTGTTGGCCACATTTCCTCTCATTACAAACATCGCCATCACTTGCGACGCTTCAATCCAACAGCAGTTTTACAACGTTTGGAGTTTGAAAATGTGAAGAAAAAATAACTATATGGGAAAAACAAACAAAAAACCTGAAGGATTATTCAAATGCAGCAGGACAGGTTTAGTCTTTAACATCTTAACCCCCACCTGAACCAAGCACCTTTTCTCCAGACTGGCGTTATCCAAATCTGACTTTCGACTGGGCTATCAGATCGAGGCATGTCTTCTGCTTTCCTCCTTTCGAGGCACTAGCAGTGTCTTGTGCAAATAAATCATATTTTAAAGCTGCATTATGAAACTTTATGTTCGGGAAACCAGTTGATATTGGTTTGTATTTGACCTTAGTGACCCAGCGGCTGTATGAGTGGTCAGCATGGCGCCACTTTTGATAATGGTGGTCTCTACAACCAGGGTCAATAGGTTACGTTCATGTTCTAGAATTCTATTTCAGTTCGAGGTCAAGTGCCAATACAACTCTATGGGAAAGACACAGTTTATGAAAGAAATTTGCAAAAATAAAATGACCAAATGTTTTCCCTGATCATTAATTGATAGTGTTTGTATACGCAAACTTGTCAAATTGTTTTAATGGATGAAAGTCTTTTCTACTGAACAATATCACACACATTTTTCAATATTGTCACCACTTTCATACACCTGTATATGAGGAAATAATTAGACCATAGTTCATATGTGTTGGAAGAGATGACTTTGAACTTTGTGACAGTTTTTGTTTCAAGAAGAGAGTAACGGCAGTCGTAGGTAGCGCTAGCTGCCGTTAGCATTAGCACGATAAAGCATCATGTTAGTATTCTCCGTTTTTTATGTATTTATGGGCTGTTGAACCACTTTGCTCCTCCCCATGTTTTTGTGTCTTTATTAAGTCGAAAACTATAATAAACTAACTAAATAAAGACACAAAGACGTGGATAGGGGAACAGCCCATAAATACATAGCTAAATAACGGAGAATGCTAACATGCTAATGCTAATGCTAGCTAGTGCGCGCTTCAACTGCCGGTTTTTCCGCTTTTACTGAACAATCTGCTGTGAATAAACATCCATATGGACTCGATTTAGACTTGACTTTATTTGTATTTGATAAATAAAGTTTATATTTCTCTGCAAGGCCACGCCCCCTTCTATGACGCGATGCCGTCTGTATCTATTGGCTCTTGAGAATGTTGTGATGTCACGTGAATGCAACCTGTTGTTTTGTTGGTTTTCTGGTGAGAGTCCAGCAGTAAAAGCCTTTCAGACAATTGATCCTGGAGCGTCTGAGAGACCACTGTGATGGAAAGTAAAGGAGCTTCTGTCTCGGTAAAGAAGCTAAAGAAGCCAAGATTTGACTAGAAGAATCAGCCTGTTTTTAGTTAAAAATGTATTTAGTTGTATAGTTGTTTGATTTTGGTTATATTTAACATTACCATTAAGTGTGGATATTTACTTTAGTGTAGATCTGAAGATCCAGTCGGAAGTCACACTTTTGTCATATACAGTAGCTCGTTTAAAAAATAAGGACAATATTTTAGGAAAGCACCAGTTTAATTCTTTATCTGTGATGTCGTTTCTTCACTTTTTCCCCCCCAGCACACTTTTGGTCACCCACATCCAACCAGCTTTAGCCACCACAATGCCATTAATCGCATTAGCACTCGAAGGGGAAGCAGCCAACTTGGATTAATTGGCCTCCACTATGCAAAGCAGGCTATCGTAACAGGAATCCAATACCGAAGAGAGCAGATGAATGATTACAAAAAACATTTCGCTGTCACCCCAAAGGTTTAGGAAGAAATGATCTCATGCAAAGTAGACCCCTTTTACTCACTTTTGTTTTCCCATGAAATACATTTGCACTTCCCTATGCAGGCGGTAATGGTTGGAATGCCAATGGCTTGTTTTCACTCTGTCACACATGTCAAAAGGATGTCAGCGTTCTCCTCCATCACTCACTTCCCATTTGTCGAGACTCAAGCTGAGCTAATGCTTCCTATATGTCCCCTCTGGGCTGCCATACATCAGCAAGGCTCACGGGAGGAGTTCAGAAAGGGAAGATCATTCATTATTGAAGCGACTCAAAGAAAAGGAGTGAGGTGAGTAGTGCTCTCATAAGAAGCCTTTTTTCTGTGGATCTGCAGAGAGACATCAAGTTAATGTGTCTGCACCAGAATTAACTGACACCATCTCACAGAGTGAGGAGAAGTGGGATGTAGGGCCCCTTTGATACAGTGGGTGCATAGCAAGCACTAGTTTGAGAAACCTATATTATGCACCTTTTTATCTCAAATACATATGAATTACCACGTAACTACTTGGCAAGTACAGCACGTACCACCACAATAAGTAGTTACTTACTGAAATACCTCTGCAATACAGTATGGTGGCACAGGTTAGCGCTTGTGCTTCACAGCTAGAAGGTCCTGGGTTCGATCTCCGGCCGGACGGCGCCGTTCTCTGGAGTTTGTATGATCTCCCTGTGCCTGTGTAGGTTTCCTCCGGGTTCTCCAGTTTCCCATACAACTAAAAACATGTACAATAGGCCAGGATGACAGGATAAATGAGAGTGTGGTCTGAGGGACCCATGGCACAGACTGGTAGCCTCTCTTCCGTCAGTTTACTCCAAGGGAGAAGAGCGTGAGCGATTAAGTGATACAGTTTAACTTGGAAACACAGGCTTGAAAATACATTGAACGATTTTGCTAAAGGTCTAAATGAACACACCAAAAAAGTGACAGAAATGTCAACAGAGCCTTAGTCTGAGTTACTGTTTCAGCTGCTCTAAACGTTAGCATCCTGCCGCGGTTAGCATTTAACGTCAACGCAATAAACACATCTGAGGCTCATATCTATGAATCCTCTTAGAAAAAACTACAGTAACAGCTCAACTCTTACCGTGGTCACATGTTGTATCCAAGGCTAGCTGTTTGGCATGTAGTTCAGAGGTTTGTACGATCTGTAGCTCAGCAGCTATAGCTAATGTCCACAAATGTTATCATGGGCAGGATTTTATACTTTTAAATGTGCCACTAGCTCTCTCTGCAGTTTATAAGGATAACATTTCTTTAAGTATCAGCTCAGCACATCTGCATGAAGTGCGCTATTTTAGGATGAAGTAAGTGTAGATGCATATATTATACACCAGTGCTCTCGAAGTAATTACTGAACTATAATGAAAAGTGTTTCCCTGAAGTTTAGGTAGATTTTACTGTTCATTTTGGAAATCGTGCGCTGCATTTTGGTGCATCCTTCAATAAGTGCTGCCGTTACCTGCCAAAACCGGAGTGCAAACTCTCCAGATCATGTGTAGGATTTGTTCAGGATAACCACACTGGCAATGTTAGCTTTTTGTGAATGTTTAGGGTGATATGTAAAAGTGGTCTGCCCAGAGGAGACCATCCCACACACTAGGAGAACAACCATTGTCACAAAAGGCCCCGAAACTGAACCTGAGACCAAGGGTTTAATGAAGCTCAAGTAATCAGAGCTAATCATCTGGCATGACATATACTGTATGTATGTTGCCTTAAAGCCATCTTGCCGGATTAGCAATTCATGGCATTTGTTTGGCTAATGATTTTTCATCCCGTCAAAATGTCATCTGCGCTCCGTTAAAGTTATTGCTCTGTATTTTGCTGCCATGTTGTTTACATCGTACATTAAAAGGGTCGACGTATGCGTACATAAACTATAGAGTCCTTGGCCCTACACCAGCAACATTAATGGACCGTTCCCAAATCCGACACTGGGCTCCATGTCACCTTTTTATTACAAAGTGTTACGTTTGATCCGACAAATGCAGAAATATCTATCTTTCCTACAGTCAAATACAACAGAGGATGGCGGCATTCACAGTCCACACAGCACTGCCCTGTCACTGCTGGACAAACAGTCCACTGTGTGATCAATGAGCTGGAGTTAGGACTTTCAGCTATTGCAACACAAAGCCAGCTCATATATCTAGAAATGCCTGCAATAACAGACTGCTATGAATAATGCACAGTGTACAGTATACAATAAATAAGCAATGAGGTTTTTTTTTTTTTTGTGTCCGATGTTGTGTGTCTTTCAACCCGCCATGGTTATTTCAAAAGGTTGCACATTCATCAAAAGGTGTTCACACTACAAGAAAGGTCATGCTTGATGTTCTCCCTCTTCCTTTGGAGCCTATCGGATGGATAATGGAAAATGGATAAGTACATTTATACAAGCTGATAGGAAACACAAGTCTTCAGCATTCCTCAGATGTCAGAAGAGGCCCACTTGTTACCCCATAGAAACGCAGCAACCTTCAGAATCAGAATAGTTTGTATTGCCATTGTTTGAGAACAGGTTCACAAGCTGGGAATTTTTCTCAGTGCAGACGTGCAACATAAAACTGATAACACAGAATTTAGATAAAAAATAAGCTATAAACAGGATGCGGCTTGAATGTGTCAGGATGAATGAATGGCATTTGTAGCGCATTGATGACGTGTAGGTCTGATAAATGCGACCTGGCCGTTCAGACTGAAGTCGCATTGCAAAAGATCAGACACGAATCGGATTTAGGACCACATATCCAAGTGGGTTGCATTTAAAAACATCGGCTCTGTGTCATTCTGTCATGAAAAGATCAGAGAGTGGGCGTCCCCCGTCCTTAGATTCTCTGACATGGTGAGGAAAAACTCAAAAGAAAAGTGGGGCTGTGTCCGAAACGAGCAGATTGGTAAGAGCTTTTACGCCAAACCGGATGTGCGTCAGCGTCCGCCATGGCAAGATGCTTCCGAATTGGTCTGTCGGTTAGGAAGGAGTTAGGAAAAGGAGCCTCGATGCTAACTATCATAGCCACTTTAGCATAGGGACCTCTGGTGCTAACTAACCGGTGATTAGGAGCTATGTGCCATCCCATAAGCCACTGCGCCAAACCCCCCCCACCCCCCTCACACGTTTAATAATAAAAATAATAAAAAATACGATTCTGCACAAGCCAAACTTTATAAAAGTGACAAAATCCATGTTGTCGTCCCCACAGCTCAGTCACATGTCAGTGTTAAAGAGGAAACTCCGGAAACGGATTAAATGCTTTTGTTTTCATTCAGTAGAAACTTAAGCCACATGGATCATTTGCTGCTGTAGCTTTATGAAACAGCTGTTGAAATAAAATAAGACTAAAGGGAAATGTATGGATCATTTGGATTTATTTTTCTCCTTAAATGTCTTTGTTTGGACACTATGTTGTTGTTGGACACTGTACAGTAGGGGGCGACATGCACTTTTGTTTGGCCTGCTCTCCAACAATAACTTTAAAGAAGAAGAAAAACAGCTGTTGGTGATGTCACTTCCCTTTCCCCTGTTTAAGGACGGACGGATTGTTCAAAATGCTGCTGAAGGTCTAGTTCACTAACTGCATAAAGATCTAACAGTCGACCCCATGAAAGGTTAAGGAGTTAGTTGCTAGTGTTAGTGCTTAGAGGCTACAATTTGATGGTTTCAGGCGCAGCCTGGGAGAAAAAAGAAACCTCGGAGAGAACCACGGAAGGAGAGATCCACTCCCATGGACGGACAGGCTATAGATAGACCCAGGGCTGATGGGAGTCCCTCAGCAGATGGGCCAAGACCATGGAAGAACATATTTGAATGTTTTCAAATATTGTAGTCATTGTTTCAATATAATTCAAAACAGATTTTTTTCACAATATAAAATAATGTCTTCATAAACTTCCAATTATGCATGACTGTGTGTATGCTCCAAAGGGGTTTCCCATTGACAATAGTTCTTGTAATCTGTCATCTGCGTTGGTTTGTTTTAGTGTTCGCTACTTTTCCTCTTATCACAAGATGCTTCGTCACCATAGACTCAATAATAATACTCCATCTCCTCACTCCTCCACGTTTACCACAATGACCACATTCGAGGGTGAAATCATGGTGGATTTACAGTTGGGTAGAACGTGTCTAAAGTCCAATGCTATGCAATGTAAAACTAGCTTGTTCTGCCGCCCACTACTTTTAGCAGCAGGCTGAGAATAAATGGATCGAGTTGGAAGGGTTGGTTTACCTTGTTATTGGTACCTCCCATCGTTATTTATAATGATGTGTTTCTCAACTCAATTTCAAATGTCTTGACAGCTTTACTCGTTATGTTTTTGACAGTTTAGTGTCTCCCTATAACCTGGAATGATCCAAACTATGGCTTTATGTGTCTGTACTTGTGTGAAATTCGGGTAAACATTATTAAGCAACAGCAGTCTGGAAGAAAATTGTGATCCAAGCTTGATTTTTTTCCAATACTTGTTTGCGAAAACACACCATCCTTCCACCGTTCTACCACTCACTCACATTGCTATTCTTCTTTACTTTTATTTTCTTCACGTGATTATGCTAATAAAAATACCACACACTCATAGCATGCATTCTGACCTACAATTTAGATTTTGAGATGGCATTAGAGTGCTAATGTTCCATCTGGGGCCAGTTAACCTATAATAGCATATGCGGTGTTGATCCTCATGGAAAATAAATACTGCTGTCTGCTCAAATTGCCTCTACTGCGAGTTAATTGTGAGTGAAGCAAATTTTATACATCACAAAGCAGCCGCTAGCGAATAAAGAGCAAGCCTGTAATTCAATAGAAGAGTATAGCGCAAAGCCATGCAGGTTGTCATGTTTTCTGACTACTAATTGCGTTCCTGGGTTTCTCGAGTGTTTAGAGAGACTTTGATGCCCGCTTAAAATACACAAGTGCGTCGGCTTATAGCGTGCCTCTCCTTCCTCCGGTGGCAGCTCCCTGTAAGGTGTTTTCTGGATTTAAAAACTGTGTAAAATGTCATGGGCTGCGCTGCCTGGAGGTGATGGGTCTCAGATGGCTGCGCACCGGAGAATTACTGAGAGAAGCCTGAGCGGAAAAAGAGTGCCACGCATGTGCACTCAATCACCGTGGAGTTGAAAGAAGAAAAAAAGTTTGACAAGTTTCGCAGAGGAAGAAAAGTTGTTTGGGCAAAATTTTAATCACTATTTTTTTTATTGGTTCCAAAATCACATGGTTCTGAGCAGCCCTTTATTGTGTCTGTTAAAATGGCTGTGCTTTGTGCCATTATGTTGCTTACAGTCATTATTCAGTAATCACCAGCTTACTTAAAAGTGCTGTATCCAATTATTTTCTCATAATCCTATAACATTTGTTTAGCCCCCTTGTATTATATTATAATCACAGATCAAAAACAAAATGCAACACGGTGTCTGCATCTTAAGGGCCTGTCTCACCATCCTGGAGACAAGTATAGATACAGACGGCATCTCTTGAATTGCCCATATATGGTCATTTTTAAAAACAGTTAAGGGGGAAAACAATTTTGAAAAAATTTATATTTTCTCTAATTATTCAAAAACTACTGCAACAAATGCTGAAATATGAACATAGTTTCTACTAAATAATGATACAAAGACATGGGGAGGAGCAAAGTGGTTCAACAGCCCATAAATACATGAATAACGGAGAATGCTAACTTGATGCTACATGTTAGCATCGGGCTAATGCTAACGGTTAGCTCGCGCTTGCTACAACTGCCGTTTTTTCACTTCTACTGAACAATCTGCTGTGAGAAAATATCCATATGGGCCCAATTTAGACTTGACTTTATTTGTATGTGATAAAGAAGTTCATATTCCACCAGAAAATGTCTAAAAAGAGTGAAAAATTGTGTTTCCCAAAAGATTCTATTTTCCCCCTCGGCGAGGCCATGCCCCCTTCTATGACGAGATGCCGTCTGTATCTATGCGACCTGTTGGCGACCTCGCATTTCATACACAAAGCTACTCAATGCGCCTGTACACTTTTGAACTGTGTCTGCCATTTGCAGTTTTCAATCTGTTTTACTCAATGTCAGACTGATTTATATTTGAAATAACCTTTTAAAACTCAACCTGTGCTTTCCATTCATTTCGGGTGAGGTATTGCAGTTCATTATAATGACATGTATCGCGTATCGGCCCCATACAGAATACATATTGTATCACAACAAAAGTGTATCGTCCCAGCTCTACTATTTGTTGTCCGCAACCTGTGAGACGTTTCAGTGACGTCCCTGCAATGTCTCTTAAGATGGACACCAAGGAGATCTTAAATAGACGTAATGGTGACGTTGCATATAACGGAGGCTGGGACTCTGGCTCTTCTCAACTTGCGGAGAAAGTAGAAACGCTTATTACTTTTCTTGACCAGTGATGTAGTGTGCATGGTCCAGGAGAGCTTCTCTGTTAGCCCTTTTCCACCAAGCTGGTGCTGGTTCTGGGCCAGTTCCAGTTTCAGAACCGGTTCTTTTGTTTTCCACTGAAAAAACGCAGGCTCTTGGTTCCAAAATCTGGTGCCGGTTGGGAACCAATTAAAAGCTGGACCAAGAAACAAGCACCAGTGATGTCAGCAGCGTGGCTCTCTCCTCCAACAAACAATCAATATTAGTTAGTTTGTGCTTAGAACTTCCTGGAGAAGCCAACTGTTGTCTTGCTTTATGCTCTTTAGCTAAAACAAGAGTTAGAAAGAAGAAATCAAAATGTTAACGGCCGCTGTGACTGAAACATAAACTTATTTTTCTGTATTTTATATCCAGAAGTGGCTGTAGTAAGATGTTACTATCCATTTTTGATGTTGACTTCCCAAAGCGTTGCTATGACAATAGGCACAGCTCTCATTTTGGTGGAAAACCAAGTCAGTATGGAACCAACCCGGCACCAGAACCAGCTCTGAACCAGCTCTGAACCAGCCCAGAACCAACACCTTGGTGGAAAAGCCCTATGTGATGTGGAAACCCAGGAACTTAGTGCTGGTCACCCTCCCCACTGCAGCACCGTTGATTGTTAGAGGAACATGCTGGAACCGCGCTCTTCAATAGTCAACAACAATCTCTTTTGTCTTCTCCACATTTAGAGAGAGATTGTGCTGTGTGCACTACCGTTGGCTGTCATGTTGTCTTGGAGTTCAACCTGGATAGACTCAAACAGACAAAAGCAGATGATTAGGAAGATTTATTGACATGTATATTAGTTTTGGCGATCAGACCCCGGCGGTAGACATTGATGTATATAAGAAAGTCTGTATGGATGAACAGCTTGGAGTTAGGGATGTTTTCCCCCAGATCCTGGATACTGGTGGTGGTATAGGAGACCCATGAAGATGCAGCAGGGAGAAGCCGTGGGCAGAAGAGGTGGAGACGGGGCGGAGGTGGGTCGCAGCATGATTGCGATCCATGACTGCTGGTGCGGCTCTTGCGCTGATGGGCTGAGGTGGAGGTGTGGCCCTCATGGAAGCGATCATTGGTTGGAGGTTGGTGATGCTGAAATTAGTCTCCCAGGTTGAATTAACGCCGAGGCTTCATATGTCTTCAAGATGTTGTGGAGACATCTTTGAGACGTTGCCGTGACGTAATTTGATGATAATTTGATGTCACGTAGAAGTCGCTGCGATTGCCGGTCGTGGCAGTCGCGGCGATGTCCTCCAGTAAGACAGACCCTTTAAGAACCATGTTGAGCAATTCCCGAAGCAACACTGGAAATCATGTTAAAAAACAAAACTGAAATGTTTTAAATCTCTAAGAACAGAGCAGTGTCATGTCTCTGAAAAGCTTCATGTGAACAACCTGAAGTTAAAAATATGTCTTTAAGTTCATAATAGGTCAGAATGATTGAAGTAGCGCCATACATTCAGTACCACAACAAACGAACATTCTTCTAATAAATAATAAATGTAGGGAGTGTCATATGCAACTGCAACACATCAACATGAAATGATATTGTCTCCGCTAAGATGTATTTTCAAAGACTGGGAATCACTGGGAATCATAAGTATTTTGAAATCAAAGCAACACAATAAAGAAATAAAGGATAGTGTCTTTTTTTTTTTTTTAAAGGAACAGTGACAGAGCAGTTTCACAGC
This sequence comes from Gobius niger, assembly GCF_951799975.1. NCBI lineage: Eukaryota > Metazoa > Chordata > Actinopteri > Gobiiformes > Gobiidae > Gobius > Gobius niger. The sequence goes on along the minus strand of NC_136871.1, from coordinate 7,691,728 downwards.
CTCTGATAATGCCTTGTCAGAGCTTGTGCAGTGAATCATCGCACAGTTGTCCAGCAGGCATTAAGCCCTCTGGTCCCGGGTGCAGTCATTTTTTGCTGATACAAACAGCTTCAGGTCTCTATCAAACCAGCAGAGCATGGAGATGTGGGCCTCATATAACACAACATCTGCCACATAACGGAGGCGGTAATTCAAAATGACCTGCTACATGCATTTTTTAACATTCGCTGCCCCCCGGTTTGGACTGTAGCCCTCGCTAACCTTGGCACTGTCACCGCAATGCTTTATACAACACAACTACAGCAGCTGGATGGCCTAAACAGAGCGAGTCCATTGGAAATGCACTCACATCCTCAGTCAAAATGCACTGTGATTGGACATGCTGCTAGATGATCATTTCCAAGTATGTAGCCTATCATTTTCTATGACAGTGTAAATGCTCTTTACCAACCTGATCTTGTTGACAGTCGACTGTGCCTTTTCCATTTTGGCAATCGTTGCTTTTGGAAAATGATGAATTTGAAAGAGGTTCTCTTGATCTAGCCGCTGCTTATTCAAACACGGGGCATTTTGATTGAATAACTCCACTATTGTGGAAACCACATTTCGAAAGCCTGTATTTTTCTGTGATAAATTTGAGGTACCGGCAAAAAAGCATCAAATTCACTGCAGATGCTACATCAAAAAGCAAACATGGGTCTCATCTGGATGTTACATTTCCCAGTTGTGAAAGTTGAGTGATAGCTGGTAGTGGCTGAGTGGCTGGTGCTCGTGTAGCTCTCATGAAGAAGGTCATTGATGATGAGCTTTAAAGGCAGCTATGTTTATATTGTGACCTGCAATGATGTTTGTTTTTGATTTTACCACATGTAAAGGAGGTCATGCCTTAAGGTCCACTACCATAGAGCCCGGTGGGCTTTGAGGCACTGCAGAGGGGCCCCAAAGCCTGTCTTTACGAAGCAAGTCGATTGTAAAAAAAAAAATGGAATTGGAAATGTATATGCATTTGTTTCACTGATTTACTGCTTTAAACAAGTAGTAATCCATATAGTCATTTGTAATTTATGTACATATGTAATTTTAAGATGCATTTTATTTTATTTGTTATTTGTGTCCTGACCCCACAGCGGATCATTACAAATTCATTATAAATTCTTCAAAGTTAATAATTATAATTGGAATTAAAAAATAAGATTGACAAAATGCGATCCATACCACAGTCCATACGGAGACCACCTTTGTAATGTAAAAGATTATTATTATTTCATTTGATTGTCAGCACACACTACAGGATTTTATTTAGAATGGGGGTCCACACTTCACGACTGAGAATCGTAAGAGCGAACACACTACACGATTCTGACAGCTGATGGTGATGTTTTATAAAACTGTCCTCTCTATGGCATCATTTCTCCTCCGGCTTCAAAAACTGACCACAAATTCGCAAAGATAGGCCTGTGTTTGTGAGTGTGGGAAAACATGTGCGTGTCCCGATTGGTCAATGGTGTCAAAAATGTCACAACAGCGCAGTGCTAGGCTACTGCTACTACGAAGCCTTCAACTTGGCTATAGTTCTGTCAAATGGAGATAAATGTCAGCGACACAAAGAATCGGGATGTATTTCAGTGGATTTAATAAGAAAAGGAGACGGGCCTCGGCCCCGAGATGGTGGAGGCGGAGGAGACAGCGGAAAAAGCAGAGAGGCTAGCTGTTAGCGGCGAAGTGAAGCTAAACAGTTTGTCTCCAAACTCAGTAAGTGCCGCTAAACTCTGTTCGCGGTTGAAATGTAGCTTGAAAAGGTGGTTGTCGTGAACTTTTGTGCTTTTTCATGTGGGGCTGTGGCCATGAAACAGAGAAATGAAAAAAAAAAGGAGGCGCTGCGGTGTTCTTGTGTCTTTATTTCACTCTGTCATTGGCCGCTGCTTTCTGTGTGTTCACATTTGTGTTGGTAAAATCACCCACGTTTCTCCTGTGCGTCCAAAATCGGGCTTAAAAATCAAACATATTTGATTTTTTTTTTTACGTCTTCCTGCTGCCCACACTACACGATTCTAACATGAGTCCAGTCCTGACCCCCCCACATTACGAGACCCGACTGTGTGACTGCCTTGAACTAGCCGCGACTCAAGAAGACTCGGCACGACTGAGAATTAGAGCAAAATCGGGCATAAAAGTGGTGTAGTGTGCTCTGACCCTACATGCAAAATGAACAGGCAATAGAAAAGTTATTTCCACATTGCCAACTTGCCAGACATAGAGTAATGGCTACAATCTGGCGTGGTGTGTTTACATGCATGCGTCCATTAACATGCACTGTCCAGGCCAAATAGACCAACATATACAGAAATGAACTGCCTTCATTTATAAAAAAGATGCTTCTTACTATATTGTGTGAACTAGCTTTGCAAACAACAGTCTGGGCTTTGCTTTCAATTGAACTTCATGATAATTATTTGTGTTTTATTGATTTCACTTGCCTTTTACATGTAATTTTATGTAGCCTACTTGTAACATCGCCTTCTCGCTCTGTACTTTGAACATTTTTTTGCCCGTGAATTCCGCTCTACACATAAACTCGCCTTGCAAATGCTAAACTGCCACTCTGTAAATATCTCTGTCTGAATCATAGGTCATGGTTTTGTTGTGGAGATATCTAGCGAGCAGCTGTGCTTTCGGAAAACGCGCAATTCTCTTAGGGGTTTATTTGGGAGAGAATAAAAAGATGGAAGCAACCATTTCCATCGTGACCGAAACCAAAGGGCAAAAAACGCCGCTCGAACCGTTTGATCGCCGCATTTGCATGTGCGGGGGAATGACCTAATCTGCCTAAGTTTGCGGAGGCCTGGAGTGACCCGAAGTTTTTCGAAAAATGACCCCCGCGCTTATCAGCCTCGCTCCACCGTGTCCGTCTCATTGTTTGTGCCGTCGTTTTGCGTCGAAACCGTCTCCCTCCTCTTCCCCATCTTTCATCCCGGGCTCGTGTCCCTGAAGGGTCCCCCGTCTTATCCGCGAGATAAGCCCAAAGCGAGACAGAGAAGAAGCGCACGGGTTTGTGTTCCTCCCTCCTGGCCTCGGGAAGGAGAGCCCCACGAGGGAGGCTACGTAGTTTATTGAAGCGTGTGCTAAACATGTATCGGTCCAATGGGAGGTGGCGGTGGAAAAATCAGTCGGAAAAAGCGAGGAAGGCGCTCGCTGCTGCACAGTTAGTCGACAACACGCTCTTTGAACCGTGTAAGCCCCCTTTAGACTCCACATCAAATAGTTTGCTGTTCAAGGAATTTATGCAGAACTTCTTAATGTGCCAGAAATCCTCCGTGTGTGTACCTCCGGAGATAGACTGTGCCCAAAACAAGCTGCACGCATCCAGAGTGGGAAAAAATGTATTTAAATGACTTTGTTGCTGTCCTATGCATAAATACAAGAGAAAATATGATTTTGGAGGTTTTTTTGGCTGGGATCCGGCGTACAGGGAGATCTGCTCATTCATCACCTGGTTCTTACTTAATGAACAGTCCCGCTCAGCTCCCCTCACTTTGGCACAGGTGGAGGAGTCGGTCCACCCCCATTTCCCATGAGCCTCTCTGTTACTGTACACCAGAGGGAGAACAGTTCAGTGCCTGTCGTGGCAGTTCGAGCGTGGCACTGAGCCATCTGTGCGCTTGACATTGCGTGGCATTACGATGATGCTGCAGATGTGGGCAAAGCTGTTCGTTTGAGGCGTGTTTGTTTTTTAGGGTCTGCAGACGCACAGATGTTAATGCTATGCATGTACGCTCTAAAGGAGGCTCACGTAATGATCCCACATCCCCAGCAGAAGATTATTCTTCAGGTGAAGGCCTGGTGCCATTATGTGTTTTCCCACTGCTTTCTGTGATTTATTGGTAAATACTGGGGATTTTTGCTGAAGCTGCAACTGCGCAACACAGCCAGCCACTGATCATCATAACAACACGTTGTTCTATGTTTCCAGTTGGGGCTTGCAAGAAGTATGAAGACGAAGGAAGAGAATGACAATATATTCAGCCTTGAACAACATTATTTTGCGTTTGTATGTGTTGTTTGTGAGAGACTGACATGAGGAAAAAAGAGGCCTTGGTTTTTTTCATTCCATTTTCGTTGTTACATGAAGTGCTTGTGCTCACGCAGACATGGAAAAAAAGACTCAAACTTTACATAGGAAGGCCCTTCCTGGTCCAGGGTAGTATTAAAGTGCACATATCATGCAAATTGACTTTCTTGAGGTTTAAACCATGTTTTAACATTGTTCCCTCGTCAAAGACAGACCTGGAGTAGTATTTAAAGGGACAATACAGAGTTTAAAAATGTTAAAATAATGTATTTTCCTCCCCCTACATGTTCCAGCCATGTCCTAATGTGTAGAATGAGCTCAGACCTGTTCACCACGACTGCCTCTAAAATCCTGCACTATCACTCAAAAAGTTGTTACTTCGGGTCCGAAGTGCCCTTATGGACGAGCTTAATATAGAAGGTGCAGTTATGCGTATGACCTGAGGTGGCAGTAGTGAGTATAAAATGGCCAACTTGCATCTAGCCCCTTTAACAACATTCATGCACTTTTGAGTTAATCCTCGGACGAAGCTGTTAATTTGAGCTGTTTCTTCTTCTATGGCGTCAGTGCCTCATTCTGTCCAACCTGGAAGTTATTTTTAAGAAAATTATTCCCATAGCTGCCAGCAGGAGGAGCCCTAGTCAAGATTTTTACCGGCTCTTTCTCATTTTATTGTTACTGTTTAATTCTTACAGAAACATATTTTCAAATTCTAAAACATAAAATATCAAAGCTGAGGCACCAAAATAAGGTCTTTAAGTCTATTTTTAAGCTTTTTTTCTGACCCGCACCAACCCGACCCAATGTAATTTAAACCCGACCCACTCGACCCGGAGAAAAGCCTCTCAGTTTGCCGACCCGACCCATTAAAAAGCTGCTGCATGAGTCACGCTGCAGCTGGCTATCACTCAAACAGGAGCGCGTCACATGACCACGACTTTACAGGAGAATTAGCGCTTGATGCTTTGTTTTGCTGCTGCACCGCTGAGGAACCTTTGAATTCGCTCATGGACTTATCAGGAAACAAGGAGCAGAAACTATCATGTGGCTTTACTTCCACCACGTCATGGACGACTCTTTCTGTCAAATGAAACGGAGTTTGGACTAAAGTGGAGCAGCCTTTACCTGACGCTAAGTAGTTGCTGTCAAAGTCATACAGAAGCGATAGGCCATGTGACATCTAAACATAACATGCTATGACACGTTTACCCCATGAAACAAAACATTCAACTAAACATAGTCGACTTTGTGAGGCATTTATGGACAAGAATATAAGGACAAAATAGACAAAGTGCGCTTTGTAACCCGACCCACCCGCACCCGAAGTTTGCCGTAATTTTGAGGTACCCAACCCGACTGAATCCGCGGGTTTCGGGTCAACCTGCGCATCTCTAATATACATGATAAGTTTACTTTAAAGAAAACTCTGAAACTTACCAATGGGGTTTTGATTGACAACACTTATTTTAAAATAAGTATTACAAGTAATTAACTGTTTTACTACACTTCATAAATAATGAGAACATGCGACCAAATATTTTCCTCTTTATATTCATGGAATACTGTATATTGTTTTGGTTACTCATATGGTCATATACCTGTTGTCCAGACTTTAATGCGGCCAAGGGCACAAATAGAATCCACATGACGTGCGGCGCTGTGATCAATATCTCGTAAACAGAGAATGGATGGTGAACTGTTATAGCCATAAAACAAGAGCCACTTGTATTGACATGGTCATCTATACCACTCTCTGCAAACTCTGTTCACATTTTCTACCTTTTCCACTTTTTATTGTGTCTGGTCTGTACAAGAGGGTCTCACTGTTCTCTATTGTTCCCACTATACATCAAACTAATCTTGGCAGTTTTGTTATGGACGCTTTAAACCATTGTAGACTATCTTCTGTGCATATCTCCTTTATAGAACTGGAGCATTTAAGTTTATGACACAAGTTGAATAAAGAGTATTATTAATTTACTGTATCAGAGCAGACACACATTCTTTTTGTCTATGAAGTCAGTCGCATAGTTAGATGAACATCTATATATACAAATATGCGTAACACTGCATGATCGCCCGTAGCTGTGCACCGTCCTCTTAAAATCACAGACTGGAGATGTGATGGAAGTGATATTTATTGATTTTTAATAAGAGAAGTCCGCAGCTTTTAAGATATTGCTTTCACAATTAGAGCTGGAGCACTCAGCCAATACACTAAGTGTGCTTTACACATACTTTCATCATTTGGGCTTTTGAAGATCAGAAGATTAAGCTAAGACAGCGCTTGTTCTTTAAAAGCACATCTCCTTGTGTTCTATAGTCCACAGTGTACAATAAATTAATGTGAAACACAAAGAATTTACAGCCTTTAGATAGTAGTAAATTTATTCCTTACCTGTAAATATTCTGGCAAATAAACAGCACATTTTGAAGGCGTGAATTAAGTTTGACTTCCTGGAGGAAACTTTTTCCAGCACGATTATTTGAGCGGTTTTCTAAGGCACTGCAGTTATCAGAAGCCGCCTCTCCCCGTTATTGACAAGCGCAGACAATGTGTGTTTTCTTCCTTTGTCTCTCAAATGAATGCCTCTAAATCGCCTTTTACTTGTTCAATGAACTGTTCATTAGATGTTTGGGGTTTTGGAGTGTGTCGACTTGCATGGAAATGGAGGCTTAAAAGTAAGGTCTATTCTGAGCTGAAGTATGCTCTCACTTCGGTTCAGGATTCTGCCTCAGTTCAGTTATAAATTACACCCAATTCCACCAAACACAGAGCACATACTGTGTATTGAAAGTGTGTTTTTCTCCAACCCAAAAACAAAGAAACAAAAAGCATTTGTTAGAATCAATGAGCAGTATCCAAAATGTATATGCAATCTCTTTAAGAATTATATTTAAAGAGTCATTTGAGCATTTTTTACTCAGCATTATCTCATATCTGATATCATATTAGTGCAACGTGCCCACAAATAGCAGCATGCTGTTTTCCAGCTGGCACCTGCCTTCATAACTGACTCCCCAAATGAATAGATGATCTGCAACAGTGCTGTCGGTGATGTCGGCTTTACGGAGTTGTCGGTCATAGAAAAGGTTTTCAAAGCCGTAGGTATTTAAACTACAACTCTGGATGCCATGACCCTGCACCAGAGTTTAGAAAACATCGTGGGCAAGAATATGCCTCTGAGAAGAAACGCAACATTTTCTCAAATAAAACTCTGCAAGACTTTGAAAACGTATTATTTGTACAACTAGATTTGAAAGAAAATACTTCTGTTTACTCCACTATCTTTCTACTACTAAAGTAAAAAGTAAAAGTTAAGTTGGCCACATGTTGTTTCCCATTTCAAGACTTATAACGCACACACAGAGATGCTCCAAGACCTAAAGTCTGGTACGAAGCATCTATACATGGTCCCTGTCAAATAAATAAAAATAAACTTCAGACCAGTAGGGGGTGCTGTTCAGATGCACTGTCAATGATTCACAACAAGATTTGTCTCACGATAATCGCGTGGTGCGTTGTAATCGAGGAGAATTGGCCAGTCCTGTCGCATTCTGGAAAAAAATATGGACAGAACAATATTGCAGCACCTGTCAGGTCAATCCCAGGGAAACACTCGGCCCAAACAAACAGGAAGCACAGGATTGCACATGTGATTTTTAGTGTAAAATCAGCTACAATGTCGCGCTGAAAATAGAAACACGCGTGGGAGTCAGAGGAACAGGGGAATGAAGAGTTTTCGAAGAGGAAAACTATCTTTTGCTATTTGGACCATGCAGATTTGTTTTGATGCTGCAGTGGATTAGCGGACTTCTAACAGTGAATTGTACACTCTTAAAACAGATGTGTTAAAAACAACACAAAATGTGTTAAAAAAAAGCACATCCCCGTGTCTAGTTAAGGACCACACAACATGTGTTGTTTTTAACACAGTCAGTATGTTCAAATTTTTAACACATGAAATGTGTTAAAAATTTCAACACACTGACTGTGTTGTTTTTTACACATGTTGTGTGGTCCTTAACTAGACACGGGGATGTGCTTTTTTTTTTAACACATTTTGTGTTGTTTTTCATCTACTATTCATTTTACTCCAAAATGAATATTATACATACTGTACATGCAGGAAGCACACTAAAATAATCACAAACAATATCATTAAATGTAATTATTTATTATGAACTAGCAAATCACAAATATATAAAAACATAAAAATGTCTTGGCAGTAGGCTAGAAACATGGAGGAAGTTTGAAAAAAACATTGAGTTTTAAATTTGACAGGTCTGATTTACATTATCCATGTTTACCATATAGTCATTAAGTTTACACCATACTAAAGTCACCACCATTGTGCCAAATGTTACCAGGATGTTCACAAGCCACAATTTAGTTTGTCATGTGATTTTGCACAAGTTAAGAGTTTTGTTAAATTTAGTCATGTGTCAAACTCTTTTCAATCAAAGATAAAAATCTAAACTTGAGGTTAGTTGGCCAAGTCCTGACTTACACTACACAATCACAATTTCACTAAACTCTGGTACTCATCACTCGTTTGGGCGATGACTGTTGTTCTGCGATTTGGTGTTGCTCAGTGCAGCGGTCCTGTGCTGTTGAGAGGTCCTGGGCTGTTGGGATGTCCTGGGCTGATGGGAGATGTCCTGAGCTGTTGGGAGAGGTCCTGGGCTGATGGGAGAGGTCCTGGGCTGGTCCTGAGCTGTTGGGAGAGATCCTGGGCTGATGGGAGATGTCCTGAGCTGTTGGGAGAGGTCCTGGGCTGATGGGAGAGGTCCTGGGCTGATGGGAGAGGTCCTGGGCTGATGGGAGAGATCCTGGGCTGATGGGAGAGGTCCTGGGCTGATGGGAGAGGTCCTGGGCTGGTCCTGAGCTGTTGGGAGAGATCCTGGGCTGATGGGAGTGGTCCTGGGCTGCTGGTTGGTTGGGTCTCGGTATTTTTCCAAAAGGGCTTTCGATGCTTTATCAAGTCTGAGGAATAACACAATACATAAACATTTGAATACTTCTGCGCTTAACAAATGATACATATTTCTTTATATTGCAACAGATAACAGATACAGAAGCAAATTATGTTTTGACGTTTTACAAAGACTCAACAAATATTCCGAAACATATAGTAAAACTCACTGTTTGGAGAAACTTCTGCACAGCGAGTAATAAATGATTCTGATCCATCAAATGTTGAAGAGCTCAGGAGGAACACGACTCTAGGAAAACACAAATTAAAAAACACGATTCAAGTAAATTGTGAGATACGTTTACAGAATGTTAGAAGTTTAAGAGAGTTTGTACTTCGTACTCACCAAATCTATCTTGAAGGGGAATTATTATGTTTTTTTGGATTTTTGAAAGACGGCTGGGAAAAGGGGAAAATACAGAAAATATCATTTAACTATCAAGCATGGTCTGAATTCTTACTTGACTGTATCACAATTACAAAACTCACCATCTTCTTTGCTCCTGATGACAAATGCCCCTCTTGTGTTTGGGTCTTCATCAGAGAAGGTCCCACTGGAGGCTTCTTATTCTGACGACTGGTACTGTTAATAAATCTGCAATACAGATCAGAGTACAGACATTTATGCAACTGCATTACACATTATACAGATTTGGTAATAGGAGACATATTCAGACAATATAAATAGGTTTATTAACCATCTCATTTAAATAATCTACAGAGCATACCTGTTGTCCACTCTGGCCTCCATTTTACAATCTGTAAGAGAAGAAATTGTTTTAGTGAGGGGAAAATGTCAGGCTCTGTAATTACATTTTAAAGTTTAATTCTCATAACTGCTTTCACTAAAATACCACAACTTTTGAATATATGGTGCACAATTCTCCATAAAACTTTAGACAATAGTTTTACCAGAGTTTTGAGACAGTGTTGATTTAATGTAAATTCTATAATCTCCGATTTGCCTTCATTAAAAGCGCAAAAGCGAGAGCTCCAGCCCCTGTCCGCGCCCCAAGTCCACAAACACAGCCCTGGCTTTCTCAGTCATTTAGCTTTGGCCAAAACAAAACTCCGGACTTTAAGTGCGAACAGCAGAGGCAGCTCGCCTCGCTAACATGAAACTAAACGCACCCGCAACATTTATCAGTCAGACATGCTCGATACCGCCAGATTACGATCCACGTAGCGGAGTATGAGACCCGGAGCGGGGGCAGGAGAGCGCAGTCAGCCCCGCGGAGGAGGCGTGTGAGGCGGGGACAGAGGAGGCTGCTGTCCCGCACCTGTACTCACGTCTACGGCCTCACTTCAGCCCCGCGCAAGGGAAGATAATCCTGTTCAATGTGCAACGACGCAGCCTTTGGTTTGACATTAGCCGGCAGTCTGTGTTATCCAGAGGAAGTGAGCTAGCATACGGCTACGACGGACTTTCTTTTACCAACAAAAAAAAACCCTTCTCCTGCGAACGGTAAACAGGGGACGTAAATAAAGCAGTTTTTGGAAAGTAACTAATGTGAAATATGAACAAAATAATACTCACTTACCTTGTAAGTGTTGACTTGGCGCTTATATTTCGTCCTCGGTCAGTGAAAATGGCGGCTGGAGCTGAAGATTGAGCGGACTGTCCCGCTCCGTGATTGGACAACAGTTTAACACATGTAGTGTGTTATTGTAAATACGCTACGTGATTGGATAATAATTTAACACATGAGGTGTGTTGTTTTGTGTAATTTCATTTTACACAGAAATTTCAAAACCAACAGAATATTAACTCAACATGTGTTAATATGAACACATCATGTGTTGAATGCGCCTTAACACAGAAATTGTGTTAAAATTTAACACATCACTTCTAAGAGTGTAAGTTTGTCTTTTTTACTAATAAATGCACGGTTTACCCTTTATGTACATATTAAGTTATTAGCGCTTCACTCCATGACGTCGTGGCCTTTGAGGCTCCGCACACAAACATGCGCTCGTTTTCTGCTTCTGACATTCTTCAACCATTCCACTTTTTCACGTCTCCTCTGCAGATGCTTGTGTGTTGTTGTGAGCCCATGCTGCTCGTCCAGGAAAGACCACATTTATTGTTTTTTTTTCCTTTTAAACAAAAAAATCGAATAGAAAATCGAGACTGTTCAATATGGGGGAAGTAATCGTGACTATTTTTTTTCCATAATCGCCCAGCCCTACCTAAGCATTTCTATGACGAATAGTTAATACCATACTTTCACTTAGCCTCTTACCACCCGCCTGAACCAAATGCATTCTGTCCTCTTTGGCCATTATATAGGTCTGAGTAACACTTCATTTGAAAGCTAAGACCCACAAAACTGTTTTTTTTTCCTCACGTTGTTGCTGTGTTGTGTTTCTTATGATTTATTTTTTTTGGTCACATTTTGGTTTCATTTTTGTCACTTTTTGGTTGAATTTTTGTCACATTTTTGTTGAATTTTTGTTGAATTTTATCACATTTTTGTTGAATTTTTGTCATTTTTTGGTTGAATTTTTGTCACATTTTTGTTGAATTTTTGTCATTTTTTTGTTGAATTTTTATCACATTTTTGGTGATTTTTTGTCATTTTTTTGTTGAATTTTTGTCACATTTTGTTGAATTTTTGTCACATTTTTGTTGAATTTTTGTCATTTTTTTGTTGAATTTTTGTCACATTTTTGTTGATTTTTTGTCATTTTTTTGTTGAATTTTTGTCACATTTTTGTCGAATTTTTGTCATTTTTTTGTTGAATTTTTGTAGAATTTATATCACATTTTTGTTTAATTTTTGTCACATTTTTGTAGAATTTTTGTCACATTTTTGTCATTTTTTTTGTTGAGCTTTTGTCACATTTTTGTTGAGCTTTTGTCACATTTTTGTCGCGTTTACATCCTTGTTTTCTTCTCATTTTTTGTGGCTGATTTGGTGCTTTTTTCCCAAGAAGCTTTTTAATTAGGTTAAAGCCAAACTGGAGAAAATGGGATCCGTTCAGGTGGGAGTTAAGAGGTTAAAGGGACTAGATGCAAGTTGGCCATTTTATGCTCACTACTGCCACCTCAGGTCATATGTGTAACTGCACTTTCTATATTATTATTATTATTATGTGGTGAACAGGTCTGAGCTCATTCTACACATTAGGACATAGGGACATGTAGGGGTGGGAAACATTTTTAAACTCTGTATAGTCCCTTTAAGTCATTATTTAACTGAGCAACTTTTATTTATTTTATTGGAGTAATATTTGACTGCATAGAATCTGTACTTGTACTAAATTGAAGGACTTTAACCACCACTGAATCGGACAATGCGGTTGTAGTATCCATAACACCACACAACATACACATTCTAAAACTTGCAAACAGCTATTTTTACAAAGTCTTTGCTGAAAATGCTAAAAAATAATTTAGTTTACAGGTCAAACATGCAGTAATATACTATAGTGCAGTACATGATTGTCTGAAACTGTCGCTACATTAGAATGATGCTGCCTGCCTTTGTGTAACCACAGCTAGCTCTTCATGTGATTCACGGCCCTTTCCAGTTTCCTCCATGTTTTGGTTGTTCGTGATGCCGGTGACATTTGAGCGCGGCAGGATGGGTGCAGACGCCTGGTGGCCCTCTAATGATATGATTTGTTAATGTGCGTCTAAGCAGCAGCCGGTGCAGAGCCTGTACCGCAGCTTGTCACAGTGATTGAGGCTGGCATTCAAGCACCTGCCTACTGTGAACTGTGTGCAATCCAGCAAACATATGCTAACATTACAGTGCGCATCACACCAGTGCCCAGCAGGTGACACCCTTAAACCTGCGCCTGCGGCATCTTGAAGTTCGCATTGGCTGCACTGTATCTCCAATTAATGTCAGTTTTTGTATTCTATTTGAATTGTAAAATACTTGTCCAAAGCCATATTATGGGCAGCGCACTTGTTAAGAGGCTGCTGTCTCCGTAGGGGAGGGAATAAACAGTTCTTTGAATTTGACCGATCCTTCAATGTCGCTGGGACAACCTGTTGAGCAGTCGACATCTGCAGTGCAGCACCCAGGCCACATCAGATAAGATAAGATAAGATAAGATAAAATAAGCCTTAACAGATCTTGAGCAAGGCTTTTTGTCAGGTGTGCTGGAGGATAAGCATTAAGTGGCGCAAATAAAAAAATGTTTAGTATTCTAGAGACAACATAACAACAGATGAAAAAAAACAAGTTAAATTCCAAAGCAATGGAACAAACTCCCAGTGACAGGAATTACCATCAATTTGGGCCAATTAAGCGCACCTTAATATAAGCCGCTCCAGCTAAATTTGCAGCCTTGTACACATACAGGCCGCACTCGAATATAAGCAGCAGGTTTTCATAGTGCATCCGCTCAGAGAGGCCCATGGCGCGAATGAGGCGGAAGAGACACCTCACCCTGGAGAAAGGTGCGGACACAGGGGGAGGGCGGCAGGGACGGCAGTGATAAAAATATGGTCAGACGACAACAATTGACATAGAACAACAGCGGGATTGTATTTACAGATGTGTAGGTGTATAAAGTGATGAAGTTATATAAAGTGACAGCAGCGAATCTACTGTGAATGTGGACACGCCACACAGTGCAACAGGGCAGATTACATCCATGAGTCTGTGCTGGGCTATTGGGTCTTTTGTTCATGAGTCTGATGGCAGAGGGGGTACACTGGGGCTGTGTCTTTCCTGAAGTCCACGATCATCTCCACTGTCTTCTGGGCGTTCAGCTCCAGGTTGTTGTGACTGCACAGGACGCCAACCAGTCCACCTCGCTCCTGTAGGCAGACTCATCACCACCCGAGATGAGCCCGATAAGGGTGTCGTCGTCCGCAAACTTGATGAGACTTACAAATTGGTGACTTGGGAGGTGCAGCAGTTTGTGTACAGGGAGAAGAATCAGGGGGAAAGTACACAGCCCTGAGGGGTCCAGTGTTTGTAGTCCATGTGTCCGAGACGATCTTCCCCAGCCGCATGTGCTCATCTACCGTTCCTCTGCCAAGAGCAGCGTTGATTAGAAGTTCAGCCATAATTTTTCTCCAAGCCTGTCTCTTTTGCGTTTACTGCTAGAGACGCCTCTAGTGCCTGTTGGCAGCGATATATTGGCCGCACCGTCATATTGGCCGCAGGGTTCAAAGCGTGGGAAAAAAGTAGCGACTTATAAGCCGGAAATTACGGATAGAAATAACAGAGTCAGGAACTCTCCTGGCTTTCAAGAAATACATACAAGCTACAATGTTACACAAATAATGCGAGATGTTTGATTTGAACAAACATGAATATGATGGTTTTGTATTTTGAATATGTGTTTTTGGCAACAAAAACGAGGAGACATTTTCTGGAAGTCACAAAAGGGAAATTGTGTATGGAGTGAAAGAAAATATTGTCCCTTTGTAAAGTGCTGTGTGACAATGTCAGTGAAAGGCTTTTGTGTTCTGATGTAGGACACAAACAGCAGCTTCATGTTGTGGACAAGTCAAGGGTAGATCAACACTGAACTTCAACCTACTCCTCTTGAATGTGCAAATTCACTCCTTTTCTTGCTGTAAAAAGTGTGTTGTTGTTTTGGCGCTGCTTTCTTGCTAAGGGAGAGGGAATATGAGGTGCTCAAGCATCAGATCACTGCTGCTGAGCCATGTCTCAAACGTATATACCTAAATAAATGGCCATTGTGATCCAGCTTCAGTCTTGTGTGGATCAGCTGTCTCGGGGCATGCCTTTCTGAGCCCTTTATTTATTTACCAAACCTTTGTTGGTGCTAAGTAAACAGATACAGCTTCAAAGGCTTCACTTTTTTATTTAGTGGGCGGAACCCGATTATTACATAGAAAGATTTAGAATCTTGAAATGGATTTGTGATGTCACTTATTTGCAGTGACTGTATTCACCCACATTTCCTTGTGTTGCTGCTGTTTTTACAAGCCGTGACTCCCAGGCCAGGCTTTACTTATTAATTTTAATAAACGGTCTGCCTCCTGTGAGATAATGTTAATATCAGTCAATCCCTCCCTAAAACGTTGTTTATTCCACTAATTACTATTCTGTTTTTATGTGCGCCTATGCAGCTGTGGGGGCTATCTGCCGCATGCAGCCAGGCACAGCCACTAAAAACCCTTCTGCAAGATTCATAAAAGTCTAAACCGCAGGCACCTCCTCCTCGGGGGCTCTTAATAGCTCTGTGTCTTTCACAAAGTGTTAAAATGTAAATTATGGAGAGTTCTACACTTCTCAATGACAGCCGGGGGAGCACTCAATAGCACTGCATGGCTGGATCCCTGTCTAAGTTAGACCAACACAATCAGCCATTTCTGACACTGCCATAAGCCAAGTTATGCTAACAATATAGCGCTGTAAATGCCACATGGTTTGCAATAAAGAAAACACACCTTTAATAATAAAACGGCTCTGTGAGGAAGAAATGCTAATTCAGCCACTTGCGCGCTGGGCCGTGAAACTCTGGAGGAAATGTTTAAAATCTATTGAAAGGCGGCCTAAAGCTGAGAATACCTTACACATATTCAAGTGGCCCGAGACGATAGATTACTCCAGTCGCAGGGAAAATCTTAAGTAGCTCAAAAATGCAGGTGGTAGATCGTACAGTAAGACAGAGATTAGATATAGAATAATAATTAGATAGAATAATTGCTCTTGCCATTATGCAGAGCGAGTACTGGCCAGATGATTGTTTTTGAGTCTCCATGAAAAAGACACAGACCACAGGAAAGAGTGCACGTGACTTCTGAGTGTGATCTCCGGAGGTCGCGGTGCTTCTTCTTCTGCTGTTTTCCTAATAAGGATTAGTGATGTCTTGCACAAATCAACGAATAGTTCAAGAAAACATCACGGACAGTAAACGTGGCACTCGCTTTCATATAGTCCGTAACACAAATCATGTTGACTGTAGTCCGTGTGTTTTCATTATGGAATTAATGCGTTCAAATTTGCAACGCACTTAATCGCATTTTCCCCCCATACAAAAGTCCTGAGCCGGAACGTTTCTTTTCTTGTACGCCGTAGATCTGACGCACACGCTACATCCGCTCACAACAGTGATGGACGATAAAGTAGCTTCACTTGGCAACTTTGCTTAAAGAGGGGGTATTATGCTTTTTTCAATCACATAGCACCAGTCTATATCACACTACAATGATGACCAAACCTTCTGTTGGTCTGTAAATGCAGTAAATTAGAATAACTGCCTTGTATAAAATGGCTGTAGTGAATGTCTTGAAATAGGTCTCTGTCTCTTTAAGAACCTCTGAGCCTTTCCGACACGCCCCCTCCACACACTGTCTGTGGCATCAGTGGGGAGGGGGCTCTGCTGAGGAGCAGTGGTTGGTTACTCGGCTGGGGACGAAAGCTCTGAGGCGTCTCTAGGAGGTGGGGGCGTTCCTAGGAGGACTCAGGCAAACCTATCCCTAAAATGGCCGCCATCAGAGTTTTTACAGATTACTCAAAAATACGTGAATGTGCCAAGGCAACACTTCAGGCATGTTTTTAATGAGGGAATGACATAATAACATGATGTAAAGCTTGAAAAAGTCGATTTTGCATAATAGAAAAGACTGCTGTTGTGTACAGCAAATAAAAAACTTTTAAAGGAACAGGCCACCATTTTTGCATACTGAGATATGTTCTTACCTGACCTTAGACAAGTTGATGCGTCTGGTCTTTACGCGAGCGCTCAGTCAATCAATCCATCAATGGTTTTGTATAGCCCAAATCACAACAGTAGTTGCCTCACAGAGCTGCACCAAACATTAAGGCAGTAAAACAGAGCAGTAAATAAGACAATGTAAAGTTCAGGCAAATGAAGTATCCAAGCAAACATAAACATAATGTGCTAATAAGCCTCGCCAGCACGTGGCAATGATCGGCGCCGGTGTCCCCTGTCCTTAGACTCTCCAGCACGGCAAGGACAAACTCAAAAACCTTGGGAAGAAGGAGAGATCCCCTCCCATGGACAGACAGGCTATAGAGACCCAGGGCTGACGGGAGTCCCTCAGCAGACGGGCCAAGATCGATGCAGACGGCATCGCGTCATAGAAGGGGGCGTGGCTTTGCCAAGGGGAAAACAGAATATTTTGGGAAACACAATTTTCCACTCTTTTTAGCCATTTTCTGGTGGAATGTGAACTTATTTGCCACTCATAAATAGTGTCAAGTGTAAAGCGGGTCCATATGCATATTTTTTCACAGCGGATTGTTCAGTAGAAGCAAATAAACGGCAGTCGTAGCTTGCACTAGCTAGGGTTAGCATCGTGCTAATGATAGCGGTAGCTAGCATGAAGCATCATGTTAGCATTCTCCGTTATTTATATATTTATGGGCTGTTGAACCAGTTTGCTCCTCTCCATGTCTTTGTATCTTTATTGGGTAGAAACTATATCAATAATTCAGCATTTGTTAAAGTAAGTTTTCCCCCTTTACTGTTTTCAAACATGACCATATATGGGAGATTCCAGAGATGCCGTCTGTATCTATAAACCAAGTAACAATGGTTTGCAAAATATTCATCAACAAACCGAATACTGTAGACAGAGTACAGTAAGGACTTAACTGAGAGCAGCCAGGGAGAGATTTTCCATTAGTTGGGGCTGTCGGGTCGGAGGCAGGGAAAGTTGCGCAAAAAGACCAAAGATGTTGTTAGCCTCTCCTCCTCTCCTCTATGGGGCCAAAAAGGGGTGGAGTTAGAAGCTACCAAGCTCTTCCACGTTTACTTGGATCGTGTAACTTCTCATGTAACTGTATTTAAATAGGGACAACGTGGAACCAGACAGATACTCAACTCAACTCAACTCGTCCAAGCTCAGGTAAGAACATATCTCAGTATGGAAAAACGGTGGCCTGTTCCTTTAAAGGCAATGTTTTATGCCCCTGCATAGCTGAACAGCTATAATTAATAACAGTTTGCATAAATATGTTTGTTGAACAGCTTAACAACAATATATTTGTTGTTGAGCTCATGTATCTATTTATTTATTCAGTAGTTCAGCTACATTTTAAGTGTTGCTTTTGTTTTTTGAATGAAATGTGATTAACTACCATTAAACATTTTTAATCAAGTCCCACCACTAGTTTTCATTCTGAGAAAGTTTTGTGTTTTGATCTCGAACTCTATTCACCCCAAATTTCACCTCATCCGAGCTGTGTTTACAAACTGTAACTTTCCTGCCTGGCTTGACATAAAACACAGTCTCTTACACCGGTCACTTATTTATTTCCTAATCTAATTAATTTTGAGGGCAATCCGATCTGATCTAAAGGTTATTCTGAAAATAGCAGCTCCAGATCACACTTTGAGTGCGCGTCATTCTCCGAGGGCACAACAAATAGACAGTGCTTGATTACCCGGAGCAGGCTGGCGGCTCCATGTGTGAGAGGCCAGTGGATTAAAGACTTCACTTGAAACACTAAACAGCCTCACAGGGCACGGGCAGAGGAGACCGGGGCGCCGCCGCTCTGTCATGGTTCAAACGGCGGCAGGTTGGAAGTCCGTGTCTGAATTCCAATGAAACAAAGTTTGAAGTTTTGAGGGATTGCATAATGTTTGGGCAACATGAAAAAAAAAGAAAGAAAGAAAAAAACTCCCTACAGAAACCTGAAGCCTAGCGCTGGATCTTTGAAGCGACTTTTTGAACCTCCCCACTTGTCCACATTCAAAAGGGAAGATGTCTTGAAGCTTGCTCTCAGACTTTTCATTTTCACTGATGATGACAGCAGCTTTTTTTTGGACTTACATGTACCGTCTGCCAGATTCGAGCCAAAGTGGTTTGATTTCGAAAGTTTCTGCACAGTCACTGCCAAAACGAAGGAACACCAAGTCCATATGAAAATGCCAGAAAAAATGTTTTTGCTGCAGATTTTTTTTCCCAAGCAAATTGGCATATGTGTGGCATTAAAGGGGAATGGGATGAGGAATAACACACCATAACCTCTGTTACCTGATTACCGTGATTTACGGACAATAAGCCGCTACTTTTTTCACATGTTCTGAACCCTGAGGCCTACTGTATATAACAATGCGTTCGCAATTTAGAATGTGATGATGTCATAATGTCAGAACGAGGGCAGGGCCAATACAACTCTATGGGAGAAATGCAGTTTTTGTAAGAAATCTCCAAAACAAAAATTGACAAATGTTTTTCCTCATCAGTATTTGATAGTGATTGGATTCACAAACCCGCCGTATTACATTTATGTCTGAAAGTCCTTTTTACTTACCAACATAATTGGACATTAGTTCATATGTGCAGAGGAGAAAATGAACTTTGAGACAGTTTTTGTTTCATGTGGATTCTTCCAGTAATGACTGAGATATTAACCAAAAACCAAGACAAAAAAATCAGCAGTTCACCAGTTACCACAGTTGCCATAGTTACCCCCATGGAGTTTTCAGTTGCTCCACCTCAATTTTAAAGGGACTGTACAGAGTTTAAAAATGTACAAAATAAGTGTCTTCCTCCCCCTACATGTCCCAGCCATGTCCTAATGTGTAGAATGAGCTCAGACCTGTTCGCCACGACTGCCTCTAAAATTCAAAGTCACTCACTGTTACTTCGGTCCGGAGTGCCGTCATGCAAGAGTTTGATATAGAGATTGCAGTTACACGTATGACCTGAGGTGGCAAAATAGCCAACTTGCATCTAGCCCCTTTAAACTATGGGCTCTTCAGAATGTTGTGATGTCGCGTGAACACAACCTGTTTAGAGATAGACACTATCTCGGGAATCGCCCATATATGGTCATGTTTGAAAACAGTTAAGAGGGAAACAATTTGGAGAAAAATCTAAACTTTCTTTAATTATTCAAAAACGACTTTAACAAATGCTAAATTATGCATATAGTTTTCTACTAAAGAAAGATACAAAGACATGGAGAGGAGCAAAGTGTTTGAACAGCCCATAAATACATAAATCACGGAGAATGCTAACATGATGTTGACATGATCGTCCTAATGCTAACGCTAGCTAGCTAGTTAGCTACGACTGACGTTATTTCGCTCCTACTGAACAATCTGCTGTGAATAAACATCCATATGGATGAACGATGAGAGCCGAGTCTCACCCGTGAGCCGCTTTTTTTTTTTTTTTAAAGGTTGCATGTTTATCAAGCTTTACGCGCACCTCTCCGTGCTACATTAGAGAAAAATAGAGAAAGGCAAATGCTAAAAGAGAAAAGAAAAGAGTAAGAGATTTCGATTGGGGAGAGAGGGAGAAAGGAGGTAAAACATCTGCAGCTGTAGCCCGGCGTCCGCCAGGAATGAACCTGCTGTTTACACAAAATCAAGACCTCTACATACTTAAACTAATCCATAAACGTAGTCAGTGCATCTCTAGCTTTTAACCACTTCTTAAATGAGAAAGATCCGCCTCTTATTTTCAGTTTTATGGTTACGCTGGGTTTGTGGAGTGAAAAGTAAACAATGCGATCACACGCGGAGCGGCGATACTCGCAATGTCGGCCTTCACTGCTCATGTGTATGAGCCCATTGCAAAAGCAACTAAAGCAGAAGTACAACAAAAGTCCTGGCTAAAGTTTGGACTTCAGTGATATCTGGAGTCTGTGTCCCTCTCTCAGTGCGAGGCTGCAGCAGCTACAGACGCAGCAGGACCAGGGCGGAGGGACTGGGGAGAAACACTGAGGATTTTGACTGTAAATAAAAGAGTACATATATGTAACTACTACCAGCTTTAAAAGTTCATGTGTTGCTATAATAAACAATGGCTCTACCATCTCGAAAAATCAACGTGGATTATTGAAGACAAAACAACACCACTATAAGCCAAAATCACTTCATTATAGCAATGAAAAAAAAAAGAAAACATTATTTTTAATTTCTTTCTTGATTATAGTTGTTTTGTGCTGGAAGTAGTCGAAAAGCTCATTTAACATGCCATGAATCCAAATCTCTCCTGAATTTAAACTGTATATGTAAAAACATGAAGAGCCATTTGGCAGCAAAAAGAACTGTAAATCCCATCACTAATGTAAGCTCCCCGTTCACTGACCTCGTCCTCTCGTTTGGCGTTCCCAGCGCCAACCTCCTTACCTTTCTTAACTCTTTTTCGCTTCTCCAACAGGTATGGGGACGCAAGCCCGGGAGCTTACCTCATCGAATCCCCAGAACAGTTATCTACTTTAGTTTAAATCCTCAATAAACATTTTTTTGTAACAAACTATCTGAGGTTGTGGTCCTTGTGAGTGAAATTTCGCTAGAAAACGGCTAAAAACTGTCAATGTCAACTTTATTTGTATAGCACGTTTACAACAACACTAGGTGCCCAAAGTGCTTCACATACAGGTACACAATATAAAATAACAGTACAAAGCAACAAGACAAGCACACACAATAGAGTTGTAATACAGCTCAACTTGAATTGAACGCCAACGCAAACAGATGTGTTTTAAGGGCAGTCTTAAAGGTTTCTATGGTTGGAGCAGCTCTGACGTTTAGGGGGAGACTGTTCCAGAGTTTGGGAGCAGCCACACTAAACGCTCGATCTCCTCGCGTCTTTAAACGGGATCTGGGCACGTTCAAAGACAGCTGGTTCGCAGACCTTACTGATCTGACTGGGGCATAAACAGACAAACGCTCACAGAGATACTCAGGAGCAGATCCATGAAGACATTTAAATACAAGCATCAAGATCTTAAAGTCAATTCTATAGCTGACGGGCAGCCAGTGGAGTGAGGCCAGCACAGGAGTGATATGTTCCCGCCGCCTTGTCCCTGTCAGTAAGCGTGCAGCAGCATTCTGGACTAGTTGTAGGCGGTTGAGTGAGGATTTGTCCAGCCCACAATAGAGCGAGTTACAATAGTCAAGACGCGACGATATAAACATATGAATAACTCGCTCAAAATCGCTGTGCAGAAGATAAACTGTGTTTCCCAGAAGACTCTATTTTCCCCCTCGACGAAGCCACGCCCCCCTCTATGACGAGATGCCGTCTGTATCTATGGTTAAAGTTTAGTTTATTTAAGCGGGGACTGTGTACAATAAACATTAACCTCAAGAGGAGAGATGCAAAAGTACCAGGTTATAGCTCAAGTGCTTATTTCCACCCCTTAGTCCCTGGACAGGCTGATGTTATTGTAAAATACATAAAACTTATACAGTTATATTTAACAATAACAATGCACCTGGGTCCAAAAACACTCGGCTATTTCTAAGGAAAGAACTCCGACGTGAGAAAGATGAAATAACAGCTCTAAATCCAAATATAAAGTCGTGCGTGTGCAGACAATGGCGAGCTGGTGTCACACAACAGGTGCAAACCCTCTCGCCGTCTTCTGCCCGCGATGCTTTCTTGCACATCGGAGCAGGAGCTGCAGATCGCTCTCCGGCACCTGTAACATGGCTTCAGGTACAAAATACATGTGATTCATTCTCTGACGTCTGAAATATTACGGAGGAGGGCGGGTCTAAATACGGTCACTCTACGGTGAGGAGCCGCTGTGAGTTTTCTGTAACCTAAAACTCCGAAAGAAAAGTTCTAAAGATTTATTTATGGCAGCGCTGCAAAACAAACGCATTACTTGTAATACCGTTGCAGCTCATCTTGGGTGAATAACTGTTTTTATTGGAGTAAGATTGGAAATCGTGTTCCGGCACAGCCTACTCTCCTCGAGGGCATATAGATGAGATATAGATTTGATATTAGTCAAACCACGAATTGCAAGAAAATAATGAACTGCAAAGGCCTATGTTTTTGTTACATTATTGACTCGAGAAAATCAAGCTGAATAAACTGAACGGATGAAATTGCCTTCTTAACTCAGAGAGTGACTTATGACTTAAAATACTCGAATTAAGAGAATGTGTGTCTTGAATTTGAGTAAGTTTGGACAAGTCTCGACATAATGAGTAACAGAACAAGTGCTTTTCCTCCTTTCTCATTTCAAGTGTTGGAGCTCCTTTTTTACCAGTGTTGTCCAGTCTGTTTGGATAAGGGCAAAACTATTTTTTGGGGGGAAATTTTGGTTTCTCAACATATAAACTTTCACCTGGAAACAAACAAACAAAAAAACTCCTCCATAGATGTATGTGGGAGATAGTGAATTCAAGAGCAAAATGCACTTTTATCACATTGGTGCGACAGCAGAAGGACAGAGGAGGGAGGAGGTGGAGGAGCTGACCAGTGAGAGACGCCAGGGACAAATCCAGGAGGCGCTGCCCCGTTTCAGAGGATCAGAGGAGACTGAAGGCAGTACTCAGGTTTTCCCGACCTGCTCAGGTTGGCCCAGGTTGGCTACGTGCTCAGTCACAGCGGCTCAGGACTTAACCAACACCGCAACGTCATTGTGCAATTGTACAATGACAAATAAAGCACTTATTTACTTCAAACTTAAAGGGGCTAGATGCAAGTTAGCCATTTTATACTCACTACTGCCACCTCAGGTCTTATGCGTAACTGCAGCTTCTATATTAAGCTCGTGCATGACGGCGCTTCAGACCCGAAATAGCAACTTTCTGAGTGACAGTGCATTTTTAGAAGCAGTTGAGGTGAACAGCTCTGAGCTCAGTCTACACATTAGGACACTGCTGGAACATGTAGGGGGAGGAATTTTGAACTCTGTATAGTCCCTTTTAACAGTCTTTGACTTAATATTTTGAAGTCTTTTTCAAAGCGATTTGTTTTAATATCTAATCCCTAACCTGATTTTTCTTTTATTTCAAAAAACAAGGCGAAATTTCAATTTTTACAGATTTTTCCGCTAGAAAAAAGCTTATACTGTATTAAAATGAAACAAGATATTCAAACAACATGTCGATATGTGGGTATGGGAAGGCGGGGGGAAAGTATGTGGGTTTGGGAAGGCGGGTGGAAAGTGTGTGGGTGGAAAGTGTGTGGGTATGGGAAGGCGGGTGGAAAGTGTGTGGGTATGGGAAGGCGGGTGGAAAGTGTGTTGGTATGGGAAGGCGGGGAAGTCGGGTGGAAAGTGGGTGTTCATGGGAAGGCGGGTGGAAAGTGTGTGGGTATGGGAAGGCGGGTGGAAAGTCTGTGGGTATGGGAAGGCGGGTGGAAAGTGGGTGTTTATGGGAAGGTGGGTGGAAAGTCTGTGGGTATGGGAAGGCGGGGAAGGCGGGGAAGGCGGGTGGAAAGTGGGTGGGTATGGGAAGGCGGGTGGAAAGTGTGTGGGTATGGGAAGGCGGGTGGAAAGTGTGTGGGTATGGGAAGGCGGGTGGAAAGTGTGTGGGTATGGGAAGGCGGGCGGAAAGTGTGTGGGTATGGGAAGGCGGGTGGGCGCAGGTGGAAAGTATGTGGGTATGGGAAGGCGGGTGGGCGCAGGTGGAAAGTGTGTGGGTATGGGAAGGCGGGTGGAAAGTGTGTGGGTATGGGAAGGCGGGTGGAAAGTGTGTGGGTATGGGAAGGCGGGCGGAAAGTATGTGGGTATGGGAAGGCGGGTGGAAAGTATGTGGGTATGGGAAGGCGGGTGGAAAGTATGTGGGTATGGGAAGGCGGGTGGAAAGTATGTGGGTATGGGAAGGCGGGTGGGCGCAGGTGGAAAGTGTGTGGGTGAATAGAATGTGCAGAATAGACTGAATGATGCTTTGCAGAGTGAGTGGTGTGATGTTGAGCTATAATCCTGCATTTTAAGTAAATTGTACCTTTTAAATAAATAAATACAAAAATACAAAAATACAAAAATACAAAAATACAAAAAATACAAATAAAATAAAATAAAACCATAAATCTAAAGTTGGCTTGATCCATTGTTGAGATTTTGTCGCTGTGAATATAGGCAATAATAGGCATAAAAGGCCTTATTTTCAAATGAAATACATTTTTGTCATATTTACATTAGTGATGTACAGCAAAAGTTTCAAACGGATATCTCTAAATTTAAAAAGTTTCCCTATTCACCTGAAGTGTCTGGCCGTAATGCAGTGGAAATCTCTACTATACTATATCTACAGTACCATTTTCAAGCCCTGATCAGTTCCGTGTTCACATAACCAGGATGGAAGTCGATAACACACTTCGAGATGTGAGCGACTGTAGTTCTTTAAAGGGATGTGCACCGTCTCTGCCCATTTGGCTCAACACGTATAGAAAAATAAAGATAATCAATGTGCACAAACAGTTTTATCTTTATAATTAAATATTCAGCAGGCTTCTTTATAAATGCTCACTACACACAGCGCTAATGCAGCCTGAAGTATGCACTACAGAGAGACTTCAAATACCCATTTTCATGTAACAATTGCCTCAAGCATAACTTTACACAGCTCTATTAGAGATGGCAAACATTTCTTTTCCGTTGCATAACTTTGTTCTATTATTATTGTCGTGAATGGCATTCAGCAAAGCCCATTTAAAGTAAATCAGTGGCATGATTGCATTGGCACTGTTGGTTGATTGCAGCCCTTTGCTCTGATTTGACGAGAGTCTTTTGACACCAAAGTTTGTTGTTCAGACATGAATTGTAATTATGGGCATTAATATTCAATCTTCTTGTATAAACAGTTTGAATTTAAGGTATCCCCTTGATAAATAGATTTTTATCCACACAGCGAGGAGGCAAATAAAACTAACAACAAAGGATGGGATTGTAAATAAATTGAAGAGCGAGTCATTTTCTATCTCAAATTGTGTTATTGTCACGCAACTCAGATTGGACGACTTTATTATTATTCATTTTTTCAAATTGGGAAAAAAAATACATATTTGGTAGCACTTCGTTTTAGACCTCAGCAATAGCATGATAATATATTAATACATAAATAAATGGTACCTAAAGTTTTAACAATGTGACAATTGTGCTTCGATAGAAACAGAACACTATTAATCACCAGTATAAATGTTTACGTGCTTCATATAACCTTCATATGCACAGTTCTGAACGGTTGAATTCATGAGCTTCCTTTAATTTAGTGCTATTGAAATTTGAATGTTAATGTGTACATGTGTATTGTGTAGGAAAACTGTACTGTCAGTTGTACTGTATATGATTTGTATATTGATAAGAGTCTTGCTTCTGTTGCCTGACTTGCCAAACTACATGCTTTTACAAAGACATGTATATAGATTTCGGGGTGGGCATTTATAAGCTTTTGCTTCGGCTCACTCCTTTTGAGCAGAATTTTAACTGCTCAAATGAACAAATAAACTATATCAATTGAAATGCATTATTTTGGATTCGATTTTCTGTAACACTTTATTTTACATTGCCCTTGATACATTGTACCTGCCGCATTAGTTACAATGTAGTGTGCTGTGTAACATTGTGTAATAACTTGTACCTACAGGTTATACACAATGGAATAATGTGTATAAGTACTTTGGAGGTACATTATGTAATGTAATAACACATAAGACCCAAACTCTAACCCTAACCTTAAGCCCTAATCCTAAGGGTCTTATGTCTTATTGCATTATGTACCTCTTAAGTACTAATACACATTATTCCATTGTGTATGTAACACATAAGTACACGTTATTACACATAGTTACAGAGCACATTACATTGTACTAAATTTAGTTTGGTACAATGTATCAAGGATACTGTAAAATAAAGTGTTACTGTATTTTCCTTTCGCTCCTCATCACTGATAGTGATAAGATACGTCTAAAACCACAGCCGGCCTTGGGGCGAACACAGAAATATACTTGAAAATCTGTGTCTACAGCCTTTTTTTCAGAAGATTTGTGTCCTGTTGGCTGCATTTGACGGGACAGTACAGGGCGAGAGGAGGTAAAGAGCGGGGAGAGACTATTTGTTGGTGGAGCTAGGACAGACCAGCGTTTCACTTCTGCCATATGTGCAGTAACCTTACCCACTAGGCTACTGACACTTACTTTCACATGAGCACGGTTAGAACTACTCGAGTCATTGTCACAAAAAAATCTGAATATTTCTGCATTTTATTGATTGCACTTTGAATCTCAAAGCTCAAATCAAGTGAAATCACCATCACCAATCTGTGCTATAACATTAGAACACAGATTTACTAACACTTATAAATTCCTAAATGTAAGTGAGTGTTTGCTTGTTCCTCTCTCGCTGCGGCTTCATAAATTAAACAAACAGATTGTGCTTCAGTTCAGGACTATTGCCCGATCACATCAACATCCATTTTATTGACGTGCGCTTGTTAATAAAAGCCAAAAACAGTGTGTCGCAAAGATGCGGACCATTGCCAGCCGTAGAAATAAAGTCTCTGTGTGAATTTAAATGGCTGTAGTAAATATTTATAGTTTAGCCGGAGTAAAATTATCCAGTCAGCAACAAACGAGTGCCAAGCCCAGGCAGACGCTCCCAAACAGCACATCTGTTGTTGACTGAGTTAGTGTGATAGTGAGGGTTCAGCACAGCCCATATGTTACCACTGTCACCGCTCACAAAGGAGGCGCGGGGTCCAGTGCAGATCTTCCCTGCTGCTGCAGCTCGATAAATAGAAATTAAATGGGGAAAAAGAATTTACTACAGCTTTGGTGGCACCTTCACCAAGGAATCCAAGGTTTGCTCTGAGTAGTAATGCTGGGAGGGATACGCCTGTTCCCTGCTTTTTCAAGATTCGCTGGTTGCTCGATGCCCTAGAGATGAGTGCAGTAAGGACTATCTGCAGATGGATGCCCTGGATCCTTCATTGTGGTTCTTCGTGAGGGTTTGTGTGAGTTTTTCCTCTCCAAGAAGAAGGATCCAAAGACTGAAACGCCCAATGTGGCTTTAGTATCGTTTGTTGTACAATTACATTTTCTGGTCCGCTTCAGTCTTTGGCGTCTGTCTCATTGTTGATTTTTCTTCTATTTGATCAAATCAACAAATAATTCCTCATTTCCGAAATATGTCAGGTCAGTTTGCGCATGCAGCAAGCCTCAAACAAGAAATGTTTGTGACTGGGGAATCTCAGTCTACAAGCATCTCAATCTATTATATCGAGTAGGCCATACAGAACAGTCATGTTTCTATAGTAAATAAATAAATAAAGGTGACTATAAATACACTGACTGAGGAGGGTCTGCTCCTGCTAAAACATCATTATTGTTAGTGAATACTTACCTCTCCATGTCGCCTTTATAGTAGAAGAAGAGGAGTCAGAACTTTGGTAGAATCTAGTTAAACAGCTGTAATTGACCTTTCGCAAAAGCCCCGCCCACTTAGTCACTGTTGCTACGTCCGTCAAACTTTCTAATGCCGCTGCTAAAGTGGCTGTGTTAGTGACTCTAATTGAAGCAATAAATGTGCAATATCCTCCAGATCGAGGCAAAAGGTTGTTACAGTCTGCAGTGGAGGGATATATTCAAGATATTAAACTATCCCACGAAGGATAAAGGACTATTGGCACTACAGCAACCAGACAGGTCTCCAGCAAAATCAAAGAAACCACATGATCTCTTCCTTAAATGCAACAGCACAGCCTTGCGGACCAGTCGTGCTCTTGCACTGCCCAGTAAGCACCCTCTGACTCGTTTAGTATGTCTAAAAATAGGGAAATTTCTCCAGTGCGCTAAAGTTAGCTTACGCTAGCTAAACCTACAGGTGCCACAATGGCAGTCAGCTGCAGCCAGTCAGCTTGTAAAAGTTCACCGCCGCAGTTAAAGTTACAGCTCCAGTGCCAGTTTGTATAACGTTATGTGACTGTCAGTGGCTAGATGTTAGCATGCTAAGGTGTTAGCCTAGTGGCGAGGCCCCAGTCTTACCTTAGAGCTGACGTAGCCTATGCTTGTTTATTTTGGAGACGGTTAGCTGGGTGTAGGCCGTCCACATTGTATGATCCATTGTAGGCAGTGTTCAGGTTGTGTTTTCGGCTTTGTAAAGGAAAATAACTCCACTCCCCCCCTCCAAACACATTCTAGTGGTACCTAGTGTCTGATTTATATCCTCCATAGGCAGATGCTTCACGAATTTGCTTCTTCTTCTTTGTCTGGTGGGTTGTTGGTGGTTAGCAGGAAAAAAAAAAAGTGCATCTGCTCAGTGCTCATTGCTGGTATGTTCCATTGTTTTGCATTGGAGGCCTGCGGCATGAGGGACCTAGCCTCATAGTAACGTTTGCTCGGATGTCTGATTGGACAATTACCGCTTTGGGGCGTGGTTTTGCGAAAGGTCAATTGGGAGCGCACATGGCTACTTAAAATGCGTACACAACAGGTCGTAGTTCAGCACTCCCGATTACCACTGTTTGCTCTACCAGAGTCTGACTCTACTGTTAGTCTTTCCTGACAATAATGATGTTTTAGCAGTGCAAAGCTAAAGGCCACAGCAGCTTATTGTATTTATAAGCTGCTGTGGCCTTTAGCATTAGCGAATGTGTAGCGATTAGCCTATTTATTAATTTATAATGGAATCAAGACTGTACTGCAGAGATGGTATGGCCTTCCTAAACATGTCACAACTTTGGCTGTTCATACTTTGACCTTTGACCTTTCTGTGTTGAGTTTGGATGGGTCTATAGGCGCATGCTCCGGTTTCCCAAAGCATGCTGAAGAAAACATACAATGGCCTCGATGCTGCTTTCTACACGCTCAGAACACACTTTGCATCAGGCATCCAGTTTTCCCAGGGACACGACATTGAGGCCATTGTGGTTTGGTTTCACTATATTTTATTATTATTCGTTTTTATTCCTATACAGGCTACCGTCGATCGTAGGTGCAGAACTTTGGAACTTGTTTATAAAATGTGCTATATGAATAAAGTTGATTGGATTGGATTGCACAGTATATGCGCCGCTGTATTATTAATGCATTTGACAAAAAGATGGCCTTGTATTCAATGAGAACAATGAGGAACAAGAGTTACAGAAATGTGCGCGGGACAATACAACACGACAAGCGATTCCCCGGGGAGACTTAGCGCAAGGTCCGCTTACACAACAAGTTAAGGTAGTGTTTTTTGGTGCCTGTGCTTGCAGAGCCAAGTGAAAAAGGAAAGAGATGAAGGCGAACAGAGAGAGGGGGATAAGACACGTCTGAGCTGGAGCAGAGAAACTCATGCAAGAATAGCGTGTTGTGGCCCTGGTTATGTATTCTTGACCATGAACCATCTTTCCAGCTGGAGATGCACAGGTGTCTGGGCGATGAACTGATGTTGATCACTGCTCCGAGAAGGCGATGGTGTTGTGGCGGAAAATGTACCTGTTGAGTTAGTCCCAAGGAATTCATTTTAAAGGAATAGGCCACCGTTTTTACATACTGAGATATGTTCTTACCTTAGCTTTGACGAGTTCTATAGTACCTGTCTGGTCTTCCCCCGTGCCTTCAATCACGTAAACACAGCGCAGACGGCGTTAGCATTTAGCCTTTCCCCCTCTCCAATATAGCTCCAAAACAGGTCAAGATAGAAGCTACCAAGCTCTTCCACGTATTCCCTATTTAAATATGGTTACGTGAAGTGTTACACTACAAAGTAAAATTACACAAAATTAAACAATGTGGATTTTCTAAGCGGATAAAAGGGGGAACTATATTGTAAGGCGTAATAATACCAGGAGTAGTTTGGCATCCGCACAGTAAAGTGAAGATTACTGCGCAGTAAAGTGAAGATTACTGCGCGGATTTCGAACTACTCCTGGTATTATTACGTTTTTTATTACGTATTATTAATGTTAGCATTGTGCTAATGCTACCTAGCGCTAGCTAGCTATGACTGCTGTTTTTTCGCTTCTATTGAACAATCTGCTGTGAATAAACATCCATATGGACCCGATTTAGACTTGACTTTATTTATGTGTGATAAGTTTATTTTTTGCCAGAAAATGGCGAAAAAGAGTGAAACAGTTTCCCAAAAGACTCTGTTTTCCCCAACATTCCCATTCGTCACCAAACCACAAGAAAAGAATCAGGAAACCATTTTCACTCACATCTTAGTGCTTAGCAGTAACAGCACAGAGTTTTTTTTTTATAGCAGTGGCGCCGCCTGAAGTGAACTATCGTGAGCGTCTGATTGCAAGTCTCTCGAGCGTCCAAATAGAAACAACAGCGCGTTTAGGCACCGCTAGTCCCTTTGTATTTGTAATCCTGGAGTCCCAACACTAGAGTTAACCCTTTTTGTTTTTAGTGGTTGGGGAAACCGGAACACCTGGCGGGAACTTCGAAAACAGGGGCGTCACGCAAACTCATGCAGAAAAGTCCCACCTGGTCCAGAGGGATTGAGCCCAGCAGGGCCTTCTTGCTGTGAGGCAGAAGTGCAATTCCACCATGCTGGTCGGTTGTAATGGAACAGAGGAAACATCGCAAAAACCAAATCAATGACTCTTTCTGAAAATAAACAGAAATAGCCAGTTTTACAGGTTGGTTACTGCGGTGCCAGAGCTCTTAAACCATCCTTCCTAAAAAGCGCTCCTTCATTTGTTAACATAACCCCGATGTTTTTATAACTGTTGTAAGGTTGAATTAGAAGTAACATTTTAAGGGTTACACCCCGCCATTCGGACACCCCCCCACTCTACGTGTCGGACCTCCATTTTTTTCCCCTTTTGTCGGAGTGGTGACACATTTATCTTTTGTCCAACATCCTGCCATTCCGACACACAAGAAAATTATTAAAAATACGTGGGCTGACGAGAACTAACCCTAACCTTACCTTAGCCTAAGCTTAAGGACAGTGGAGTTTACAAACTGAACAGGCTATGCTTAAAACTATTGTCGGAATGGGGATATCAAAAAGTGTCGGATTGGTGGGATGTCGCAATGGAGGGTTGTCGGAATGATGGGTCGACCCCATGTTAAGTACAATCTGAGTGGGCAGGAAAGTCCCACTGAGACAGGGGTGTGCTGCGAGGTCCTCATTTCAGCCCGGGAGTTTTAT
The DNA here is from genome assembly GCF_951799975.1 of Gobius niger. Classification (NCBI taxonomy): domain Eukaryota; kingdom Metazoa; phylum Chordata; class Actinopteri; order Gobiiformes; family Gobiidae; genus Gobius; species Gobius niger. The sequence continues at coordinate 7,659,929 of NC_136871.1, read as the reverse complement.
GAATTAAATCAGTCCTCCTACCCTGGAGATTTATCTCACCTCGTAGGACGTTCGCTTTGATAATCAAAGGTTGTAGGATCGGCTCCAACTCTTTTCACATGGGCCGCTACGCCACACAGAAAAACTGGGCCTGACACATCTCCACATTTAGCTTTGAGATAAGCAAATGAAAATATGCCATTTATGCCCTTTTTATACATAGATCATTATTGCCTTTCTTAATTTTTTTTTGCCTCACCTGCCTTTTAAACTAACTCACAGGGCAGTTCAACTTCCTGCCTCTGAGTCACTTTAGTGTCCAATGGCAGCACCCTGAAACAGCGCAATGCGAAGGTTCTTTCTGATTTCTTTTAAAGATTTACATAACAAAGAAACGTTTGTGTAACTTTATTCATGTCTAAACCAGCAGCCCGGGCACCTGCTGCAGCCCAGTCAAAGCCTTTAAGCCTGTAATATACAACTGTGAGAGCCCATTATTGATTGATTTTTTTTCCCCCCTGACACCCCCAAAAGTACCGCGGCCTACCGGGAAACGTCCCGACTCTCCTGATTACCCAGCACGCCACTGCACTGAGATTTCACATTCTCTTTTTCTGAACAAATTTGACATGTTTTTAGAGAGTGGGGAAAACAGAGCTGGTTGTGTTAACAGCAGTAATGTTCTGAATACCCCTATTTACTGATTACACATTGAAAACCACTGTGTAAATCGCTATTCACACAAACTGCCTTAAAACCCTGTCGTTCAGGGTTGACTCATCATGATCATAATGGCAGCCGCAAAATAAGTAACGACAACCGCACAGACTTATCCATTATAGACGCCAGGGGAGACATCCTTTCCTTTCAGTCCGATTTTGGTCAATAGAGACTGAGAAAAGGATCGAGAGACAGAATTCACCTCGGGGCAATTCACATCTAATCAAGCGGGAGAAAATGCAGTAGTAAATGAAAGCGCCACAAATCCAGTGCCTGTGCTGTTTTCAATGGATCAATGGTGGAGGCTCACATTGTCAGGCACCTAATATCCTCCCCTAAGGCTTGCGGTTTAGCTCTTTTAGTACCATAAAAAAAATTAGACTTGATGGATGGCAATCCAGGGCTTTCACCGAAGGGAGGGAATCTCCAAACGACACACGCAGACAAGATACAAGAACACGTAGAGCCACAAAAACAAAGAATATAATCAACAATAAATCAACAATTAAGTGACTGTGCATGTCTGCCTCATGGGAAACTAAATGGCTGATACCTTTGTAATTCATGAGACTATATACATGAAACACAAACTGGTATCCATCCATCCATCCATTTTCTTCCACTTGTCCGTTTCTGGGTCGTGGGGGCAGCTGTTGGAGCTGCCCAAAACACATTGCACCAGCCCCTTATGGTTCCTCCTGCAGGTGGTGGGTCCACGGAAGGACGGCCTCACGATTCTAACCGAGCCTGTTGGTCTCTCATGAGGGGCTTCTGACCCGCTCTTTGTCTGACCCGTCACCTAGGACCTGTTTGCCCTGGGAGACCCTACCAGGGGCACGAAGCCCCTGACAACAGAGCTCCCAGGATCATTCAGGTGCTCAAACCCCTCCACTGCGTTAAGGTGGTGGTTCCAGGAGGGGACAAACTGGTATTGTGTTAAATATCTTTTCTGTTAGAACAAATGAAATTAAGATGACATGAGTGTCTAAAAGTGGTGTACATAAAAAGTGCAATATAAATAAAGAGATTATTAACAGCAGTGGGGATGAAGGCTTTGCGGTAGCACTCCTTGCACTCAGTCTGCCACTGAAAGAGCTGCTCAGCTCCTCTACAGTCCCAGTGGGTGGGAGGTGTTGTCCATGTTGGATGTGAGCTTGGTAAATACCCTCCTGTTCCTCACCTCCCCCACAGACTCCAGGGGGCAGCCCAGGACGGAACTGGCCCTCCTGACCAGCTTGTTCAGTCTGTTCTTGTCCCGCTCTGTGCTGCTCGGGGCCCAGCACACGGCAGCGTAGTGGAGAGCAGAGGCTACCACAGAGTCATAAAAAGTCCTGAGCAGAGGCCTGCTCACTCCGAAGGACTTCAGTCTCCTCAGAAGGTGGAGGGCGTTGGTGTTGTGGGACCAGTCCAGTTTATTGTTGAGTTGAACACCCAGGTACGTGAAACTGTCCACCTCCTGGATGTGGTGTGTGTAGTAGTGACTTCCTCCTAAAGTCGATCACCATCTCCTTTGTCTTACTGGTGTTCAAGCACAGGTGGTTGCGCTCACACCAGAACCCAAAGTCCATGATAACCGACCAGCACTCCAGGTCGTCCCCCACGGACACACAGCCCACGGTGGCGTAGTCATCAGAAAAGTTCTACAGATGACAGCTGTCCGTGTTGTGTGTGAAGTCCGCCGTGTACATGGTGAAGAGAAACGTTGAGAGGACGGTGCCCACAGATTCACAGACATTTCACATCACGTACAACTCAAGGAAAACTACATTTCCGTGTGCAAGACGACCCAAGCAAAGTCTAGGAAAGGTCACAATAGGATCCCTAAACTTCAATAGATCCTGTGTAAAACCAAAACTAAAGCATCTAGATTAGAACCAACCCAAAAGTACGAGTGTATCCGGTTTTATGTGCAGGCGCCAGTTGGAAGCGGACACCAAAGCATTTGAGCCATCCTGTTTCTTTCTGTTTGACCGAGGCCAATTTCAAGTTTTATCCCTTGGGTCAGTTCGACTGAAAGACACCCTGGATGCAGACCACTGGAGTGCACCAAAAGGGGCATATGAATAAATAGGAAATGCCACAAAAAGGAAAAGTGGAAAAATGTCATGTTAGTCATCTAGATAGAGGGCAAGGCTGAGCTACAATAATAGTTAATAATAAATTAATTCATTTCTCCCCATCCACTCATGCCATGGGTTATTGTTGATGCAATAGTTTTATTCATACCCTTATAAACCCAAAGAAACATGTTTAAAAAGACCACAAGAAAAACATTTTTTGAATGAAAGAACATTTTGAACTCAAACCCTATTAAATGTTAAAAAATATTGATTGTAGATGCAATAGGGTTAATCGTACATTTATAATTACCAACAAAAAAGAAAGTAGCACATGAAGCTGGAGGACAAACAAACAACAAAAACACTGACTAATCTATCCTTGTTTAAAAAGTCTCAAAGAGGTATTTTGGAACAAATGGATCTTGTTGTAATGTTTTTATGGAGGTCATTTAAGTTTGCTGAAATAAAATAGATCCATCTTCTCCAGATAATAAAAACATATGAGTCACAACATAGCATTTTTAAGAACTTCTTCAGTGGCTTTCATGAAATAATAGTCTTCTTTCATTCTCCCGCATTGAGAAGTATCGATTAGCCTTGATGTCGATTAAAGCCATAGGCGAACATCCGCTGTTTATTACAGGTACATTTGCACTTAGCAATGAATAAAACGGTAAGAGCGACAGGAATAGAGAGGGGTCAGGAAGCTCTCTGCTCTTGTAGGAGTAGAAAGGGCTGCTGATGTCCTAGTGATCATACTAAACTGAAGCATTCATCAGTGCAGAGTCCCGCTGTGCCCGCTTCAGGACGATTAGACTCAAGCTGACAAGGGCCTGTCCAGCTCTGGATGAAACCTTTTAAGCCACACAGTGCAAAAATAACCCGCGGCACCACTCTTTTCTGTTATGTTCAAGGCCATTTCAGAGGGAATATGCAATACTGTTGAGAGGGCGGGGGTCACATGACATTTTTGTAACGGCAAAATAGCAAGAAAAGACGAGTCTGAAGGAGTAGATTGTACGATTGTGACCTGACCTGGGGCAGTCTCGATTTTGAAGCTTACGCCCTGCGTTTTCCGGTGGATTTCTCCAAAGCCATCATTGTTTTTTCTCGCTTCAACACAGGCCTGGTCCCGGGAGTCCAGATTTTCTTTTAAATCAACGCCATGTGGAGAGTGTTATTGTTTGTGATTGTGCTCAGCAACACTCTGCCCCACGCTCCAATGTTTAAACAGGCCCATTCTGGAGCAGAACGCTGCATTGCTCCTTGCAATTTTGCAAAGAATACAGGCAGGTGTGTGAAATGTGGGACACAGAGACCGCTGTAAACTTTGACGACAGAGACTAGAGCTGTGCAGTGGCAGAGAAACTCCACTCTGCACTAGGACGTCTGCACAATCAGCTGCGCTCTTTCCCCTACATTTAGTAGCTGAATTGAGAAATTCCATATCTCAATTCAGCTACTAAATGTAGCTGAATCTCTGAAATGATTTGCTTTGTATAATATGGTATTTATAGAACAATTCTTCATAATGATGCCTATTTTGAAAGACAAATCTTTCAAGACAAAAGGAGAAGAAGAGAATGTGGGTCTGGTTCCTTGGAGGCTATACGTATTGTGAACCTGTAAACTTAAATCATACAACTGTCCAACATAATGACCCATCCCCAGGCTCATGAAAAACGTATTAGATGCTTAAAGCCGAAACCTCCGAGATGGACAAGGGAGAAGGTTGATAAGATAATCCTTTATTGATCTCACAATGGAGAAATTCACTTGTTACATTTGGCTCTCAAGAAAACACTCAGGGTGTGCAAAATAGACGGGAAATGTGCAAACAGTTAAAGGGACTATACAGAGTTAATATTAAGTATTTTCCTCCCCTTACCACAATGTCCTGATGTGTAGAATGAGCCCAGACCTGGTCACCACAACTGCCTCTAAAATTCTGCACTGTCACTCAAAAAGGTGTTAATTCAGGTCTGAAGTGCCGTCATGCATGAGCTTAATATAGAAGCTGCAGTTATATGTATGACCTGAGGTGGCAGTAGTGAGTATAAAATGGCTAACTTGCATCTAGCCCCTTTAAATAGTAAATAGAGGTATCTGATGAACAATGAGTACAAACAAAAAGCTTAATGGGGCACAATATAAACAATAATAAAATTAAAATAAAATAAAAATTATAACAAACTATAAATAGTAGAATATCCAGTCAGCATTGGCAGTGCAAAGTTTACAGTCCTAGTGCAGGTTGTCGGTAAAGTGGCGCCGATACAGAGATTATTGCACATAGTTTTGAATAGTGGTTATTGCACATGTTACTTTACAGTAGTGTTGTACGGTCTGACAGCAGTGGGGATGAAGGACTTGCGGTAGTTCTCCTTCTTGCCCTGAGGGTGCCTCAGTCTTCCACTGAAAGAGCTGCTCAGCTCCTCTATAGTCCCAGTGGGTGGGAGGTGTTGTCCATGATGGCTAATACCCTCCTGTCCCTCACCTCCTCCACAGAGTCCAGGGGGCAGCCCAGGACGGAGCTGACCCTCTTGACCAGCTTATTCAGTCTGTTCTTGTCCCGCTCTGTGCTCGGGGCCCAGCACACGGCAGCGTAGTGGAGAGAAGAGGCTCCCACAGAGTCATAAAAAGTCCTGAGCAAGGACCTGTCTCCTCAGACATGTACAGTGGGGAAAAAAAGTATTTGGCCAAAATCCAATAGAATGTCTATGTGAAACTGACCAAATACTTTTTTTCCCCACTGTATTAATGTTGAATTACTGAAATAAATTTTGACTGATTGACACACAAAATTAAAAGGGTACATTATTATTATTTCATTATTTTTCTTTAAAAAAAAGTAACCCATACCCACAACACTGCAAAACATACCAGCCAGTTCACAGACTAAAACACTCACTCCTTTTTCTTTTCCTTAGGCACTCATAATGGCTTTTTTACTCTCCCCTTTTGCATCGTCTGCTTATACTGTACATACCTCTGGATTTTGGTCCAATATAGTAGCATATATTGCGAGTAACTGTCAGTGAATTAGTAAAACTGTAAGTCTTTGGGAAACTGTTCAAATGTGGCATTCATAAAATAACACAGGCATATACTTTCCAAAGATTTGTGAAAAGGCAAAGGCACCAAGATCAATGGTTAGAATTCATGAAAGTGACATCTTAACTCTAAATCAAGGTTTCCCCTCCACTCAGCATATTCACTCTGTGCAAACTGCCACAAAGTCTGTTTCAAAGCCCACTCGAATCACAAAGGTAATTTGAGATTAAGTATTTGTGGCCTCTGGTGCAGATAAAGCTGACTTTTTAAAATGTATTTCTTATCATTTCTCATTCTGAGACTTAACAAGGCATAGAGTTTACTCGTTTGAAAAGTCCTTAGCTAAACTTTGAAACCTTCAGGAAATCATTGCCAGAAGACAGTCTATATACAGTGATTTATTGCGTTCATTTCAGTTGCAAGGTTTTATTCAGTGGAAAAATTTCACTGTATAAGTAAAGCAGTAAATACGTTTTGTACTTTTTTTTTTTTTTTTGCTTCTTTAATTATCTCGACAAACACATTGTTTTCTACCACTTGCCATTCTGTTATGAAATGAAATAATAATAATAATTAATAGCTTGTGGAGTTTGTGCTCAGAACAAATGGATTTCAGGTCAAAGGTGGCAAAACCTGCACATAGTTTTTTGTCTTAATTGTGTTTTGTTAAGCAACAGCATGAACAAGAGCTATGCCGACACCCCAAAATAACTCATTTGTCTCGAAGGTAATTGAACAGTTGAACTTGAGACGTATACAGGCTTTGTAAGAAATTGAAAATTAATAAATGTTTTTCCTCATCAGCATTTGACAGTGATTGGATTCACGAACCTGACATATTATTTTTGTGTCTGATAGTCCTTCCCATTGGCCAACATCACGCTCATGTTTCCGAGTTTGTCTCCACTTTTGGACGCCTTTCAGAAAGAGAAATAAGTGGACATTAGTTCATATGTGCTGGCAGAGGAGACGAGGAACTTTGAAACACTTTTTGTTTCATGTGGATTCTCCCAACTGAGATATTAACCAAAAACTAAGACAAAGACATCTGCAGTTTGCCGGTTACCATTTACCGCCATAGAATTTTCAGTTGCTCCACCTCCATTTTAAGCTATTCGCCTTATTCCGCCCCGCCCACTTTAGCCACTTTTTGCGTTGTCTCGGCCCTTCCGTTGTACAGACACTTCCGGTCGAGCGCAAAGCCCGTTCATTTAAACGTAGAACGAGGGAAAATATTCTCCGCTCAAATCTGATGTTTAGTCGATTGATTTGTGTAAAATGTCCAATGTTCATTTGCACCAACATGTCAACACCGGCCTAAAAACGGCTTTGTTTTCGTGTAGTGACTGATTTTATGTGGACTTTTCCAGTCCCATGTAAACGCGTAGGAGAAAAGGGGCGGGCACAATTAATGACGGCGCCCACGCGAGCCTCCGGAATAAGGTGAATAGATACACACGGCACCTCGTCATAGAAGGGGCGTGGCTTCGCCGAGGGGGAAAATAGAATCTTTAGAGAAACCCAATTTTTCACTCTTTTAAGCCATTTTCTGGTGGAATATTTATTTCAACCTGAAAAAACTCACAGAAACGGAATGACGGTATGAGTGTTTTATTAACGAACATGAATCATAATTGGGGCTCAGACCCCGGCGGAAGACTGAACGAACGATATGGAATGCATGGCTTTGACGAATGATAGCCATGATCTTCCCCGAGCCTGGACCCTGGTGGTGGTGGAAGAGACCTGGGTTGGCCACTTGAGCGGAGCCGAGGAGGAGCCAGGCGGAGAAAGGGGTGGAGGAGGGTCGTAGCACGGCTGGCAGACGGCTGAGTGATTGACCAGGGAGCTTAAAAAGGGTATCCTGAGCGATGAACAGCTGATGAGGGGATGAGCAGCTGCGGTGATTGGCTGTTGTGAAGGTGCGGCTTGAGCTGGGTCCGTGATTGGATGATTGGAGTGCGCTGCCGGTGATGAGGTGATGAATGAATGCAGCTGGTAGGTCTTCCAGGTTGAATTTGTGCATAAGCTTCATCACACATAAATAAAATCAGGTGTAAATCGGGCCCATATGGATATTTTCTCACAGCACATTGTTCAGTAGAAGTGAAAAAGTGGCAGTTGTAGCTCGTGCTAGCTAACCGTTAGCATTAGCCCGACACGAACATGTAGCATCAAGGTAGCCTTCTCCGTTTTTTTTATGTGTTTATGGGCTGTTGAACCACTTTGCTCCACCCCATGTCTTTGTTTTGCTTCATGTTAGCATCGGGCTAATGCTAATGGTTAGCTAGCGCTAGCCATTAGATCATAGATGTGATGCCGTCTGTATGTATGGGCTCTTTAGAATGTTGTGATGTCACGTGAACACTACCTATTGGAGCAGTAAGCAGTAAGTAATGCTGCAAAAAAGATAGTTTGTACCCAGGGCCCAGAATTTGGTGCTACGCCCCTGTTGGGAATACCGTCTAAGGACAGGGGACACCCACGGCGCTCGTCGCTACCTCCTATTGGACGTTATATTTGCCTGGATTAACCTGAACTTTTAATTGTCATATTTATTGCTCTGTTATATTGCCTTAATGTTTGGTGCAGCCCTGTGAGGCGACTTCTGTTGTGATATTGGGCTATACAAAACCATTAAACTTGAAACTTGAAACTTGAAACATTTTTCAGGGTTGAATACATGACACAAGATTGAGTGACGTGTGTAAGCTCACAGCATACTACATTTTGTTGTTTTATTATTACACTGAATTAACTATAATCATTGTATTTCGGTACTATGGTTGAAAAGTAGCATTTACACAATTACAGAAATTTTTATGAATTTGCATTGTACTTGTTTACATAAGAGAAAAACGAGTGCCGTAAACTGTCATCGGAATGACGCCATTGTCAGAGAAATGCCCGACACTGTTATCAATCCTTTAACCCTAAATAACTAGATTAAAGGATCTTTAACTTTCTATAACCAATACGCCTAGCTTTTGAGAGGGGTAGCACTAACTCTTAACAGTTAGTTCTGTTCAATGTCAATAGATACAGACGGCATCTCTGGAATCGCCCATATATGGTCATTCTTGAAAACAGTTAAGGGGGAAAACAATTTTGAAAAAATCTAAACTTTGTCTAATTATTCCAAAACTACTGTAACAAATGCTGAATTATGAATATAGTTTTCTACTAAATAAAGAAACAAAGACATGGGGAGGAGCAAAGTGGTTGAACAGCCCATAAATACATGAATAACGGAGAATGCTAACTTCATGCTACATGTTAGCATCGGGCTAATGCTAATGGTTAGCTAGTGCTTGCTACAACTGCCGATTTTTCACTTCTACTGAACAATCTGCTGTGAGAAAATATCCATATGGGCACAATGTACATTTGACTTTATTTATGTGATAAATAAGTTGATATTCCACCAGAAAGAGTGGAAAATGGTGTTTCTCTAAAGATTCTATTTTCCCCCTCGGAAAGACAAAAACTCGAGACTACATGAACCTCGGGGTTATGGATGGAAATATTTTGGTAGTTGTGGTAGCTTCGTAATCCATCCACATAAATGAACATCAAAGGCTTGTAGGATAATTATAAATTCTTCGCAGGCGGATTGTTTTACTTCACAATCCATTAGAATTCACACCGCATATTGCCATTTGGACCTCTGCCTGGGGATGTTGCTTACATATCTTCTGAAGTAATCACCACAACTCAGCAGGGCATTTCTGCTCTTTCTGACCCCTTGGACGGATCACACTATGCTGATATGTTCCCTACAAGGAAAAAAAAGAAAAAAAAAGAAGCTCCCCCTCCTTCAAGTGCCCTTCAAAGAGAAAGTTTCTGACAGTTTCCTTGTTTCTTTGTTGAATCCAATGCAAAAAAAAAAGAGCCATATAACAAAGTATTCATTTGTTTTATTAGCTACTAACATCTGCGAGATCCCCCGAGTCGGTATGTGGTGGGTATTTGGGAACCACCTGTTTTTGTTGACGTGACCATGAAAGTCGAAAGAGAGCTGGATATGATGCCACCGATCAACCTCGCTGCCAACTTTCCCCGTGGCAACTCACGACACCGCAATCAGAAGTGCCCCGAGGCTTCCAAACATTTTTCTTGACACTAAAAGCAACATTCGCAAAAAAAAAAAAAAAAAAAAAAAAAATAAGTTTCCACGGTGAGCCAGCTGCTAACAGTCGGGGGATTGTCATTGTGCCCGTGCGGAGAAATATTTAATGCATTGTGTCACTTGTGATGTGATTTGTAATGTGCACAAGCGGGTGAAACAGCAGAACATGGCAAACACCTGCAGGCAACAACGTTTGGGTTGTCAGAGCTAGAGAACCATTCTTGACTGCAGAGGGAAGCGATTTAACTGATGATGGCACTATGAGCATGACAAGCAGCCTTCATGATGCTCAGTTTTGTAGCTTTTTTTTCATTTTCCTGTAGTAAAATCCTCAATATGCCAGGCATGCAGAAGAACTGTGTGGCAAAGATGAATCTGTCATTTACAATCCATTTACTGCCACCGTATCAACTCTCGTTTATCTACGACATGAGCCATATTTGCTTTGCTTTGTAAATTTTTTAGTCTTTATATGTGAGTGTGCAGCGGGCGGCTCCTTTTGCTTTCCCGGAGCTTTCAAGGAGAATGAAAAGGCGCTCACACATCTGCTTTTATGTCCGAGGACTCCAAACAAGCCCTCTGTGTCACATACTCGTTAAGGTGTATTAAATGCATTAGGCCAAAAGGGTATATTGATTATTTAAAAGCTCCCTGGAATGAAATGGATGTGGAAGCCATGCTAAGGAGTAGAGGGTGAGCCGCATCAGACAACCTATTATATCATTCCTCAGTGGCCTTCTGCTTTGGAGATGAGGAGACGAGAATTATTTAAAACATGAGATGAGTATGAATGTGTTTTTGCATCCAGGATGAATGTTTTCCGCTTTCTTTTTCCTGAAAAGTCATGTATGGGTGAAAAAAAACAAGTTGAAGTAGAAACTGTGTGGTAGCTGATGATGATGATGTAACCCAGGGGTCCTCAAACTACGGCCTGCGGGCAAAATCCGGTCCGCGAGATGATTTGACACGGCCCCTGACTTGTAGAGCACAAATCCCTAAGTCTCTAGCCCAGTCCTGTGCGGAGTTATGATTCTTTTTAACTAAATAACCAGTATACTCAGTCCAGCCACTAGGGGCAACTTAAATAAATAGAAGAGAATTCCACACGTGTCCAGCAGTAGCCTGGTTTTACCATACTCTCTTACTCATTGCGTTTCGGGTCTGGACCTTCACAATTGAGCTCCGTCATCAGGTGGGAGGGTTGAACTCCTTTGAAATACCTCCTTAGAATACCTGTGGTATTTCAAATTAACACAAAGTGTGATGACTTGGTTACTATTTTTGGAAACCACTACAGCTAAACAAATATGTGCCTGGAATCAAGTGTTGATCTTGTGGATATATTGTTAGTATAGTTAGTATATTGTTAGATAGTGGGGACGACTGTGCAGGCGAGTGATCTCTACTTCTCAATTAGGCCTGCTGCATTTTGGTCCGGATCATACGATTCTTTGTTAGCCAATCCTACAAGCTCTGTAAAAACATTCATAATGACCTGATTTTGTCTTGCTAAATATGCTGTTAGACCTGCAGAAAATGTCTGACTCCGAACATCCGGAATTTCCGATATTCCCCAGATGCAACCGGCCCTAGAAGTGAAAACAATTTCTAAATTGGATAGCCAATGTCATATTCAATAAAGTTCTTAGTAAATCATCGTTGTGCGGTTGACTGTTCCATTTAGTCAGAATTACAGCAATCAATGTTGTATACTGAGTACTATTGATTAAAATTGACATATGCAGATCACACATCAGGCTCATGCTTTAGCTAGACAATGTGTAGCCACGTAGTAATTGTCAACATTTACATCATGATTATTTCCCTGATGTGCCTGCTGTTAGCCGGTGAAGTCTTTTGCTAATGACTTCATAAATTTCAAAAACTTGTCCAAACTTAGGACTCTCTCGCTCAACATGATAATAAACCTTAAACTTCACAAAACCAATGAAAAAATTACCCTGGTGTGTCATTGAGATAGGTTTACAGGTCCCCTTACTCCAAATCCGGCCATTCTAGAGACCAATTACGTTACATTTATGTTCATATCAGACTTTTGCCTCTATTGGCAGGTTACCATGGTAATAAAATTACATTTCATCACAATTTGACAATCATTCAGCTTAATTAATCCTCTCAAATCAAATAACAACCACCCAATGCCAGCAATCAGCCGGTGCGCTTCAGTCAAGCACATTGTCACCTTTAACCGCCATTTTGATTTGTGACGTCACACCGGAATTGTTAATAAGTGCATGAATAAAAATTTACATGACCCAACTATTAGTGTGACCCGTGACCATCTGTGTGCCAAGCATCCCATTCTCTTCTTCCCAGAGCCAACGTTGTGATGTCCCAGCAGGTTGTAGAGCAGGCGGCAACACACACTACAGAGCACAGGTGGTGGAGCTCGGATGGATCTCAAAATGTCATCCGTCTAAGTCTAGGAATGTCCAGCTGTGTCGATTTAGCAGACTCTATATTCACAACCAACTCAAAACATAAACATCAACATCAACCTTTTCCACCCCACCCCCTGATGGCACGATTCTGCACACACCAAGCTGACCACGCTGCTGCACCTTTGAACTCTTGGCTCCGTGATCGCGGGGCGCCCCGGCTGCCAGAGGACTCGACTGTTGCACCAGCTGTGTGTCCTGTTCCTGGATTTGGGGCTGGGACTGGCTACTATCAGGAGACAAACAGCAATGCCTCTGACAGCCTGCTCTGCATCAACTGGCACCACTACACAGACCGAGCCCTTCCACACTACACAATACATGGCACTGCTCACCGTGTAAAGCACTTTGTAGTCGACCGGAGCCCCCTCGGGTCTGCGGTGCGCGCGTCCATGCAGTGTCTACGGGTGCGCGTTGCTCAGGGGAAGGGTTAAGCTGTGGCCAGATGTTGCAAGACACCGCTCCAATACGGTCCCCGATGTGTGTAGACAGGATTATGGAAAGCCTTTCATAACTGATTCATACTCTTTTGTTGTGTGCTGTGAACTCGTATGCACTTCGAAGTTCAACCAACAGAATGAGCAACGAAGGAGTTGTTTTAGTGGGGCAGCAAGGCAAGGCAAGTTTATTTGTAGAGCACAATTCATACACAAGGCAATTCAAAGTGCTTCACAGTTGCATAAATACAAGAAAGCAAATAGAATCAACAAAAACATCAACATAAAATTAATCAATTACAGTAAAAGGCAAGAGTGCAGATAAAAGACTTTCAGTTATATGCATGAGCAAAAAGAACTGTTTTCAGCCTGGATTTGAACATTGTCAGAGTTGAGGCCTGTCTCTCATCCTCGTGAAGGCTGTTCCAGATTTTAGCTGCATGAAACTGAAACGCAGCCTCACCATGTTTATTACTGACTCTGGGAACCACCAGGAGACCCCTCCCTGAAGTTCTCAGGGCCCGAGATGGTTCATACGGCTCTAACATGTCAGAGATGGACTTTGGTGCTAAACCATGAACAGACTTGTAACAAGCAGAGCTGTTTTAAAGTTTATTCTCTGAGTGACAGGAAGCCAGTACAAGTCACTCTAAGTCCGGTTTTGACACTATTCCTCTGATCTTAGCAATGTTTTTCAGATGGTAAAAAGCTGCTGATGTTATTGCTTTGATGTGGCTGTTTAAGTTCAGGTCTGAGTCCATGATTACTCCTAGATTTCTACCCTGATTTTTTGGTTTTAGAGAGAGAGACTCAAGGTGACTGATAACACTTTGTCTTTGTGTCTGTGGGCCAAAATCAATGATCTCAGTATTGTCTGAGTTTAGTTGGAGAAAGTTGTTTTGCATCCACAAACTGATCTGTATGTCAGTTGTTTAGTGCTTGTCAGGTATCAAGCAAGAAAAAAGTCACTTTAAGGTGATGTTGATGGTTCTAACACCATACAATTGTCATTGAAAGCAACTCCTACTGTTCAAAACTCCCCAACAACCTCTTTTTGGTAGAATTTTACAAGATCCATCACCATATCCATATTATATTATAGTTTTAGGACATACAAAGAGTAGAGCTTCTCTAATTCTTCGTTGTGAAACAGGTATTGGAACATAATCCTTGTATCAAAAACAATACAAATGCACAAATACAAAAAGGTGCACTATGCAACTTTTTATGTGGAAAAAAGTTGATATTTGTGCACATTTGACCTTGTAGTGACCCAGTGGCTGTATGAGTGGTCAGCATGCCGCCTTTACTTTCCATCACAGTGGTCTCTACGACGCTCCAGGAGTAATTGTTTTGAAGGTTTTCGCTGCTGACGGAGCCTCTCACTAGAAAACCCACATAACAATTGATCCTGGAGCGTCGTAGAGACCACTGTGATGGAAAGTAAAGGCGGCATGCTGACCACTCATACAGTTGCTGGGTCACTACAAGGTCAAATGCACACAAATATCAACTTTTTTTCCCTCATACAAAGTTGCATTGTGCACCTTTAAAGGAACAGGCCTCCGTTTTTCCATACTGAGATATGTTCTTACCTGAGCTTAGACGAGTTGATGCGTACCTGTCTGGTCTCTGTGCATAATCGAGGAAGAGCTTGGTTGCTTCTAACTTCACCCCGTTTGGAGCTATAGGAATATACTGGGAGAGGCCAAATGCTAACAACATCTTTGGTCGTTGTGTGTGACTGAGCGCACGGACAAAGACCAGACAGGTGCGCATCAACTCGTCTAAGCTCAGGTAAGAACATATCTCAGTATGGAAAAACGTTGGCCTGTTCATTTAAAGGGGGGGTATTATGCAAAATCGACTTTTTCAAGCTTTACATCATGTTATTATGTCATTCCCTCATTAAAAACATGCCTAAAGTGTTGCCTTGGCACATTCATGTATTTTTGAGTAATCTGTAAAAACTCTGATGGCGGCCATTTTAGGGATAGGTTTGCCTGAGTCCTCCTAGGAACGCCCCCACCTCCTGGAGACGCCTCCGAGCTTTCGTCACCAGCCGAGTAACCAACCACTGCTCCTCAGCAGAACCCCCTCCCCACTGATGCCACAGACAGCATGTGGAGGGGGCGTGTCGGAAAGGGTCAGAGGTTCTTAAAGAGACAGAGGCCTATTTCAAGACATTCGCTACAGCCATTTTGAGAGAGCAATTTTATACAAGGCAGTTATTTTAATTTACTGCATTTACAGACCAACAGAAGGTTTGGTCATCATTGTAGTGTGCTATAGACTGGTGCTATGTGATTGAAAAAAGCATAATACCCCCTCTTTAAAGACAGTTTTGTTAAATCCCGATGTGATGCTGATTGGTTTCAACCAATCTCCAACCAGAAGCTGTAGCCGCTCCAGCCCTTCATTGGGAGCTCGCCAAAGACTTTCTGCATTTCTACTTGACGGGCCACATTTTAGAGGCATTTCCTTTTTCAGTCATGTTTAAATATGATCTTGCCCACTGCCTCTCCAGGGTGAACTCCTCCTAAGCTGCATCGTGACTCAAGTATCTTTGAAAAGAAAGTAGCTCCTGGACGTTTTTTTGTTACCTGAAAGTACCTCGCCAGGTAAAAAAAGAAATAAAAAAAAGGTTACAGACTTTTAAAATGCCACTGCTATTTGTGCTTTGAAAAATATTTCAATCAACGTCAGATTGATTCAGATTTGATATTTTGGAAAGTCAGCTTGTGCTTTCTCATTCAATTCATTCAGGATAGAAAAATGCAGTTTGTGATAATGAAAAGGTATGAATTTAATACTTCATGCATTGGAATATACTACAATACGGCCCTAGAAAAGAGTCACAACAGTTTCTAATGAATGTATTAAATATGGAGAGAATGCCTCCAGACAGATTCATTTGTATTGTGTCAGCCAACAACAACCCTCGGTCAAAGAAATCCTGTAAACTTTCACCTTTTCCAACAGATTTTGAGTCTTAAGTTGACGTTCTTGCTCAGATAAGGCCTGTGTCTGCGCTCCATCAAGGGACCAAACTCACCGGGCTGTGTTCATCTTTTGTGTCACTATCTTGTCCTGTAGATAACCGGACCCTTGTGGTTTTGAAGCATCAGATCAGAGGATTTGGTGAACCTGTATTGTTATCCCGTCGGATTACTGCCGTTTTTCCCGACAGTGCTCCTGGGATGGGCTTGGTCGGTAACATCGCCTGAGAAGAGCCAGGGATTATGCATATTGAAGAAGAAAAAAAAAAAAAAAAATCATATGGAATTACAGGCTAGGGCTCGGGAATTTGGGGATATTGTACATCAAAAGTGGCTGGTTTGTGAAGCGGAGATGAAAGAGGAGGGGGGACGGGAGAGAAAGTGGTGCACATTAAAAATACTCTCTGGGATGTGAAGCCCTCGCTCGTCCAGGCAAGTTCAATAGTAACAAAGGCTTACGTCATCAGGAACAAGTCAGAGTGCTTTGTAATGGTTTCTGATACTGCAAACTAGATACATTCAAATGGAAAGGCAGAAATATACAATCATTTTAACTAATGTAAAGACAAAGGGGTTGGAATAATGATTAGACTATGTTTGTGCTTGGAACTAGGAAGTGACAAACATTTTTAATTCTAATTAACCCAGTCCTGATTGTGTCCTTCTCTATGATACTGCATTTGAACCTCACAAGCTTTTGAACTGCATGACATGTCAGTATCATTTTTTCTCTCGAATTGATCTCACATTTTGATTGAACTTGATTAAAGACACAAGCCCTTTTCATATTCTGTTTGTTCTTGAAATGATTATGGGCAACCTCACCCGCTGCTAATGCTTCAGTCTACTAGGTAATCAGGATTTACATGTTTTCTGCAACAGCACAGGCATGTCACAAAGCCATACGTGTGCACACAAACTACAATAAGTGGCTTCTATTAGCAGCGGTTAATGCATGAGGATGGAAGCAAGAGACAGCGAGAGTGTTTCATGTTAGCTGTTAGTCGGTAGCTGTCGGTGCGGCTCACGCTGTGCGGCTGTGAATGGCAAGTGAAGAGTGGGACCTTTGATCTCACTAAGTTAGCCTTTAAAGTGAATGTCAGGCCCACTGTGGTACAAGCTGCTCTGACACAGGTGATGCCAAGGGGGGGCTTTATTCACCGTGAGTAATAACTCCAGTACTTACCTGCACTTCTGTGTACAACTACTGCACTTTTATCCAACTTCAACGAGCATTTTACACCACATATTCTGAGTAAATGTGGAGGCATCGCTTTAGATCAAGGTGTGCTCATTAAGTATTGATAAGCATTAGTAATCTTTTTAGGATTAGGGTAAGATTAAGGTGAGGGTTAGGCGCATTGAGTTGGCTTGTGTTCGAAATGTATAAGTAAAGTTGCCTTGCCTTGCCTTGCCCAGGATAGGATTAGGGTTGGCTATGAATAAACTAACCCAATAATCATATATTATTCACAGCCTATGATGATCAGCCTATTAATATCTTTATGAGTGTGGCAAGGTGGAGCAGTATGGCATTTCTGAAATAATATAAAGGCTAAAATAAACTAAAATTGACAACGTCACCAGAGAGAGGGCTCGCGGGTTCATTTTTAGTATCATTTTTTAGGTTTGTTTTGCCAGACACTAAGGAAACATGTAAAGGTAAAAGATCTTTAACATCTCTAACCTTAGTGTCTGGCAAAACTAACCTAAAAAGTGATAGTAGAATACAAGTAGACACAATGAACGTTACGAAGTTTATACGTGGGTTCATTTTTGATTGACAAGTCCATAACTAGTCAAAAAAATAAAATTGTTCAGTTGGTTCACAAGCATTTGACAATGGTACATAACTGATCGTTCACATGATCAATTTCACAGCGGGTAAGAACAGTGTGAACGAACTCATCAAGAAGGCAGAGGGGAGGATGCTCTCAAAACTCAAGGCCATAATGAGTAACTCCTCCCAGCCCATTCATGCCCTGGGGGTGATTAACAACAGCACCATTAAACAGAGACTGAAGGCACCAAAGTCCCATTCAGTTCCTACGGCTATTTGACTCTTCAATGGATGATGTTAATGATGTCCACTGTTGTATGTTTCTTGTAAGGTTTGTGAATGACAACTTATTATTGAATGTGATGTTGTATGAGATGCCGCAACAGCGTTATTTCCTGTAAATGATCAATACACAATATCCATCTATCTGCCATAAACCCAGACTATAAGTCACCGTTTTTTTCATAGTTTGGCAAGGTGAAAAAGATAAGATAAGATAAGATGGTACTTTATTGATCTCACAGATGGAGAAATTGCATTCGATGAGAGAGCATCCGGCAGCAGCACCCATTCAGTGCGCACCACTCTTTTTTTTTTTTCTTTGGTGAAAGATCGTTGTGATTCTTAATCTCAGTGGGACTATCCTGGTTAAATATGGGTCAATAAATAAATAAATAGAGGAACTAGTTCGCAAATGAGAGCTTGAAAAATGCGCTGCCGGGAGAGGCTTGTCAACAGTGCAGTTATGCCTCTGTGCCCAGGTTGTTGCCATGGCGATTGTTCAGAATTGACACTGAGGATGAGTAGAGTTTATGTGACGTTAACATACCAGACACCTATTTACGTTGTTTATGCTTCATGTAGCTAACCATCAATGTTAACGTTAGCATTCCGTACACCTGTTCAGCCTGTTGTTTTGTTCTTCATTAGGCAATTTTTAGCAAGTGCGTCTTATACTCCGCTTATAGTCCGGAAAATTATCTATCTATCTATCTATCTATCTATCTATCTATCTATCTATCTATCTATCTATCTATCTATCTATCTATCTATCTATCTATCTATCTATCTATCTATCTATCTATCTATCTATCTTGTTGACAACAGAGGGAATGGAACACCAGCCTGCTGTTTACTCTTCAACCCAAGTCTCTCTTTTCCCAGTTAAAATTGAGTAATAATATACAGTATAATATATCTCTGTCAATAATATGATATATTTGGTCCATCCCCACCATAAGCAGTGAGATCTTCACTGTATCTGTTCCCTATATCATTATTGCTTCCAGTGTCTTTTACCGAAAATCTTATATAGGAGGAAGAAAAGTACAATAACTCTCATCATTTGAGAAAATAAGAATCAAAATAGTGTGTTTTTTATTCCCTTCAAAGGTCTTCCATCATCTGTGAGCTGCAATCAGAACAGGAGCAATCATATCCCATTGACAGTGTCCTTCTCGACTAAAAATGGCAGCACGCAGAATCGATGAAAGGTTTTAATGTTGTGGGCTGTGGTGATTTCCGAGGTTTTATCTGTCACTCGTCAGATCCCGTCGTCCCACTCCCCTCCTGAACATTGCCTATAATAGCTCCTCCATTGTTGCAGGTAGATAACCCATATCTTATCAATACTAATCGTATCTTGCGTGACAGAAAAAGGTTTCCGCCGGCTGCGTAATTTCCCGGTTGCCTGGCTTTGTCTGAACAGGGCTTGAAAAGACACTCGGGAATTGCCGTATTTGATATATTTCATGAGCCATAATTTGATTGTAACTTCGAAAACAGTATACAATATGAGCTCATATCAAATATTAACCAAGACGCCTTCAAGCTTGAGTGGGTGAAGCTGTATTTGGGGAGCGTTCACACATACAGTAATGTGTACGTCTAATAAGATTGGAAATTTTGCACACTTGCATTCTCCAGAAATCCCACTATAAATCAAAGGTACAGTACAAGATGTATGGACTTTACTGTCTCATGCAGCATTCAGCCCACCTTTTTATGCCACTGGGACAATAGGACCAACAACACAGCAGCGCCTGTGTACCTTTCTGTAAAAATCTGTATGTCCTTACAGGAGAGGAAAGCTGTGTTTAAAGGGACTATACGGAGTTTACAAATGTTAAAATTAAAGCAGTACTAAGTAACGTGTTTACCTTAACAAATCCGTTTCCTAGTCCCTGTGGGGGTAATACAAGTGTTTATGGGATGATTGGGGGGTCTTTTATCTCCCCCTGGTGTCTCTGGCCAGAAAACCATGTTTGCAACTTGACTGCCCCCGGTCCGGAGAAAGCAATACACACTAATGGAATCACGAAGAAGAAGCTAACATGCTAACGGGCAAAGCTAACTGCGGGCTGACGTCACTTTAAACAGTATTTACAGCCAAGTTTGAGTGAAAAAAAATATTTCCACTGTATAATTGGATGTACAATATCCCTCTCTCCCTTCGCCTTTCCTGTCAGCGTAGTATTTACTCTCCAAGACAATTAATAAGTTAATAAATCGTAACTTGCTACTACACCTGCAGTTGCGCTTATGGCCTCTAGGGGGAAGAGTTACTTAGTACTGCTTTAAGTATTTTCCTCCCCCTACATGTTTCAACAATGTCCTAATGTGTAGAATAAGCCCAGACCTGTTCACCACAACTGCCTCTAAAATCCTGCACGGTCACTAAAAAAGGTGTTTTCGGGTCCAATGTGCCGTCATGCACGAGCTTAATATAGAAGGTGCAGTTACACGTATGACCTGAGGTGGCAGTAGTGAGTATAAAATAGCAAACTTGCATCTAGCCCCTTTAACTGAAACCAACATCATGAAAAAATGGCGTTTCATTTCAATGCCAGTTGCTCATCATCTTTATGGGCCATGAAGGTGCACTGCATTTAAATTTTGGGTAACACTTTATAATAAGGTTGCATGAAGTCATGCATGAATAACATGAATACATCGTGAAAGCATGCATTATTGCATGCAAAAATTCATGTAATTCATGTAACCTTATTATAAACTGTTACCCAAAATTTTGTTTTACATTATATTTTGGAAGCGAATGTAAAGTGCAGTATGAGCAGAATGTATTGTAAATGACATGGTTCTCTACATGGATGTCCGAGATTATTCAAATGTAACTGTATGAACTCTTGTCTCTCACTGTGTATAGGTTTGTTGTAATGAATCTTATAATGCAATTAATTTCAGTCACGTAACTTTACTTTCCCACTTGTGCTTCACAGTAGCATTTTAGCAAAGGATTTGAAGATGAGTCAAGACGCTATTTTACTCTTTGCGAGTGACAATGCTGAATCAGACAGGAATCAATCTATTAGCCTGTTATTTGTCGTCCCCCTGGTCAGGGGTTATGGTGAATGGTAAATGGACTCAAATTATATAGCGCTTTTCTACCTTTATCAGGCCCAAAGCGCTTTACAGTAAGGAACCAGTCACCCATTCACTGGTTTGGAACAGCAAATGTGATGTAATTTGAGTTTCACTCATTCAGATCATGCACGAATTTTCAGAAACTAGATTATGTATCACACTGGCATATATTGTGATTTCCGTATTAAAAGCAGCTACTTTTCCCCTTGCGACTTGTACAACGGTGCAGCTAATGTATAGATTTTCATGGTCACACTGAATATTGTGTCATGTGTCACTCTTTCTCTGTCTTCCTCCACCTCTGTCCTCTGTGTTTACTGCACACTGGAGCGGGCATCAAAAGCCAGCCTTGAGCGGTCACCATGGACCTCAGCTCAGAGCAACGCCGAACACCAGGAAACTCCTGAGGCTGTGTGCCACCAAATATTTGTTGGTGCGGCTTATATTCAGGTGCACTCAAAAATGCTCAATGGTAGGCTTTAAGCTCTCCTGTCAATATGCTTTGAGGTTTGGACATGCATAATTATTAACTGTAACCCTAAGAAAGCACATAACAGGTTAAATTAATTGTTTATGTTGACTGTTTTAGCTATAAAGTCTGATGTGCCCAGATTGGCGTGGTTTGACTTCCACTTTGCAATTTTCCCATTGTTCAGCACCTCTGGAGCAGCATGTCAAGGCTGCAGAGAAGTGCTGGAGATCTGCTGATCTTGGGCAAGGTCAGGCCAGGAGTAGGAGAGGATTTATCTCATGTGCATGCAAGAACATGCCAAACAGAATAGAATCGTTTTCCTTTAAGACGGTAGTGCTCACTCCTCTGCCAAGAATGCACAGTGCATAAGGAGGTCACAGGCAAAGGCGTGATGAGGTGATGCACAGTTGGAGAGGAGGCATGAAAGAACAAAAGAACCAATCGACTACATGGAAACAAATTGTATATGACAATTTTCTTAGTTTATTACACACTCGAACAATTACAACAATGGAGAGCAATTTCCTCCGGCTCTTTCACACTTGCCGTTTTGCCATGTCCATGGTGTTAATGATCAAAGCCTCTCAGTGTGCGCCGTAGACATTAAAGGGGGAAAAAAAACGTATTTACTTTTCCAAATGAAATACCTCCTGAAGTGTCATGCCTGTGCATTGTAATGAGCTTTTCCACCTTTCCCAAAAAACTCCACAATCAAATTTTCCAAAACATTCATACTACCGGTGTGTTAATAGTCTGCCGCTCAGATAGGTCCACTGTGCAGACCAGAGCCTAAAATTAGATTTTCACATCAAATGAACAGTCAGACCCGCAGTAATTGCTTTGGTCACGCTTTGATTAGCTTCTGACGAAATACAAAAAAAACTTCAACTGACGCTGAAACAAAATATGATCAAATATTTAATAGTGACTGGGTTTGGTAAACATCAAGTGGACATAATCAAAATAGCAGAGATCAGAAACAAATAGAGCTGACTTTGAAACAGGGGTGCGCTGCTTCTCATTGATGCCCAGTGGATCAGTGTTGCCTCAAAGGTTCTGTATTATTCAGGTGTTCGAAAGTAGTGTTGGCCACCACCTCATGTTGTTTTGGTCCTCCTGCATCTTGTGCTCATCTCCCTCTTCGGCCGTCAAATCGTCAGCCCACACTCCGGAAGACGTCACGCAGAGATTTCCTTGAAGTTTCTCTGAATTGTACATTCTAGAGACCAAAACCTGTGATGTAAGGCAATTATTTTAAATGTCACCTCTACCACCTGGGAGCTGATCTCATCCTGGAGCTATAAAGGGTTAGTCGTTAGTACTGTGTGTGAACATCAGGTTGCTTGGATGAGAGATGGCCGGAGCATCTGTTGGTGCATTTGTAGTTACATTTACGCCAT
Source organism: Gobius niger (assembly GCF_951799975.1). Taxonomy (NCBI): domain Eukaryota; kingdom Metazoa; phylum Chordata; class Actinopteri; order Gobiiformes; family Gobiidae; genus Gobius; species Gobius niger. The sequence continues at coordinate 7,637,056 of NC_136871.1, read as the reverse complement.
GGGCAAGTGTGGTTACAAAGCTTATCATCACTGAGATGGAGTAAATAAGAAATAGTTTATTCTCTTTGGGTGTGGAAGTAACACAACACTATATTGTGAAATAGTCATCTGCTCTGTAAGGATAAAATAAAGAAGGCAAAACATATTTCATAACATTGGCAAGTTAAGCTGCCGTTTGTTATAGCTGCAGTCTTATTTCACAAAATTAGAACGGCACGTTTCTTTTAAAACAAAGGTCATTTGTTTAATATTTGGGTCCCCATTAGCCGTCATAATCTTGACAGCTGCTCCTGGGGTCCTTCATTCAATTCACAAACTGTGTTAATGCAATACAATCAATACATTTAGAGCTGACATGTCACAAAACATGTCACAAAACCAATACATTCTTATTACAGAGACAGAAAAGATCCAGAGAGAATACAGTCTTTCAAACGGTGGTGCAGTAGTTAGCGGCCATGCCTCACAGCAAGTCTTGCGGGTACTCTGGTTTCCCTTACAACTTAGAATATAGGTTCCTCTCCACTGGAAAAGGAATTTGTATGAAAGTAAAGGTAAAATAAAACAGAGATAGATAAGGTGGCAGTCTGTTCCACATAGCCGTGAGCAGATCGCAGATTTACAAACTGCCTCAGTTCTGGGTCTGGGACGAGCTCAATGAGTGGTTTAAAGGGGGGGTATTATGCAAAATCGACTTTTTCAAGCTTTACATCATGTTATTATGTCATTCTCTCATTAAAAACATGCCTGAAGTGTTGCCTTGGCACATTCACGTATTTTTGAATAATCTGTAAAAACTGATGGCAGCCATTTTAGGGACAGGTTTGCCTGAGTCACTCCTAGGAACGCCCCCACCTCCTGGAGACGCCTCCGAGCTTTCGTCACCAGCCGAGTAACCAACCACTGCTCCTCAGCAGAACCCCCTCCCCACTGATGCCACACACAGAGTGTGGAGGGGGCGTGTCGGAAAGGGTCAGAGGTTCTTAAAGAGACAGAGGCCTATTTCAAGACATTCACTACAGCCATTTTGAGAGAGCAATTTTATACATGGCAGTTATTCTAATTTACTGCATTTACAGACCAACAGAAGGTTCCGCCATCATCGTAGTGTGCTATAGACTGGTGCTATGTGATTGAAAAAAAAGCATACTACTCCCTCTTTAATGTGGCAGATATAAAAAAAAAAAAAAAAAAAAAAAGCACCTGCATACCCGGCATTTTTCATTTTTGTAGGGTAAAATTATTTTTGCCCCATAAAAGTAGTCATTTGTGATGTTTGCGCCGCATTATGATTTGTTGATGCTGTGTGTGGTCAGCCCAAACAGTCGGTAAACATACCCATTTCGTCACTTATAGTATAGTCCCTTTAAGTCTGTCTTTGACTGTGAGCCATGAGATCAATTGAGCTCTGTCTCCAGGCAAATGAATCAGCCCAGCACGAGTCTGCCTCCTTTGTTCTGTGCAGTGTGAACTGAAGTTTAGTCAGGTGTATTTTGACTGCACCGGGCCACACATGGTGATTGTTTTGCCTCAGCTCATTCGCTCAATATGGACATGCTGTATCTCTTTGTTTTGGATTTTCTGAGTACTTTTTAGTCACTGGGTTAGTTTTTTTCAGATGAATAAGACCCTGGGCATAAAATGGAGTAAGAATTGGCAGAAGTGTTAGCCACGGGTTAGCGGCTAGTTAACAACATTAGCAACATTAGCCTGTATCTTGTAAAGACAGCAGACTCCACGCTGCAGCATGAAACAACATTTAGCTCTGGTTAAATCCAGCACAGACTCTGATTTAGGGAGTGTAGTCTGTAATAAAGTCAGCTCTATGTGGAATATTGTATTTTCACTAAAGAACTCTCCAGTTTGTTGCTATTTTTGCTGCGTCCCGTAGAAGTGCTAGCCACACGTCAAGTGGTATCGGTTTCTGGTATCGGGACCTGATGAATGAGTACGAGTATGAGTACAAGCATATGGTATCGGCCCCATACCCTATGCTGGTATCGGTATCAGTGCATCCTTAATGTAAAATAATCAACTGATAAGGAAGACAAAGAGTATGAAATGTATCTGATGTAATCTCTTACCCTTTTGTTCAGTTCATTTTTGTATTTTGTCACTTATTCTAAAGTAGTTTCAGATTTTTAGATGTGCTGCAAAATTTCATTATTATAGCACATCGTAGTTTCACATATAAAGATACAACTGGTGACTAGCTAAAACAGACGGGCAAAAAGTGCTAGCGATGCCCTGGTGATGCTGCACATGTGGCAGAGAGCGGCCGAGGGGAAGAGGTCGCCGCAGCAGGTGGTGTTAGCTTTATGTAGCCGGCCTGAACTTTCCCTGCAGCTACATGACCTCATGCTATTTGCTTGTATACATCTTTTTGGAGTCATGGGGTGAGTTGTCAAAGATAAAACTGCTACCTTTAATTTCAGGGACATTTCCGGGGCTTTGAGGTAGGACCTTGGGCAACAATAATTGGATACCATCAAACTAGCTTATCGAAACAGATGATAATAACCAGTGTGTGTAGACTGTTTCCTGTGGTCTCTCCCAGGCCCCGGTCACTTCCCGCTGAGCGATAATGTAGCTGCTCTTTGAAGTGTGCCCAACTCAATTCACTGAGAAAACACACTGTGCACTATTTCACACATTTCTGAGCACGCATTAACATACTTTCTTATGATGCAGGACTAGAAGAAGCATAGGTGCAAGAAGAAACACACACTACAAATCAAAACGCTGAAGAAAAACTGTATTGTTGGCATTAGTGGTAACCAAAACGTTGGTGGTTTGAATCCCGATCTCGCCACTTCAGTGTCATCGGGTAAAACATTTCACTCAGAGAACCCTGTTGCAGAATGGCAGCCACGTCGCCTCCCCCGGGCAACCGTGGCTACACCAATTAATAATAGAGAGTGAATGAATAAAAGATGACTGCGAAGCTTGTACCATACAATTCTGCCATCGCAACTGACGTGACCGCTTTGTTTTTGCCTGTCCAGCCAGAATACACACCTTTTCTGTTCTTTACAAAGACGTGCAGTCTGGGATTATGGGTGATTTCTTCAAATTCCCGATTGGTTCATCTGCTTGTCAATTACACCCTTCAGAGAAAGGCCAGTTGTGATGCAAATGGCAAATTGCAAATTTTCACACATGTTGGAGCACCTTGGTGGTTGCTCTAGTGTCCACTGCCATGCTCAGCTACACCATAGGAATGAATGGGCGCAAAGCTAACGTAGCCACACTCGCAAATGTTTATTTTGACCAGGTAAAGCACCATAATCAGATCCTATACTACGACAATGGATGCATTTAGTTGTAGAATTGTATTCAGGGTTTAAGTGAGCACCTTGCATCCCTGCAAGAGGATAAGGGGCAACTCTATGGACAGTTTGTATGGACAATAAGCATTGATACCTGCTCAAATGATTAATTAGCTTCAATGCTACTTTTAGTATCACTTCAGTATCAAGGAATACATTTATTTGACAGCCCTATTCCACAGAAGAGACTATAGAGTTAAAGCTACTCTAAGCGATCCCGTTTTGCCGGTCCGGCACCAATGCATTATCGATAAGTTCCTCTAGATGCACCACCATGTGCGCCACACACTTAAAGGGACTATACGGAGTTTAAAAATGTTTAAATTATGTATTTTCCTCCCCCTACATGTTCCAACAATGTCCTAATGTGTAGAATGAGCTCAGACCTGTTCACCACAACTGCCTATAAAATCCTGCAATCCTGTCACTCAAAAGGGTGTTTCTTCGGGTCCGAATTGCCGTCATGCACGAGCTTAAAGCAATAGGCCACCGTTTTTACATAGTGAGATATGTTCTTACCTAACCTTAGACGAGTTAATATATACCCGTAAAGACTTCCCCCCGCTCACTTCCGTCAATAACCTTTAGGAGTTACTGCGCAGACGTTGTGCTCCTCGTATCATTACGCCTCACAATATAGTACCCCTTTTTATCTGCTTATAAAATTGACATGTTACATTTCTGTGGAAATATACTTCGCATGAAAACACTTCACGTAACTTTATTTAAATAGGGAACACGTGGAAGTGCTTGGTAGCTTCTATCGTGAGCTTTTTTGGAGCTATATGATATGTGGGAGGGGCTGCGTATGTGCTCCGTTTGCGTGACAGAGCGCACGGACAAAGACCAGACGGGTATATATTAACTCGTCTAAGGTTAGGTAAGAACATATCTCAGTATGTAAAAACGGTGGCCTGTTCCTTTAATTTAGAAGGTGCAGTTACACATATGACCTGATGTGGCAGTAGTGAGTTTAAAATGGCGAACTAGACCGGAACAGTTAGCGGCTAACAGTTTAGCATCATGATAGAAGTTTAAAAAAAGATTGTGAACTGACAAACATCTGACCGACCTGCTCTGATGCAGCTGAAATCCTTGCGAAATGTCCGTTCCAATATCTATCAGATCTTTTTCCTCCTTTTTTTCCCTCACAAAGCAAAGCAGCACCGGAGGAGGGGCAGGAATTCAAGGGTTGCTGGGAAGAAAATGTCAAAAAAAAGACAGACTTTCATGAAAGTAAATAAATGTAAATCTCAAAATATTTACTTTGAACATATCTTATTTATGCGGATGAATGTGTGTTTCTTACAAGGCTAATGAGATTTCCGTAGCTCATTGAATGCAATCAGAGCAGCGTGTGGTCTAAACAGTGTGGGGGAGTGAGAGGCTATGAAAACGATATGTAAAGTATTGAAACATGGACAACTCAACAAAAACATGTTTTTTATCCTTTCTTCAAAAACATACTTTTCAAAATGTAATTCTAAAAGGCTGACTATGCGTGCTCCTATCACCATCCCATAATTCCCTAATCCTTAATTTCAAATTGCCTGCACACTCTCCCACTGTCTCTCTCTTCTCGTGATCATCCCTCATGCGTGTGCCATATTTCACAATGGCCAGCTCACGTCGCCGAGCTCAATGATATGTGTACATAGCCATACAGCGGGAAGGTATGTATTGTGTGCTTGAGTGATGGTGCAGGCGGCCATGTTTTTTTTTATTAATCATGTCTATGGAGTGTGTCATTTGTAGAGGAAAGGGCGTCCAAGGTGAGTGTAACAGCTGGCAACAACATGGTTTGAATTATCAGGACTGCAGCCGTATAACATCGTGGCATGTTGGCGCAGTGCAATTGCCGGCATGCTTGTAGGAAATTGTCCATCTGCTGTCGATTTGAATAGGAGTAAACTGGTTGTTGCAGTCATTCAGGTGCTTCTTGAATGGCGGCCTATTTATAGCAACATGTTGGATTGCAATGAACAGTGGTCATCTACTTTGAATGAGCAGCTGAGTAAGACATTTTTTTGCCTTTTTTTGTATAGCTTGCAGCTTCATCGGGAGCCTACTTTCGGACAATATGTCAGTAATGTAATCGTGAGCGCACTGTGCATACTGATGTGTCTTGTCTTTTGGATCGAAGGGGGCCCTCCAAAGAACTTTCCATTCTGTATGGTGTGGTCTCCTGGAGCGGCAGCATACCAGAGACAAGGTCCTCAGAGCCACTTTTCCACCTGCAGACACTACACAGTCCAGTGCCTGGTCAGCCCGGTTGAACGAGCTTTTTGACTGCCGAGGCCAGGGCCAAACCGGTATGACCAGTTTCACGTTTTGGCTGAACCGAGACGTGAAGAGACGCTGGCCTCTGACAGGCAAACAAGAGAGAGAACAGCCCTCACTATTAACATGGATGTCTGTGGCCACACCGCCTATGCTCTGCCCAATCCCGTTAGACCTTGGAAGCTAAGCAGGGAAGGGCCTGGTCGGTACTTGGATGGGAGACCGTTTGGGAACACCAGGAAGCCTAGCGAATGTAATGAGTGAGTGAGTGGTGGTGGTGGTCGGAGGGGCTGTTGGCGCAGACTGGTTGCCTCGCTTCTGTCAGTCTACCCCAGGGCAGCTGTGGCTACAATAGTAGCTTACCACCACCGAGTATGGAGTGAATGAATAGTGCAATGTAAAGCGTCTTTGAGTGTCCAGAAAAGCGCTATATAAAACCAATGCATTATTATTATTATTATTATTATTATTATTATTATACAGGAGAAGTTTATTTACCATCGGTGCGGGACCCGGAGGCATGAACTCGAGAAATTGTGCTGGTCCTACCATTCAAGTCTGTCTATGCTTCCATAGAAAAGGGATAAATACCCTCTCAGAGTACTGATATGCAAGCAAACATTCAGTGACTGAGAGTGGGCGCCTGAGCACCACAGTCAAGGCTATGACAGAGATAGTACGACTCTACAGCTTGACCCAGTATGATAAACAGCGATTTAATGTTATCCTCTAACAAACTTCAGAGTTGTCTTTTAGCTGTTTCTTTCCTCTAGTATTTGCACTGGCACTTCTAAATGATTCCATGACCCCCACCAGAAGGCACAAAATGTTACAAAACATTTAATGACATCCTGTAAAGCATGCACATCTGTGGGAGCTCCGCCCACAACAACTGCGGTTGTGTCGTGCAGTTCCCTGCTTTTCACACTTGTCTGTGTCAGCTTTGTAAGTAAGAGCTTTATTTGTCATTGAACAACTGAACAACAAAATTGCGTAGGTCAGATGTTAGGGTTAGTCCGGAGCTACTGCGGTGCCTCCTCCTGATCTGCATGTTTTTGGAGGTAGGGGAACTCGGAGGAAACCTGGCTGGCTGCCTTCAGTGATCCTCTGAAACGGTGCACCGCCTGCTGGGTTTGTCCCTGTTTCAAAGCGTGGTGTCCTGCACTGGTGGTCAGCTCCTCCATCTCCCTCTTCTTCCTCCCCAGCTCCCTCCACTCTCGCTGTGTGAAGGAGGAGTTCCACGGGTATTTTCTTCTCGCTGCTGTCAGACAACAATGAACAATGTTGAATGCGCAATATCTGTTAGTCACCTGCGCAATACACGTGCACTGTAATTACATCAACTGTCACTTTGATGTACGGCTGCTCATATTTATGTACGTACAGTCCACTGGGCTTTCGTCATACTGCCAATTTATTTATATTTTATTCTGTGGTAGTCAGAGCTTTTATCATTATAGATCATTCTGTAGCTTATTCTCTTATCTTGCATATCGAAGGACACGAGACAAACTGATATTAAATGGTTTAGATTTTCTTTTGTTCCTTATTTGACTTTTCATTTCATTCAAAGCTTGTCTTTTGTACAAATCTATAATAGAAAACGCAATCTCAATGGCCGCCGCCTGGGCGCCGCCATGTTTATTTCCCATACCGACTTTGAAGCTAAGCAGGGACGGGCCTGGTTAGGACTGGGATGGGAGACCGTTTGGGAACACCCGGAAGCCTGGCGACAGTAGTGAGTTTGTGCGTGGTTGGTGCTGGGGGCTGATCCGCCGTCACAACAACGCGAGTGCACGAGATCTGACTGCCGTGCGTGTGCGCGCATCCAAACAGGGCAATGTGTGTGTGTGCGCGTGCGTTTGGGTGTGTGCGTCCGTGCGTGAATGTGTGCGCGCGTGCATCCAAACAGGGCGGTGTGTGCGCGTGTGTGCGTGCGTGTGTGCGCGTGTATGTGTGTGCGCGCGCATCCAAACAGGGCGATGTGTGCCATCGTCACTCACCCTAAACTGCAGCTGTAGACGCTCCGCACAGGTACAGTCACATCCTCCAAAACACATCTGCGTGTCTTTGTTTAAGTCTCTCCTGCAGTGACCGAGGCTGTGGTTCATTATGGATCCAGTGCTGCGTAATGTCAGAGATGCAGACAAATGCGTCAGATCCAATCCTGGCCACATTCCGTCTCCAAAGTTTTGTCTCCGAAAAAAAGTACACGCAAAACATTGCCCAAAACCTGCTCAAACACGAGCCTCTAATCAAACGCGCTGCTCCGACTGATTTATCCTCCGTGTGAGTAAAAGCGAAAATGAAACTACCACTTAACGAGCGCATGGCCTGCACTGCGTAGTTTTTTTCTTTTTTTTTACGTTGCTGCTGGACCATTTGTTTTCTATTTTGCTTTCACGTATTGTGAGCCCAGAGGTACATTTGATTCTAAAGCAGCTTGGAAAGCATTGCCAATTTTATTGTAAGGTTATGAATACTGTCTAACAACGATCATTAGGCTATTTCAGTTCAAAAACAACTTATTACTTTTTTGCTTGCACACTACCGTGATGCACCAAACCACGGGTCCTGCACCGTGAACCAAACCGTTAGAGCTGAACCCCTAATATTTATCCATAATTATTCCACTGTCTCTTGAATTATATTCCCTGAGTTTAGCGAACATATTGTCGTTGTAGTTTATCAGAAAGGAGTACGGGTGCATCAAACACTCCAATTGCTGTTTGTTTGAAATTATTTTTAGCATTCATTATTTTACACATTTGTAGTGGCCATAGTTTTTGGAATGGGTTGGGAACCACTGGTCTACAGCTGAACTGTGTGACGGGTTGGACATTTCTTTGTCATCACTCACAATCTCAGAATATCAAATGTGGAGACTAGCGAGGCCCGGCCGAAGGCCGGGTCTCAGCTAGTATACAGTATAATCAGATAAGATATTTCTATGTGTTATTTATTTGGACATTTTTGATTATGTGCATTATTTATTATAATTTTTTTAACTGACCAAGGGAACTGGAATATTTAATCTGAAATTTCAGTGCTGCAGCAGGTCTTGTTGCCACATAAACTAAATGTTAATTTCTTCTTTATTCCAAAGCTTATTACATTTACCGTTAGTGCCAGATTCGAGTCTGCGGGGCAAAACCGTTACCAGTTAATCACAGGGATGACATTTAGAGGCACACCAGGGGACAGCGACGTGGTTTCATAATCATTCACAATGGGCACTTTGGATTCATGATTACACCTTTACATCCAAACTGGTCCAGGACACATAAGGCTCTTACAGTTAGGTTCTCATACCTTATGTGGGCCTATCAAAGCCCCTTTAGAGGCAAAGGTATTAGCATTTCATGTTTATGAAGAATTATTGCGTGGGAAATATGTAAATGATACTCAAATGCGATTCTGCACAAACAAGGTGCTGTTGCTACAAGCCAGGGGAGGTTTAAATAAGGTAAGAATAAATAAGGTAAGAACAATGATTAACAAGACATTGCAGAGAAGGTAATTTGAACACATTAGACACTTAAAGAGGGGGTTATTATGCTTTTTTCAATCACATAGCACCAGTCTATAGCACACAACAATGATGACCAAACCTTCTGTTGATCTGTAAATGCAGTAAATTAGAATAACTGCCTTGTATAAAATTGCTCTCTCAAAATGGCGAATGTCTTGAAATAGGCCTCTGTCTCTTTAAGAACCTCAGACCCTTTCAGACACGCCCCCTCCACACGCTGTCTGTGGCATCAGTGGGGAGGGGGTTCTGCTGAGGAGCAGTGGTTGGTTACTCGGCTGGTGACGAAAGCTCAGAGGCGTCTCCAGGAGGTGGGGGCGTTCCTAGGAGGACTCAGGCAAACCTATCCCTAAAATGGCCGCCATCAGAGTTTTTGCAGATTACTCAAAAATATGTGAATGTGCCAAGGCAACACTTCAGGCATGTTTTTAATGAGGGAATGACATAACTGCACTGCAGGCAAAACATTTTCATTTTTTCTTTTCTTGTTTTTTGTTGTTGTTGTTTTCTTTTTCAGGTTTTGGACCTATTTGGTTTCTTAACATGTAATGTGTTTTACCGGCGAAAAAAAATAGAGAAAGAGAAAAAAAAAGAAAAATCATGAACTTACGCTTGAATTAATGCATGATTTCATGATACGTTCATGCATTACTGAATCATGATTCTCAGGAACAAACACGATCACATGTTGGTTCATGAAGGACGTCCTCCCTGAATTAAACGTCTAACTACTGTAATGAATGTACATGAAAATCTCACTAATTCATCATGATCATGACATACATATAAGAATACCATGAATTCACTAAAACGGCAATGAAATGACAATAAAATAATCAACCAATCATGATGAAGAGGATCATGCATAAACATCATGACTCATATGGCGGAAATGTCTCCTCAACTAAAGTGGGGCATTACCCGAAAAGGTTTTAACCTGTTCAAGACCAGCTCTGGAGATCTTATTTGGTTGCTGTCCTTGTGATACTTTGTAATAAAAGTTTTTAAATTGTTTTTTCTACACAAAAAATCCAATTGAGGAAACAATCCAGAAATCATTGTTTCTTCTTCAGGACTAAGGTGGTCTTTAACGGGTTAAAAGGTTTCGGGAAATGCTCCACATTAGTTGAGGAGAAATAATTTTCAAGTAGATTTCCGCCATATGAGTCACGATGTTCATGCATGATCCTCATCATCATGATTGGTTGATAATTTCACTGTCATTTCTTTGCCATTTTAGTGAATTCATGGTATTCTTATGTGATCCTCATGATCATGATAAATTATTACGATTTTCATGTACATTCATTACAGTAGTTAGATGTTCCATTCAGGGATGAAGTCCTTCATGAACCAACATGTGATCATGTTTGTTCCTGAGATTCAGTAATGCATGAACGCATCATGAAATCATACAGGAACTCATGTACCATTATTATAAAGTGTTTTCAAAAAGGAAAAGAAAAAACAATCTCTATTTTAGCATGGGCAATTATTGCACTGATTCAATGTTCCTCTGTAGATTTATTTATGTACTTTCATTTTTCTCACAATACCTCAGAAAATATCTCCACATAAGTAGCACTTACAGACTTCCACTTTTCCAGTCATGGATTGAACAAAAAGTTTTGTTTTGCTTTGTTAAATATCTAGTGCCTCGCCTGATTTATTGAGATTTTAGATTGTTCAACTAATAAACCTCTTTCGTCCCCTGCTCAATAAAGGCCTTTCATTTACTGACTTTAAGCATTTTTTTTCTCACATTCGTGTCAGCAATATACAGCAAATGTTTAAAATTGATCTCTCTAAATGTAAAAACGTTGTCCTATTCACCTGCCGTGTCTTGTCTAAAAATGAGTAATGAACAGCAAAATAATTACTTGAACTGCAGCTTCTATGAGTGGGGGAAAAGACCTTTTCTCTTGACCTGCAAATATTTCTTCTCGCATCAGTTGGGGCTGTATGCGACTTTCTCTAACAAAATGAAATCGCAGCTCACTGGCTGATGACCCAATATGGCACATTTCCCAGTGGACATGGTCTGTGTGATTACAGTTGCTGAGCTTATCCTGGCGATATTAATCCCCCAAATCATGTCATCCCAAATGCTACTTCAGCTCTGTTTACTTCAGATTTCATTACGGTACATCAAGCGCGCATTTATCCACTGTTGTCGTGTTGTGTCGCGTGCGGGGCTTGCCGATTTTTACGACAATAATGCGTCCAACATCTGTGTGGGCCAATATACTGAATTGAATCTTTTTAGCTTGCAATAAGCAGGTCATTTGCCGTGACAGATGCGGTCCCCAGCACTTCTGCGATATTAGCTCATATGAAGGCGTTGCGGTGCAGATGGGAGGTCAACACAGGTGGTTCGTTGTGATTAGATCAACGTTCAAACGCGCACGGCAGATTTTAATAGGCCCTTTCGCGCAGCCTTTGCCGCCTATTTGCAGCGACCGAGAAGTAGATCAGCCGACGGAGTACAAAGAAATCCGACGCAACAACAGATGTGAATAAATTGTAAATCACTGTAATCGCGTTGGAGAAATGGATGATGTCATTAGGTTCCCAGCCGGCGCTCCGGTCCCACAGCAGCCTCTCAGGTGGAATGTACTGCCGTCCCGCTATTCCCCTGCCGAAGAGGTAATGTAGAGTCCAATAACTACTCCCTGTACTAAGAGGGAGGCTGCGTTTCTCCTTGAATAATTGAGACACAGGAAAGAGACCGAAAGCAGGGGCGTTTCTTAGCAAAAAGCTGATGTCTATTTTGTACGAATATCAAATACATCATAATTATCTCGGCTGTTTTACCAAATTCCTCTCATTCTCAAACAGCAAATGAGAGATGAGGTTGAATTGGTATCGGTCTCATCAACCCTCCTGCACATCCATTTACTTCCTTATATTTCCATTTGACTCAGAGGCGTTAGCTGCAACATCTACAGACGTCAAGTATAGGCCTATATTGTTTTATTTATCTTATTTCCCCGCCCGGGAAGCTAAAGCAGAGCTGTCTCTCTCCTCGTACTCCTCATTCAGCCCTGGGTCAAGAGGAGAGGCTGAGCTCCGGCCGCAGCAGCCCACAGCCAGAGCCAGACCACGCAAAGCAGGGAGACTGTCATCCAAGTGCCGCCGGCTACACAGCAGCTGCGTCGGGTCAGCCGGGCCACACAGAGTTCCTCTATATGCTGTGCAGCCTTTGACACCCAACACTGTCCCGGTCCAGTTCGGGATCAGCGCACTGGGAAGTTGGCCAAATGTTGCGATGACCAATCCAAAGTTGTGCAATGATTTTGCAGACAGAAGGCAGCAGTCTTTTCCTGACATAGCGTTTAATTTCACAAAGCCTCTACTGCAACAAAACAAGTCTGCAGCTCATACTGTGTTAGCTCAACTTATTATGAATATACTGTATGGGTGTGGCTCAGGCGGTAACCAGAACTGGCGGTTTGCTCTCAGTTCTGACTGGTTGGGCAAGACTGGAGGCCGAGCGATATATATTTTACGATATTGGCCGATCTAGCGCCAAAAAAAAGTAGATTTTGGACATTGGAAAGAGCAAAGTCAGGGCCTCAGAGGAGGTGAGAAACATCGCAATGAAAATTGGTTTGCTTCAAGTTTGTTAAACACAAGTTTCACTAAACCTCATATGGAAAAATATGGAAATGCTGCATGTCACTTTGAATTGCAGAATCTGGAGAATTCAATCGCTAAGTTAGTTTTAACCTTCATTATAGTACAGTGTTGTTTTTGGCAGCCCTTTTAGTTTTAGTCCTAATCTTAGTCTTTTGGACGAAAATGCTTTTAGGTTTAGTCACATTTTAGTCACTTCAAAATGTGATCGTTTTAGTCACGTTTTAGTCACGTTTTAGTCAGATGAAAATTAAAAAGGTTTTTGTCAAGTTTTCGTCTGTTTTATTATAAGAAGTTATAATTAATTTCGATAAGTCTTGGAAATTGGGATAAATAATAGCTTCTATTGGCTTTCTATAGCTTTTGACAAACAGATAGATTACACCACGATAGACACTGGCAGAAGTGGTCGGCCTACTCGCTCTCCTCGTCCCCTGATCATCGCTTCGAGATTTATTTATTTTTTTTACCAACAGCGCTGTCAGCACATACGTAGCCTACATCAACGTGCTTTCTGTGTTCATACGCCACGGTATTGAAAACTGTCCTGAGAAAAAATAAAGTCCCTGTGACATGGATGTCAGACGCTCCGAGGAGGATGTACGCGAGCAGTGACCGCACGCCACGGGGAGAGAGAGAGAAAGAGGCGCCGCTGCCCGGGCGCATCATGAGCAGAGCGGCGCCACCCCGGGTCACGTTTACCCGAGTGTTCTCTCCCATTTTTGTCTCGTCTCGTCTCATCGACGTAAACTCGTAAACGTCTCGTCATGTTCTAGTCCCCAAAAAGCTCATTTTAGCTCGTCATCGTTACGTTATCGTCATTAAAAAAAGGGGCGTCAACGAAAAGATATCGTTATCGTCTTCGTTGACGAAAACAACACTGCTATAGTATTTTTGATCGCTGCGCAAATTGCCGCGGCTTGTAACAATATGCTAATGCTAACGACAACTAATCAAAGCTGGGACAGAAACTATGATTGGATCACCTAAAGAAATAAAATAAAATCGGCCAGTTCTGGAGCGGCCAAGTATTTGTTTTTACAGGATTATAGACCAAAAATTGGCCAAAAATATCGGCCAAGTATATCGGCATTGGCCATTTAACATCCCAAAACATCGGCATCGGCCACCACCTAGTCCAAGAGGTCACTGACGCAGATTGACAGCAACTTTTTCACCAGCCAATTAGCTCACTCCTGCAGAACAAATACATAACGTACTGCACAGGAGGGCTTTGAGAAGCTTGTCACCATTTCTTATTATTATGTAAATCTCTCTTTCTGAGGCCTCACCAAGCAGAACATTTAGCTAAAAATCCCCTTAAAGCCCTGACGAATGGTCTCGCATTAGCCATTACTTTAAAAAACATAGATATCTGACACCTTTTGTGCTTTATACAATTCCCTGCTTAGCGGCACTTTGACCCGTGGCCTGACACGTGCATTCCTTCAGTGGGATAATTGTCTTCATAAATAATTAGGGGCCTGTGTTTCCCCAGCTAATAGCTTTTCCCAGTGTTGGGGCTATAAAGTTACTTACACGCCAGAGCGGTGGAAGATAAAGTGAGGTGATGTCTAGGTTAAACCAATCCGACATATTTCTCCCCAGGACAGAGATGTAATCACGCAAACAGCCAATCAGCAGCAGGAGATTGGACCGTCTGTACACAGGAGGCTCGCTTTGACATTTGTGCAGTAACATAGGTTATTAAGTAAATATACTGCACGGAAGAGCCTTGTTATTTTCTTATACTTCTCTTTTGCTGCATATTGATTTGTTTTATTTCAATTGCTTGACTAAACAGTGCAACCCAGTCGATTTGTCGTTACAGATAGCTGCAGTCGATGGCCAATGTTGAAATGTGTCAATTAAAAACGATTTTTGTTTGTCTCGGTGTCTCGTGGATTAATTGGACATTTTCATGAAAGCTAAAACACCCAGCAGCCATCCATGACACCGAACAAAATGACAAATGTATCACAATCTTGCATTTCCTTGCTCGGTTGCTTAAGGGCTGATGCTAAAAACGGACTTTTTAGGGGCTCTCAACACTGTCCTGAATTCATTTTCCTTCTGCTCTCAGGTGCTTGTCCCTCGTTGTCATTCGTGGGCGGTTGTCCCCAAAGCTCAAATTACTTGTGACACAACTTAACCCTTTTGGCCAGTCAGCTTCCCATGTTGAGGCAGAGTGCCCGACATTTGTGGGCCATTTATTATTTTACTAAAGGTATATTTCAGGTATTCAGGTATGCTTACACATAAACATTTGTGCTATTTCTTAATGGTGCCACAACATGTCATATTTTAAGGTTTATTGGGGCGTGCCCAGACCTACAGGGGTGTAAAAGGATGCAAAAGGACCTAATTTTATAGTGTTTGCACACTGAGTTTTAGTTGCCTTACCTCCGTCCATCCAGCCATTTTCTTCTGCTTTATCCGGGGCCGGGTCGCGGGGGCAGCAGTCTCAGCAGAGATGCCAAGACTTCCTGATCCACGCACACCTCCTCCAGCTGTTCAGGGGGGACCCCGAGGCGACACCAGGCCAGCTCGGAGACATAGTCCCACCACCGTGTCCTGGGTCTTCCACGAGGCCTTGTCCCACTAGGACATGCCTGGAACACCTCCCGCGGGAGGCGACCAGGAGGTATCCGGAACAGATGCCCGAGCCACCTCAGCTGGCTCCTTTTGACTTGAAGGAGCAGCGACTCTACTTCGAGCTCCTCTCGGGTAACTGAGCTCCTCACCCGATCTCGGAGGGAGCGCCCAGCCACCCTGCGAAGGAAACTCATTTCGGCCGCTTGTATCCGCAATCTTGTCCTTTCGGTCATTACCCAAATCTCATGACCATAGGTGAGGGTGGGAACGTAGATCGATTGGTAAATCGAGAGCTTTGCCCCCGACTCAGCTCCCTCTTCACCACAGCAGTCCGATACAGCGACCGCATCACTGCTGACACCGATCCGTCTGTCGATCTCACGCTCCATCCGCACCTCACTCATGAACACGACCCTGAGATACTGGAACTCCTTCACTTGACGCCAGGACTCTCCACCGACCATTACGTCACAATGTATCTTAAAATAATGAAATAATGAAAATAATCTGTTTGTGTCTGTAATTGGAGCCGGCGCTATGGAATCTTCACAGTGATGTCTTAAAGAGAAGATTGACTGATCATGGCAGGATTAATACCTAAAGATGCACATATACTTTAGATAACGTATGTAACATGTTTTATTATCTTTTGTGCTTACATACTGTACAACACACTGTGACCCTAAAAACCTTCAGGCTTATCATCTCTCCATTACACATTAAAGCTGGGCTGGCAGACTTATTGATTGACTGCGGAATTCTTCCGCAGTCAATTATTGGTTTTCATGTTCTTTATTATTATTCCTCTTCCATCTTTTTCCCGATTTTCTCCAGCTTTCAGCACCTTCATGCTTTGTGCAATTTATGCAAGTTATGCATCAAAATGTTCCACATGTTGAGGAGAAGGGTGCTATTACTTTTGGGACTTCTGCAATTTACGTTTTTTCCGCAATCGGCCAAAATGTCGGAGATTTTTCCCATTGACTTATAATGGGGCTGCCGCAAATCCATGCTTTTCTGCACCTTTTTCGGCATTTTATGCAATTTCTGCACTTTGTGCATGTTCAGCTTATGCAACTTGTGAGTTTTGAGAAAAAATTGGCCTTCTGCAGATTTCCAGTTTTTTTATACGAGAGTTTGAAATTTTTGCATTGGTGTGTATGGGGGAATCCAGCCAATGGACTTTCAGCCATTTGTGCAGCTTCTGCCAATCAAGCACTGAGGCCATTTCAACAGTTTGACCAGTTTATGGAATCTAAAAAGTTTATGCAATGTTAACAATTTATGCAAATTAATCACTTTATGCATTTTAAACCGTTTATGCAACTTAAGAGTTTATGCCATTTAGGATTTATGAATTTTAAAGACTTTATGCAATTTACATAATTTATGCAAATGCACCCATTCATGCATTTTACCACTTTATACAGTTTATGCAACATGACATTTTATGCATTTTACCAGTTTATGCAAATTAGATTTTGCAAATTAAGCAATTTATGCAATTTGAACAGTTTATGCAATTTATGCATTCGCTTCCCGCATTTCCGCAGTCAATCGCAATGGCGCAGCCATTTCTAGTTTTATTATGGTATATTGTAAATAGAATAAATGAAAATAAAACAAAATGCCATACACTGACTGCATCTAAATATAGCTTATTTTTTAATCGATCATTAACACAGAAGAAACAGTTTATTGAGCACAGTTTTCGTCTATGGTGCAGCTCCGTGTGTCAAAGCAGTATATACATATCGATTCATGTGAACAGTTAGGATGTTTGTGAGAGCGAGAAACTCATCCCGTCATGGTTTGAGAACAAGGGAAATCAGGCAACCTTATTTTAAAATACATAGCGCTTCACGGGTTGACTGTGCTGTGGTTTATCGCTCTGGCCACTTCCTCTTCACTCCCCACGTGGCACTGCAGCACATCATGTGAAGACACTTTAGATGCCGGTCACACTGCAGCTCGTTGGGGGAATTCTCTCCCCCATGCACCCAGTACCACGCAGGGCCACTCCAGCCTTTGATGGCAACCCCATGCACTTATGTTCACAAGCTTCAATCTGACATGCAAAGGTAGATTTAAGGATCAGAAGCAAAGCAATGCATGTTAAAAATTATGTTCTTTGATTTCTGCTTCGCTTTCATGACGACCCAGGACCAGCGTTGTGCACTTATGCAGAAGGCTTGCAGCTCATTATGTTCAGTTGTCTTCTTTTTAACATTGCAAAGGGAATTGCTTTCAGACAAACTGGATTGCATCCCATTTTAGATGTAACTCGGTAAATTAAATTAGACTATACCTAAGGTCAATTGTAGAAGTAGCGCCAATGGAAAAGAATGATGGTGATTAGGATCCTATTAAAATGATGTGCTAATTAACTATTGGCCACTTAAAGGTCACTGGTCTTGAATGTCATGAAGCGAGAACATTATGTTCAGAGTGAATTCTCTGATTTTCTATTGGCTCCTTTTTTTAATACTCGTCACAAAGTCAGCATTGGATGATTGTATTTTTGACACTATGGCTTAGCTTAATTTACCTACTAATGCTATAGTGTTGAACATTTACTAATGCTATAGTATTATTGGACATTTAGTAATGCTGTAGTATTATTAAACATTTACTAATGCAGTATTATTGAACACTTACTAATGCAGTATTATTGAACATTTACTAATGCAGTATTATTGAACATTTACTAATGATATAGTGTTGAACATTTACTAATGATATAGTGTTGAACATTTACTAATGCTATAGCATTATTGAACATTCACTTCCTGTCCTGGCCAAAAGGCAAAGGAATTACAAATTACTTACAATTACATACACATTATGAAAAAAGTTACAATGTGAAATGGTTGCCTCCAGTGCTCTCAATCTGGACATTTACTAATGATATCGTATTGAACATTTACTAATCCTACAGTATTATTGAACATGTTTAATCCTATAGTATTGACCATTTAAAAGGGATGTTGAGGTGAAGTAAACATCGTGGCCCAATAATAAAGAAATGTGCTTATGGGGAGAGGAACATATGGAGAAAGAGATGCCACGCACACCAAAGGTTGTACATCAGTGGTGCAGATGTTGAGGAAAATCTTCAATATTAAAAAGCAGCATCACACACTCATAATGTCAAACATAAATGTATTCAATCGCCAATTGAATAAATTTACCTTTGACATCGGCTTTTTTGAATTGGAGAGAGAGAAGATAACCACAATTTTAAAGCAGGTAAATAAAGCCAACAACTGTTTATTCATGTTTGCACAATCTGCTATAGCAAAAAATAAAATCAGCAAACAACAGTCCTTAGTTTCTAAAGTTTCAGACAGATCATGTCATTAAAGATGTAGTTGTAGTTTTATGGTCTGGACTTGCTATAGTTGGAGAGCCCCGGTTGTGTCTCTAACTCTTTATAATATCTATTTATTTATGTATTTATCTTATTTGCTCCATGAGTGATATGAAAAGTGACCAGAAGGTACAAGTACAGCCTCAAATCTTCACGAACTAAATACTAAAGGGCAGGAACATATTTTTAAACAAGAGCAGTGTCTGTAAGAACCAGAAATGCTGTTGGTTAAAAAAAAAACTTGAGCGTTTGTTCCGAATCTTATCTTGTACAGAAAGTGCATTAGAATACAATGGTAAAAGTTTTCTGTATTATTCTTTGTGTGTTCGCGCTCGACTGCGTGCGTGTGTGTGTATGCAGCAGCATCTATAGATAACTTTTAGAAAACGTGTGCCACCATGGAACGCAACAGAGAACTGATAGACATTAAAGCAAATTCATTCACAATGAATTACATTTCCTCTAGAGAGAGAAAAGGGGAAACTTTCTTCAAAAGCAATTTGTGCCATTCCCCTAAGTTAGCTCGTGACAACCACCCTGGTGTAACGACAGAAGTACAATGGGCTTTTCCCTTCCCCTGTGTAATGAGAGACTGCATGTTCTGCTCTCATAAGGTCACAATAGTAGTCTCGTAGTAAAGTGCGTGTGTGGATGACACCAAAAAGCAGGCAGGAGGGCTGAGGAGAAAAGGCTTAGCGGAGCTGTGTCGTCTGCAACTGAAAAGAACCTAAAGTCCATCTGAGATAACACATCCCACCCAGTGTACAGCACAGCGCAGGCACACCCGCACATTTGCCTATTCACATCCACAGTGATTTATGCCCAGATGTCCCCGGCTGGCTGTGTGCCCGCCTCTGCCGTCGGATTCTGCTGTTGGAATCCTGGGAGCTCTTCGCATTAGTAAGTGCAGCACTGCTCCATACTGCCTCTAAGTTAATGGATAACAGTGTGGGGAAACGGCAAGGCAAAGAAATTTCAGTTTTTAGAGCCAGACTCAGTCAGTGTTTTTAAGAGTTGTGTGTTTTGTTGTTTCTTCGTGCGAGCAGACAGTAGCCCTGTTCACCATGGGAACATCTGGGTTTTGATTCCTAGGCCACGGTGTGTCCCAATTCAGGGGCGACAGCCTTTGAAGGCTACTTAACGGTCCATTGCGTCAAACTCACTGTGACTTGTTTTCTCCCTTTCTTGAGCAGTACATAACTATAGTACTATAGTAACATATTGTGCTTAGTAGGAGCGCACTGTCAGATCTTGCCACTCCAGATTAGCACATTTAAGTGGGAAGTACGTGAGGTGGAGAAACACCCATGGCCAATGGCGATGTTATGTACAACAGCCTTTTCCTCCAACCAGACTCCACGACTGGGAAGGGGGGAGGGGTTTTGGAGGAGTGAGGGTGAACATGTCCTTTTGTTTTCGTCACATTAACTTAAGTGTCGACCCGCGCCATAGCAGGACCGGCTATAACCTACATCTCTTTCTCTCAGGACACAAAGTTTGTTTAGCTCTTGGTGAGGTTAAGTTTTTAGTTTGAGCCATGAGAGCCTATAATGCTCAAGGAAGAACACAAGGCACCGCAATGTAAACGAGGAAATGAATCACCTCTTGGTGCCTCTTCAGTGTTTCAGAAGAATACATGTGCAGGTCTCTATGTCTTTTGCTCATAAACTACCTGTTTGTTTACTTTAAAAAAGCTGTTTCCAGTAACTACTTCCAAGAAAAAAAGAATAACTTGGTTAATTTATCCACTAAAATATATCACTGTCTGTCATTGCGTCTAAGGGACAGGAAAGTACTCGTCCCAGTTGTCAAGATGCCAATGACAGAACTACAGTATGTAATATGTATAGCTGTGACAGTAAGGGCAAACAAAAACAAAAAAACATCCAGGTGGATTAATGAGCAAAGTAAACTTGACACCCCTGGATTGAGCAGATGTTTCATGATAAACCAAATAATTTGTTCGGGTCAAAGTTGGTGACAGTATTTCTCACAAAGTGTTGAAGTCATAGACTTAATATTGATTGACGTCTAGTGATCACTCTTCCCCCTTTTACATCAAGTCCTCCATTCGAGAAAGAATCCATGATGGGCTCTCAGTTTCTATACAGAACATGTTCAAAAACGGACAAAAAGGTGAGAAACCACCCAGTGAGTCGGGCTGGTCAGCATGATTCCTTAGCGTTGTCACATGGATCATAGCAATTTTTAGCAGTGTTTGAGATGTGTAAAGACTCCATTGGAATGGTTTTAAAAAGTGGCCACCAGGGGGTGGTATCGCAGGAATGTCAATAATTTTGATCGTGAAGAATAGGTTTGGTTAAAGGATCTGTATCATGCTATGTTAGCCATCCCGAAGTAAAGTATAGGCATTTATATGATATATTGTACCTCTACCACTATGAAGCACTATTTTTTGTGAGAAACACAAGTATTTTCTGGGGGTATTTTACAAACCCGGAAGACAAGACGCTTCGATTCAGTTAACTCCGCCCCCTCTCTCCAAGCAGATCTGCCCATGCATTATTAGCAGTAAAATAAATATAAATATCACAGCAATAAGTGAAGTTACTTCACAATACAGTTATAAGGAGTTGACATCGGCAACACAGCTTCATAAATGGCTAACACACAAGCTAACACGTGTTTTGACTCACCACCGCTCTGTCCTGGCCTCTCAATCACATTGGGGACTCGCGTTGGTTACAAAAAGTTAATCCACTTTGAGAAGATTCACCAAACATCCATCAAGAGACAGTCACAGAAAAACACTGATAGTCGCTGAATCCCGGAAAAAAATTCCAACTTCTGGCGAGTGTCCTCTTCTATAGGAAGGTTAAAAAAAGTCCTGCACCTCTCGTAGCCAAACACGCTTTTCTCCGTGACATTATCGTTAGACAAGAATAAATATTTAAATAATAAAATCAGGCTGTAAGGCATTACATTACAGAAGTTGTGCTCTTCCTGTTTGACACTATGACGTAAAAAACGTCAGAGTGTCATAACTCAGTGGTTTTCCAGCAGAGGGCGGAGCAGCTGCTCAGAGAGCAGGATTGCTGAGTGAATGTGCGTGAATGAAGCCACAAACCACTCTGGGGGTGTTTTTGATAAGGAAAAGCAAAACAACATGGCTAAAAGCTCCAAAAAGTCGATTTAGCATGATATAGGACCTTTAATAACAAAATCTCAGCTGTGTGAATCAGAGGTGCCAAGCTATTTTGAATAATTCAATATCATCAACATCTTTAACTAAAACATGAAAATGAGAGAAGAAAAAACCTTTGCCTGCAGTGTCTCCCAAGTAGTGTTTTAAATGCAGCACCTTTCATTTTATAAATACTGTAAGCCAATGATACTTTTAGAGTGGTTCAATTGTATTAATTGATACTAGAAAACGCTGAGTGAGTTGAAAACACTTCTTTTTTCACTCACCACTTTAAAAACATCACCTCTAGCTTGCAGAAAATGCAAATAAGCTCTGATAAAGCAAACGCATAATAGCACAAAATCACCCGGTTCATTAGCGATTGCTTTCTTGTTAATGTCCTTCATGATGAATAGAACAAAACTTAGCGTCTCCATTCAAATCTATTTTCTACTGCAAACAATCATCAAATCGCATAAAGTGGTATCGGACTCATGCTTTGAACAAGGTACATTTACATCTAAAAAGTTAAGTTGGAATGATAAATGAAGGGCCGCCGGTTAACAAAAGCGCCTCTAAATGTTGCCTCATTCACCACAACAACGTGCCGGAGGAAAGACTTTGAACACTGACTCGAACGCTGCTGTTAATGGTGGTAAATCAAAGCACGGGGGAAAACAATGCTCACCATCGGCGCTGACTTTTTCATAAGAGCCCATGTCAGAAGCTGCAGGGCCTGCCCCTCTTCTCCTCCACTCTTTCGGCATTAAAGTAATTGGCAACATTTATGATTAGGTCCAGTGAGTCTCGCGAGCAACTGACAGTACTATTATTTTGCGCAGAGCAGGCTGCGTCTGAAAGTGCGGAAGAGAGGACAGTAAAGTAAAATTGATTTTGCAGTAAAATGACAGTGGCTTCAAGGAAACTGTTAATTATGAGTCAGATTAATGGCTCCGACAGGGCCATTATATCCAGGTAAATGGATCTGAACCATTTGGACCTCATTGTTAAATTTAACATGCACGACTGACCAGTGCTACACCGTGAATTAAGGCTATTTTGTATTGTTAAGCTGTCGCGGATCTAACCCCTCATGATCCACAAAGTCACCGTTGTCAGCTTTTCAACTTTGTTATTTATGTATTTTAAGAAACTAGCATGGCAGTGTGCTGTTAGAGAATTAAAGTTCCTCTACCTATGCAAATGTTGGTGCGAAAATCATGTTTGGAATTTTTTGAGAACCCGAGTGGAATATATAGTAAAAGCCGGAACTTGAGGAACAAAACACCACTTTGCTTTGAATTATAAATATTCTATTGATGCTTTATTAATAATTAATAGGCCATGGATTATATGCTTGTAAATATATTAATAAGATGCTCATTATACTATTATCCTTTACCATGCGAATAGTTTGTGAATAAAATGCCCTCAAGCATAAAACCTCTGGCCTTTGAGCTGATTTTATTCATTTATTGCTTTATTTCGTCAGGACAGTGAGTCTCGTGCATGTACTGTAAACACGCCACACTGGATTGTAGCCATCTATCCGTCGTCCACCATGCACACTCATTCATCCTGGCCTATTGTACATGTTTTTAGTGGTATGGGAAACCGGAGTACCCGGAGGAAACCTACGCAGACACAGGGAGAACATGCAAACTCTACACAGTCCAGGTGGGAATTGAACCCGGGACCTTCAACTGTAAAGCATGATCGCTAAGTACTGAAATATTCTTACTCAATTAAAAGCTCAAATACCTGGTAAAGTACTCTAAAAATGTGGAAAACATATACAGTAAATTACTTAAAAATTTCCTGGTGTAACACTGATATGAAGTAACACAGAAGTGAAAGCTTCCAATTTTTTAATAGTTTCTTACACCATTAAAAGTCACGTTTCGGGCCACATGCCCTTCATCAGACAAGTGTGGCCCGAAACGTCACTTTTAATGGTGTAAGAAACTATTAAAAAATTGGGAGCTTTCACTGCTGTGCGGACCCTTACTTTAAATCACTGTATTGTTTTTTTGGATCCAGCACGTGGGTTTCACTGCCTTTGGAAATGCGTGCCTAATTCTTTTTAGCCAATAACTCCACTGAGTCATATATGATGTCCAGCTCTGGCATTTGTTAAAGAGGGGGTATTATGCTTTTTTCAGTCACATAGCACCAGTCTATAGCACACTACAATGATGACGAAACCTTCTGTTGGTCTGTAAATGCAGTAAATCAGAATAACTGCCTTGTGTAAAATTGCTCTCTCAAAATGGCTGTAGCGAATGTCTTGAAATAGGCCTCTGTCTCAATGGCCGCTGGCTGCCCTGCTTTTTGACCACGAACGTTGCTCCGCCATTGCTGTAGTACCTCCATATTGCCGTTAAAAACTACTTTAAAGCCTGGTTTCAATTGTCCGAGTCTACCGAGTCGAGTCTATGGTGAAAATCCCGCCCATATGTCCTTTTTAGGAACATTCTTCATCAGAGCTGGGAAGGGGGAGTCTGTAAATCCGCCATGAATTCCCCCACGGCCGTGGTCATTATGGTAAATGGGGAGGGGTGAGCATAAGACATTTTTTTTTACAGTCTATGCTCTGTCTCTTTAAAAACCTCTGACCCTTTCCGACACGCCCCGTCCACACGCTGTCTGTGGCATCAGTGGGGAGGGGGTTCTGCTGAGGAGCAGTGGTTGGTTACTCGGCTGGTGACGAAAGCTCGGAGGCGTCTCCAGGAGGTGGGGGCGTTCCTAGGAGGACTCAGGCAAACCTATCCCTAAAATGGCCGCCATCAGAGTTTTTACAGATTACTAAAAAATACGTGAATGTGCCAAGGCAACACTTCAGGCATGTTTTTAATGAGGGAATGACATAATAACATGATGTAAAGCTTGAAAAAGTCCATTTTGCATAATACCCCCCCTTTAAAAGAGATGCTTTACTTTTGGGCCTTGGTATTTTGACAAGAAAATCTGCCCTATTTCAAGAAAACTTGCCTACCTCTGGCCTATAATCTAACCCTAATCCTAAACAGATTACTCATGTATATTAATACCTTATTAATACTTAACAAGCACCCTTTAATATAAAACGATACCGATATTTCTTGTGTATTGTGAATTAGCCCTGATGGTGATCCATTCTGTGCATTACATGTTACAGTATATCAATCCTAACCCCCAACCCCCTTTCATTGTACATACCCCAAGTTACTATTACTTTGCACATAACCCTGTTGTTCTTCGATTGCACATATGCCTGACTAATTGCAGCCCTGAGTGTTTCTTGAGAGCTGACGCGGCGTATGGAAATGGAGTATGGAAGATAAATATACTGCACATCCCACATGTTGCAGCAGGTCAGTGTAGGTGGTCCACTTGTATAATCTTAAATCTTGCATTGCAGAGGTTGGTGGCGTAGCCTGTAATCAAATGAAGGCGTAGCGTGACACGTGGCTGATGAAAGGCCAGGCCACAGTCGGATGTATTTAAATTGAACAGGCTAATCTACTGTGTGGATGGCTGAGTGATGGAGTAGCCTATGGGTCTTCACAGGACGCATGAATAATTAAGCATAGGTCCAAGTTTAATAGGCTCCATTATGGAAAAGGTGGGGGTTTCTCCTCCCTCTCTGGAATGAGGGCTCCCTTAAAACGTCCCCTTTCTCGGCAGCACAAATGTCCACAAATTTAAACGAAAAATTGGATTGTCTTCATCAGCTGTAACGGGAAACATTAAGACAAATGGAATATATTATAAAGAATATATTACATTTTTCTGATTATGTTTTTCAATTATTTATTTATTTGACAGGGACAGTACAAAGAGACATTGCCAACTACGTGACCGATGTAATGAGGCATCTAGTCATAGGTTGATTTTCAGCCCCCGTCCCAGATCAGACTTTTCAAGGTATAAGAATAAATACGGAAAGTCAGTAAAATCTAAAAAAATCCCAAGTTCATCCATACAGTTCAGTGCTCACACTTTTGTTTGTTCTTTAGCCACAGCTTTAGCCTCAGTGAGAAAAGTATTAGGTCCATTTGGGACTTTAGCTCCAGGGACAAAGAGTTCAATAAGTCTTTCACTTCGAATGCAGACTGACCCAAAGCAGTTCTGTGCCATTAGTAACGGACATTTTAATAGACTCTGATTGGAACAAACATGGTGGCACCAAGAAAGTGAAATAATCAACGAGGGAAAACAAAATGTTTCAGTATAATCGTGAGTGTCATGTTGAAAAATTAGCCTTAGTGCTTCATTATGGAAACAAATCTTATTTTTTTTTATTTTTATGCAGCATACACACATGAGCCCGCCTGAGATGAAGCAAATTCAACCTGAAAGACCTACCTGCAGCATTCATTCATTGTTTCATCACTGGCAGCTCTTAAATCATCCAATCACAGTCCCATATCAAGCTGCACCTTCGCGACAGCCAATTACCGCAGCTGCTCATTCCTGCTTCAGCCATTCATCGCCCAGGATCCCCTTCTTAGGGCGCACTCACACTTGTCCATCCGAACCGCGCCCAAGCGCTGGAAGCCCCTTCAGCACGGTTTGTTTGTGTAATGTGAGTACAATCAATCCGTGCCCGAGTCGGACTCGGTTCCGGACTTTGGCCCGCTTAGAGGAGGTGGGCCAGAGCGCGGCTCGGTTGCTCGTGTTTGCGCACACGCACGGATACAAGCGGCTGTTGTATGGGCGGGTGCATTTGTCACGTAAAACACTGAGAAAAGGCTGTATTTAGCAAACAGAGCAGCGGCTGCCTCGCTCTCGTCTCCCCGGCCCCCTACACCGCTTCGCTCGCGGGTGGCTCCCCCGGACCCCCGGCCACATACCGCTCGTCTCCCCGACCGCTCACTCCCGACGCCCTGGCTGCTTCGCGCACGTCTCGGGCTGACTTTACGGGAGCGGCTGCGCTTCTCCCGCCCTGTGTCCGAGCTTCTCTGCTACTGTACCTGGTTTGGCCGCAGGCTTTAGTCGGACAGATAAAACCTGTGGGTGCATTTATACTACAAAAAGTAAATTGGCTTAAATGACTTGAATTGAGGAAATGTATCTTGTTTTGAGCGGTTTTCACTCATTTAGACACTTTTCCTCAATGGGCCAAGTTTACTTTGCTTGTTTGAGGACATTTCAGACCAGTTCTAGGGTAAATCTCGCTTGCAATAAGAAAGTAAAATTGCCAATGAGATAAGACCAATTTTCTTACCCCATTGGCAAAGAAAATTACCTGAAATTAGGACGAAATGTATCGAAACGAGTCAGAAACATCTCAGAACAAGTGAAATAATCTAGGACAAATGCCCAAGAACTTCTTAACTAGTCAAAACAACTAAAATTTGGATTATTATGCTCAAATTGAGATGTGTATACTGATCTAGTTAAATACTTTTTGCGGTGTAGATCGCTTGTGATTTTGGTGCGCCTTTGTGTTAAGTGCTTTGTCGTATAACGTAAAGCGTAGACTTCCAGCAGGTGCCTATATCTGCTCCACCCCCCGCCTCAGCTGAGCGGGACAGAGGGACGCACACTTCTCTATTTCTCTGCTTTATTAAAATCGACTATTCACCATAGCCCTTTTTGTTAAACTAGTAAAATGCAAAGAAAGCTCTTAATCACCACAAACTATAGGAGTGTGAGCACATGCGTAAGAAGATTAAAATAAACTCACAAAGACAACAATTGACAAAAGTTATGATCACTTTTGTAGGTCTTAGCTTTCAAATGAGGCGCTACACCGTTGAGAAGGTCAAAGAGATTTGACAGGGGCTCATAATAGACATTATTTCATGCGGCTGTTTAGGGTTTTGTTTTCTTCCGCATTATGTTGCGCTGGTCAACTGGCCGCCTCAGGTCTCAACCTCTATCACCACCAGTGTCCGGGCTCTGGAGGAAGATTCTGTTAATCATTCATCATCGCCACATTTCATATCGTTAATGCAATCTTCCGTCGGGGTCTGAGCCCCAATTACGATTCATGTCCAATAAAACATTCTTAACGCCACTCTGTTTCTGTGAATCTTTTCAGGGTTAAATGGCAGGCTCTTTAAATACTTTATTAGATTATTTTTAGAGGAACAAAGTGATCGCTTCAATGGGTAGAATTGTCTATAAAGAAGGACAGGTGCTCTTCAGGATGAAAACATAAGTGTAGGCACAAAAAAAGAGAAAAATCCAAGGCACTCCGATACCTGGTTTAAAGTCCTTTGATTTTTCTCTTTTTTTGCCTATACTTTTTAAGATTAATTGATATATGGAGTGCTATTTTCATTTCAGGCCATCGTTTCGATGTTTTCCTTCATTCACCATCTTTGCTTTAATGAACATATTTCACTGCTCTACAAAAAGTTGGACAAAAGACGGGCTCTTTTGAATATTTGTCTTGAGGAGTCTGCATGAAACCTCATTTCATCCCAGAGGTAGCAACGCTGTATCCGAAAACGAGACAGCTGCTTTTTCATGTCAAAAAAACAGCGTACAGTTCAAGACCCAGACCTACAAACAGGACTGACAAAGGCTAAGATTTGCATGAAAATCACCCCCCACCCATCCCAAAAGAAAAAAGACCAACATTTCAAGGCCCAATTATATTCACTTCAAAATTCTTACACTTGTGTCGCCCCATTCTTTCTCTCGCACACTGAAAAAAGTAAAACACTGCTGTTGTTGATTCAATATGTTCTTCGCTATTGGCTTAAATAAAGAAAATCAAATTGGTTAGTCCAATTAAAACCATATAGATTGAACATTGTGTTTTGATACATTTTTGTATGTACAGCTAATGGTCTATTGCAAATTGACAGTTATTTATAAAAGTTAATTGATCGAATGAACAATCGTTCGTCGAGCCATCGAACACAGGGGGCAGCACTGACAACCGCAGCACTTGACTCTACCAATTAACGCTGAAGAAGATGACACACCACGTGTTCCAGATTTCAAATGTGGCCAAGACCTTTTCACTCAAGATCTGGCCAGACCCACTGTTGGAACTTTACAGCGAGAAAAGGTAAGTTAAAAGCATATTTAGACTTGTAAACTTAATACATGTGTCCTGTATGTATGCACAGAGGCGTCAACTAGAATTCTCCTGAAGTTGAATTTTAATTGAACATGTTTTGGCACTGAAACTGAATGAATTGATTGTGCATCAAATCTCTAAAATATTGTAGGCTATGAGTATTTGGTTGAAGGTTTTATTTTTGACCAATTGCACCCTTATGATTTAGATATTACACTAGCTTAGGAGGGTTAAGCGCAGCCGCCATTTTGTGTCGTGACATCGCCTGGACTTTGAAATGCAACTCGCATAAAAGAAATACTATCTACCTTTACTGTGCTTTAAGCTGACATGAATATTATTCCTTAACGTGTTTTGCAAGCGCTTAAACCAGTGATGTGACGTTCACGAACGAATCGAGTCTTTGTTCGTCTCTTCACTGAGAACGATGGGAGAGAACATGAACTCTTTTTCTTTATTATTCCTCTTCGCGCTTAAGTTGTGCATGCTTATTTTGCGAAACAAGCGTGAGTGCTGGAGTGGGGCGGAGAGAGGAGTGGCACAGGGACAGACCGCGGGACGTGAGCGCGGCCTGCGGGGAAAGGGTTTAAGCGCGCGGCTCTGGGGAAACAGCGAGTGAGCGCGGCCGAACGTTCCCAGCACCAGCTCTCCCGGACCATGGGAGAGGAAAGGTGCGCGGGGTCGGTGAGTGATGCAGCGGCTACAGGCGCCCCGACACGAAACATCTTCCTCTTGCAGGGTTGCCAGGTCTGGGCAGCCAAACCCGCCCAAAAATATCTGAAAACCGCGGAAAACCCGCGGACATACGGCGCGGCTGGAATTTTCAATATTGTTTACTAGTTAACAGAGCCCATGTGCTCCTGCGATGATGAGAAACCGCCCCTATTTCCCCCCCTTATTGAAAAAGCAGCTTAAAGAGCCTTGGATTTCCCTTCGAAATAGTGATTTTGATCAAGTCAACATTGATTACAGCAAGGCAAAAAACCGCGGACAGTTTTTTTCACCCGCGGAATGGCTTTAAAAACCGCCCAATTCCGCGGTTTAACCGCGGACCTGGCAACCCTGTCCTCCTGTTCGCTCAGCTCCACTCCGCTCTTGGCCGCCTCCGAACGGCAGCGACATCACCGCCCACTGCCTCCTCCGCCCCGGTCACCTCCACCGCTGCTGCTGCCCCACAGGGAGCTCAAAGTGAGCAGCATGAATGAAATAATAAACAACTGTTTAGGGGCAGACGAGCCCCTAAACGAGGAGATCGCGTTGAAACACTATTATATGACCTGTAATTACAATTAAAGGACAGAAAATGTTCAAAAGTGACTGTCATAAAAAAGTCATAAAAAGTCATTTGTAAAATAATTTGTTCAAAAAGCTGAACCAAGCAAATGTAATTAATGTTCAGCTCTTCTTTATTGTGTACTTTTTGTAATTTTAGCATGAATATGCGTTGCACTTTTTTTCTTAACTTATTTGTTAAATTCACAAGACTATATGCATTTTAGTCTGTTAAATTTGCTGAAAAAATGACAGACCATTTACAGTTAAGTAATGTATTTTTCTGTCTCATCTGCACAGGAGCCGTCCCCCACACCAGCACTAGGACAAGGACTCCTGTTTGCTGGTCATCTCCATTTGAGGAGGTAGGTCTATGCATTATTTGAAAGGCATAATGTTATGCAACCTTATTGTACCAGCACATTTTCAAGAATATATCTATATATTTAAATTACTACAATGTCTGTACATACTTGTTTACAGTTAAATAATTGTTTTACAGGCTTCCATGAGCGGTACACTGGATGCAGGTGCACACCATGTGTACTGAAGTTAGTGATGCTGTTCCAGTGGACGCGCATTTGAAGAACATCAGGTATGACTGGGCTTGAAAATAACCATGTCTTTGTAGTGCTTGTGCTCTTACTGTAAAATGTCTTATTATATTAGGTATGGTATTAACAACCGCCAATTTTACATAATTTACAAAACTTAACTGTTCAGATTTGAGCAACATCAATGCTATTAATCATTTCTCTATTTGATCGGTTCTTTATTGGTTCTCTCGGTTCCTGATCAATGGCCTACATAACATATGTGCATCTTGTAGTTTAACATTTGATCAGAGATAATAAATGGATCTTTTTTGACAAGTGTGCGAGCTTACAATGGGCTCTATTCACACAAGTGACACGTGACTTCAGACTGGACTCTCTGGGAGGCACTGCTCTTCCTCTCCCATTATTTCCCTAAGGAGGATTAAAAGTGTCTCATCCAAATAAATGAATAGTTCTAGATTACATGGCAGGCTGTAAGTTACTGACAGTCAGTGTTATAAACATCATACTGGATGTAAAGGCTTCACTGAAGGACACGTCAGTGTTCCATCGTGGTAGATGTTTTTGTGCTCAAGCTAAGGGTTAACTTTTTTCTTCGGTCAAGTATTTACATCCAACATAATGTTTTAACATGTACCTTCAACTGTTCATGGGTAATTCACTGTCCATGGAATCTAGAGCTTTTCATTAATTTGGACGAGACACTGCTAATCCCCGACAAGGAAATAACGAGAGAGGAAGAGCAGCGACTCTTGGAGAACCTAGTCAGAAGTCCCTCATATAGAGCCAATCATGTACTATAATGCATTTGAAATAAATCTGCAAATAAGCCTTTGGATGTTATGTACATAACATTGGCCACTGAGTTGGCAATGTTTTCTTGAACTGTCCCTGTCAAAGAAACAAATAAATGAATAAGGGTATTGACCAAATATTAGAAAATGAACTGAAAGCTGAAGATATTAGAGTTGCAGGAGAAATATGGTTTTATTTTACCCAAAAACTAAAATTAGTTCTCTTGTAGTGCTGTGCAATACCTGAAATTTTGCTAAAGATCAATATCATGCAAATACTGGAGCCAGTCCTTTTGTCTAAAATTGGTGTATATATATGCTTCTTTATATTTTAATTAAGAAATACCATAGGAATGTATCATTTTCTAACTTTACTTTACAAAATGGGGGAAATCAGGCTTTTTCATAGAAAGAGAAGATGAACGACATTTCAAATATTGTAAGATTCTGGTTTGTGTTTAACATGAAGTGCACATTTATTACTGATTTGGGTATTTTGAGAGCGGACATACTTACTTACATACTTTCTCAGAGCTCCCCTTTAATACATGTATTTTCAGTGTTATCTACAGCTGCAGTAATGTTATTTACAAAACCCTCATACTGTAATTACAAAGTTAAAATACCAGTGGCTCATTCAGACTCTGTTTGACCTGGTTAAGGCTTAGTTTAGCCAGGTTTAGACCCGGCCATGAAAATCATTGCATTATTTGTAAATTCTAATATGTGTTATTCCACTCATGTTTTGCAGATTCAGCAAGATTTCCGTGTGGAGGAAGAGCCGATGGCAGTCGTCGTAACACCCATCGTGAAGATTGTGACAGATCTGCATTCAATGGTCCAAGACTTTGCAATTTGGACTCATAACGCCTCAACATGAAGTACCCAAAGAAATGTGAACGCACAGTTGAATTCATCCTGAAGGTACTCATGGGACTGGATAACAAGAAATGAACACGGATCACAGGGAGACTGATGCAGTGATTAGTATGCTGTACCTTGGCTGCACAGTGTTGTTTTTTTGGAAAATTCTTGTTCATCCAGTTTTGCTGTGCATTATACTGCAGTTTTAACACCTTTTCTCAAAATGTTTAACCAGCTTTTGAACCTTGAGCCAAGAATTGAAAAATTAGAAAGTATGAAATGTTTGTGTACCTATTACTCATATTACAAAATATTGCAATTTGCATTTGTACATACAATGTCTTTGGCAATAAAAAAGTAAATTAATCCAAATGTGTTTTAATGAAATTAATCAATTTAAATGAAATCAATAAATGGCATTGATTAAGCCATTAAAAGTACATTGGTTCAATGAAAAAATTTAAATTGGCTCATATCTGCTAATGAAGAGTTTTAAATTGACTCAATTAACCTTTGAACATTCAAGTCACGAACATTTTTTGTTGAACCAATTTAAAATGTTCACAGTTACAGATGAAACATTTATAGTTGGACTAATGAATATATATCATTATGAACAACTAGTAAAATGCAGATGTAAATGATTTCTAAACAATTTGCAGATTAAGCCAATGTTTTATTTTTCTCAGTGCACGTTCGCCATCAATCTTCCCCAAAAGAGATACACATCAAAAACAATCCAGCATTTTTTTCCTTTGCATTGCTCTGTAAAATGTAACGGATGGGTTGCGGTGTTTGCGTTGCAGTATTTCTTTGTATCATGTCTTCACGAGACGCGCCGCTCATTCATTTCTATTGGGGAAGCAGAAAGGTCACAGATGCATCATTGTCAGTGCCCTGTCAGAGCGCCTCCTGGGGTTGTCATGACACCAGATGCTGCGCACAAACACCGGCCTCCCGAAACATAAGGCTTGTAGCTCACTGTTAAAAAGCCGCGTACGAACTTTACTTCAGTAGATAACTTGGCACTCGCATTGATTTGCCAACCCTCTCGTGGTAGCAGAGGTCAGGCGGGGTCAGATTCTTATATACAGGGCCATTTTCGCACATATTCCTCCATTGCAATTGAGGTCAAAAGGACAAATGATTATTTAAAGGTGCACTATACAACTGTATATGTAAAAAAGGAAGTTGATATCAGTGCGTATTTGACCTTTCACTGGCCCAGTGGCTGCTTGAGTGGTTAGCATAGCGCCTTTACTTACCATCACAGTGGCCTGAAAAAACGCTCCAAGTGTCTTTTAGGTTTCTGTAGGGTTTTCACTGCTGATTGAACAGTCCCCATGGTTACGTATAGCAGTGAAAACCTTCCTCTGTTCCTTTAAAGGATCTATATCATGCTATTTTAGCCATTCCAAAGTTTAGTATAGGCATTTATATGATATATTGTACCTCTACCACTATGGAGCACTCATTTTTGTGATAAATATAAGTGTTTTCTGGAGGTATTTTTCAAACCCGGAAGACACAACGCTTCGATTCAGTTAACTCCGCCCCCTCTCTCCGCACATACTTTACCGTAATATAAATAAACAGCAATAAGTGAAATTGCTTCACGATGCAGTTATAAGAGGTTGACATCTGCAACACAGCTTCATAAATGGCTAACACACACAAGCTAATATGCTAACACACAAGCTAACCCGCGTTTGGATTGACTCACCGCTCTGGTCCATCGCTGTTTACATTATGGGACTCGCGTTGGTTATAAAAGTTAATCCACTTTGATTCTGGTGAAGGTTCACCAAACATCCATCCGAGACAGTCACAGAAAAACACCATTTTGGTGATAGTTGCTGAATCCCAGAGAAAAAAACAACTTCGATTGGCCTCTTCTTGAAAAGAGTTGAATAAACTCCCGTCCTCGTAGCCAAATGCGCTTCTTTTTCTCCGTGACATTATCGCGGGGATGTGTTTGTTTTGGCCACAGCTGACCTGGAAGCACCTCGGGCACATCCTTTTTTTTCTTTTTTTTTTTCTCTTTGCATCTCTCTTATGACAGAAATAATGAAAAAGCGGTTTTACAAATTAAAATCAGGCTGTAGAACATTGCTTTACAGACGTCGAGCACTTCCGTTCCGCTGTGACGACACAACGGAGCACATCAGTCGTTCACCAGGAGAGGGAGGAGCAGCTGCTCAGAGAGCAGGATTCAGGAGGATTACTGAGAGCTGCGTGAATGAAGCCACAAACCACTCTGGGGGTGTTTTTGATAAGGAAATAGCATAACAACATGGCTAAAAGCTCTAAAAAGTCGATTTTGCATGATATAGGACCTTTAAGGGTCACCACAAGGTCAAATACTCACAAATATCAACTTTTTTTTCCAAAGTTAAAGTGCGTAATGGCACTTTTAAGGCAAGGGTTCCAGACATTTTGATCACTATCTTGCATTTTGTGCGGAACTATTTACCGCCAGGAAATCTGTGCATGTACTGACGACATTTTGATCAAGATTGAGTAAGGGCCCAAGTTGCAGAGTGACATAGCCATTTAAGCTACTGTTGGACATCTCCGCAATCAGAAGGTGCTGCAGCTTTTTGTTGTTGTTGTTGTTGTTGTTGTTGTTGAGCTGCTGCTCTGCAAAGGAGAGGTGAGCTGTGGCAGAATACAGGAGGTACAGAGAGCTGCTTTAGAACTTGGAGGACCAATATTTTGCCATACAAGATTCAAAGATTGCTCAAACATGCATGAAAGATTCAAACGCACAACTCCAATTGTGTTTTTGAGAGTTTATAATGTGGTAAAAAGCTCTAAACGGTGTAAGGAGAGCAAAGTGGAAGAGTATTTGCCTGTTGAAGTAGATTGTATCATCCCGGTTGAGGACAAAAGAAAATAAGTAGTTCACCGTGGGAGCCATTTTTTGTGTTGAGTGTTTGGCCATCGCAAGTTGGAGTGTAGATGGACGACTCGCACACACCATCCCGCCTCAGGCCAAATCCCCAGCAATGGGCCTCCCCTCCAACTGGTGTGTTTTGAGTGATACCTCGGCAGCGCTTAAGCCGGCTCTTTTGGGGGCTAATCTCGGAGTTATAACGTCGGACTGGCCAGGGTAAGCCCCAGACATCCTCCTGCTCTTGGAAACACTGCACCTTGTCACCTGTGAAACGGCCTTCAGAGAAAATAGCCGAGCAGACAGCTTTTATTCTGGTCCATATACGATTGGACGCGTGCTGTGATGCCAGTTGTCTCAAAATCCATGGGGCGAATGCACCTAGCTCCAAATAAAGACATATG
This sequence comes from Gobius niger, assembly GCF_951799975.1. Taxonomy (NCBI): domain Eukaryota; kingdom Metazoa; phylum Chordata; class Actinopteri; order Gobiiformes; family Gobiidae; genus Gobius; species Gobius niger. The sequence goes on along the minus strand of NC_136871.1, from coordinate 7,601,367 downwards.
AAGTTTTTTTTCCCTGCATGTAGGCTTCTGCCGAGGTCAAAAGAACATTTATGGGAGAACGATTCCTTTTGATCAGAATGCAGCATTGGTGAAAGTCCGGCGAGAGTCGATGAAAGGTTCTATATTTGGTACTCAAGCTTTTTAAAATACCTTTGATCAGTTTAGTAGAGGAATGTATTGGAACGCTTAGAAACGGCGCTTGAAAGATTTGCTCGGAAAACATGTGAAGATCATTCGGATGAAATATCGGGGCACACAAACAGTTATTGAATGAAGGCCTGTTCAATCAGCGGTCGACGAGTCATATCAGACCTGCCATTCAATGTGGTCTGGACTGCGGACACTTTCCCCGTTCAACGTGACACGCAATGCTCTTTGAATTTATATGTATAACCTTGCTGTAGAGGGTGTGTGTGTGAACTGGAAATTATGATTTTTTTATACAGGACTGAAAATAGTGACGGCCAGCTCGGAGCAGGAGATGTTTTGTAGCGATTGTGAAGCAATGTGAGTGTTGAATTGATGAAGTTAAAGTGCGTGGAGTTTAAAAACATGGATGACCACTTGCTCTTCCAAGGGCATCGCTTCAGGGCATCAACAGGTGGAAGTTAGACTTTTGAGTTTCTCCATAACAGTGTGAATATTGTGGCATTGATGAAATATTGAAATAAAATACACCTCCACTCAAAAGTTTGGAAACACTTTTTATGTTTTGCCGTCTTTATTTTCAACACATTTACTTTGTGTGATTCTCATTGAAGGCATTCGGTCATGAATGAAAGCATGGGATTATGTAGGAAACAAAAAAAGATTCTACAATATGGTCACCCTTTATCCTTGGCATTTTCCCAATGAGCTTCAAAAGGTCGTCACCTGAAATAACTGCAGCTGTCTTCTTCTCATGGGCAATTTATGGGGGAGAAGCTCTCGTGAAGCCCCTAGAGCAGGGGTAGGTGACGTCAGGCCCGAGGGCCAAATCCGGCCCTTCAGCACAGAACCTCTGGCCCTCAAGATGATTTTGAGAAACATTATCACACAAATCAGATGAAGATCAGATCAAGAATGAACAGAATAAAAGAAGACTGGTGGAGTGCGCATTCGTTGAGAGCCACTGTAAAATGTAAAATATAAAATATAATGTAAAATATAATGTAATAATGTAAATATAATGTAAAATATAATGTAAAAATAATATGGAATTTATGAAAAACATGTCAAGGACTTGTATGTCTTGTATGTCTTGTCTTTGTGTTTGTTTGTCTTGTCTTTGTCTTGTCCTGTCTTAGTCTGGAAGCATCTTTCTGTGAAATGTATTGTGATTTTGGTATTGTTGTGTTATTTATGTTTTTGTTTTATTCAATGTATACTGTGACTGTGTCTATGTCTGAGGTGAATGAATGAATAAAAAAAAATAAAAATAAAAAAAACATTATTAGAGTTAAATGGGAGAAAAAAAAGGTTGAAATACTGTCAATACACCCAATTAGGTCATATAATATGTACAACACTGTCATTTGAAAGAAGTGCACTGGAAAAAGAAAAATCGTTTTAAGGAAGAAATGACATAAATCTACTTGAATTAAGAGATTAAAGCTAAGGATTGAGTAGATCTGGTCTGGTCTTAGATGAGATGAAACCTCAAGTAGTAGTTATTATCTTAATTCAGATAATTTTGTGTCATTTCAAGTGAAAAACAATTGTCTGTTTTAAGTGGGTTGTTCCATTGGCGCTAGCATTTGTATCTTGGATTAGTTCAAACCGACTCAAATTCAGTTTTAAGTAATTTACATTTTCAGTAAGTTAGCTCATTTAAGATACTCATGATCATATGGTGAGACCAGGTGAACGAAGCCCTAAAACAGCAACACAACATTACTTGCCTTCAAGGTTGTGGTCCACATTGCGGTCTCTATCATTGGCTTTGGCCTCAATCAATCAGAAAGACTTTCATCCCTTAATCACACTCTGCATAACTCATTTCTATGAGGATTCCATGTTTTGTCATCCCTATGTTTCTGAATACCTTACTAAAACACTCATGAATGAAGCACATCTTGAAGTATGTTTTCAATGAACATACGGTCTAGATCAAAAAGAACTCCTCAAGCAAATGCACTTACATTTCTGTGTAACAAAAAGTACAAGGAAATAAACCGTGCAACAAGAACTTACTTCAGAGAAAACAGAAGATCTCCATTAGTACTTTATTTCAATAGCACTAGCAAACAACGACAGAGATGCACAACAACTCTGCTTTATTCACCAATTTCCCCAATTCTGTTTCTTTTTGGATGGGTTCATTCTGAGTTATGAATACAGTCGTCACATTTTAGCAGTGGGCCTGTACGCATGCCAACAGTTGAATGATGCCAGTAGCCTCGTCTTTTGTATTAGATGCTTCATAGACCACTGGTTTGTGATAACAGCAGTTTACAGAGAATGGCACAGAGACAAATTGCTACTAATCATTGTTTAATGTTTCATGAACTTCCTCCCTGCACTTCTGTAACTTATTTTCCTTCTCTTCGAAATGCGGGAAGCAAAACTTTTCTCCATTTTGGACCATCCGACGTAAAATGTGACAGAAGACGAGAGAGATAAATCGACAATCGTTTGTGCTTTCAAAGACTGAAGATGCCGGTATTGGAAGTCTGTATTGTTTTGTGGATCTTCTCGCAAAACTATAATACCTCATTTGACAAGTAAAAATGAATTCCTACACAGTTTTGTAAATAATTAAAAGGGATATTTCAGGATTTTTGACATAGGGCCTCATTTCCTAGTTATCCAGAGTGTTGTTGGATATTTTTTTTGTAATTCATGCAGTTCTTATGTTTGAAGAGTTTCGTGGCGCTAGGCTAGTGCATTTCTATGGTATCAGCTAGCCTGCATTATTTTCAAGCTTTACATCATATTATTATGTCATTCCCTCATTAAAAACATGCCTGAAGTGTTGCCTTGGCACATTCACGTATTTTTGAGTAATCTGTAAAAACTCTGATGGCGGCCATTTTAGGGATAGGTTTGCCTGAGTCCTCCTAGGAACGCCCCCACCTCCTGGAGACGCCTCCAAGCTTTCATCACCAGCCAAGTAACCAACCACTGCTCCTCAGCAGAACCCCCTCCCCACTGATGCCACAGACAGCGTGAGGAGGGGGCGTGTCGGAAAGGGTCAGAGGTTCTTAAAGAGACAGAGGCCTATTTCAAGACATTTGCTACAGCCATTTTGAGAGAGCAATTTTATACAAGGCAGTTATTCTAATTTACTGCATTTACAGACCAACAGAAGGTTTCATCATCATTGTAGTGTGCTATAGACTGGTGCTATGTGATTGAAAACAGCATAATACCCCCTCTTTAAAACATCTGGTTTGTCAATATCATTCCTTTGTCCATGTCAAAAATATCTTAAAGGACAATAATCCTCCCACAGATGCACAGCGTCCAGAACCCAGGCTCCTCCTCTCCCTCCTGTCTCCTTACCTCAGCTCACTCTGCTCTGGCCCTGGTCTACGCCCAGCCCTGACTAGTCTGAGTAATACAGCTCATTTTAAGATCATTTTATAACAAAACAAAACAGAACCGCTAAAGTTACTGACTTCTTATATTACCGCTGATTTTGTCCGGACGGTCTCGACATGCGGCGCTGACATTCTAGCCCCGACGGCCCTTTTGTTTCCTTTCCCCTTAATAATCCAGTAATGTCGCGCTGGCTCGTTCATAAAGTTATCGAATTTACTTACTTTACTTTACTCCCGCGTCTTAGATGGGCTGCACCATCTTACGGGGGAAACACAGCGACAGCACAGCTGCCCTTCTGTGATCAGAAGCACGTCAGCCTTACCGCGGCTCGAGAGGTAGAGGAGGAAGGAAGCACGATTTGAAGTTGTTGAGCATTTAAACTGTATTTTCAGCACATGTTGGCTCAGTAGGGCATACATCTAAGAACAATGATGAAATATGAATGAAATAACACTTAATATTGGGGAGAGAAAAAAACAGGTCTGGAGAAGAGCACCACCTGGGCTCTATCTGTGCACGTCCCTGCTAGCTGACATCGTAGAAATGCGCTACCCTTGCACTAGCCTAGCGCCACGAAACTCTTCAAACATAAGAACTGCATGAACTACAAAAAAAAATATCTCCAGGTACCAGCAACACTTTGGATAACTAGGAAATGAGGCCCTATGTCAAAAATCCTGAAACATCCCTTTAATGGAAATAATTATTATCTTCTGTTCCCTAATTACTGTGCTGGTGTCTATCCTATGACCATGTTATTACTGGACTGAACAGTAAAGTGTGGCTTAATAGTTCAGTATGAAAGTAGAGAGTCTTTTGCATGTATTATTTGAGTTTGCAACCAATGTGTCGATACACTCCTGTTCCTCCGCTCGCTGTCGATCCACTCAAGGTAATAATTTCCTCCAACTTCTAATATCTTCATGAGACAGACACTGATTGTGATGCAGATGTGTCGAAGCACTTGAGGCTCACTCTGCTCCACAGACCTTGGCCCATTTCAATGTCAGCATACCTGCAATTGTCTCCGGCGGTGAGGCAGCCCGACACACACACACTCTCTCTTCTCTCCCTTCTGAGAGTCTGAAGGTCCCGCGCTAAGAGCTTTCCTTCATGTTCTGTTTACACCCAAAAGCATCGCGTGTACCCTGCAATCACACACTCTCACCGCACAACAAAGGCAGACTCAGACACGAGAGAGGCGCCAAGGCAAACAAAATATATTCGGTCCAAAATAACACAGTTGTCTACGGTATGTTTTATAAGTTCAAAGTCATTTGCGGGATTTGTTAACAATCGCCGACCACATTGAACTCGGATTGTGCCGCTATTTGACTGACCTCGCTTGAACATGAGGTAACAAAGGTCAAAAATGACTTAAAAGTGCTTTGAATTAACGGAATTTGTGCTGATTTTGAGTAGGTTTGGACTGTATTATGTACCAGTGGAACAACAATGACTTGTCTTACCTCTGACTTCTTGTTGTGTCTATTCTCGGGTTTTTGTCTTATTTTAAGTGCACAAGTAAATTTCTCTTTCTCATTTGTGACCCATCACGAGAACGGGGGACATAACTCGGTTTTGGGGCATTTTGAGCGGGACATAGCTTGTGAAAGTGGCGTCTCCAAAATGTGGTGTCCTGTCTGGGGAGCAAAGCAGCGTCTCTGTCCCGCTGTCGCTGCTTTGCTATCAAGGCTCTTCATGAGGAGGCGGCGCCAGATAATCCATGATTAATAAATCCATTAATAAATCCAGAAGTACTTCCAAGCATGTTCATTGAAAGGTCCACGGTTCAGCTCGTCTGCTACAATCTTTGCGGCGTCGATCCAACACAACCCGGTGTTTACCCATTATGTAAATACACACAGACAAAGTCAACAAGCCGGTTTGAAGTATACCAATACTGCTGGCTTAAACATGTAGAGGCTTCTTTGTGGCTTCAACTGAACGATTCTGTAAAAAAAGCGAAAATCACCAAGTTTTTCTCGAAACTTGGGCTGCCGGCTTGTGTCCCTGGTTCTTGCGATGGGGCACAGTTCATCTCGGGATCCTTGGACTGAAGCAGCTGGCTGGAATGTTAAGATTTGTGCACTTACCTGAGGAAAGACTCACCAGGAAAGTCTTTAACTGGGATACGACTCATAAATACCCTTACCCCCGGCTCACATTAACTACGGTCCGGGTCCGGTCCGGGTTTGGTCCGGAAACCCTGGGTGCGTTATACAGTTTTAACGCACACCAATCAGAATCGAGTATTCACCCAGACCATGGTATAACACAACTACATTTAATTGCACATTTAAGTCCATTTGTCAAAGATATAAGGGTATGTTTACATTTATGACGTTACGTGCGTGTACAGGTGGTAAACGAGACCAAATAAGTAGTGAGCAGACCGATTTTATTTTGAAATACACCAGATCTTCTGTCCTCACGAGACCTGACTTCCTGCTTGGCTCGTGTTTTTCTGTCAGCTTGATCCGCTGGGGCTCCGGATGGCCTCGGCAGCCGGACCCGGACTTTGCGGAGCAGTGTGAGTGCGCACAGTGGTTTTAATGACTTTCTAAGTTCGCGGATGCCGTACCGGACCTTAACCGGATTTAATGTGAGCCGGGGGTTAGTCTCAGGAGGTCCTTCAAATATTCATAAAAACAAATTCACAATCATTGGCACTCGGCGGTTAGCTTTTGTGCTTCACAGCCAGAAGGTCCTGGGTTCGATTCCCACCTGGACGGGGCCTTTCTGTGTGGAGTTTGCATGTTCTCCTCTTGTCTGCGTTGGTTTCCGCTGGATGCTAAATGCTAGCAACATGTACAATAGGCCAGGATGAATGAGAGAGTGTTTGAGAGTGCGATGGGGGACAACGGATGCAAATTAGCCTAAGGCATGCATGAGCAGTGCTGGCGTTAGAGTACTCAGATTATGTTTTCTGAGTAACAAGTAAAGTAACCCGTTAGTTTTGCATTTGCAGCTAATAAAGTAGTCTTTTTCAAATCAGTATCGAGTTAGTTTGGGTCTTGATCTCTCCCTCGTCTCCTTCCTTCCTCGTCTGCAGGGCTGCCCATTGACAGCGCGTCTCGTCAGTGAGTTTGCAGCGAGCGCTTTCACATCGTGGAAACATTATTTTGAACTTACTGGAGAAAAGGTGGCGAAGCTAAAGGGGAAAACCACATTGGAGCTCGCCCTCGCCAACAACAACATGTAGCTTTTGGCAGCATCGTTCCTTCCAATGTCGTCAACAAACTCGTAGCTTTATGTGGATGAGGAAAGCTGTACAATCAAAATCAAGTTCAGTATGTTGTGTGTTTATTATTAGCAGTTCAATGCACTTAGTAATGTGTAAGAGCTCCTTTACAGACGTTTGTTTTTGTTGAAACACGGCTGCAGTTTCTGTTTACATAAAGTGAATGAAGCTTTGAAGTAGACTATAGTTCATGCCTTTAGTTCATGCCTTTAGTTCTACCTTTAGCTGTAATTGGTCCACATATAAACTAAAGCTCAGAAGTGAATTTATTGTGCTATGAATACAGTTACTGGTATCGGGCTGTTTGCCTGAGCTAGCTTTTTTGGTGACTACATAGATGTTTATTATTGGTAACGCATGAGTACTTTTAACGCGTTACCTTCATAATAAAGTAGCACAGTAACGTAACAAGCTACTTTTCCAGAGGAGTAACTTTTCAAAAACGTTACCCAACACTGTGCATGAGTTCCATGTATGTTCATTAAAAATGCACTGTCCCGACCAAATAAACAAATACATTTTTTTTTTTTTTATAATTTACAGCGTAAAATAACAAACCACAGACAGATATGATTTGATAATTACAAGGAGCAGTGGATGGTTGAAATGCTAAACAATGCTAAACAGGTGTGGTCCTGCACCGGAACTTCAGACAACACATTTATGTAAAGATTAAACTACGAAGAGCCAGGCATTATACAGTTTTATATCATGGTCTGGGTGAATACTCGATTCTGATTGGCTGGAGGGTGTCCGTTTTAAAGTGATAATGTACACCTAGTCCGGCAACAGTTAAATAACAGCATCTCTGGAATCGCCCATAGACTGTATGGTCATGTTTGAAAACAGTTAAGGGGGAAAACAATTTTTATTAATATAGTTGCTATATTAGTTTTCTAATATATAAAACTACTTCTTTGTATCTTTATTTGTATCTACATAAAGATACAAAGACATGGAGAGGAGCAAAGTGGTTCAACAGCCCATAAATACATAAATAACGGAGGATGCCAACATCGTGAAAACGCTAGCAGCCAGCTAGCGCTAGCTACGACTGCCGCTTTTTCACTTCTGCTGAACAATCTGAAAATATGGAAAATATCCATATGGGCCCAATTTACACTTGACTTTATTTATGTGTGATACATTACTTCATATTCCACCAGAAAATGACTAAAAAGAGTGGAAATTGTGTTTCCCAAAAGATTCTATTTTCCCCCCTCGGCGAAGCCACGCCCCCTTCTATTACGCAATGCCGTCTTTATCTATATTACTCCACTGCAGCTGTTTCCATAGTAACGATAAACAATTGAGCTGGAACTAGCTGCAGGTAAAACAGCTTATAAAGTGAGATAACCCCTGCCCAGGGACTTGATGGGACCATGGTATAAGCGGGATGAGGCATTCCGGGATTCCGAGATGGACACCTCGTTGTGCATTATCCCTTACTTAATGCATGACGTGGAGGCAAGAACGCGGTGTTCCTCCACAAAGTGCATTAAAACTGTTTATACCATGGTCTGGGTGAATACTCGATTTTGATTGGCTGGTGGGTGCTAACAAGCGTGCATTATTTTGGTATAACCGCACACGTAGTCCGGTAGTTAAATCACTGGGATATCACTCTGCTGTGGGCATCGCCATAGCAACGCAGGACACAGCTGAATCCGATAAAGGCTTAATTAGTGACTGACAGGAACGTATGTGATGGATTTTGTGTTAATTTCAACGTTTTGGGCCAAAACAAAACGTTTGATTAATGGGAAGTAGAGGAGAGTGAGCAGCTAGGTTAGCTACTGCTAAAAAAATATGAGCTTTCCATTTCTATTGAAAACGGTAAAGGCACTATTCATAATTTTCAGGCGTACATAAAATGATCTCAGCATTTAAGCATATTTGGCTGGATTAGTAAAGTGAAACATAAAAGTTTCAGTTGGTGGGGCCCAGGTGTAAGCGACTCCACCGCAGCTGTTTCCATAAACAGTTGAGCTTGTTGAGCTAGCTAGCTAGCTTCAGGTTAAACAGCGTAAACGTGAAATAACTCCTGCCCACGTGTGCCGCATATCGGTGTTTACTTCCACGGAAAAGTGCCGGGTTAGTCCTGTTGTGTTGTGATTCTGTGCTTATGTTGTTTGGTTGCGTCTGACTGAGATCCTCGTAATAGCTGCGGAGAATGACTCGCTCTGAAACGGGCCTTCAGTGACCGGTTAATAACCCACATAAAATAGTCCCGATAGTCTGGCACACCACTCCACTGCGCGTCGCGGTGTTCTCGACTCCACGTCGTGCATTTTAACCGTCTAATGCACGGCTCCGAGTTGTTAAATGGTCACACAAACTGACACTGTTCCTTGTGGCCTGTTTGCTTTATATTAAGTCCTGGGCAGGAGTTATTTTTTTTTTATGTTTTAAGCTGTTTTACCTGAAACTAGTTCCAACTAAACAGCTGCAGTGGAGTGATACAGATCATGATTTAACTGTTGCCGGACTAACTGTGCGTTATACAGTTTTAACGCACACCAATCAGAATTGAGTATTCACCCAGACCATGGTGTAACACAACTACATTTAATTGCACATTTAAGTCCATTTGTCAAAGATATAAGGCATTTTTTCCAGTCGGACTCTGAGGGGCCACAGGTGCAGTTAAGTTAATCTTCCAGCTCTACAGCCTCAAACATCTCAATCCATCTCGAAACATCTGAAGTAATTGGTTTCCATTTGAATGTCTACATCGCTGACGGTGCATGGCCTGTGTCGCCTTGAGAAACCCTATATGCTTTTGTGATGTACAGTATATGTGCTTATACATGTCCAGGGTCGTTAGTATTCTGTCTGTAGTCCCGTATAAAAGTGTCTTGGTGCTCTTTTCATGTCACCCACCCCCTCTGCGCTGCTCCCTGGCTCTGTAGCCCTTCTGTACAGAGGTCCTGACTGTGCCCTGCGGGGTTCCATTAATGAGGAACTTCATGGAGAGACTTATGAAAGCTTAATGATAGGCGGGCACCTGCCTGAGTGTCAATACCACATCCAGCCAATCCCAAACACAGAGAATCCCTAATCTGGAGTGCGCCGAGAAGAAACGCCCCCCCCCCGCCGCCTGGAAGATCCCCTGTGATCTTCAATGGGCGGCTGCGACCCATGTGAGCAGGAAATGGCTTCCAGTGTTCGGGGGCATGTTTGAGTTCATGAATTTGTGTTGTTTTTGTTTTGGCAGAGCCGGACGCAAAAAGGGCACGGCCTTCTTTGCGTAACAATGTGCAGGCATGGATGAATTAATGAAAATGCTGGGATTACGCAAAGCTGTGGAATACCGGCAGCTCTTGCAAGTCGGAGCCAGAGGCCTTCGCCAGTGCATTTGCCTCGGGAGCAGTTTGACCAAGTGTCACTCGGATTTAAGATCTTCCCAGAGCAAAAGGAGAGGTGCTCAGTTATTGATGAAAGCACTTGAAATATTTCTTATCTTCTCTATTATGTGACCAAGAATAGGAGGACGGAAAGCTTCTTTAAAAAGAGAAGACTGACGCTTTTACTCTGATGCATTATAATGATTTCCAATAGTGTTCAGGATTGTGATGTCATATCGCAAAGCATCATGGGATTTGCGGCACTATTAAAAGGTAAAATGCTGGAGTTATCGTTCAAATCAAAGCACTTGGACACTGTGTGATAGATGTATTTACCTGCTGTGTTTCAACAGTTATAACTGAGGTGTTCTATGGCTTTTTTCACCACTTTTATATACTGTTTTTAGCTAATGTTAGTCTATGGGAAATGTATGATAGCACCCACAAACCTTGGCAGATCTCCATTGTAACAGTGAATTTCCCCAAACTCTATAGATACAGACGGCATCTCGTCATAGAAGGGGGTGTGGCTTCGCTGAGGGGGAAAATAGAATCTTTAGAGAAACACAATGTTCCACTCTTTTTAGCCATTTTCTGGTGGAATATCAAGTTATTTATCACATAAATAACGTCAAGTGTAAATCGGGTCCATATGGATATTTTGTCACAGCAGATTGTTCAGTAGAAGTGAAAAAACGGCAGTTGTAGCAAGCGCTAGCTAACGTTAGCATTAGCCCGATGCTAACATGTAGCATCAAGTTAGCATTTTCCGTTATTCATGTATTTATGGGCTGTTGAACCACTTTGCTCCTCCCCATGTCTTTGTATCTTTATTTAGTAGAAACTATATTCATATTTCAGCATTTGTTACAGTCGTTTTTGAATAATTAGAGAAAATTTAATTGTTTTCCAAATTGTTTTCCCCCTTAACTATTTTCAAAAATGACCATATATGGGCGATTCCAGAGATGCCGTCTGTATCTATATAGATACAGACGGCATCTCTGGAATCGCCCATATATGGTCATTTTTGAATACATTTTCTCTAATTATTCAAAAACTACTGTAACAAATGCTGAATTATGAATATAGTTTTCTACTAAATAAAGATAAAAAGACATGGAGAATAACGGAGAATGCTAACCTGATGCTACATGTTAGCATCGGGCTTATGCTAACGGTTAGCTAGCGCTTGCTACAACTGCCGTTTTTTCACTTCTACTGAACAATCTGTTGTGACAAAACATCCATATGGGCCCGATTTACACTTGACTTTATTTCTGTGATAAATAAGTTCATATTCCACCAGAAAATTGCTAAAAAGAGTGAAAAATTGTGTTTCTCTAAAGATTCTATTTTCCCCCTCGGTGAAGCCACGCCCCCTTCTATGACGAGATGCCGTCTGTATCTATCTCGTCATTTGTTTTTTGCCTTTTTCTGGTGGAATATGAAATTATTTATCACACATAGATAAAGTCAAGTGTAAATTGAGCCCATATGGATATTTTCTCACAGCAGATTGTTCAGTAAAAGTGAAAAAACGGCAGTCGTAGCTAGTGCTAGCTAACCGTTAGCATTAGCCTGATGCTAACATGTAGCATTAAGTTAGCATTCTCTGTTATTTATGTATTAATGGGCTGTTGAACCACTTTGCTCCTCTCCATGTCTTTGTATCTTTATTTAGTAGAAAACTATAACCATAATTCAGCATTTGTTAAAGTAGCTTAAGTTTAGAATTTTCTCCAAATTGTTTCCCCCCTTAACTGTTTTCAAACATGACCATATATGGGCGATTCCAGAGATGCCGTCTGTATCTATAATAGTCATGAAGTTGAGGCATGAATTCGACCACATATCCTGCATTATGACTTCTCATGCCGCATAGCCACCGCAGCTGCAAAAGCATCAGCCACCTCAGCCACTCCAACTGTTTCATTTTTATACTATTAAAATAGGTATACATCATTTATTTTGTTACCTAACAAAGTTTGAGCGTTGAAGTGTAATGACAAAAAGAACAAAAGTCGATAGGGTTTTGTAAACATTATAACTAGTGTTGCAAAGGGACGGAAAATTCCCAATTCATTTTTGGAAATGTTCAATGGGAACTTAAGCTCAGAATTTTGAGAATTTTCACAAATTAAAAACTGTCAAAATACTTAAAGAGACTAGATACAAGTTGGTTGTTTTATGCTCATTATTGTGTATTATGTATGCTCTATATTAAGCTCGTGCATGACGGCACTTCGGACCCGAATTAACACCTTTTTGAGTGACGGTGAACTCATCAATTATGTTTTTGAACCATAAAAACTGCATTTGAATAAAGTCCATGACTCAGAAATTACACATAAGTAGTGTGAGGCTCCATATTGTCAGGTCAAAACTTTCCTAAACATACATTAAAATTGAGCTCTTTTTAATGAGTGGGGGACATGAGTGTTTTGTCACAGTGATTGGTTAAATTCACCTGTTTCTATCTGAGATCATGACAGACGCTGATCGAACACTGTACGAGGCCTGTGTGACACAAATTATACACTTTTAAAACAATACAATATTGTAACACTGCACACAACTGGAGAATATAGACCCTTTAACTGCTTATATCATCAGTGACATCAGCTGGAAGCAGGAAGTGATCAAGACAAATAAGATTGAACTAAAACTAGCGATTTTAAGCGTGAAACTACAACAGCAAAAATGTGGAATGACATTTGAGACGATAAAATATGGTTTATCTGATATTTCCAACAATAGTTAGACATTTCTTTATCGTTACTATGACAACAGCTACAATGGAAATAGCCTCCAGCCTCCAAGCCCGGGACGTTTGCAAACATGTAAAGGGTCTATATGGAAGATGGATGCAAACCTGAGTTTATTCCATTTCCAAAAGCTCTTCTTTGTATCAGCTGCAAACTAGAACACTGTCCTCTTCAAAACCCACTCGGACTTTTATTCTCTGCAGTGATAGACATTTCAAATCGTATTTTGCTTCCATTTACATCTGACTGTAGAGAAGCAATCTTCAGTTGAGCTCATTCTCACAATTACCTCGTTTGGCACTTCCTCTGTTCTTGGTAGAATTTTCAGAGACAAATACGCAACAGTTGGATGATTCATTATTGTTTGCACAGACATCTGTACAGGACACAACAATGGGTCTTAGAAAATGGCCATGGGAAATTGTATCACAAGTGTATATAAATGTATTAAAGCGAATGCAGAATAATTGGAAATAGCCAAGAATACACTCACTGCTGTGTTGCAGTTTTGGCATAAGGCTTTGCTTTTGTGAGACTTTCAGGGTGTTTCTAAGGTAGTAAGTTATGTGCTGCCACACCAAAATGTTGGTCTGGAACTGAACCTCACTGATTGAAGCTCATTGGAACGCTGTAAGTCAAGAATATATCAAGACAAACTCAGCAATGTAGAGTGAAAAAACGGTCTGGACCTGCCCCTGATTTTGTGGCCAAACAAAAAACACCAAAGTGAGGGACTACGTGGGTGTGTGTTGAGTGACAAATCAAAAATCATGCTTGATATGTCTTACTTTTCCTGTACATTTATCATAAACACACAGGTCGGTGGTTTTGCTGCAGAAGAAGAATAGGCCCTGGTGTGGTGAGAGCTCTACAAAGGGCAGCGAAGGAAAAATGCCATGCACATAGCTCACATGAAAAGGCCAGGGCTGTTTCATCACTTGTCTTCAGATCAAACCCTCATAACAGAGTCATTATTTCAGGTATAAGTCTCCCGCTGTGGGCCCACAATACAAGGGCTTTTGTGGATATCAAAGGAATACGGCCACCTGGTTATGGCCTATTCAGCGCTGATTAACAGGACAATACACTGGTCATTTACCGTTCATTTCTTTATCTCTATTTCAGATATAGAGTTGGAAAAACATAAGCTTCCATGTCCTTTTTCTTTCTTTCTTCTACTTCTTCTTCTTTTTCTTCTACTTTATCTGTTTCTTCTTCTACTACTTCTTCATGTACTACTTCTATTTCCTCAACTTCCTTTTCTTTTACTTCTTCTGTGTATTCCTCAGAATAGATAGGACAGGTCATACTATTCTTGGGAACAGGCGGATGCACAACTATGAAAAGTGCGAATAGAAAACAAGAACAGGTTTGAATATGATAAAATGGTCCATAAGTTATTGTTGTGCATATCTTGATGTAAGTAATGTTTTTAGATTGGATTAGATTAGATTGAACTTTATTGTCCCTTGTGGGATATTTGTCTTGGACTCACAGTTGCTTGCTGAATTAGACAAACATATAGTTACATACAATACAACATAGATACAGAAGACGACAGCACAGGCTCTGCATCTTACAGACTTCCCAAGTGGTGTGGTTGGCATTACACAGAAGACAGTACAGCCAAAGACACAACACTCATGTAGAGACAGTTGAAAGGCAAATTAAAATTAGAAAGTTCTCCTCATTGGCACCTCTCACAGATTCAGTCTCTATCAACAGTATTTCATTTCTCGGCCAGAACACCACAGTTTCTCCCATAGTGACCGACCTGGGTGTCAAGATGGACCCTCATTTATCATTTGCCCCGCACACACCTCAGTAAAGTACAATTTTTTAATCTCAGAAACATTGCTAAACTCCGCCCTTCCCTCTCTCTTGCTGACGCTGAAAGGTTGATTCACGCCTTTATCTCCTCCAGGCTGGACTCCTCTGGCAGGTGTTTGCAAAAGCTACGGTTCATTCAGAACAGTGCGGCCGAGTCGTGATGAAGGTGCTGAAATACGACAGCATCACTCCTGCACTGGCTTCCAATCCAACAACAAAACATCCACTACAAAATCTGCCTCTTCACTTCCCAACGCATTCATGGATCTGCACCTCAGCACCTCAAAGACCTCCTGACCGTCCACACATCATCACGATGCCTCCGAAGCACCAACAGCTTTCGCCTCCGTTGCCCCAGGACTACGCTGATAACCATGGGAGACGGGGCTTTTCTGTCATCGCCTCCCAGGCAACACCCTGCCTGAGCATCTCAGGGCTCCACAGTCTGTGGACAGTTTTAAAGGAGCAGGCCACTGTTTTTTCATACTGAGATATGCTCTTACCTGAGCTTCGACGAGTTGATGTGTACCTGTCTGGTCGTTGTGTGTGCTCAGTCACGCAAAACGACCAAAGATGTCGTAAGCATTTAGCCTCTCCCAGCATATTCCTATGGATCCAAACTGGGGTGAAGCTAGAAGCGACCAAGCTCTTCCACGTTTTCCCAATTTAAATACGCTTATGTATGTGGTTACTAGGGCTGGGACAAAATATCGGATTGGATTTGGATCACAATACTTTGTGCCGCAATACCAAGTATAACAATACTTTAGAGCTGCAACTAACGATTATTTTGTAATCGATTAATCTATCGATTATTTTTACGATTAATCGAGCAGTCGCTTGGCTGTGAATGGTGTAGGGAAATTGTATTTTTTCTATTTTTTTAATCACATATAGCTTAAGTGGCGCTGCTTGAAGATGTGTTGATGGAGATAACTAAAGGGAAATGTTTGTTGGAGGCTCGATTCATGAAATTTACAATTAACAAATTGTACACAGACCCTAACTAAGTAGGATTTCGTCAAAAATACTACATTTTCATGTCATTTTTGCTCCATTTTAGTCTGTGCGAACCAGAAAACGATTAATCGATTACTAAAATAATTGTCGACTATTTTAATAATCGATTAGTCGTCGGTTAATTGATTAGTCGTTTCAGCCCTACAATACTTTCAATACTTGTGTTTCGATCTTCAATAACTGTGTAAAGGCATTGGGTTTATAAACTTTAGACACATGACTGTTTTCTTATCATCCATTTTAAAGGCGACATATTACAAATCATAATTACTTATTGTATCGCACTACGTATTGGATCGGCCCCTGAGTATCGTGATACGTATCGGATCGTGACGAAAGTGGATCGTCCCAGCCCTAGTGGTTACACGATCCAAGTATAGTTACACAAAAAGTGGATAAAAAAGGGAACTATATTATAAGGCGTTTTAACACCTTAGGAGCACTTCGACGCCCACGCACTAATATCTCCAACATTCTTTAGGAGTGAAGATACAATTTTGTGTAACTTGGACACTTGGATCGTATAACTACTCATGTAACCGTATTTAAACAACGAAGACGTGGAAGAGCTTGGTCGCCTCTAACCTCCATAGGAATATGCAGGGAGAGGCTAAATGCTAACAACATCTTTGGTCTTTTTCCGTGACTGAGGGCACGCGTAAAGACCAGACAGGTGATCATCAACTCGTCTAAGCTCAGGTATATCTCAGTATGGAAACATTTGAAAACATATTCATTTTAGCAATGTTTTTAGCCTTTTTATTCTATCTGATTGGTGAACCTGAACTGCCTGCTATGGGGAAATCCATCCATTTCCTTCCACTTTTCCGAATCACTTTGAACCTATGGCTCCTCCTGCAGGTAGTGAGTCCACGGAAGGACGACCTTATGGTTCTAACCGGGCCTGTTGGTCTCTCATAAGGGACTTCTGAACCGCTCTTTGTCTGACCCGTCAACTAGGACCTGTTTGCCCCAGACAACAGAACTCCCAGGATCATTCAGGTGCTCAAACCCCTCCACCATGTTAAGGTGTCGTTTCCTGGAGGAGAAGATGGGTATGCTGTTATCACTTTCATTATAGCTACTTAATATTAAGCACATATTTATTAATTGAACATCACAAAGTTACTGCGTAGGCCTTTTTCCAGCAACTTGGTCATATACACACTGGATAATCGCTGACAAAGTAGAAAATCCAATGCACTTGAAGCTTCTGTTTTCCCAAATTATTTATTGCATTGAATACATTCTCCATAGAAACATACCAGTTTCCCCCCACATTCTTGGAGCACAGTCAATATTTTTTTAAGATGAATTTACAGACGTTTTTGTGAGAATATAAAGCACAAGCTTTCCATTCAAATCGGTCCATTAAATCCGCGGCTACACAGCGAGGAGCTCTCAATCGATACGCGCTTCTCCCATCCGTTCCAGTCCAGTGCGTGTGGTAGTGGCATACTATTAGGTTATTACAAAAGCAAATCAGTCAGCAGAATTAATTTTCTTGAAAAATATGACTCCGGCTAAGGGGAATTAATAGCCGTAGCGTAGCAAGGCGGCTGCTGAATTTTCATCACTTTTTTTCTTTTTGGCCCCGGCTGCGTGAAGGAATCGGGAGGTGCTTTGATCAGAGCCAGGCCGTTTGTTTATCACCAGGGAGGTTTTGTTTAGCGGCCATTTGTGAACATAAATCCTGTTGGAAATGTGTTTTTATTAAATAGAAACGTTTTTTTTTATATAAACAGTGTATGGGTAGAATCTTCAAGGTCCTCATGATATAACAATTGTATATTGTTAAGCTTGTTTCTCAAACACTTTCTTGTTCAATATGCAGTGTGAAATTTGAGCGAAAACAAGCTGAGGAAGCAGAGAAACTGTGAAAATGACACAAAATGTATCTTATAGAAGAGTGTTTCACAACCAGGGGTAATGGGGACCCCTGGGGGTGCTTGAGTACTTGGCAGTGGGTACTTGAAATCACCTGAGATTAAAGAAAGAAGGTGAAAGAAAAGTTTGTTTTAATGATGTTTTTCAGTGAAAGGTTTGACTTTGAGAGTATTTTGGCTATATTTCGAACATAACTCTCTACTAAATACTTTAGTTGCGCACTTTGTTAAAATGTTGGCAGAATCCTCGAGCTATAGAGGGTACTTGGAGTATAAATGAATACCTCAAGGGACACGGGTACAAAAAGGGTTGGGAACCACTTACTGTTTTACCAGATACTTTGGTACATCTTTGCCATGTTTTTTTTTGTTTGTTTGTTTTTGTGGAGATCGGTGTATATTTTTAACTGTAAAGACGCCACAACGGTCCTGAAGAAAACAGCTTTCTAAAAGTTAACAAAAAGCTCGCTTTGTCTTCTTCTGAGACACTGAAGAGGCACCGAGAGCCCCCACACCTGCAGCAGTGGAGATGTCACAAGAGGCGCTACAGCAAAAAAAAAAAGGGACAAACGAGGAGGTATCCAGGCGAGACTCACAGCTCAGCCACACATGCCTTCTTGTGTTCTGGCTAATGGACGTTCACTGGAAAATAAAACAGATTAACTGCAAAGCTCTTCCCAGAACCAGTGCAGGACACCATGCTCTGAAACAGGGACAAACCCAGGAGGTGCTGCACCGTTTCAGAGGATCAGAGACTGAAGGCAGCCAGGTTTCCTCCACCTCTTCAAACATGATGGTCAGGTTGGCCCACAGTGCGGCTCAGTGACAGCGGCTCAGGACTAACACTTGGACACTATTTAGTTTTACGCTTGTACAATGACAAATAAAGCACTACAAACTTACTTACTTGCTGTTAATTAAATATCAGAGCAAATGTAAACATTGTTTTTCAAAAAAAATATTATTTTTATTTTTTTTCAAAAATGTATTGTTTTGATACTTTCCTTATAGTATACCTGACTAGTATATATTGTCAGGTTCACATAGTGAACACAATTTTATTTTATTGTTATTCTATTGTTTGTTTGTTTTTTTAGGGGGGAAAAATCACAATACTTTTTGTGTGCTACATATTTTTTACTTGATTTTGTTTGATTTAGTTATTTTATTTTTAACACAGCATTATCTTTTCTCTTACAAATACTATGGGGGTACACAGAGAACCACTAAAGGGTTCAAGGCGTCCGCAAGACAAAAAGAAAAGTTGGCAACCACTTAGTCCACCCCACTTCTCTCTCCTGTTCAAAGAGAGTTTGTCTGTTTTATGTGTCTATCTTGTCTGTGCTGAGTGCGGCACGGGTCACATTGTGTCACGCTGCCACCACTTCCACTTCAGCGCCAGTCCTTGATTTCCTCCAACTTCAAAGGCTTCTGCCTGAAACACGGGCTAAAAGCTCTGCACCTGAGGTCAAACACATTAGCAGAATGGGAAAATGATCACGCTGGCTGAGCTGGTAATAACTCGTGTTTAGATTCGGGGGTTGCTCCACGAGGCTCTTTGTGATCAAATGTGTTTCAGTCATACCAATGAGGATATGCCAGGCGGCTGAGACTGAAGTGTCAGCAGCGGAGGCAGCAGCTATATATTTGCATCTTGTTGGAAATGTCACATGTCATATGCTTGACACTGCAGTGTGATACAGATTATCATGTACAGATCAAATGGAGGAGCCTCGAGAAGGGGGAGGGGATCTTTTTTGTTCAGCGCTTTTCACATGACACAAGTCACTTAGACGCTTCACTCAAGGCAAGACTCAAGTGACTTTACACACGAGAAAACCTCTTCTTATGCCACGTTTTATGTAAAAAAGGTTGATATTAACATGTATTTGACCTTTCAGAGTGGCTAGCATAGAGCCTTTACTTCCCATAGATACAGACGGCATCTCGTCATAGAAGGGGGCGTGGCTACGGCGAGGGGGAAAATAGAATATTTTGGGAAACACAATTTTTCAGTCTTTTTAGCCATTTTCTGGTGGAATATGAACTTATTTATCACTTAAATAAAGTCAAGTGTAGATCGGGCCCATATGGATGTTTTCTCACAGCAGATTGTTCAGTAGAAGTGAAAAAACGGCAGTTGTAGCAAGCGCTAGCTAACCGTTAGCATTAGCCCAATGCTAACATGTAGCATCAAGTTAGCATTCTCCGTTATTCATGTATTTATGGGCTGTTGAACCATTTTGCTCCTCCCCATGTCTTTGTATCATTATTTAGTAGAAAACTATATTCATATTTCAGCATATGTTACAGTAGTTTTTGTATAATTAGAGAAAAAAAAATTCAAAATAGTTTTCCCCCTTAACTGTTTGCAAAAATGACCATATATGGGCGATTCTAGAGATGCCGTCTGTATCTATCCCGATGGCCTCTAGGACGCTCCAGGATCAATAGTTGTTTTTGGTTTTCGCTGCTGATTGAACCGTATCCATGGTTACGTAATACATTTCATTCCAAAAAACAACCAGAGCTGCTAAAAAAACCTGGATCCTAAAGCATCATATGAGCCACCGGGATGGAATGTAAAGGCTCCAAGCTAACCACCCACACAACCACTACTAAGGTACAAATACGCACTTATGTGAACCTTTTTTTTTAACATAAAAAGCTGCATAGTGCACCTTTATCTATAAATTTAGGTGTATTTAACAAAGATAGTTCCACAGAGATTCAACATCAGGGGAGTCCTAGTCCCAAATGGCACTATTTTGTACATTGTTGGTGGCGGCACGGGCACAGCAGTTAGAGCTCGTACTTCACTAGAAGGTCGGGTTGGATTCCAAGTTGGACGGGGCCTGTCTGTGTGGAGTTTGCATGTTCTCCCCGTGTCTGTGTAGGTTTCTTAAGGGTACTCCGGTTTCCACTACAACTAAAAACATGTGTCTTGTAAGAAGATTACCTAAAGTCACTTAAAGGGACTATACATGTTCCAGCCATGTCCTTGTTAGCATCTGGTTCTTTTGTATCACGCGAGAACAGTTATTTGGATATAACCAAAGCATACACTGGAGATAGAAGTTGTCTCAAAGATAAGGCTTTTATTGCCGTTGTTCCTAGTTACAAAGTTGTATAACCAGCTGGTGACTTCAGAGAAAGAGAAGAAGTGAAGTCCAGAACTCCGTTGACAGTCTCCTTTTATCCTAGTCTTGCACTTCTCTACGCAGAGAGGGTGACTGCCCATCAGTGAGTCAGTTGTTTGTGTCTGTGTGTTTGTATATTATCTGTACTTTGCGTTATGTTCAGAATGATTATGGTGGGGACCATTGTCTATCAGCTTATCTCAGTGACATGGTCTTCTTGTTCTGTAGCATGTAAGCAAAGCATGAGACAGAGGTTTGTTCAGATTTCGTTATAATCCTTACATCCTAATGTGTAGAGTGAGCCCAGACCTGTTCACCACAACTGCCTCTAAAATCCTGCACTGTCACTCAAGAAGGTGTTAATTCGGGTCCGCAGTGCCGTCATGCACAAGCTTAATGTAGAACCTGCAGTTACACATAAGACCTGAGGTGGCAGTAGTGAGCACAAGCATGACTAACTTGCATCTAGTCGCTTTAAAATTATTGGAATTGACTTAACATCTAAAATAAACCAAAAATAATTGAATTAAAAGTCAGTAAAAACATTCTAGTTCCAATGGCCATAAAATAGTCCAAACCTTCTCGGGTCACACCGCCTTTGCTCTGCCCGATCCCGTCAGACCTCAGAAGCTAAGCAGGGAAGGGCCTGGTCGGTACTTGAATGGGAGACTGTTTGGGAACATGTGGAATGGAGTGAGTGGGTGGTGGTCGGAGAGGCTGATGGCACAAACTGGTAGCCTAGTTTCTGACAGTCTATCCCAGGGCAACGGTGGCTACAACAATACAACAATCGTTTGCCACCACCGAGTATGGCTGAATAATGACTACAGTGTTGCGCTTTGAGAAACCTGGTAATACAGGCTTGTAAAGCGTAATACAATTATTACCAATTATTAATTCAAGCACTTTTGTCTTATTTTGTGTGTGTCAAAGTAAAGATTGAATTGTTTCCAGCGTGTAATAACCAGTGTTAATTTCGTCGACCAAAATATTTAGTCTTAATTTTAGTCAAAGTGATATTTTTGACGACTAAAATTGGACTAAAACTAAAATAAAAGTTTCTCATGAGACTAAAATGTCCAGATATTTTAGTCGACTAAAATAAGACTAAATCAAAATGAAAAAAGGAGAAACTAAAATCATCCAAACTTCTATTGACCGTCTGAAAGAGCCTCATATCATGTAAATTCACTGCCAAATTAACAGATCTGAGCTTTATTAATGTGGAAGCAGCTCCATGAAGTCGAGGAACCAGATTAAATATGATTATAATGAATATTATCAATGCAAAGTCGACTAAATTAGTCTTAAATTTAGTCGACTAAATTGACATGCAATTTTAGTCGACTAGAACTAGACTAAAATTGAAAAGCTTTTTTTGACTAAATCTCGACTAAAATTAAATTAAATCTTAGTCAAAAGACTAAGACTAAAACTAAAATAAAATATGTTATCAAAATTAACACTGGTAATAACTATCGGAGCGTTAACAGTGCTCATGTCTAGCTCAAACCACACAGTTTTCTTAGTAATGTCTACATGTGGTTTCACGGACGTTAAAGGGGGAGATTTAATGAGAGCATTTACATACGTACGACGCCATCGATCCGCGCACCTCCACACTCAGCACTTTGTGAATCACGCGCTTCAACATTAATGTCATAACATGCCACTTTTACACACTCGCTGTAATGGGCCACAAACAAATTTAATAGCGCACTTAACTTGGAGCACTTCAGAAAAGCAACAACATGCACACATTTTTTTCTGAGAGCTTTCGTTTAATGTTTTGATATTCACAAATAAACACGCTGGATGAAAAAGTGGAAAATATGTGTTTAGTTCCTATCATTAACATTGCTTACAAATAGCATTTCGGAGGCTGATCTTGTGAGCCCAGCGGGTTAGCTGTTTGGAAGTTGTTTCTCTTTTTATTTTTTTTAGAAGGCATAAAAAATTAAATGTGTTATGGAGCCAAGCTTTTTTTTTTTTTTAAAGCTTCAGAAAATCAAATTAATCACTCGTATGTGAGAATTAGAGTTTATGACGGAGCCAATAGAGGTGAACCGTGTCTGTAATTGCCATATAATACTGGAGCATGACTGGCTGGATGGGGAGTGTGAAAAGTGCCCTGCCATCACTTTCTCCCTCACATGTGTGATTTCATGCAAATGCCTTAGCTTTGAAAAAGGCTGTAATGGTAGGCTCTGTATAATGACTTTTTATGCCACATTTCTCCATTAGAGATAGAAGGTGGGTACTGCCTTCAGGCCCGCAGCTGCACACACTCAAAGGCACTGGAAGATTTACTGAACACAAATAATGTAAAGCTGGTGATGTATACAGATGAGGGTTTGGATTGAAACGGTTAGTTTATTGGGAAAAAACAAAAACATTTTGATGAGCTCACACTACACTAAATATTTTGCCTGATTTTGCTTCTGTTCTCGGTCGCGGTGAGACTTTCCGAGTCGTGACTAGTTGAAGACAGTTGCAGAAAATTGTATCTCGTATTGCGCTGGATTAGGGCTACAGGGGGCGATAAAGACAAAAAATAAAATCTCAATGTTTTTTTCCCAGTTTGGACGATTACGATTTTATGTTTTTTTTGTTTTTTTTTAAAGGTTTCCTGATCTTTGATGATAAGAAAACTGGCAACCTGAGATCATTCATATTTAGATTCAAAATATAGCATACAATTAGGCCCATTAAAATGTGTTTTCACTTTTAAATATTCCTTGTCCATCCATCCATCCATTTTCTTCCGCTTTATCCGGGGCCGGGTCGCGGGGGCAGCAGTCTCAGCAGAGATGCCCAGACTTCCCGATCCACACACACCTCCTCCAGCTGTTCTGGGGGGACCCCGAGGCGACACCAGGCCAGCTCGGAGACATAGTCCCACCAGTGTCCTGGGTCTTCCACGAGGCCTTGTCCCAATAGGATAAGCCTGGAACACCTCCCGCGGGAGGTGACCAGGAGGCATCCGGAACAGATGCCCTAGCCACCTCAGCTGGCTCCTTTTGATGTGAAGGAACAGCGATTCTACTCCGAGCTCCTCCCGTCTCCTCCTGTTCCTTGTCTGCTCTCAAAACTGAAACTTCTTAATAAGCCATGGAGTTTTCAAAAGTGTTTTAGTTTTATCGTCCTCATGCCTCTGCTGTGATTGACAACCATCTCCATGGAGACTCAAGGGGAAAGGGGCGGAGTTAAGCTGCTGCTGTGTGCCTGTGCTCAGTGCATGGCTCAGAGTGAGAGAAGGGAAACTCGGTTTTAGCAGAAGAAAACTCAATCGCGCACTCTTAAAACACACTGCACGGCCTTTGTAAAGCAGCAGAGATCGTCAGAAAGTCTCTGGGTTCTCTTCGGGTGTCATTTCTGAAAACAGTCACTGTGGAGTGGTCAATAACACGGGGCACGTGAGACGGACATGGAGCAGTGGACACGATTTAGCTATTTTCCACATCGTCTGTTTTTAAAAGCATGAATTAAAGGGACTATCCGGAGTTTAAAAATGTTACAATTATGTATTTTCCTGCACCTACATGCAGGGCTGGACTGGCAGAAAAAATCGGCCCGGGACTTTTGGGTCAAGACCAGCCCTCTAAAAAAATAAAACTGTCATATTCAATGCCGAGGTGATGAGCAAAACAATAAGCCCTTGTTTTGAACTAAAACAGTGTAAGCTACGAATCGAGGACAATAGCTGCTGTTGTTTCTGCCGAATTCAAGCTAACACCTCAGAGCACTCAACACTTTAATCTTGTCATTAACAACTTGAAGGAACTTTTGTAAAATTGCTTAACAATCTTAAAATGTGCGTTCCGTTAATGAAGTTCCTCTCGCGACTGCAACACAAAGAAACTTCTCAAAACCAACCAAATGATCCCACTGTAGATGAAGATGAAATGGTAAAACTCACCACGGAGTTAGAGAGAACAGAAGTCCCAAAAAGGCCAAACATTTTAAATCCTTTCAATGGAAACGATTTCCAAACTGCGCGCACTGACGACGAGGGGCAAGACGGAGTCACCTGACAACTCCCAGCATGCACTTCTTTGCAAACATTTGTCTAAAATGTATAAAAAATAGAGGTCTTAAGGTGCGTACACACCAAACGCTTTTCGGGCGTCAAAACGCGGCTAAAGCCTGTAGTTAGACGCTTGTGCTTACCTGAAGTCAGACGCTTGTCTGGCCGTACGTCAGCATGTGTTCGTAGCTACAACAGTCATCGTCAGCCTCGGGGCCCAAACACATTCCCTGCGCAGATTCAGCCACTGAAATAAGTTTTCTTGTCGCCGCTTTTAATCCTGAGTGTTTAGGTAAAGAAACACTGAAGTGTGTCGTTGTAAAAGTCCCAGAGCTGCTGTAGCTCCGGTTCACAATGAAGCTAAAGCTCTGTGACTTGTTTTCATTATTTATTTATTTTCTTGGCCGGCATTGCATCTGCCCCGGTGGCTCAGCTACAATGTACGTCACTGTTGGAGAAAGCTCCTGATTGGTCGACGCTCGCAAATTTCTCCAAAAAGTTAAACATTTCCCAACTCTAGCGTGGGCCGCGCTGGACGCGCTAGAGGCGCGTCTAAAGCTTACCACGTGCGGAAAGCTTCAAAACGCGCCGCACAGGAGGCGCGTGACTCGCTGCAGGATATTTTGACGCTCCCCGAGGCGCGTCCTTCATGTATTTTCATTGTAAACCTGACACTTTGCTGCGTTTGGTGTGAACGCACCTTAAGGTTCTGTGGGTCCTGGAGGGAGTTACAATAAACTATTTCCTCTTATATTCGCAATGTGAGGGGCATGAGTGTTATGTCCCAGAGGCCCATTGCTCATTATACGAGATTATCTGGGACCCATAACTCAAGAAAGCGCCACCAGAAAGGTATAAAAGGCATTACATATTGGAGGAGTTGTGTAATTGCATCTATGTAACTAGCTGAGACCCGGCCTTCGGCCGGGCCTCGCTAGTCTCCACATTTGATATTCAGAGATTGTGAGTGACTACAAAGAAATGTCCAACCCGTCACACAGTTCAGCTGTAGGCCAGTGGTTCCCAACCCATTCCAAAAACTATGGTCACTACAAATGAGTAAAAGAATGAAGGCTCAAAAAAATTTCAAACAAACTGCAATTGGAGTGTTTGATGCACCCGTGCTCCTCTCTTATAAAGTACGACAATATTTGCGCTAAACTTGGGGAACAGGATTCAAGAGACAGTGGAATAATTATGGATAAATATTAGGGGTTCAGCTGTAACGGTTTGGGTCACGGTGCAGGACCCGTGGTTTGGTGCATCACGGTAGTGTACAATCAAAAAAAATAATGAGTAGGTTTTGAACTGAAATAGCCTAATGATCGTTATTAGACAGTATTTATAACCTTACAATAAAATTGGCAATGCGTTCAAAGCTGCTTTAGAATAAAATGTACCTCTGGGCTCACAATACGTGAAAGCAAAAGAGAAAACAAAAGGTACAGCAGCAAAGTAAAGAAAAAAAGGAAAAAAAAACTACGCAGTGCAGGCCATGCGCTCGTTAAGTGGTTTCATTTTCGCTTTGACTCACACAATCAGTCGGAGCAGCGCGTTTGATTAGAGGCTCGTGTTTGAGCAGGTTTTGGGCACGCACGCACACGCACACACATACGCACACGCACACACGCGCGCACAGACGCGCACACACACATCGCCCTGTTTGGATGCGCGCACACGCACGGCAGTCAGATCGCGTGCACTCGCGTTTGTGTGACAGCGGGTTGTCCTCGGACAGCAGCACCGCGGTCCATATGGACCCGTGGCCAATGCCCGCGGTCGGTGGGACCGTCACGTGGGGGCCGGCCGCGGATGTCCACGCACACACTCAGTACTGTCGCCAGGCTTCCTGGTGTTCCCAAACGGTCTCCCATCCCAGTTCTAACCAGGCACTTCCCTGCTTAGCTTCAAAGTCGGTATGGGAAATAAACATGGCGGCGCCCAGGCGGCGGCCATTGAGATAGCGTTTTCTATAATAGATGATAGAGATTCTAATGGCTTCACCCACTAATTGTGGGCCGTGTAAGGTATAATGGGCCTTTTCTCGATCTGACTGGCTCAACCGGCCCAAAAGTACGTCAGCCCACTGGGAAAACTCCCGAATCTCCCGATGGCCAGTCCAGCCCTGGTAAGACTGAAAGGTGGACATGAGGGACATTTCAATGGTCCTCTGCCCTAATGACAAAACATCTAAACATTTAGACTTGCAGTGCTGACACAAGGCCAAAGGGATAAAGCATTTTGGGGGCACTGGATGGATGGATGGATGGATGGATGGATGGATGGATGGATGGATGGATGGATGGATGGATGGATGGATGGATGGTTACCTCGTTACCTCCCCGGTAAGGTCTACTCCGGGGTGCTGGAGAGGAGGATCCGGCCGATAGTCGAACCTTGGATCCAGGAGGCACAATGCGGTTTTCGTCCTGGTTGAGAGATCTCCTGCCCCATGGAGTTCAGGAGCGAGAGGCGCCCGTACGTGTCTGCAATGACGACACAGAGAAAAGTGTTTTAAATCATTAGTTCAGAGAAGAAGAAAAACAACACAAATAGAATTTATGAATTGTTTATTTTGTAAATGATCAGGTAAATAAAAGTAAAGTAATAATTTTTCAATGTTCATAAATAATTAAGGTCCCTGGTTCTGCCGAGATTAACTTAATCAAAGAAACTGGAACTAAATAAAACTACACTAGACTTTAATGTAACCAAATAAACTAAGAAACTAAATGATAACAAAGAAGACGGAAACACTTTATAAAACCGACACCTTTTTCAGCCTTAATAAAAGACAAATTAACACTTAATTCATCGTGAACATTCACTCATAAGTCATTAGTGAAGTATGACTAACAATAACTAAACCACTACAGATAATGCAGTTAATGCCTAACTAATAATGGAATAGTTCTCCACATACTTTACAAATACATTGTTAAGTAATTAAGAAGTGTCAGCCACACTTAACTAATGAATAATGAGTGAATGTTCACGATGAATTAAGTGCTAACTCATCAGTCATTAAGGCTAAATAAGGTTAAGGTTAATTATAAAGTGTCCCTGGATCTGCCAAAAATAAACCAAACCAAAGAAACTAAAAATAACCAAAGAGACTAAAACTAAATTAAGAAAAAAAAACTACACTAAACCTAAACCTGAACTACACTAGAATAAAACGTAACCAAATAAACAAACAAACTAAATAACAATACAGAAAACTGACATTTTATAAAAACCTACACCTTTTTCAGCCTTAATAAAAGACAAATTAACACTTAATTCATCGTGAACATTCACTCATAAGTCATTAGTGAAGTATGACTAACAATAACTAAACCACTACAGTTAATGCAGTTAATGCCTAACTAATAATGGAATAGTTCTCCACATACTTTACAAATACATTGTTAAGTAGTAATGAAGTGTCAGTCACACTAAACGAATGAATGATGAATGAATGTTCACGATGAATTAAGTGTTAACTCATCAGTCATTAAGGCTAAATAAGGTTAAGGTTAATTATAAAGTGTTAAAGTCTCCCCCAAAGTCAGTAACTTTGAAGAAGGTCCCTGGATCTGCCAAAAATAAACTTAACCAAAGAAACTACAACTAAATCAAGAAAAACTACAGTAAACTTAAACCTAAAATCAGAGAACTAATAATAAAGAAAACCTCTGCAGAGACGAACCAAACCAAATTGAAATGAATTACATTAAATAGAGATTAAATAAACCAAACAACATGTAGAGCTGAAGAAAAGTAAAAAAAGGAAATAAGTAAAATAAAGCTCTGAGCCGCTGTCTAATAATACGGCTTGTCCCATTTGGAGAAGAATCGCTTCAGTCCAGACTTTGGCCGGTTCTTGAAGGCGTTGAGGCGGATGTTCAGGTGTTTCACAGCATCCTCCTGGAACCCCAAGGTCTTTGTTCCCACAGCAGCGAGCAGAACCTCCAGGGAACCTCCGTACTCGTGCATCAGGTCCCGGGCGGCGGCTTTGCCCAGCTTCTGCGCGTTCTTCGGTTTGAGGTGGACTCCTTCAGGGACTTTGAAGCAGTCCAGGGCGGCCTTCACCAGCAGGTCCACCAGCGTGTCGTGGTAGGTCCTCAGGTGGGCCGGCCGATCCTTGAGAAGTTTCTTCATCATGACCCAGACCACAAAGTTCTCCACTGTGCGGTTGGAGACAGTCTCTGTAGCTTCCGTGGACTCTGGGACTGCGTGAAGTTTTGAGTCTTCGTCACATAGATCTTCTCTGGGATAATCTAGGATTTGGGACTCAATTGGATTTGCTGGGGCGGGATCTTGGCTCTCATCAAGGCTTTTGTGGCCTTCAGAGCAGACGTCTTCAGGGCATGAAGGCTCCTCTGGACTTTTGAAAGAGTCTGCATAGATGTCAAAGAAGTCATCCGTGTGGGAGAGTTCTTTGAGCTCTGAATCTTCACCTGGCTCGTCTGTTGTGAGGTTTTCATCCACATCTTCTAGAGTTTCAGCCCACAGTGGACTGTTAAATGCAAGATTAAAAACCTCCTGAAGAATCTGGTGGCCGTCAGAGATGGTGTCTTTGGGCCTGGTCTCGTTTTGAGTCTCAACAAGACTCTCTGCGCTTTTATAGTTTGTGTCATCGTCCTGAATGTCTTGTTTTTCTGGACGTGATGTCTCTGATGGGCTTTGATTGTCCACAGAGCAGATGTTTCCAGGGCATGAAGGCTCCTCTGGACTTGCCAAAGAGTCTTCATTAATGTTAAAATTGTTGTCCACTGAATCATCTTCGTGGGAGAGTTCAGGGATCTCTGTATCTGTGGCAAGATCTTCATTCACATCTTCTCGAGTTTCAGCCCATAGTGGACTGTTTAATGCGATGTTAAAGATCTCCTGCAGAATCTGGTGGCCGTCAGAGATGGTGTTTGTTGGACATGAGAGATCTTCCTGACTTGTCTCCTCTAGACTTCCGACATCAAGTGTAGTTACCGAGTTTACTGAAGAATCAGGGTCTGTCTCCACTGAGTGGTCTGGGAGAATCTCTCCAGCTTCAGTGGTCTCTGTGACTTCCTCCTGACCTTCGTGTTCTGTAGAGTTTTCTGGAAGTTGGGTTTTCTCTGGGATCATGTCCTTTGTGGTTTGGGTGTTTTCATCCAGATTCTCTTGTTCCCCTACACTTTGGGTCTCTGATGGACTTTGGTGAACATCAGAGCTGCTGTCTGATGTCTCTGGTATTTTCGCTACAATCTCTCCTTCTGGGACTTCCATTGGGCTTTGGAAGATGTTAGACAGGCCGTCTAACCAGCGAGATTCGGATGAGATCAAGATCTCTAGTTCTTCCGATATTTGGCTCCCCTCTGGGCTTTGGAAGAGCTTTGAAATCCCGTCTAACCAGAGATAGTCAGTGCAGTTGGAACTGTTTGGGTAACAGGAGAAATCTGCTGAACTGAGCTCCTCTGAGGTTGGGCTGGTCTCAGAGTCTGACCAGAGCAGTGGGCTTTGGTCAGGATATTCAGCGTCGTTCAAACTGTCTCCCAAAGTGTGGACTACTCCGGGACTGGTCTCCTCGGGACCCTGGTCAAGGATTCCAGTCTGAGAGTCTTCTGAAGTGCCTGAGTCGTCTGATGTTTCAGTGGACAGTGGAGCTACATGTGGTTCCTCTGTGACAGACTCATCCACATCATCTCTGGGTCCCTCTGGCATTTTGACTGGTTTCTCTGGTGCTGTAATTTCATCCAGTCTGTTCTCAGAGGAGCATGTTTCTCTCTCCTCAGGCGTCTGCTGCTCACTCTGAGACTCTGAACCGTGTAGTGGACTCAGCTTTTCCTCTGCTTGGCGCTCACTGTGTTCATCTGAATCCCGGTGGTCTTGGGAGTTCACCTCTGAACAGTCGAGGTTCTCTGCTCGCTCTTGTGAAGGTGACGTGTCTTCTGAACACTGCTCTTCTCTGAAGTGGGGTTCAGATGTGACCTGATGTATTTGGGAAACGTTCTCGATAAGAAGTTCCTCCTCTGGGACTGTGAAGCCCATTGTGAGGAGCAGAGCTGTGGAAGCTCTCTTTTTCGCCTCTTTCTTTGTGCAGCCTTTTCCCGTCGCTGTGAACTGGTTCAGCGACGCCTCGATGGTGAACATATAGCTGTTGTTTTCCAACGCTTTCTCCTCCAGCGTGCGGTACACAGCGTACTTCTCCCTGCGGAGCATTTGAAGCTCTGACAGGCGAGAACACGGATCTTTTCCTAAACCAAAGTCCGGCCCGATGTGGACAGGTGTCTTGTTC
The DNA here is from genome assembly GCF_951799975.1 of Gobius niger. Taxonomy (NCBI): domain Eukaryota; kingdom Metazoa; phylum Chordata; class Actinopteri; order Gobiiformes; family Gobiidae; genus Gobius; species Gobius niger. The sequence continues at coordinate 7,570,327 of NC_136871.1, read as the reverse complement.
CTCTTGGATGTTGGTGGGGCGGTTGTTTGGGGCTGGTTCGCTGTATCTTGCTTCTGCAGTGACCTGTCCACTGGAGTTGGCTCCTCTCTGAGCGTCTGGAGAGGAGGGGAGCTGGTTTTTGGGGCAGTCAAGTCCAGAAGGTCTGTTTCTGGGACCTGATAGCCCATCTTCTGGAGCAGAGCTGTGGACGCTCGTCTCTTTGCTTCCTTCTTAGTGGAGCCAGTGCCGACAGCGCTGACCTTGTCTAAGGCGGCCTCGATGGAGAAAAGCAAATCTGCTCCTTTCATTTGCCCATGGATCTGGCGATACGTCGCGTACGGCTGTTTACGAACCATTTGTAGCTCGGACAGACGCATCGAAGGGTCCTTTCCTAAGCCGAAGTCTGGACGATCGTGGGGCTTAGAGTTAACCGTGTCGTTCTCCAGTTCTGTGGGGCTTTTGTCGACAGTGTTCTTGTTGGAGATGGGAGCTAAACTCTCCAATTTCTCCAACATCTGGATAGAGGCCTCCTCCCGGGCAGCCGTTAGGCTCGTCCCTCGTGCCTCTACGCAGAAATCCCCGGCCTCAATACGAGAGAAGAGGTTATCGGGGTCGGTCGTCTCATACGACTCCTTTAAGTGCAGGGTGAGATTGCACTCTTTTGCCCGTGTGACGAGGGCGATGAAGTATTTGCCTGTGTCCATGTCAACGAGTTTGAACAAGGCAGAACGAGCAAAGAATGTCTTTAGCTGAGATTGGTTTGTAAAACGCGAGTGTTCCTGTGAAAGCAGTGTCCGTTTGGAAAGGCTGTTTCGAACTGACGTGTGATGTGTTCAATCTCAAAGGTGTCGGGTGATGACGGAATGATGACCTCACCGTTGCTCCTGGCAACACTGTCAGAATACAGGAAGTAGACCGTGCACGGAATGTTCAAGCTAAGTTTGTGCTTCTGTAGAAACAGCTTTGGAATCGCCCATATATGGTCATGTTCGAGGCAGCCAGAGGGAAAACAAAGAAGAAAAAAACTGAGATGTGTTCCTGAGCTTAAACGAGTTGATGTGTACTTGTTTGGTCTTTGTGCGTGCGCTCAGTCATGCAAATGTTGTTAGCATTTAGCCGGATGGGTTGTTAGAAGCTACTAAGCTGTTCCACGTTTTACCATTTTAAATACAGTTATGTGAGCCATTACACGATCCAAGTCTCGTTACACAGAATTAAACATGTCGATTTTCTAAGCCGATAAAAAGGGAACGATATTGTAAGGCGTAATAACATAGGAGCACGCGCGGATTATTACACTTTACATGTATAGTACCCCAACATTTGCGTGACTGAGCGCACAAGCTTAATATAGAGACTGCAGTTTCGTGTAAGACCTGAGGTGGCAGTAGTGAGTATAAAAATGGCCAACTTGCATCCGGTCCCTTTAAGGAGAAAACTGATAGGCCAGCCCGGTGGCCCCAGAGCCAGTGGCCCTTCTGTGTTCTTCCAGAATGGACATATGGCCAGTCTGCCCCTGCCTACATGTTCCAGCCATGTCCTAATGTGTAGAATGAGCCCAGACCTGTTCACCACAACTGCCTCTAAAATCCTGCACTGTCACTCAAAAAGTTGTTGCTTCGGGTTCGAATTGCTGTCATGCACAAGCTTAATATAGAAGCTACAGTTAATGAGTATAAGAGGTGGCAGCAGTGAGTATAAAATGGCCAACTTGCATCTAACCCCTTTATCGCCCAGTCCTACGCTGGGTCAATGACTGTGGACTCGCGCTTGAATCGTGTAATGTGGGCAGCAGAAAAACGTGTCAAAACCTCAGTCGCAGCAAATGAAACATGTTTGAATTTTAAGCCAGATTCCAGATGCACAGGGCAAACGTGGGTGATTTTACCATACCAAGAGTGGATACAAAGAGTCTAGTGGCCAGTAACAGAGTGGAATAATGTACTCTTAGAAAATACCATAGCTATGTCCCTTTTCATTTCTCTTTCATAACAGCACCATGAATTCATAACCATGGCAAGTCCCACAAGGACCATGCCAAACAGCACAATGTTATATCACCAAAAGTTCACAAGAACAACTTTTTCCAGCTACATTTGAATCACAGACAAAGCAGCCAGCTACTTCTCTCCTCCGTCTCTGGGCGTATGTCGGTCCATCCCCTTCTCTTATTGAATCCACGGGAAATGCGTCCTGCTTCTTCACATCGCCCACCATTAATTTCCATTTGAGAGAAGCGTAAACAAACCAACTCAAACCTGCTGCACTGAACTGTGCTGTCCTGACTCTGATCACATTCAGTGATGTAGTGTGGACCGCCTATTCTTTACAATCTCTTGAGGCTGTGCTCAGCTTTAGGTGTACATAATGAAATGTAATGTGACACTTTTGCCAGCGACTCCAAACAAAAGTCACCGGTGTGTTGTCGTTTTAATGAAGAATCCAATTTAGCGTTTGTGTTTGTGCCACTGACATTAATGTCAACAGGGCGCTCTGTACTGAGACCCTGTCAAACCCCACTCTTGTTACTGCTGCTTATGCCAGAAAGATTGCTGTTATGTTAATGAATAGAACTGACCTTTAAACACTCTTCATGTCAGTGCACTTTCGAGCCAGATAAATGCATTCACTATCCAAAGTCAAACACCTCGGTACAGTACCGCCAACACTTTCACTCTCAGAAGAATTTAAGTTCACTGTAGGTCACCTCTCTATCGATTATAATACATGTTTAAACATCTCTGTGCCTTGTCCGGGGTCGATCCATCATGGTGCCCGCGCTTGTCAGGCAGCAGTGGGACAGCCGGCTGGAGAATGACTGATCGCTGTCTGCTGAGCTCAGAGGGGGTGAGCTGCCAGGCCCCAGCGCCGCGTGACAAAGCCAGTGGTGGAGGCTGTCAGTCAGAGCGCCTGCTGACCTTGTGTCAAATCCGACCAGAGCCAAGGCTAACAGACGAGAAACTGTGGCAGGACGCTAACAGCAGCAGCACAAAAGCATTTTACATATAGCAGTCGTTCACTCCCGATCCTCGGCCTTAAGCTTGTGCTGCAGTCACAGCTGCCCTCAGTCTGTCTGAAACATGGCTGTCAATCAACCAACAAATCAATCAATGTCAGACACTAGTCACACAAACACATTCATACTAAGGCATGACAGAAACTTAGGTTTTCTATGTTTTTAATCTTTTTAATAATAAAAATAATAATAATAATATTGCATTGGTTTTATATAGCACCTTTCTACGCTACTAAGCTACTATTGTAGCCACAGCTGCCCTGGGGTAGACTGCAAGGCTACCAGTCTGTGCCATCGGCCCCTCCTACCACCATTCACTCACTACATTCACCCAGGCTTCCTTGTGCTCCCATCCAAGTACCAACCAGGCCCTTCCCTGCTTCGTTTCCGGGGTCTGACAGGATCGGGCAGACCAAAGGCGGTTTGGCCATAATAATCAAGCTCAGTTTGTTTCAGCCAAATGCTCAACTCAAAGTGTTTACAGTGTGACTCTGCTAATGTTGTTTACACTGTGACTGAAGTGTGATATGAGTGATGTTATTAGCACTCATATCAATCTGGGTCTTGCAGGGTAAAAGCACTGATATAATGATGAAACATGATTGACATGAATAGATACCAAACTAAGTTGCCTGGCAACAAGAGTCGCCTATTGTAACTTTAGCAGAAGCTCTTGCTCCTCCACATGTGAAGAATGAACCTTTCTCCAGATGAAGTGACAGTTGAGTAACAGCTGCCTGAGGTCATTACACACTCCACTGCTTTCACAGCCACTTTGTACTTATAAGAGAAGAACACGCACAAATACATATTGATGTACTTCTGAACAAACAATCAGTGTGTATTTTTATTTTGGAGAAAAGTATTGCTCATGCCATAGCAAAGAGCCCTTGGTTTTGAAGTGGAGCGGCTATAGAAATGAAAGACTGAAAGAGCATGAAAACACAACCAACATAGCAACAAATATCCAAAGGTACATTCCAGACCAAGAACGGATGCGGATCAACCAAGTACAGACAGTATACATCAACATGTGTGAACAGTCCCTCTACCTCCATTTAAAAACAAAACAAAATAATAACGATTTAAAAACATTCGTAGCTCCTCTGCTGTGGATCATCACTGAACCTAGAAGCTTCTCATACACTTGTGCCGAAGTTGACTTTATCTCTCATTATTGTGTTCCTGCAAAATCCCCAAATACACAAATAGCAACCCTGTATTATGTTGCTCGGTGCTTATTTAGTTGTCCTCCTTTTCTTTTATTTGTGAAGCCGTGCGTTTGCAACAACATTATCAACACAATTCCTGCCTTTACCACATTTTATAGATGACTGAAGTCGGGCTGCGTGCTCCCAAACGTCTCTGTGTGGCGAACAAGTCCCTCTTCTTGCATATACGCACATTCTAATGCAACGCCCTGGTAATGCCATATGACTGAAGAAACTCTCTTTGGGGAAAATAACTGGATTTCTGCCTGAAATTGCGTCTCAGAGCGGCGAGGTACAAGATGAACGCGGTAAATAAGAAGGACTATTTTTAGGTTTAGCAGTGAGTCACAGTAGCGTCGTCTGTAAACATCAAATCAGATAAAGCCCCTCGTGTGCATCTGGAATATGAAAACACCTTTTGTTTTTACTTGTCTTTCCAGGTTATGGGGAGGTAGGCAGCACTTAAGACAGTATGTGTGGAGAATAGTGCGGAACAGTTGTTTGCCGAGCGGTGTGTGTGTCCCGATGGTGCTACGCTAAAGCTGTAAAGGTCTTTTGGAGTTCACGTTAGGAGAGAGCTTTGTTTCTGTTTTGGTCTTGCTCGTCTAGTTCAAATTGATTTCTAAAGAGCTTTACAAGAAAGACAAAAACACAAATATAATGCTACACAGTTACAAACACTTCTCATTTAGCAAGATAAAAAGATGAAAGAAGTAACATAACAACGCCACCCAAGAAGTGACTTCCGGTTTCGATCCAGCACGCCAAAATAAAAGCACCATCTTGCTCATTAGTTCAGCAGTTCATTAGTTCTGCTTTCTTTCTGCCAAACTATTAACAGACAAAATACTTAAAATGTGTGTATTTAATTATATTCTTGTAATGAAGAAGAAGTAGAAGAAGTAGAAGAAATAGAAGAAGAAGAAATAGAAGAAGAAGAAGTAGAAGAAATAGAAGAAGAAGAAATAGAAGAAGAAGAAATAGAAGAAGATCTTTATTTACAGTATACAGCGCCTTTCATATGAGACAATTGTACATTCACTCCATATTTGGTGGTGGTAAGCTATGTTTGTAGCTTCAGTTTCCCCTGGGGGAGACTGACAGAAGCGCTGTCACAACTGCAAATCTGCGCCAACGGTCCCTCTGACCATCATACATTCACTCACACACATCATTCATCCTGGCCTATTGTACATGTTTTAGTGGTAGGGGAAACCGGAGTACCCGGAGGAAACCTACGCAGAGTGCCTGCTGAACTAATCAATGAGATGAGCTGTGTGCTTTTATTTTGGCGTGCAGGATTGAAACAGGAAGTCACTTCTTGGGCGGCGTTGTTATGATTTGAAGTTACGCACAGAGTCAATACGTTTGTTAAGTTGTGACGTCACAGCTCTGCTTCCGGCTTTGCATATGTGCGGAAAACTCTTTAATACCACAGTCAATATTTCTGAAACTCAACATAGAGTTACTGAACAAAGTTCTTTATCAGGCCCATTAGCCAAAAATGCTGCACCTACTGCTATAAAAGTAATATTTACCAAACTCGCTACATCCGGGTTAGCATAGAAAAAAGCTAACGGCGCAGCCGCTATGCTAGCCCCGGAAGTACCGACTTTAGTAAATAATACTGTTTAAGTAGTTATTGCGGCATTTTTGGCTAATGAGTCTGAGAAGTCAGTAGGTTCAGTAACTCCCCGTTGAGTTTCATAAATATTGATGGTTGTTTTTAAGAGTTTTTTTCTCGCATATTTGTCGGTCTGCTTCCCAGAAGCGGAAGTCGTGACTTCATACTTAACAAACGTACTGGTGGCGTTCACTGGTGTCATGTCATAATGTCAGGTGGAGGACAGGGCCAATACAACTCTATGGGAGAAATACAGCTTTTGTAAGAAATCTCCAAAATGAAAATTAACAAATGTTTTTCCTCATCAGTATTTGACAGTGATTGGATTGAGAAACCTGACATATTATTTTTCATGAGGGGCAGAGAGTTCAAAGTCTGGACCCTCCCACTACAAAGGCATGATCGCCGCGCTGTTTGCTCGTAGGACCACAAAAAAAGTGTTGTTTAGCGGAGCGTCAGCTTCTACTGGGTCAGTGAAGGAGGAGGTGAAAGGCCATGGAGTAACAGAACTTTAAACAACTTCTAAATTTGACAGAGGTTGGTCTAAGATCTGGTGAGAATGGTGAGATGTGGGCGATAGGTTTTATCCTGATCACATTTTTATAGAACTTAAAGAGGGGGTATTATGCTTTTTTCAGCCACATAGCACCAGTCTATAGCACACTACAATGATGACGAAACCTTCTGTTGGTCTGTCAATGCAGTAAATTAGAATAACTGCCTTGTATAAAATTGCTCTTTCAAAATGGAGGTAGCAAATGACTTGAAATAGGCCTCTGTCTCTTTAAGAACCTCTGACCCTTTCCGACACGCCCCCTCTACACGCTGTCAACACTGCGCTCGTTGTCTCGACAGTATTGAAACTACGATCGGTGCATTTTAATTTTTATTGTTGGAAAGGACCTACTGTTTATCACTTTGTGAACAATGGCCACACAGGATATTATTTGGAAACGAACCTTCCACACCGGACGCTTGGAAGGGGCTCTTGCCTGAAAAATAACTGCTGTTTGGAGGCTATCTCTTTGCATCTGCCATGCCCTATGGATCTCTAACTATACCCCCATGGACGACACCAGGATCTGCAGGAGCCCATACGATTCAAAGACGGACATTATCTGTGCAGGTGGACAATGGTTTTTCGAGGTTACCCCGTTAGCTTGTTATAATCGACTACAGCTCATTGTTGATGAAAAGTCTGTAATAAACCACAAATGTGTAAAGCCAGGCTCATTGTGTGATCATCGTAAAGGATGCTTCGAGTAGTTGCCGGCTTTATTGACGTTATTTGTGCATAATATGCTGCCTGTTTTCAATGAATGTTGTGAAGGTGAAGGTTGTTAGCTTGTCGCGGCTAATAGTGCCTTAGCTCCGGGAGAAAACCACTCGGCTAAGACTCACTGTAGATGAAATGTGAGCAATAAACTACACAATCAACAAGCCAGGCTCCGTGTGTGATCATCATAAAGGCTGCTTCAAGCAGTTGCCTGTTTTAGTGACGTTTTCAATGCATAATATGCTGCTTGTATTCAGTGAATTTTCCCGTTAGCTTATCGCGGCTAGCTTGTTAGCTCCGGGAGAAAACCACTCGGCTACGACTCACTGTAGATGAAATGTGAGCAATAAACTACGAAATCAACAAGCCAGGCTCAGTGTGTGATCATCATAAAGGCTGCTTCAAGCTGTTGCCTGTTTTAGTGACGTTTTCAATGCATAATCTGCTTGTATTCAGTGAATTTTCCCGTTAGCTTGTCGCGGCTAGCTTGTTAGCTCCGGGAGAAAACCACTCGGCTATGACCCATTGTAGATGAAATGTGAGCAATAAACTTCCAAATCAACAAGCCTGGCTCCGTGTGTGATCATTGTTAAACGGTTCTTTATGTGTGTGGTGGTTTTATTGACTTTATTTGTGCATATTTCTCGTTTTCACGTGATGACTCGAGGTTTAGCTTAGCATTAGCTTTCTCCGGAGGCTCTGTGCATCATCAAGGCCCAGCGCAGAACCAGACACTGAAATAAGTGTTCCTGTCACCGGTTTTAATCCTGGGTGTTTCGGTAACAGAAACACTGATGTGTGTCTTTGTAAAAGTCTACTGTGGCTCCGGTTCACAACACATGAAGCTAATCCTCCATGATGACTCTGTTTACATCTTAGGGCTAGACACTGCGGGGAGGGGGTTCTGCTGAGGAGCAGTGGTTGGTTACTCGGCTGGTGACGAAAGGTCGGAGGCGTATCCTGGAGGTCGAGGGCGTTTCCTGAAGGAATCAGGCGTTTTATCCCTAAAATGGCCGCCATCAGAGTTTCTACAGATTACTCGAAAATACGTGAATGTGCCAAGGCAACACTTCAGGCATGGTTTTAATGAGGGAATGACTTAATAACATGATGTAAAGCTTGAAAAAGTCGATTTTGCATAATAGGCCCCCTTTAATATCATAGCAGTCGCCATACAGGGCATAATAAAAAATAAACTAAACAAATAAAACATCTAAAAGTCTCAAAAGGTGAGCGCATCGCTGAGTCCAAAACATGAGGTCAAGTGCTCCTCATGGCTTAGGTAATAACTTTAATCTGTGTAACCAAATCAACACTTTTTATTTGTTTGACAAAAAGGCGAGGATCCGAGGCACTCTGACTTTACATGATAAAGCCTTTTATTAAGTAAACATGGACACGCGAGCATGTTTTCACTTGAAGTGGTTATGTGGTCAAGCGACCTGGAATGCCCTGACAAAGACCACTCCAGGTCGAAACCCGTCCATATTTTAATAAAGGACTTTTATTATGTAAGTCAGAGCGCCTCGTATCCTCATGTTGATTTGATTGAACAGAAAAACACTTTCAAAAATGAAATAAACAGACAAGCCAATGGGAAATATCCAACATCCGACATCAAAGTTGCAAATGGCTAATTGTACCACTGTGTCCTCAGTCCTTAGAGCCTTAATGGCTAAGATAAACTCGGGGAAAAGAGAAACCTCAGGGAGCAAGACGGTGAAGAAGAGATCTAGTCCTGTGAGAAGACAGACTGTAAAAGTAGAGCTGACAGGTATCCAAATGCAAATAGAGTCTGAGAAGCTGAGGTCCAAATCCGATAGCTGGAGGATTGACTTCCCGTGCGTGTTTTGGGGAAAACAGAAGGATAACAGGAGAACCCAGGTAAGCTAGCTAACAGCTATGAGGGGATTGAAAATTGGTTTAGACCTGGTTTAAGATAAGATAAGCCTTTAATGATCTCACCAAGGAGAAATTCACTTGTTCCATCAGCTCTCAAGAAGCACTCAGGGTGTGCAAAATAGACAGGAACAAATTAAATAGGAAATAGAGGACCTTGTATACAATGGATACAAAACTTTAAGGGACATAAAGTATTAACAGGTGTTTAAGTGTCAGTCTTGGATTTGCCTCTTTTTGCAATTCATTGACTAGATACAGTATGTTATGACCTTGTGTCGTATGGCCAGTGGAGATGGCCTCATTTTAATTAAAGATGTAAGCACTTGTGATGCAGTGCTTCATTTATCAAGTTTGAGCACCACTCGCATACCTAATGGCAATTTATTGAATGGACATAGATTGTGTTTATAGCTTTGACGAGCAGACTTCCTTTGAAGGAGATCCCAGCGCATGTGAGATGATAGAACCGCATCAGCGCAGATTATCAAGCGGTCCGCTGCAGCACCCCCGCTGGGCTTCTGTGATGTAGCTGTGGGCCACATCCCCAGTGCAGAAGATCAACACAGATACACGAATTGTGCTTTGGATGCCTGTCAAACGACTTGATACATGTCTGGACTGAGAAAAAGAGGTTTGCTGGTTTCGTGGGTGAGTCTGTGTATCAAAAGGAAATGTCTATGCCACATCAATTGTCTCATAATTGATGAACATAGCGCACGTAATGAGTCCCCCCCTTTTTTCCCCAGTAATTTTGGACACACTTTGGAAAAGGCTAGTTTTACTTTATTATATTATGATTATCATGCACATCATCACACGGTATATTGGAGGAGGAACCTCTACTTCTGAAGTAAATATGAATTTTTACCACGATGTTATGTGGCTCCCCGGAGGCATAGAAGGACCAGGGAGGGCTCGTTTGAACGACTGAAACTTTTAGGTTCCGAAAAAAAAAGTTGGGGTTCAAGCCCCAGCAGAGTGTCATTAACACTACTCAGTCTAACTTTTCACAGTGGTAACTATTTCCCAATTTTAGATTGTAAACGCTCAAATTTAAATAAAGTTTCAAAAGTCCCAACAGAATGCAACATGGGAGCTCGGGGGATGGGGCGGGAAAAGAGAGGAATCCCCATCATGGCCTATGGAGAACATATAACCCTAGTCTTGGATCATTCAAGTGAGGAATGGCAGTTTTTATGTTTTAATCTTTGAAGCACATAAATAATTGATTAGTTATTCATTATGTCATTGAATAATTGATTGAGAGCTGACACACATCTGGGGCCCGATCTTCCGCCTGGTGCAACAACAGCGTTGCTCAAGACGAACCTGACATCTTGGGCACAAACAACAGTGGGGGTCGGCTGAAACGTGGTGCACCACGAGCAGCGCTGACTATGACGAGTGCTTGCTGATTCCTCACCCCTCTCATCTTATTTATCTTATTTAGCGCTCGTGGGAAAAGCTATAAACTATTTCTCCCACTGTGAGTTAAACACTGTCCATCACCTGAATAGTATACTGATTGTCCCGTTCTTGCATCAGTATTAAAAAGCACGGGGCAAGCTAGCTCCAAGCTGCAAAAATGTGCCCAAAACACATTTTACGTCACTCAGTAAAGCCCATGAAGCCTCTCTGTGTTTTTAGGACACCTTAACCAAACATTTCCTCATCCTGTTCGTGGTCACACTCTCTTCCATGTTTGACTTTTAGGATTTGGGATTGGCTTTAGTATTGATTTGATCTTGAGTCAAGCCTTGTGGTGATTATTTTATGATGTATTACTTGAAAAGTTTGGGAAACACACATATAAGACTTTCAGAATTACAGGTGTTTTAACCCAGAACTGTCTAGTCCGAACAAATCACTGGCCTTTAATTCTCCAGTGCGAGTGGATTGAAGTGGCTTAAAACCCACATAGTGAAACCAGAATGATGCAGTATTGATTGGGGCCTGCGGTCGCTCCTCTGATCTCTCTGAAGTGAGAAGTCCATGTCTGGCAGGTGTGTGGATTTTAACCTCGGGCATGTGGCTCCCTTCGCTACAGCTGAGAAAATACCTGCGCGCAACTATAGATAGCATCTGCGATCGAGTCGGACAAAGACTACCAGCTGACACGAGCAGAGCGGCGCCGTGCTTCTGAACATCATTCTCCAACGGTCCGTCCTCGGGAGGCTACGCTGCTGTTTTCTGCTTCCCAGGATCCGCACTGGATCACATTGCAGTTGCCAGATTTAGGGCAATCAAATATAGAGTGCAATTTGTAAATCACAAATGATTTCTGTGATAACGTCTCCATGGGGGTCTCATGGTGCATAGAACCAGCTGCCTCTGTAGAGCTGTTCCGGCATTTGGTTCTAGTTTATCTGCTAATGTTTCACTCTTATCAATTATGTATGCCCTTGGTTTGGAATGTGCACTCTTGATCTTAAATTGTGCATTTTAATCAGAAATACTTGCCTGAAGAATGAACACAGATAAAATACATAGTGTCCCAAAAATGGTTAAGGGGAGACACTACAGGCAAAACTCAATTTTTTCAGTTTTCAGGTTTTGGGCCAAATTGGTCTCTGAACATACAAGCTTTCACCTGGTAACACAAAATATGACTAATCTTCACAATAACATGTTTAAATATTGCGCTGATTCAATCTTCCCCCATAGACTTATATGGGACAATGCAATTTCAAGGGCCTTTTTCTCAAAACACATTTTTCTGTCATTGTGGTGACACTATGTCCACGTCAGTCGGACCTAAAGACTTCAAATTTTCCAGCCTTGGACTGAACAATACTTGGAAGATTTTTTCAGAGGGATTTTTTTACTATCTAATCCCTAAGCCCCATTTATTGAGTTTTGAAAGTCAAAAAATTAGGCGAAAATTAAATTTTTACTAATTTTTCCACTAAAAAACAGCTTATTTTAAAACTAAACAAGAAATCCAAAATCCCCTCTGAAAACGTCTTGGTATCTCATTTATCAATAAAATGAAACCATAAATTTGAATGCAGCTCTATCCATTATTCAGATTTCGTCGCCGAAAAGATGGGAAATTTGGGGCATTTTTAGGCATAAAACACCTTGTTCTTATATGAAAAGATAAAATGACAGAAAACTTGCAATGTATTTATTTTCTCACATTTATGCCAGTAATCTACAGCAAAAGTTTCAAATTGATATCTGTAAATATACATTTTTTCCCTATTCACCTGCAGTGTCTCGCCTTAAAGGGATATTTCAGGATTTTTGACATAGGGCCTCATTTCCTAGTTATCCAGAGTGTTGCTGGTTTCTGGAGATAGAATAGAGAGAGAATAATTTTAACCATTTTGCATTTAAAATAACTTATATTTGAGCAGCATCAGCTTTGTGGTGGCGGAGTGATCTGCTAGAAAATAGTCCCTCAAAATACGATCATTGATGTGATGCAAGGCCAGTTATATTAAAAAAATTATTCTATCGACACAGACAATTATGTGTTTGGATTGCAGTTATAAGTGATGTGCCTCAGGTGCTCTGTGGAGTCAGACTGTTTTTAATGCAGGCTCTCTGATACCATAGAAATGTGCTAGCCTTGCACTAGCCTAGCGCCACTCAACTCTTCAAATACAAGAACATATCTCTCTAAAATATCTCCAGAAATCAACAACACTCTGGAAAACTAGGAAATGAGGCCCTATGTCAAAAATCCTGAAATATCCCTTTAAGCCCTAGCATGAACCTGCATGTCCTTGAATAGTATGTAATATTAGTATTTTGGATCATTATGACCCACAACAACAACAACAACAACCATCCAATCAAACAATCAACATCTGAAATAAATACCTATATAATATAAAAAAAAACCATTAACAAACAAACCAACAACAAGAAACAAACACAAATAAATAAACTCCTAAAACAAAAAGTCATACAAGACAAACCAAGACCCACAATCCCCCCAGAATGATGAGTGTTGTCCTTCGCCGTTTTCATTTTTATTGGACTGCGGTGATAAATAAAGCTGAATGTATTTTAATTAAAGGAAACTGGCCTGATGATGGACCTTGAGATAATGCCTGTGGAAGCATCAGTGTTGTTTTGTGTCAGTTTTAAATGTCAACAGTAAGTGGAGTAAGAGGGATAATGGGTACATGTAAACAAAACACACACAAAACTGAACTCCAAATAATTTACGTACACCTAAATAAAGCGTGAAGATAACACTCGGAATAAAGTGAATATAATAATAATATAATAATACATCAGACTTGTATAGCGCTTTTTTGGACACTCAAAGACGCTTTACATGGGGGATAAAGCAAAACAAAAAGGGGGGTTTAGGAACAGGCTAGTTTGAACAGGTGGGTTTTGATACTGATTTGAAGGATGGGAGTGAGTCAGAGTTTCTAATGGGCTGTGGGAGTGAGTTCCAGAGGGTGGGGGCAGCGATGGCGAAGGCTCGGTCCCCCAAGGTCCGGCGGTTAGTGCGGGTGATGGGAGTGAGGCGGCTGAGCGGAGGCGGCGGGTGGGTCGGTGTTGCTGCAGGAGCTCGGTGAGGTCGGGCGGGGCCAGGTTATGGAGAGACTTGTAGGTGAGGAGGAGGAGCTTGTACTGAATACGATATTGAACGGGGAGCCAGTGGAGCTGCTGGAGGACGGGGGTGATGTGTTCTCTGGACCGGGTGTGGGTGAGGAGGCAGGGCAGCAGAGTTCTGGATGTATTGCAGTTTTTGGAGATGAGTGGTGGGAAGTCCATAGAGGAGGCTATTGCAGTAGTTGAGTCTGGAAGTGATGAATGCGTGGATGAGGATTTCAGCTGGAGACTGGGTGAGGGAGGGGCGGAGGCGGGCGATGTTGCGGAGGTGGAAGAAGGATGTTGTTGATGTGTGTTTGGTATGAGAGGGTGGAGTCCATTATGATGCCGAGGTTGCGTACAGTGGGGGAGGGGGTGACATTGTGACCGTCAATGAGGAGGGGAAAGTTCTGGACAGAGGGGAGGCGACATTTGGGGCCGGTGATGAGGAGTTCTGTTTTATTGCTGTTGAGTTTGAGAAAGTTATTGTCCATCCGGGTTTTGATATCGGAGATGTAGTCAGTGAATATAAGAAATATATTATCTGACAGCCATATTTGTGTCTTGGACATCTCAGCTTGATATGACAAAAACATGTCTGAACCCTGTGCTCAGTGCCACCCACGTCCCAGATTTCCATGAAAGAACAAATGTCTATTTAAACATGACCGTGAAGTGCTTTTCTAACACATGCTAGGGATATGACCATGTGTGAGGTATAAATGGAATAAAAACTTCATTTTTTCTTGAGCCAACTTCAAATTCTGCTCTGAAATGGCGTTTTGGCCTGAGGATCTGTCCATGGTGCTGAATTTACTCTAGCTCTTTACCACAGTCCATTACTAGTTTGCTGGTGAGAAGTGAAGAGCTGTCCTTGGTGCTGAATCTGGCATATTTCGTTGAGCTCTTTCCACTCCATTTTTAACATTTCGTGAAAGGGAGGACATTTATTTGTAGCACTAGACCTAGATCACAAAGAACCATTTTTTAACTACACACTCGGCGATGGACAGCCACAGCTGCCCAACGACTCACTCACACATCACATTCATACATGAACAAGGCCGTGATAATGTGCGCCCGTGAAACTCGGATTTGGTCCAACTTTGAATCCGCAGACGAACGCTTTACCCACCGAGCTTCCGTCGCCCCTGCATCACTTGTGGCGTTTTGTCAGTGCAGGGCCTCCATTTTTTGAGACGGTATGCTTTTATAATCATACAGAGCAGGAAACAATTGGGTCTCTTTCAAAAGCTGCTGCCATGTCATAGACGAAAAGCAATATCACATGTGAGTCTAGTTGAAGAGATTGCTCTCCGTCACAAACACAATATACAGCAGCTGCGCAAGGAAACCATCCTTTACTGAGAGAGAATAGATTGCCTCAGTGCTTTGATTAGGCACACAGGAGATTGGACATAGCACTAGCATCATGCATGTTACACCAATGCGACCTGTGTAGCCTAACTGCACCACCCTGTATCGATCCCGGTGTATTCCAAACACTCATACATCCTTAGTATATTTATATTTGCAGCTGCTCGTCTCCGGGTTCCCTTCAGAGGCTTGAGCGACGATGTTTCTCCACCTCTCTGCTGCTGCTACTGTGGGAGGGATAAATGTAATATTCAACAGACACTTTCTTAGTCAGCACATCCCCTCCCCTGAGCCGGCTATGTAAAATGACATGGGTCACAATGTTTACGCAAGCAAACTGTAATGGATGAGCCGCGGGCCACCAGATGATCCGGGTATAGATTTTCGGTTTGGAGGCGCTAATTAATTTGGTTGCACTATAATAAATAAAGCGTCTGTTCAAGAGAAAACTAAGCACTGTTGAGAAGAGAAATACAAAAAATCGCTTCCTTCACGATAACACTTTAGATAAAAACACGCAAGTTCCATGTGTAGGTACAGGTAACAAAGGTGTACAAGGCGTAACTACAGTACACAAGGCGTAACAACAGTGTACAAGGCGTAACAACGGTGTACAAGGCGCAACAACAGTGTACAAGGCGCAACAACAGTGTACAAGGCGTAACAACGGTGTACAAGGCGCAACAACAGTGTACAAGGCGTAACAACAGTGTACAAGGCGTAACAACGGTGTACAAGGCGCAACAACAGTGTACAAGGCGTAACAACGGTGTACAAGGCGCAACAACAGTGTACAAGGCGTAACAACAGTGTACAAGGCGCAACAACAGTGTACAAGGCGCAACAACAGTGTACAAGGCGCAACAACAGTGTACAAGGCGCAACAACAGTGTACAAGGCGTAACAACAGTGTACAAGGCGTAACAACGGTGTACAAGGCGCAACAACAGTGTACAAGGCGCAACAACAGTGTACAAGGCGCAACAACAGTGTACAAGGCGCAACAACGGTGTACAAGGCGCAACAACAGTGTACAAGGCGCAACAACAGTGTACAAGGCGTAACAACAGTGTACAAGGCGCAACAACAGTGTACAAGGCGCAACAACAGTGTACAAGGCGTAACTACAGTGTACAAGGCGTAACAACAGTGTACAAGGCGCAACAACAGTGTACAAGGCGCAACAACAGTGTACAAGGCGCAACAACGGTGTACAAGGCGCAACAACAGTGTACAAGGCGCAACAACAGTGTACAAGGCGCAACAACAGTGTACAAGGCGTAACAACAGTGTACAAGGCGTAACAACAGTGTACAAGGCGTAACAACGGTGTACAAGGCGTAACAACGGTGTACAAGGCGTAACAACGGTGTACAAGGCGTAACAACGGTGTACAAGGCGTAACAACAGTGTACAAGGCGTAACAACGGTGTACAAGGCGTAACAACAGTGTACAAGGCGCAACAACAGTGTACAAGGCGCAACAACAGTGTACAAGGCGCAACAACAGTGTACAAGGCGTAACAACGGTGTACAAGGCGCAACAACAGTGTACAAGGCGTAACAACGGTGTACAAGGCGTAACAACGGTGTACAAGGCGCAACAACAGTGTACAAGGCGCAACAACAGTGTACAAGGCGTAACAACAGTGTACAAGGCGTAACAAAGGTGTACAAGGTGTAACTACAATGTACAAGGCGTGTTGTTTAGATGATTTTTTATTACAATTTTGAAAGATTATATTTAGTTTTTTTAATGTTTTCTGTGAAAATTGAATGTTCTATCTGTAAATATATAATTTTATTTCAAATGTTTTGCGGATACACAAATTAACAAACAAAAAATGAATGTAAAATGGTAGCAATTGTATGGGAAATAAGACCAAAACTTATGAATTAAATACATGTGTTAATTATTCTTGGATCAAACCTATTCATTTTGTTATTTCAATCCTATTCTCAGTGAAAATCTTTTAGAAAATACATGTTTGAGGTTTTCTATTAACAAAAGAAAAAGTGTTACAGTAATGAAAAAAGTTAAGCAAAGTTTAATTAAAACAGCATAAAAAAAAATATTGCAAGAACACCAGAAAAAAAATCTTACTTTTATAGTTAATATGAAGTGTAAGTTATGTTTTGTGGGGCAATACATGTCATATCTTGAGTTTCATTTTTGTCAAACATTGGCACACCCTCATGAGAATGACCCAACTACGGAATTTCAGCTGTCATGTAGATGAGTGCGTTTATAAAACATACCAGCTTCATAAAATGCAACATAGTTACACCTTGTACAACACTCTGTTTCCAGCTACAGTCAGAGAAGGTTTCATTCATGCAGGTGCTGCTCTTTTATGGAACTTATTTTTTCATTTGTTTCATTTTAAAGTCTTTATTTCGTGTTCATCACCATGTTTATTTCATCTAAGAAAAGATATATATAAAAAAACAACAGAGAGAAAAACATATTTTTTTCCCCCATAATGCAAAATAAATGTTAATCAGTGAAAATAATGTAGCAAATGTATCTGAAATAGTAAATGGTTGAGAGAATCATCAGCTGTTCAGTCACACTTTACCTGGACACATTGTACCAAACACAACACAGCACAATGTGATCTACGTAAGGGATAATGTACAGAACACAGGTCATTATCGGACCGGATCTTGTTTCGCCCTGAAGGCACTTCTTTTCCCGATAATGACCAGCGTTCTATACATTATCCTGCTTATTATACGGCCATTTGCCAACTGAACACACACAAAATTACCTTCATACACTTTTATAAAGGCGCAAAGGTTTATTTAATGACTTCCACGGAAAATAGTTCCCAAAAGTTTGCGCGTTGCCAGGCTAGCTACTTATTGCTAGCTTATTTTAGTCTCTCCTTTTCATTTTTATTTAGTTTTATTCTAGTCGACTAAAATAAATGAACATTTTAGTCATAGTTTTAGTCTCATGAGAAACTTGTAATTTTGTTTTAGTCCAGTTTTAGTCGGCAACAATACTACTTGCATTGTGACGAGCCATGTAATAATTTGTCACAATGTGTAATAACTAGTGCCTATGAGCTACATACACAGTGGATTATATGTACTGTATATGTAGTTTGGAGGTACATAATGTAATAAGACACTAGCCCCTTAGGATCCATCCATCCATTTTCTTCCACTTGTCCGTTGCCGGGTCGTGGGGGCAGTTGCATTGCACCATGAGCCCCTATGGCTCCGCCTGCAGGTGGTGGGTCCACAGAAGGACGGCCTCGTGATTCTAACCGGGCCTGTTGGTCTCTCATAAGGGGCTTCTGAACCGCTCTTTGTCTGACCCATCACCTAGGACCTGTTTGCCCTGGGAGACCCTACTAGGGGCACGAAGCCCCCAACAACAGAGCCCCCAGGATCATTCAGGCTCTCAAACCCTCCACCACGTTAAGGTGGCGTTTCCAGGAGTGGCCCCTTAGGATTATTTATTCATTTATCTATTAGTTTATTTTATTTGACAGGGACAGTACATATTAACGAACATTTTCTGTCACATTGCACTAAATCTGGCAGGTACAATGTATCAGGGGTGAAATACAGTTTTAACAGCTGTTCTTACATTACATACAAAAACAATCTTTCATACATGGTACATTAAATGCAAGACTACAGCATATACTGTACTTAATGAATTGTTTACTTGAATGTGTGCAAGCTTTCACGCATGGCTGCCTTCAGGTTAATGGTTTTCATCACTCATTCAGCAGCATTGTTTCATAAAGGCATCTGCGGAATCAACTGCACTTTTCTTTCATGAAATATCAAACTCGAGTGTGAAAAATGTCAAAGCTCCTGCTGCTGCTGCTACGGAGTCAGAATGTAAGTTATGACACTGACGCTATTGATTAAGCCCTGACAAACTGTCCGACATGGCGCTAACGCACGTCGATCAGAGCTTATGGACTCAGAGAAATGTGAGCGTCAGTCCTTTCATGATTATTTCTAAGATTTAATAATGTAACTCAAATTGTCAGGTCTTGGTTACCGCATAAACTCGGCCACTTTGATGCGTTGACGTGCTGGGTAATTGGGAGATTTGGAGGCTGTCCTTTTTTAGCCTGGTCCCTTGTTAATAATAGTTGACATGACAATAGACATGAATAAAGCAACACACCACATTTCCCCATGTAAATCCATCAAAGAAAAAACAAAGTATTGTCACCAGAAAGAACTTTTGTATTATATTTCATTGGTCTGCAATAAAAGGGAGATACCATTGAACACTAGGGCCCGACCGATACATCGACCAAAATCGACTGATATCTCCAGGACAGAAAGTGATGGAGACTTCCCGTTTCTGTTTTGGAATCTACTGATTTTTGTCTTTCAAACAAGCTCAGTCAGAGCTTTAAAATGAGCCCTCCCACAGCTCCGTAGGCCTCAGGGGAGTGGAGAAAATAGTTTGTGCACCTATTTTACACATTTTATGTTACAAACAGAGGGAGCTTGTTTGAAAGGCAAAAATCAGTAGATTCCAAAACAAAAAACGGTAAGTCTCTATCTCTTATGGTTCCGAAATTATACGCACCTACTAAACATGAATATTCAGCGCCCCCTGCTGTCACAGTTCAACACTGAAACATTCAGAAGCTTCATACACAGGATAAATGAGACATTTCTAAAAGTTGGTTAAAAATATCAGTGGTGCAAACCGGCTTCGGCCAATCAAAATACTTGATAATCGTTTAGTTTAGTTTATTGAAAGGACAGTGGGCGGCTACATTAAAAAGATGGCTGCACCAGATTTAGCACAATGGAAAAACCCACATCGGTCTTTATATTTCTATGATAGAAACCTTTACTATAGTAATACATGTTTAACTTTTGGCTATTTTGGCTATTTATGGCGAGACACTGCAGGTGAATAGGGAAAAAATTTAAATTTACAGATATCAATTTGAAACTTTTGCTGTCGATCACTGGCATAAATGTGAGAAAAAAATACAAATGCAAGTTTTCTGTCATTTTATCTTTTCATATAAGAACAAGGTGTTTTATGCCTAAAAATGCCCCAAATTTCCCATCTTTTCGGCGACAAAATCTGAATAATGGATTGAGCTACATTCAAATTTATGGTTTCATTTTATTGGTAAATGAGTTACCAAGATTTTTTCAGAGGGGATTTTGGATTTCTTGTTTAGTTTTAAAATTAGCTGTTTTTTAGTGGAAAAATTTGTAAAAGTGTAATTTTCGTCTCATTTTTTGACATGCAAAACTCAATAAATGGGGCTAGGGATTAAATAATAAAAAATCCCTCTGAAAAAATCTTCCAAATATTGTTCAGTCCAAGGCTGGAAAATTTGAAGTGGCGTTGAACATGGCGTCAATGACAGAAAAATGTGTTTGGAGAAAAAGGCCCTTGAAATTGCATTGTCCCATATAAGTCTATGGGGGAACATTGAATCAGCGCAATATTTAAACAAGTTATTGTGAAGATTAGGTATATTTTCTGTTTCCGGGTGAAAGCTTGTATGTTCAGAGACCAATTTGGCCCAAAACCTGAAAACTGAAAAAAATGAGTTTTGCCTGCAGTGTCTCGCATTAAGAGATTTAAAAAACAACAACAACATCAAATTATAGTACTTAAAATATCGTCCTTTATATTGGCTATCAGCCATGCCAACCCCCTTCATATTGCAATCGGTATCGGACCACAAAAATCCATATCGGTCGGGCCCTATTGAACACCTTTTTTGACTAGTTTGGACATTTCAGTGCACCTCAAGGTATAGTATACTACAACACTTTATAATATGAATACAAATGTGCACAGAGGATGTAATAATTAATGAACAAAGAGTAACACAAAATGTTAATCCAATGGAATGTCTTCTTAAAACGACTAATTTGCGTCCACCAAGTGATAAACCGCCTTCAAGATGAGCTAGAAATCCTATTTTCTTCCTTATCCTGTCCTGTCCTCTCTCTCCTCCGCCCCCTCCCTCTCTATTCCCCTTCATGTGCGAGAACAGCCTGGCCACAGTTGCTTTTAAAATCCTTGTTGGTACATCAGTTTCCTAACCTCCATAACCTTTCTTACCGTGCCTCAGAGAATCCAGCTGTTGTTGGGGGGGGGGGGGAGAAAAGAAAAAAAGAACACGCACTACCTCCTTTCACTGTCTGGTCCCCGTCCTCCTGCCGCATAGATGTTGAGTTCCATCTGTCAAGGACCAACGCTGACTTACCAATGTAAAATATAAGTTGGTCGATTACAATTCTATTTTCCTTTAGTAAAATCTGTTCCATCCGTCCATTCCCTTTGCCACAGAATCCTTTATTGTGATATTCCTGGTAAAACCATAACTTTTTTGTTGATATTTATTGTCGTATTTACCCATTTAAAAAAAATTGTGCTCCGTGTAACAGCAGCTCGGTGACTCCTTCCCACCGTACGCTGTGTCCCTGGGCAAGACACTTGACCAGTGTAGGCTCTGGTGTTGATGTACACTGGTGTATAAGCATGTTGGGTCGACTCTGGATGCAAATTAGCCCCTGAGTACTGTCTGCCGTGTTTACAAGCATGTGTCACATGTTCTTTAAAGGAACAGGCCACCGTTTTTACATACTGAGATATGTTCTTACCTGAGCTTAGACGAGTTGATGCGTAACTGTCTGGTCTTTGTGTGTGCGCTCAGTCACGCAAAATGAAAAAGCTGTTGTTAGCATTTGGCCTCTGCCAGTATATTCCTATAGCTCCAAACGGGGTGAAGTTGGAAGCTACAGGTCTACTTGTCTTAGCTCAGGTAAGAACATATCTCAGTATGGAAGAACGGTGGCCTGTTCCTTTAACACAGTGGTTCTCAAGTGATGTATGGCTTCAGGAACCACCAGTGAAGCCTAAGCCCAAAGAAAATTGTAATTTGTCATATGTATATACACATTTTTTTTTAAATAATCATACATATGCTGTTAAGACTGAAATCATGATAAAAAACAAACAAACAATAACATTTATTTTAACACATTCCAGCAGTGATTCCATGCAGTGTCAGAAGGAAAATATTTTAATAAAATGTTCATTGGAATAGGCTCACGACCCACTGAAAATGGTGCCGAAACCCATTTTTGGGACCACTGCTTTAACAAACACTGAGTTGTTCAAAATCTTCCCTTTACTGCGTGGATTTCGAACTACTCCTGGTATTATTACGCCTTACAATATAGTTCCCCCTTTTATCCGCTTAGAAAATTCACATTGTTTAATTTTGTGTAATTATACTTTGTAGTGGAACCCTTCACGTAACCATATTTAAATAGGGAAAACGTGGAAGAGCTTGGTAGCTTCTATCTTGACCAGTTTTGGAGCTATAGAGGAGAGGGGGAGAGGCTAAATGCTAACGCCGTCTGCGCTGTGTTTACGTGACTGAAGGCACGGGTGAAGATCAGACAGGTCCTAAAGAACTCGTCAAAGCTAAGGTAAGAACATATCTCAGTATGTAAAAACGGTGGCCTATTCCTTTAACACGCACTATCCCGACCAAATAAATATAATAATAAATAACAGTTAATTAATGCAATGAAGTCATGAGTATTTGTTTATGCATTAATTCATGTACTCTTATTTTAAAGCGTCACCAAAAAATATGGTTGTTGTTTTATGTGTGTATTTATTTATTTATTTGAGTAGAAGTGGAGTGGGAACCGGGTGGGGCGAAATGATATAAGTTCACACATATGCTCCATCTAACACTGTTACAAAGGTAAAAAAAAAGAAAAGAAAAGTCTCTATCCCCCTTATGCACACGCACACACTGGCACTAGCTTCCCACTTAACAGCTGAGCCACTCCAAAGAAGCATTCATACTTGACACTTTCACCTTCTCAAATCCCCCCCGGATGAAAAATGCATCCGAAGAGAACGCCGCGGGCCTCATCAGAGTTTATTGCGTTGAATTGTTCTCGTCCGCGTGCGCTGTTGTTTGTTGCTGGGCTGCGCATTAATAAAACAGGAAGCTGCCGCATTAGGAGCGCAGTTGTAACAAGTTGTAGACTCTCTAATAATAAAGAGTGGGTCATTTGCATACAGATTTGCACAACACGAAGCAATTAAAAATGAGGAATATACGAGTGGTAATGGTTACTCGCGCAGTGCTTCAAAAGTATATGCTGCTTTAGAATTGTAAAATTAGAATTATATCGAGCTAATCATCTGACTGTAAAAATAAGTGCGTGGTTGTGCATTCCGTGCCGTAGAGAGCTGACTTTAAATTACACTTTCTAGAGATGGTGATCTTTAAAAGCCCATTATTATGTGTTTCCACCCAATGACATCAGCAGGAGGATGGTTTTTTTTCAGAAGCTTCTTCCCGCTCCTGCCGTCAGCAAGGTCGGATCTAAGTAAAATGGGACCCGAGGCTAAAGTTTTTTCAGGGGCCCCCCATAATCAATCAATATTTATTTATGTGGTGCCTTCTGTGTATACTGTATTTTTTCCTGTTATTTGAACACGCACAAGTAACTTCTTAAACATAGAACTAGTTAAAAAAATGACAAATTTGTGAGAAAAAAAAAAGTTTAACATAATGAACCCAATTTGACCCCAGTGACTGGTGGGGGGACATATTTAAAAGGGGGGTCTGGGGGTCCTCCCACAGGTTTCTTTTTTATTTTAAAGGTCCTATATCATGCAAAATCGACTTTTTGGAGCTTTTAGCCATGTTGTTATGCTATTTCCTTATCAAAAACACCCCCAGAGTGGTTTGTGGCTTCATTCACGCAGCTCTCAGTAATCCTCCTGAATCCTGCTCTCTGAGCAGCTGCTCCTCCCTCTCCTGGTGAACGACTGAGTGTTCAGTTGTGTCGTCACAGCGGAACGGAAGTGCTCGACGTCTGTAATGTAATGTCTTAATTCTATGCTTACGGCCTGATTTAAATTTGTAAACCACCCTTTTCATTATTTCTGGCGTAAGAAATAAATAAATAAAGGAAAAGGAAAAAAAAAAGGATGTGCCCGAGGTGCTTCCAGGTCAGCTGTGGCCAAAACAAACACATCCCCTGAGTGTCTGAACAGACGTCATGTTTGCGCTGCAGCTGTGAAGATGGAGCTCGTTGCAACTTATTCTGGACACACCTGTTCTTTATTCTTACCTAACGATAATGTCACGGACGGAGAAAAAGAAGCGCGTTGGCTACGTGGACAGGAGTTTATACAGTCTATGATTCAACCTTCCTAAAGAAGAGGCCACTCCCGTCAGAAGTTGTTTTTTTCTCCGGGATTCGGCGACTATCACCAAAATATTGTTTTTCTGTGACTGTCACTGATGGATGTTTGGTGAAACTTCACCAGAATCAAAGTGGATTAACTTTTATAACCAACGCAAGTCCCATAATGTAAACAGCGATGGACCAGAGGGTGAGTCAGTCCAAACGCGGGTTAGCTTGTGTGTTAGCATATTAGCATGTGTGTTAGCCATTTATGAAGCTGTGTTGCAGATGTCAACTCCTTATAACTGCATTGTGAAGTATCTTCACTTATTGCTGTTTATTTATATTACGGTAAAGTTGTATGTGCGGAGAGAGGGGGCGGAGTTAACTGAATCGAAGCGTTGTGTCTTCCGGGTTCGAAAAATACCTCCAGAAAACACTTATATTTATCACAAAAATGAGTGCTCCATAGTGGTAGAGGTACAATATATCATATAAATGCCTAAACTTAACTTTGGAATGGCTAAAATAGCATGATATAGATCCTTTAATGGTGCATTTAACAGACTGATAGGTACATACAATATTTTTTCCAAGTGATTCTCAATGAAAATGGCTCAGACCTTGCTTAGAACTGGTTTAGTCCTGGTTTAGTCCTGGTTTAGTCTCGGTGTAGTTCTGGTTTTGTCCTGGTTTAGTCCTGGTTTTGTCCTGGTTTAGTCCTGGTTTTGTCCTGGTTTAGTCCTGGTTTTGTCGTGGTTTAGACCTGGTTTAGACCTGGTTTAGTCCTGGTTTTGTCGTGGTTTAGACCTGGTTTAGACCTGGTTTAGACCTGGTTTAGTCCTGGTTTAGTCTTGGTGTAGTTCTGGTTTTATCCTGGTTTAGTCCTGGTTTTGTCCTGGTTTAGTCCTGGTTTTGTCCTGGTTTAGTCCTGGTTTTGTCGTGGTTTAGACCTGGTTTAGACCTGGTTTATTCTCAGGTACAAAGTATGCAAAGAGAGAGGGAAGTCGTTTGCAGCCCTCACTGAGACTGCATTTTTCTCCGTAAGCCCAGGGGCCCCTTCAACCTGCCGGGCCCCTGGGCTCAGCCCCCGTGAGCCCCTTCATAAATCCGGCCTTGGTCGTCAGATAGTTTGATCAAACTCAAACTAGGCCTTTTCAAACTCCTGAAAAGAAGGATCAGGTCGGACGTAACTCCACATATTTCTCGTTCATGACAGTTTCTTTGAAGTGGGCAGAGTTCAAATCGGTCCCGCTCGTCTATCAAATAATAAAACCTGAAAATAAGTATAAACTGTGCAGATGTAGCTTCAGGGTGTGGATGCTGGCGCCGCCTGCGAGCTTGTTACAGCATTACGTTTGCAGCAAGTGTTAAAATAATGACTGCTGCATTTTTGTTTATTTACTAAGTGCGCTTTGTTCCCCCTGTGGAATAATGACTGCAATTATATATGCATATAACAAATGGGCTGCAAAAATAGGACAAGCACAAATACCCACAGTTTCTCTCACAATAGCAATGCCAAGTGTTGTGTTTCAAGTGTAAAGCCATGCTGCTTTCCAGATTACATAAGAGTTGTACAATTTAGCGTTTGGAAGAGAAGGAAGCATGTTTATCCGATCCAATCGAACGGTATTTATAATGCACTTCAGTCGACCGAGTTGCAGTTACGCAACAGCAAAAAGTCACAATAAAAATAAGAACAAAGGTAAGGAAAAAGAAAAAAAAGACTGGAAAAAACAGGCAAATACGATAAAACCATGTACAATTCCTGACTCAATTGAAAGCAGTAAATAAATATGTTTAAAGAGCCGACTTAAAAACAGAAAGTGACTCCATCTGTCTAAGGTCATACTATACTATACTATTGCTCTGCCCAATCCCGTCAGACCTTGGAAGCTAAGCAGGGAAGGGCCTGGTCGGTACTTGGATGGGAGACCGTTTAGTAACACCAGGAAGCCTAGCGAATGTAATGCGTGAGTCAGTGGTTTATGGTGGTCGGAGGGGCCGATGGCGCAGACTGGTTGCCTCGCTGCCGTCAGTCTACCCCAGGGCAGCTGTGACTACCCCAGTAGCTTACCACCACCGAGTATGGAGTGAATGAATAATGACGACAGTGTGGCGTTTTGAGAAACTTGGTAATACAGGAGAGCATTACAAGTGTAGAGCATTATTATTATTATTATTATTATTATTATTATTATTATTATTATTATTATTATTATTATTATTATTATTATTAAGGTGCAGTCCACAATGTCTGGCCTGCGACTGAAAAAGAGAGGCCCCCTATCGATTCCTTTGAGTCCTTGGGACTAATAACAAAGAGCGGGGCTGTGGTCAGAAGTATCAGGCACTGCGTAACATTTTGGACTATGCTGTTGCCAGCAATACAAGACGTGCTCCAAATGACCAATTCTAAACAGGAAGGGCACATTTTGCAGTGGACAATCAAATAATTCATTTTGATGAGGACCTAACCTATTGAAATGTCATATCCGGCTGCCTTTGCTCAACATCTCCATGAGCTTTATGGAGACGTCCCGCTCCCAGTAAAGTTACACTCAGGTCTTTGGAGAGGTGCTCATACCAATAAAGGTATGAGTCAAGAGTGAGGGGAGGTGAACCAACCCCCAAAATAATGATATGCTTTAATTTCAAAAGTGATTTTAACTCACAATATAAAACATGTTAGCCCTGACTTCGGGTCTGAAATTGTATTTTTTATTTATATGTTATTTTTCTTATTTCAAAAGCAAAAATCAAGATGGTTGGAATTGGGGAACATGCCCATCCTTCCCGTTTGAGTTAAAACTGATCAGTTATGCAGCTATACCCTAGATGTAGCTTTAAAAGAATCGATATGCCGAATTTTAATATTTTAAAGTCTTTTCCCCCCAGCATTTATTCACTACTCTTATGCGCTTCCTCATGACCACATCTCTCTCTCCTCCTTCCTTCCTCCCCTCATTTGTAAGTTCTCTCCATCACCACGAGGGGCTTTCTACACCGCTCGTACACGCGCACACTGCACGAGGAGGCAGCAGCTTGGCTTGGTCCTCGTTGCCTGGAACTCGAGACTCTCCGGGCGCGCATGCAGCGGAGGAGGCAGACAGGCAGGCAGACAGGGCGCCCTCTCTCACGCACGGGACGCAGGGGAGACCGGTGGTGCCCGTGATATTTTTTTTTGGTGGGGGGGTCACGCTGAGGGGAACGTACCGCTTACAGTGGAGACCCGAGTGCCGTTTTGTCTTTACGCGCGGCGCCACTCTCTGCAACTTGTCAACGTGGACGCATCTCTCTCCTGGCCACGAAAGGTAAGACTTTGGGTACGCTTCATGCGCGTGTCAAAGTTTATTCTTGCTCCTGCTTTGGGGTGTAATCTGCGCATTGTTTCTGAGCTTTGTAGCTTTGACGACACTCGGCGCGTGGTTGAACATGTCATTTTACAGTACGTTTGAACTCTGTTTCCTTGGCGCGAGTGATGAGCAGTGATGGGGATGGACCTGCCCTGACATGGCTTTGGACGCAAATCATTCGAAGACGAGCGATCGTTAACTTGTTGCCACTTGTAACGCAATTATCAGTCAACGAGCGCTGCGTAAAGGGAGAAGGAATGTAAGTTTTGAGTCCACGCTCCGCGGTTTGAGAGTGTGCACGATGGCACAGTGCGCAGTGGGGAACAGCATTTCGATCTGAAGCGATACAAAAAAAAAAAAAAAGCATTCTTATTATGTTTTACACTGTAGCTTTAGTGGGAGCGCGCGGAGATCGATGTTGTTGCATGTGGTCTCTGGAAACTAAATACTAGCGGGGAGGAATTAGCGAAGCGAGCGCGGCCGAGGCTGCACAGTGGGATGCGTCTTCGAGGACTGCAGCCACTTGATGCGCCAACAACAGGATGTGTTTGGGAAAGTTGGACGCGCGCCACGGCTTACTTAAAGCCACCACGGCTAACGGCAGCCTCGTATAAGCATCTCCAAAACAGTCTTTTCTCTCTTAGCTCAGGATAGACGCGGCTTTGCCCTAATCCTTTTGCAGTTGTATCAGCTTTAAGTCTCTTCGCTGAGATTGACAGGAAAAAAAAACGGAAACGTGTTTTCTTATTCCCCCCTGAAAGATAACGTTTACTTACAGCACATATTAACTCTATTTCACTCCTTGTATGAGGTGGTAATTACTGCATAATCATTTTAATATAGGCCTAAGTCATGCATCTTAACGGCAGGGCATTGTGTTGAATTTGTTCCTCACAGATTATTTTATATATTTATATTCATATACATATAAATAGATAAATGCTTATATCTTATTATATATATGGCAGTGTAGGGAAATAGTGAAGAAGTGCCACTAAAACAGTCTCTTTAAGCTACATTCCCCCATCTTTAAACATAACTTTGAGAAAATAAAATTCTTCCCATCAGTTAATGCTGTGTTTGTTTAGCCTTTTCTCCGTCATATCAGGTTGAAGTGCCGTCTATATTCTCGACTGGATTGCTTGTCCCCTATGTGTGCCTTATATCACCGAGTATGATTTGTGGCTGTTCGGGTCATGCTACACTTTAAGCTTGGATATTGCTGACCTTGGAAAGGGTTAGCGATGTCTAAATGTATTCCTTGAGGGCGTACGTCGATGCACACGGCTTGTATCTTTGCGCACCTCGTCCTGAAGCAGACACTGTGTGCTTTTCTCACTTCACCATTTATCCAAAGCTAATTGGTGTATGGCGATGTGAGGGAAATGCTCCTGGATCCAATATCCGATCAATGATTTTAATTTTCCAATTAGATGCTGATCTGTTCAGGAATCCATCAAAGCGGCAGGACCTCTGGGTAAAGACTTTGACCTTTCCTGACCCCGAGTTTGAGAAATTGATTCTGCCGCCTGCAATACAGCAGCAGAATTGGACGGTGGTGAAATCAGCAACATTTTGTAAGGGCTGTATCTGCTGCTCGTGGGAGGAAGTATGTTTGGGACACATTTTTTTGCAGTAAATATGGCAAAATGTACCATTTTCTCACATTGAAAAATGTAGATACTATAAGTTAGATCTAAGTGTAGATATAAGTTACCAAACACACAAGAAGAGAAGAGAGAGAGGAGAGAGAGAGAGAGAAAGAGAGAGAGACAGAAAGAGAGAGAGAGAAGAGAGAGGAGGGAGAGAAGAGAGAAAGAGAGAGAGGGAGGGAGAGAGAGAGAAGAGGGAGAGAGAGAAGAGAGAGAGGGGAGAGAGAAAGAGAGAGAAAGAGAGAGAAGAGCGAGAGAGAAAGAGAGAGAGAAAGAGAGAGAGAGAAAAGAGCGAGAGAGAAAGAGAGAGAAGAGGGAGAGAAGAGAGAAAGAGAGGGGGAGAGAGAGAAGAGAGAAAGAGAGAGAAGAGCGAGAGAGAAAGAGAGAGAGGGGAGAGAGAGAGAGAGAGAGAGAAGAGAGAAAGAGAGAGAGGGGAGACAGAGAGAGAAGAGAGAGAGAGAAGAGAGAGAGAGAAAGAGAGAGGGGGAGAGAGAGAGAGAGGGGAGAGAGAGAAGGGAGAGAAGGGAGAGAAAGAGAGAAGAGAGAGAGAGCGAGAGGGAGAGAGAGAGAGAAGAGAGAGAGAGAAGAGCGAGAGAGAAAGAGAGGGGGACAGAGAGAGAGGGGAGAGAGAGAAGGGAGAGAAAGAGAAGAGAGAGGGGGAGAGAGAGAGAGGGGAGAGAGAGAAGGGAGAGAAAGAGAGAAGAGAGAGAAGGGAGAGAAAGAGAGAAGAGAGAGAAGGGAGAGAAAGAGAGAAGAGAGAGAAGGGAGAGAAAGAGAGAAGAGAGAGAGCGAGAGGGAGAGAGAGGAGAGAGAGAGAGAAGGGAGAGAAAGAGAGAAGAGAGAGAGCGAGAGGGAGAGAGAGGAGAGAGAGGGAAAGACAGAGAAGAGAGAAGAGAGAAGAGAGGAGAGAGAGAAGAGAGAGGAGAGAAGAGAGGAGAGAGAGAAGAGAGAGGAGAGAGAGAATGGACATATATCTGAGTGTTGTATGTGAGTATACATACTGTACAGTAAATTTAGAGGCCACTAAATTCAGTAGTAAAGCAGTCCATTGTTAGTGCCTTCATTTTGTAGTTGGACATCCTTTGCCAACAGTATATTGCAGGCCATGTGTGTAATGTGTGTGCAGGTTAAAGCCCACACTGCACTGTATATATGCAGTACATACAACTAAGCAGCCAGGCACAGATATAGTCAAATAGATACTTGAACATTAGACACTGCATATACTTCACAAAGTCGTTTCCACACTTTTTCAGATTCCAGCATCAGCATCAGTTCAGCCGCAAAACCAGCAGCAGGCGCAGCCGTCGCATCACCGGGCACATCTCCTTTCATTCCGTCCTCTTGTTCCAGCTTTGCCAAAATTGAGATGTAAATTTCAAGCGTTAATTTATATGAGGCACTGAAAGGTTCATTTCCGAAGCATATGAGAACAAGTTAGCCAGCAATAGTAGTATATTCTGCCGCCGAAATAGGAGCATTTCCGAGGCAGGAGGATTCAGCCGAGGCATGAGACAGTGCCGTAAAAATACAGAATTACTATAACATGCTCCGCCTAATAAATATAAAGACCCCATTACAGGTTTTAAACATCTCACCTCTGCAGAAACCCTTCAAAGCCTTAGCATCTCATGCCTTCATAAGTTTACGGAGAGAGAAAGAGAGAGAAGTGTTAAAAGCAGTAAATTGACTCGGCAACGGAGCGTCCATTACCCATTAGAGTCATGTGCATTGTGTCCCTGCTTCTTCATTTATTCCAATGGGGGTCTAAGCAGCGGCGTACATTACAAGGGCCATGTAGCAGTAACCCAGATGGCACAATGAGCTGATTGTGATTTATGTACCAAAAGTGAATGCATTACTGGTCGCAGCTTCGACTCGGGCGCCAATTCGTGGGCAGGCTTTTCTCTCTTTTTTTTTTTTTCTTCACACATCTCCCAACATGCATAGAGGGACTTAAAGAGCGAAAATAGCAACTTCCTTTACAGCTTTTGGAGGGGGGGGGGGGTAAAAGGCCTTTTCTTCCCCTGGCATGCATCGTTATTACGCCGTAAGATTTGTAGGTTTTGAATTCAAGATTGGAAATGGAAATGTGACGCGCAGAAGAACTGCTCTGCGCTCGGTGCCGTGGGTTCGAGTGCGCGGCACAAACTTGCAAGTCCTATCCAAACAAAAACCAAAGAAAGGAAAGAAGGAAAGAAAAGAAAGAAAAAATAGTTGCAGTCGTTATCCATAGAGGGCATGCTGCACATCTCCGCCGGTGGAAAATCGTTTAGATGAAGCAGTTTGCCGCTGCGAGACATTGATTACCGTTTACCGAGCCGCGGCATAAATGCAGTGTTAAAGTAGAGATGGCGGGGATAGACAAAGGGAGCTATAGGAGGAGACTGTGGCAGGAGAGGAGAGGAGTCGGAGGAGGAGAGGGAACAAGGAGGTAAGCGCTGATAGTGCAGTGAGTGGCAGCACAGATGAATCACACTGGGGGTTCTTTATGTTGCACAAAGTGAGGCCTGTCGGGGGTCAGGGCAGTGATCCGCGCGTTCGCTCCGGAGCACGGGGTGTAGAATTCCATACAAATAAACATGTTTTTTCTTCGTTTATGTTTTTAACCGCACTGTTGTGATTCACTATTCAAGCAGGGGGCGGCAGGTTCAAATCTCACGACGCAATCACTCATGAAATGTAGCCGGTGGTTTGACGCAATGATCGCGAAACTACCATGCGAAATATTTTAATTTGATTTTAAAGGGACGATGCAGAGTTTAAAATGTTTTAAAGTGTGTTCCAGCAATGTCCTAGTGTGTAGAATGAGCCCAGACCTGTTCACCACAACTGCCTCTAAAATCCATCACTGTCACTCAAAAAGGTGTTAATGTGGATCCGAAGTGCCGCCATGCACGAGCTTAAAGGGGGGGTATTATGTTATTAAATAGGTTTTAGGACACATGCCATACCTGACACAGACCTTCACTTTTGTCTAGGCTTGGCATAAACACACACTGACTAAAGTGGAAATTGTGGAGTTTTAATTTTTATAGAGGGGGTATTATGCTTTTTTCAATCACATAGCACCAGTCTATAGCACACTACAATGATGACCAAACCTTCTGTTGGTCTGTAAATGCAGTAAATTAGAATAACTGCCTTGTATAAAATTGCTCTCTCAAAATGGCTGGAGCGAATGTCTTGAAATAGGCCTCTGTCTCTTTAAGAACCCCTGACCCTTTCCGACACGCCCCCTCCACACGCTGTCTGTGGCATCAGTGGGGAGGGGGTTCTGCTGAGGAGCAGTGGTTGGTTACTCGGCTGGTGACGAAAGCTCGGAGGCGTCTCCAGGAGGTGGGGGCGTTCCTAGGAGGACTCAGGCAAACCTATCCCTAAAATGGCCGCCATCAGAGTTTTTACAAATTACTCCTTGATACGTGAATGTGCCAAGGCAACACTTCAGGCATGTTTTTAATGAGGGAATGACATAATAACATGATGTAAAGCTTGAAAAAGTCGATTTTGCATAATACCCCCCCTTTAATATAGAAGGTGCAGTTACACGTATGGCCTGAGGTGGCAGTAGTGAGTATATAATGGCTAACTTGCATCTAGCCCCTTTAAGCGAAAAAAACAAACAAACATATATATATATATACTATTGCGAATTGATATAGGGACAAAGAATCAAACCACTATTTTTATTGACCTTTATTTAACCCGGATTGTCCCACTGAGATTACGAATCTCTTTTTCAGGGGAGTCCTGGCCTTAGACGAGTTGATACGTACCTGTCTGGTCTTTGTGTCCGTGGAAGAGCGTGGTAGCTTCCAACTTCACCCCGTTTGGAGCTATAGGAACACATTGGGAGAGGCTAAGTGCTAGCAACATCTTTAGTCGTTTTGCGCAACTGAGGGCACGCACAAAGACCAGACAGGTACGCATCAACTCGTCTAAGCTCAGGCAAGAACATATCTCAGTATGGAAAAATGGTTCCTTTAAGTCTTGACTCCGACATTTCACTAAGTGTCTCTCTGCTCTTCATCCTGCGCTGTCCCGAGAGACAAAAACAAATCTTTAAAACACAGACATAATGATTGTATTGTGAATGAAAAGAAGTGTGCGAATACTTAATGCCAGTGTATCACACAGAGCAGCCCCATGCACCACATGACATTCTCAGAAGATCTTTCCAATAAACTGACACTGAGCCTCTCCTCCCCCGATCACCTGCTGTCCGGTCAGTGGTCAGGGACGGCCAGCCCGCAGTCACTTCATTACCCCCTCCGGCCCGGGACAGCATCAGCCACATTACTCCGGAGCTCCGCGGTGTCGGGACCCGCTCGGGGGAAGGGAGGAGAGGCGGGCGAAAGGGGGATAGGCTGCACGGCAGATTTGGCACCACTGTTTGCACCTGATTTGAAGGAAGAGAGTTACAGGCGAGCACTTTGATCCCATAATCTTACACAACTGTGGCTTTGCTCTGGGAAACTCAAGGTTTTTGAAGCTTGCACTTGTGATGGAATTGGCAATGAATACTTATTTTCGCTGCTGTTGCGGTAGTTACGTGGCTGTCTGGAGCTGGTTCGGGGGTTGAAAGTGACAGGCACCTGGAGTGGACTTAAATTGTACAAGGCAAGCTAGTCTTTGCATATTCAATTGGCCTGGGATTTGATACATTTTGTGACGCAATCCATTGTTTAATTTTGACTGAGGACAGCACAAAGGATGTAGATATCCTGATGTATAACGAGTGATGCAGATCTTAGTGTAACGGTTATGCCTATGAAACAAACTGACTTGGTTTAGAATTGAACACATGACCTGTTGCCACTGAGTCTAGCAGGGGCTTGTTTTGTTCAAGGGGAGCTTGTCTTTGGAAAATCCTGTCATTTTTGTGTGTGAATGTTTTTTTCTCATCTATGATTTGTGCACAGTGTTGGTTTGCCCTCTTAGTTTTGGTCTTTTGGATTTAAATGCTTTTAGATTTAATCACATTTTGATTAAAACTAAATGTATTTAATTAATATTCTTAATGCATGTCCTATTGCCTTATAGTTGAACGTTTTTTAGCTTATTTTTAATCTTAATTCTGTGTTATTCACCTTATTCCGGCCCGCCCACTTTTTGCGTTGTCTCGGCACCTCGTTGTCCAGACACTTCCGGTCGAGCGCGAAGCCCGTTCATTTTAACGGAGAACGAGGGAAAATGGCGGCACCCACGTGAGCCTCCGGAATAAGGTGAATATGTTTTATGTTGCACCAGGAAAAATTCCTATTTTGCAATAAAACCTATTCTGATTCTTCTTTAGTCATTTCTAAATCTGTTTCAGTCGACCTTTAGTTTACTTTTGTTTAAGTCAGTTTCATAAAAAAAAAAAAAAAAAAAAGTACTAGTATTTCAACAAATTAATTTAGGTTGATAGATATTGAAAATATGTATCTGTATTAAAGTGATAGTCTGGAATTCTACAAATGTTACAAAATATGAAAAATTGATTGCATTTTGATGTAAAGTAAGTAATCATATATATATTTTTCTGTAAAGTCCCTCCTTCCCAGATCTTGGCAACTAATCAGAGTCTAGTATCCTCTCGCGTTGACCAATGAGACGAGCTTTTCCTCTGAACCAGTCAGTCAGGTCCAATCAGAAGGGGAGGGGGAGGAGCTTGATCGTTAACTTTTGAAAATTCTGTTCCTGCTCTCCTCATTTTGCAAACAAGGGTTTTCTGGTTAAAGAGGGAGGAATTTGACTTTACTTTAAAATTTCATTCTATCTCCGCTCACTTTGCAAACTTACAGACTGTCACTTTAAAGGGACAATACAGAGTTTAAAAATATCAAAACTATGTGTTTTCCTCCCCCTACATGTTACAGCCATGTCCTAATGTGTAGCTTGAGCCCAGACCTGTTCACCACAACTGCCTCTAAAATCCTGCACTGTCACTCAAAAAGGATTTGCTTCGGGTCCAAAGTGCCGTCATGCACGAACTGAATATAGAGACTGTAGTTACGCGTAAGACCTGAGGTGGCAGTAGTGAGTCTAAAATGACCAACTTGCATCTCGTCTCTTTTTGCTTTGACAGGCATTGCATGGCTTTTCTTTAAAGCGGCCGTGCTCCCCTCATCCTCTGATCATCGCTTAGAGATTTTTTTTCAACAGCGCAGTCTGCACATTAATTCATCAACATGTGTTTAATTGGGGGAGAAAAACTATCCTGAGAAAAGATGAAGTCCCAGTTTGATCGCAGTCAGTCAATCAATCATTCAAACTTTATTTATTAAGCGCTTTTCATGCCGAAATGTATCACAAAGTGCTTTACAGATTACAACATTTAAAACAAAACGCCTGGCACAACCTCCCATATATATACATTTTATATATTAGGATTAAATAAATAGATTAGTCAGTTAAAGGCTAAGCTAAAAAGGTGGGTCTTGAGCCGCTCTTAAAAACATTTTCGTTCTCTGCAGCCCTGAGCTCCTCCTCAGTCCTGAGCTCCTCCTCAGGTGGTTCCAGAGGCGAGGGCCGTAATATTGGAAAGACGCCTCACGATGAGTCTTTTTGTTGACTTTAGGAATAACTAGGAGACCCCTGCCGGAGGAGCGAAGGGGCCGTGAAGGTTCATAAGGGAAAAGCAGTTCTGAAAGATAAGAAGGACCAAGACCATTAAGACATTTAAAAACCATTAAAAGAACTTTAAAATCGATCCTGAAACACACGGGGAGCCAATGCAGCGATTCTGAAACCGGTGTAATGTGGTCCCGCCTCCTGGTCTTCGTCAGGACACGAGATGCTGAAATTTGTAAAAGTTGTAAACCTGAGATCCTCTTTTTGGGAAGACCAGAAAGCAGAGCATTACAGTAGTCGATACGACTGGTGATAAAAGCATGCATGAGCGTCTCCGTGTTGGCCCGAGAGAGAATGGGGCGGACTCTGGCTATGTTCTTCAGATGGTAAAAACCTATCTTTGTGATATTCTTAATGTGTGGAATAAACGACAGCTCAGAGTCAAAGATCACACCCAGGTTCTTCACCTGTGAGGAGGGATTAATAGACAGTGACTGTAGTTTGGGTAGAAGTCTTTCTCTCTGGGCCTCAGGGCCGATGATTAACATTTCAGTCTCTCGGGCGCTCAGACCAGAGAGAAATAACCTGTGAGTCCTTGTGTCTTCGATGCCGCCTCTGTCTGTCACCTGTAGCAAGTGTGTTCTCCCGCTCCGCCCTCAAACCCCCAGTTGCGAACATTTTTTAGTCTGTGCATAGCCCCAATTGGTCTGCGCGTGGCTTAGAACTATGTCTGAATTGCCCTTGTTGGTCATATTGACGTGATAAGTGAGGCTTTTATGTGACAATCATGGTGGACTATTTGAAAATAAAAAGCCTATTATTTTAGTCGTCATAGTTACTACAAATGCTGCCAGACTAGGAGGTGTATCAAGCTTGATGGGACAGTCATGCGCCGCAGACTGGGTGGTTAGCCAACACCTGTTCAGCTCCCAGTCACACATGCCATTACCCTGACTTTGATCTAATGTGCTGTATAAGTAATAGAAGCACACCACCTTGCTCTCATGAACAAAACAAAGAAACACATATTAGAACTTCAACAGAAATATGTCGGTATTGAGAGACCTTCATCAGACAGTGTGAGGCGTTTTTCTTTCACGAAGGTCAAGTATAATATAATGTGAATTTCCGAATGCATTTCCATTTCCAACTGCAGAGAAGTATGAAACGGTAGGAGAAAGAAAATGGACTGTATCGAGACGCAGGCAGCTGCTGAGTCCATCTGTCCAAATGATGCTGGGTTTGTCAATATGGGAGGAAATAGGATTGTGGACAAGAATGTGCCAAACAAGCAAGGCTGAATGAAGGGATCATCTAAACACATCCCGGAAGGTACAAGACATGTTCTGTACCAAAGTAAATGTTGTTGTACTGCTGCAGCACCCTGAACAACCACTGCCACTTCTTCTACTACTACTGCTGTGTGCTGTCAGACTGTGTTTTTACTATTATGGCATACTTAAAAGGGGTGGGGGTTGCAATGTTGTTCTCTCATCGCACATCAAATTTTTTTTTTTTCATTGAATTCTCCCCAGATGCAATTTTAAGCCTAGAAAGCTCTTAATGAGAGTGTTCCAGTGACTGTTTTGCCCTGTACCCCAATCCATCACATCAAACCAAAAGTGTTCCTGAAACTACTCATTTACAAACGAAGCACTGCTGATGACCAACATTATTATTATTAGAACAAGATATTGACTAGTTGGATGTGACCAAATCCCAATCATGCTTTTCTATCTTCCTGTGCAGCATTTCAACAGCAGGCCATGTATTTCTGTCCACAATGCGTGGCAGGCCCTCCACTCTCATGTTGAACCCCCTGCACTGGAGTGGGAAGAGCGAGTGCTTTGTAAACATCCACTTCCTCGACGGCATGTCACGGTTCACAAAGACTGCTCCTCTCTGTCTGCCATAACCCGCTGGCACGGCTTACAGTACCACGCTGGTCTATTCCTGCATCAAGGTTGGCTTAGCAGTGATGAAGGCTGCCAAGGTGGGGAACATCATCCATATCTGTTTCTGCACGAGAGGAAATGCGATGCCTATATGGACAAACACGCGATGTGAAGGCCACGCGCAGACTGGATGAACTTCATACACTTCATTCATTCATACGGTTATGCCCAACCAATGTCAGCCAGGAGTATTCCAGTTTAATTGATCCTGTTTTTTTTTCCTATTTGACCACCTTTTAATATGGCTAATACAACAAAATCCCTCATTGGCCTCTACTATCACAAGTTCTTTGTTTTTAATGTCAAAGGTGAAAAAAAGCTGTGCCTCACAATTGAGTTGTTTGCCAGAGATGCTGGGCCTGTTCAGGTGGTGGGCCCACGGGCATAAGCTTCCAGGCAGGTCACCCAGAAGGAGGGGAACTACCAATCAAGGAGCAATAATCGGTTGGACTAAAGGTGTTAGAGTGGCCTCACATGCAAAACACAAACTCACTGGGGCACTATATACAGGTAATAATAATCATAGATATCGCCGCAAGTGGCAAATATAGGCCCTCTTGGGATTTGCACGACTTTTGCCATAACCCACCACAATAGCCAAGGGCACTGTGAGGTAAAAATGCCAGGAAGTATTTCCCAGCATTTGAAACACCACAGCCGTGGCAGCAGATGTAGTATGTCATGCTATTCAAGTCCTATTGGTGTATAAAAGCCTTCCCAATTCTTTTATATTAACCTGAAAGGCTGCACCCAGACCGCATGGCTACTTAATATGCAAAAATGTCCTCGTTTTGATCAGGGTTATGTGATGGATGAGTGCGCCAAATTCCAAACATTGGAACTTGAATAACCAGTGGTTATTACTCGTAAATGTCTTCATCAGGCCTTGGACTATTACATTTTCTCAGTTCTGGTGCTTTGAGAAATGCTTGGTGGAAGTCGTGCCGCAAGATCAGGGAGACATTTCTCATACGAGAGATTAAATTGAACCCAGGATTAGAGGTGAAGTGAAAGAAGTTCATATAATATTGCTTTGTTTACTTGCCTTAGATTTATGCAGAGGCAAAGGCGTGGAGGTCATTTTAATAAGTAAACAGCCTATACTTTTATGAAGCGCTTAATTTTATTCCCGTGTTGCCAGGGGACTGCGATGCCAAGGGGGGAAGATGAGTTTCATTGTGTTTGACAGGGGTAGCTCAGCCCGTGTCTCATCTGTGATTATCCAGCGGCGGCGCGCACTGACATTTTTGCTGAGAGAAGATGCTCATTGGCGACGAGTGGGTTTGAAATGAGGTTTGTGATAGCCTGTCAGTTTCAAAGAGCAAGGTACAGGAACACCTGGCTTTGTAGTTTGGACGCTCTGAAAGCCAGACTGGGAAGAGACGCTTGAAATGAAATTATGTACCAAATGAGCTTGGGTCGGGAACTTCAGAAAGGATTTAGGTTCAAGCAAAGATGAAAGGGAAAAAAACTGACATTGGTGATTAATGGGATGCTAACATTTTTCTTTATCGGTTTTCGATTGTATTATTAAGAGTCAAAAGAAAGGCAGAAAATAAATCAACCTTTCAAGGTGTCTGTGCCGGCGTTCATCTTCAATGAAAGTTCTTGAGTCATCTTCTGTACTCCGTAGTTGAAGTGTCGAACGTTTCGCCTCTCATCCAAAAGGCTTCGTCAGTGCACTAAGGTTCAGCTCAGCCTGCACTCCAGATAAAGACCACAGGGAGGAGTTCAACTTTGGTTAGTCCCTCCCCTCTATTAAGAGCTATTCTCCCCTGATTGCTTCTTTGTAATTTAAAGCAGCACTAAGTAACTTGTTTACCTTTTCGTAGTAGCTCTGGGGTAATACAAGTGTTAATGGCATGTTTTGGGGGGTCTTTCATCTCCCCCTAGTGTCTCTGGCCAGAAAACTACAATTACAGCTTTCCAGCCCCCGGGTCGAAGCCACCAATACACACTAAAAGAATCATGAAGAAGAAGCGAACCGGCTAACAGGCAAAGCTAACTGTGGGCTAGCGCCACTTAAAACAGTTTACAGCCACATTTGAGTGAAAAAAAAATTCTCCATTGTCTCCAATTAATGAGTAAAAAGAAAAAACATGCTACGACACCTGCAGTGGCGCTTATGGCCTCTAGGGGCATGGGTTACTTAGTACTGATTCAAGTCTTTTTAATTCTATGTCCTAACGACCTAACTCTCACCTAAGTTTCAGTCTGAACAACCCTAATCTCAGCTGATCACTGCTACTCACATGTCTATTGATCTGTCCTGGGCTGAGTTTCAGCCTCATTAACATGACAGAGCCCTCGAGATATTGGGCTGGAAGAGATTTCTGTAAACTGGAGAGAGTTTAAATCGATGTCCTCCATTCCTTCCTCCATTCTTTTCAAAAATTGCTTCTTTAAGGACCTTTACTCCAACAAACCTGTTTTTCCTGTGATAAGTTTTTCAAGGCAAATTGCTTTGGGTGTGGCAGAGTTGTTAGTACTTGGACCATCAGCAAACAAGCACAATTCCCATAGGGGTTTGGGCCTAAAAACATGCACAATAATAATAATAATGTTTTTTTTTTTAATACACTGTATGTAGGATTTGTTTCCTTAGCGGGGAATGAAGTTGCACCGACTTTCTGTGAGGAAGTAAGGATTTTTGTTGAGCACATTTACTTCCCCTTGGCTATTCCTATTTTGAAATAACAATAATTATACTTCTTCCACCTCCAGATTCAATTACATCACACGATCAAAAGGCACAGACAATCCCACCCCCACGTTTGTCCTCTTGCGCTCCGGCTTACCTGCTACGCTTTGAACACCGCCGTGTTTTATCAATTGGGAATGACAGATTGCCCATTGATGTAGCCGTGTGTACCAGCCCGCGTCTCCGTGTTAGTTCGTCGGCAGTCTGGCAACTTGTCAAAGGTATCTTCCCGCCTCCATGTGCAATTTAGTCCCGGGACGGTCTCCAGCAGTCCCCCCCCCGCGACCCCAACCGGGATTAAGCGCATGAGACAAACGGATGAATGCGCAAATACGAATGCAGCGTTTGTGTATCTGTCAAAAATGACCCGCCAAATCTGGTGCTTTCATTGCTGGGTACAATGCAGCCTAGCAACAGACAGTTGGCTCTAGTCGGCTGCTAATACAGGCTTTCGCTTCTTCTTCCTAATGTGTCATTCTCTCATCTCGCCTAACTCTTCTCTCTCCGCGCAGTTTAATCTCGTGGCTTACTGACTGGGGGAAAAAAACAAAAAGAAAGGCACGCTGGCATTTCCTTTTGTTTGGTTCGTACAACACCCATTAACTGACAATTCAAAATAATCCGTGCCGCAATTATAATGTTGACACAGAGGAAATTGGGCATCTCAGTGATGCGATAGTTGCCATTGTAATTTTAGTTTAAAAGCCATCTTCAAGGCAAAGTGTTTCTTCTCCAGCGTAGTGTTCAAACTAAAAGCACCCTATTTTTATAATTATACGCGTGCCAGGCTCACTCCAGCAACCAAGTAATTTTACAGCAATTGCCAGTTCAAAATATGACCAGGCTGCGTAGAATCGTACGTACAATACTGGCTGGAGTAGCTAGTATGTGTTCTAGATGTAGAGTTTGCAGTTTAGGAGTGTAGTAGTTTTAGTAATAGGACTTGGGTTGGGTAATTGGAAGTGAAAGATAAACAATAACACCCGCACAGTTGGGCCATAACAGGCCTATAGGCTGCAGCAATTGCATAAGGCCCATTTTGACAGCACAAGATCAGTTTGGTTCACTTGAGACCGGCTTCATTTAGGGAGGGTTAGCCCGCAAGTTTGTGTTTCAAGTGCCTTTTGGATAAAGTGGTCTGGGTCGTTATGGGAGTGGCCGAGGTCATTCATATGCATGCGACAGGCAACAACCACAGCCACATATGCAAAATGTGTCCATTAGGTGGGACAGAGCACTCATCAACAATAGAATACTATGCAATTATTCTATATTATTCTATATTATGCCCTTTGTATTGAACAGCGATAAGAAAAATTATATTTGAATGTTTTCCTGTCCTCATTTATAAAATGGACTTTAATATAGCCCAGTTCTCGTCAGCCTCTCGGCTCAATCCATACAGTGAAAGTACAAATCAGCTGTGCCACGTGTTAACTTTGACTTTTAGACGCTCATACAGCAGCTAAAAACTGTGAACAAATCATAACAGTGCCTGGTTTAAATTTGTGAAGAGAAAGGTAACTTTGACTACCGGTCTAGTTTGCAACCCGCTCCAGACCTCATGGCTGAAGTGGTCCGGGACTGGATCGGTTTTGGCTGTCGAAACACCCTCAAACCGCTCCGGTCCGTTGCGGTCTGGTCCTGTTGAAATGGGGCTTTAGACTCCTGCCGGTTTCCTACTAGGTTTAAATACATTAGTAAAGTTACACAGACCATTTTTTATTAAATCTACCAAATAAGGACTGGGGTATTGAAATCAGCCCGAAAGAAATTGCTCTACTACTTTGATATTTGTGAATGTCCTGTGGAGAAAAAGACACTCGACCTGGTTCATTCTCAAAGCTTTTATTGAGGCTTACACAGAGGCAGGATGTCAAGGGCCCCCATGAACCCACCTGTTATTCAGAAGCCTGCAGTAAACGCTTGATATACACAGTCTTCCTAATGATTTTGGTGATGCAATTACTGTCCACCAATGATCCGGGGCGCTGTTCGGTTGAATCAGACAACAACTCACCATTATTTCGCAGACTCTTTAACTTAGTGGCGATGTTTTTTTCCCCCACGGAGCGCCGCAGCCCACCGTCTCCAAAGATGTCGAGGCTTGAGGCTGAAAGAAAAGTTGCTTCCAGGTGGCCAACACTGCTTACTACGCAAGGAAAAAAAGAACCGCGCAAAAGTTTTTGCCGACAACGCCAATTGTTATGGTAAATATTGAGACCATATTAAATGAAAACCGGAGAGAAGTTGTCATGAATCAAGCGTGCCGATTTATTTGACATATGCATATGAAGACACAGCAAGTACCTGGATACAAGAGGCTCTGAAGAACAGTTCACAGCTCACAGTATTTATACACAAAGACAGCACAATGTCAGACGAAATGTATAAGACAAACGTCGCCACTGCAAGGACACAAACACCCCGTCTCCAATTCTAGATAAGATGTCCGGACCCCGGCCAAGCAGATGTCCTTTAGCTGTACAAGGGTTACAATGCGTACTTGCCAGTTGTCCATAAAACATAAGTAATATGATTACAATAAACATATAATAATATACAGTTGGATTTCCATAACAATCCCCATCCTGCTGCATGGTTTAGTGAGTCATGGTTCCCAATGTTCACTTATAATGAGCAGTGGACAGATTTTTTTACTTATGGCTCCACCAGATTACATTTCTAAAGTGAAACCAGTGTATTGTAGCACTCTTCATGACCTAAAGAACCTCAGCCTTCCGTTCTGAGGAAAATGTAAAACTGCATTACGGGAGTTGTCAGGTGACCCGCTCCTGCCCACCGACATTCTCGCTTGGGGCCCCTTGGCATCCTTGCTACGCCGCTGGGCTTACACGCACAAAGATTATAGCATCATCATTTAGGAGTCTGACTAAGAGTTTACAGGTGGCATCTTGAACACTGTTGACGTCACATTTATGTAAAACAAGTCCACGGTGCATATTAGTTAGTGAGTGACTGTCCCAAGATGGGCTGAGGTAGAATCATTATTAGCA
Organism: Gobius niger; assembly: GCF_951799975.1. Taxonomy (NCBI): domain Eukaryota; kingdom Metazoa; phylum Chordata; class Actinopteri; order Gobiiformes; family Gobiidae; genus Gobius; species Gobius niger. Next base: position 7,526,960 of record NC_136871.1, on the reverse strand, counting down.
TGCTTCCTGCCACACAAGCTGTATTTTGAATATTTCAATCTGTTGCAAAAAGCATAAGCAGTAATCACACTTTTCTTCCTTCAGGTAATAACTCTCTCAGAGCCTCCTTGAGCGCAAGTGTAAGTGGTGGTCTCGAGTTTGACGAGGTACATTTAGCACTTTGCAGAGACAGTACATGCAAATCACATTGGCCAAAGCACCACTGTACGGGTTAATAACCTCTTGATGTCGGAAGTGGAATTTCGAGAACAGCATTTTCACATTGCGTTTCAAAAACTGCTCAAGAACTGTGTTTAAAAAATGCATCAATAAAGTGCCAAGCCAGTTCAGTATTCAACATGAACCAGGAATAAAATGGCAAAGAGAAACCGTTTGACCGTTATTAATGTTTATATTTAGTGTAATCTTTGTTGTATACGTCATTATTTTTCATCTCAGAGGCCATTAGCACACAATAACAGCACACACCCGTCCTTTCTGGTGTGATCTCCACAGCTTTACTTACCCAGCAGTTCCGTCCTCAATCTTTAAGCTGTTAGAGACATTGCTCCTGCCTTGTTTTCCACTGGAACCGGAACGCAAACACCAAAAGAGATTCAAAATTTTTAACTTTTCATGGCGTTGTTCAATAATGCATGGGGAACACACTCCTGGGACACTTGTACAGTCTCACTAATGCTATTAGCGTTTCCAGGGCACAGTCTGGTCTCTACATATGTACAAAAACAGCGGCCCCTCACAGACGAAGCTGCATCAGACAGACTAAAAAAACAACATGGCTCCCGCTGAAACCTGAAGTTTATTCTCCAGTCAAAACACCAGCAACTTCACATAGTCTCACTATTTTTGCTCTTGAAAATATGTAAAATAGTTATAAAAGTTTGTCTTGAGCCAACAACTAGGACCGTATAATGGGAAAACTCTAAATGTATCAGTTTTAGCTCCCCCTGTTATTTATTCTGGGGTGTTTTGCCTCTCATTTGATAACTTTTCCCAGTTCAACTCTTCTTCTGATAATTGGCAGAACTCCATCAAGACAATCAATGGTTACCGGGAATTTCAGTGCCGGCGCTTGTACGCTCATAACTCGCTGTGTGGCAAGCATCAAATGCTCCGAGGGGCACTTAATTGAGGCCATTGAGATCGAATGGCATTGTACAGAGTTTGTGCCGCTGTTTAATTAATGCAGCAGACAAAAAGCATCCCGTATTCAATGAGAACAATGAAAAAGAAGAGCTATAGAAAAGTGTGCCAATGAGACTGATATAACACACAAACACATCCCTGTGAGGAGACTTCACGATCACATCAGGAGTTTTCAGACTTTAACTAGTTCTGAATCCATTTCCCCAATAACCATGAACGAGCTAGTATCACTGCCCTCACTGGAATAAAAGTAGGATTATATTTACTGAAACAAATGAAGCAGGATTTTTTATTTGTTTTGACAGCAGGTGCATCTCTCTTTGACTCCTCTTTCCTGCCCTTTATGTGGTCGCCTCTCAGCCAATCAGAGCCTGCATTTTCCCAATGGAGCCTCACAGAGCCTCAGTGGGATTTTCTATAGCGCTTCCACACAGCTCTTAAAGGGGCTAGATGCAAGTTAGCCATTTTATACTCGCTACTGCCACCTCAGGTCATACATGTAACTGCAGCTTCTATATTAAGCTCGTGCATGATGGCACTTGGGACCCGAATTAACACCGTTTTGAGTGACAGTGCAGGATTTTAGAGGCAGTTGTGGTGAACAGGTCATTCTACACCTTAGGACATGGCTGGAACATGTAGGGGGAAGAAAACACTTAATTTTAACATGTTTAAACTCTGTATAGTCCCATTAAGTGAGAGAGAGATCATAGTGGAGACTACACTGGAACAGCTGATGAACAAGTGACCCTCTCATGAAATGGAGCACATTCTTGCAAGACTGTTTTTAATGAAATTTTAGGGGAAGTTCAGCTTCCCTTGTAGTCAATGGCGGAGGTGTCAGAAGTGTCTCTGGTGCCTGTTCTCGCAGCTGCAAGTGAAAAAGGAAAGAGGGGACAGAGAGGGAAGACAAGAAACTCAGGTTCTGGGGGGCACCAACAACTAAACTGTTGCATCTAAACTTGATTACTTTAATTTGACGATTCAACATTTCTGCTTAGGGCACCGAATGGAGTGCTGTGGCCTTGAGGGATTTGTTAAATTAGTTACACTTTTAATTTGGTTTAAACTGACCAAATAAACAAAACGTTTGCTTATGGATATTGCACTGAAGAAATGGTAACTCAGCCCACCTTGTATGATCCGTTTGCTTCACATTTGAGTGCCCCATCTGTTCATGCAATTGAATTGGTGACGCACTCCCAGACTACTCACTGAAACAGGAAGGAGTCTTCCATGGCCACATGTTTTTCAGAGGGGTAATTAAGACATTCAGAAATCCATGGGGATGGAGGGGGAAAGAATAGAAATAACTCATAGTATTTTTTTCCACTTTGAATTAGAACGTAATCTTCTCAAAGCCTCTCAATAGAGTGAAATAATTATCCATGGAGATGCACCCAATGGGAAATGCTTCATTATTCAAAAGTCCCCAAAAAAACTTTAGCATAATCCCCATCACTCCCTCAGAGGCAGACAATCACAAACTCATCCTCAATATTTGCTCTCATAGCATCGCACTCAATATTTTATTCAAAGGAATCTCAATAATGTAATTACACTGTGGTTGTTCGGTGGCGTCCCCATAACAAGAAAGGAGAAAATCAATGCGAGATGAGCCGGCTGAAATGTCACCCAAATTTTATTACATTCGTACACTGTGGTCGGTGGGCGGATTCAATAGCTCCTGCATTTAGGCCAGTGTAATGGATGTGTTGTGCGGATTTCTCTGCCATTCATTTGGCTATGTTCCATTAAAATGCTCTAAGATAATAAACCTGGTCCACTATGCCCTGTTTCTAAAGTTGGAAATTCAATAGCAGCATTGACAGCGCTATGTAATAGTTTTGTGTGTTCTTTTTCAGTCATTATGTCTGAAGTTCACTTATTGTTTCCAGGTTAGCGAGTGCATGCTCTTGATGTGCAGTGCGTTTTCACTAGGTGGCTCTCATGCACAGAAAATTGGTCATTTCATATATTTGTGGTGGATTCAAGTTTTTGACTTAAAGCAGAACTAAGTAACGCATGCCCCGAGAGGTCATAAGCGCCATTGCAGGTGTCGTAGCATGTTGCATGTTTTTTTTTAGTCATTAATTGTCCGTGAGAGTAAATACTACGCTGACAGAAAAGACAAAGGGAGAGAGGGATGTTGTACATTGTGCCACAACTCAGTGACACAATGGAAATATTTTTTTTTTTTCACTCGAACATGACTGTAAATACTGTTAACGTGGTGCTATACAATTAGCTTTGCCCAGAAGCCTCTTCTTCATGATTCTATTAGTGTGTATTGCGCCTCTGACCCGGAGGCAGCGAAGTTGCAAGGGTGGTTTTCTGGTCAGAGACACCAGGGGGAGATGAAAGACCCCACAATCATCCCATTAACACTTGCATTACCCCCACAGGGACTACGGAAAGGATATATTAAGGTAAACAAGTTACTTATAGATCAGGTATCGGCTACAAATATCCAATACTGAACCGATGCCAGTTTTGGCTCTCAACGCCTTAAAAACACAACTTTAACCACCTAAATCCAAGTGAATATGGGCATGCTGTATATCATTTCAAATCTAAGAACCTGGAGAATTAAATCGCTGAGTTAGTTTTAAAGGAACTATGCAGAGTTTAAAAATGTTAAAATTAAGTATTTTACTCCCCCTACATGTTCCAGCCATGTCCTAATGTGTAGAATAAGATAAGCTAAGATAAACCTTTATTGATCTCACAAAGGAATGAGCCCAGTCCTATTCAACACAACTGCCTCTAATATCCTGCACTGTCACTCAAAAAGTTGTTACTTCGGATCCGAAGTGCCGTCATGCACGGGCTTAATATAGAGACTGCAGTTACACGTAAGACCTGAGGTGGCAGTAGTGAGTATAAAATGGCCAACTTGCATCTAGGCCCTTTAACCACAGCAAACGTATATTTGATTGCCTCGCAAAATGCCGCGGTTAGCATCAGTATGCTAAAGCTAGCAGAAGCATGCTAATGTTGACGTCAACTAATTAAGGCTGGGACAGAAACTATGGTATAAATACCTAAAGTAGCCGAATAAAATAAAATAACCACTGCTGAAGCCAAGTGTTTTTATTTTAGTTTAAAAAATAAGATCTAACAGGGGTAATGATCAGATCACTTAATGTGAGTTGTTTATATTGACGTAATCTAAAGCCTGTCATATACCCAAGGATATTTAGTGTAGAAAAGTCCAGTGATCCTTGGGAAATGTTTATCCAAGAGTTTATCAATAGATATAATGGATAATCGATCTGTAATATCATGACAATAAAATATGACTTTATTGATTTTAAAATGGAGAATAGAGTTAGTTAAATGTTTCACTCAGAGAAAGCCATTTTTAAGAAAGTGTCTTGGTATTGGTAAATATCGGATACTGCCTAAAGCAGGTAGAAAGGCGCTATATAAATGTGACCATTTACCATTCACTGCTCACGTTGTAGTGACCACCCTCATGGAAAGTGAAGGCCGTTTGGTCATAAAAAGGTCAGTTACACACAAATACGTATCAATATTTTTTTCCTCTCATAAGAAGTTGCACCTTTAATAACGCACAAGCTCTTGGCTGATTTTTACTTTTATTTTGTCACCATTTTTCCATGGTGAGCAAAATGACAAACTGAACGCTGGTATAAGTGGTATAAGCTTTACTGAAACTGCCCAAGGCTTGACCCAGGTTGGACGTCTGGAGTGCCGCAGGCTTTGATTTCAAATTTGTATTCTGACAAACTGAAGAGGAAGCATTCTGCATGTCCATTCACGATCAAATCCTTTTATAAGCAAAAGAAATACTGACTGAAGTAGTGTGTAGTAACAGTGAACGACTGCTAAGTTTAGAGCTGTCAAATCGACTCCACGATTTGACAATCTGTTGAATGCCTCTCGCTGTTCCTTTAACACTGTGCTGTTTGTCCAATAAAGCCGGTAAAAAGTTTGCAGCATTAAATTATACCTTAACTGCACATAGTTAGTCTTGAGATTCTGTTACGTCATCTGGATCGGCTGTGCCAGAATCCTCAGTTTTGCACCTCTATTTGTTTACCCGGTGTAAACAGGGTTTCCTGGAGTCACAACCTGTTTAAGTGAGTAATGCTTTATTCCAACCATTTCCTGGTGTTTTGCTCTTTCGCAACAACGTGCAACATCGCGAACAGCCTTACCTGCTCCGGCTCGGGCCATCATTTGTCTGGGTAATGACCTGGAGGTGCCACCTTGGCTCATAGTGATGACATATTAACGTGTTCTCCACTGTCCAATTTAAAGCTGGGGAGCATGCCCTATAATTTCCCCCCACACTTAGCCGCGGCAGGTTGGCGTCTTCTCCTCGACTTTTGCCCGTGTCATGAGGGTCGTGTTTAATGTTGCAATTTTTTGTAAGAAACTGTGGCTCGTTCCAGGTTTTATGTCGCTATGCCACACACAAGAGCAAGAAGAAAAAACTGCTGCATAACGTACAATATGGAGAAACAGGACAGTGATACCAAACTCATTCAAACTGCTCTTACTGATCAGCTGAACAAGAATGCTCTTTTTCTACATTCACATCCTGTGTCAGTCAAACTTATGGTAAATGGTAAACTCAACTTATAAAGCGCTTTTCTTCTTTTACCAGGCCCAAAGCGCTTTACAGTGAGGAACCAGTCACCCATTCACTCCCTCATCCGTGCACCAATGCACACAGACACTGGAGGCAAGTGGGGTGAAGTGTCTTGCCCAAGGACACGACGACATTGTGCATTTGCGGAAGCTGAGATTGGAACCCACGACCTTCCGATCACGAGACGACCCGCTCGACCAACTGCGCCACCGTCGTCCAACTTTGTGAAATGAGAAACTTTCACCAAATTATATAATAATGAAAAAGAAAAATCATCATGTTTTTCAATGAAACTCATGGATGGTGTTGTGTCTCAGGGCTTTTTGAATCACTGATTTCAATTTCAGACGCCTGGGATGATTTAGTTATCAAGTAAACCCAGGGAAAACCTACTGGAAAAAGGGCGTTCACCATTATTAAGCAGACCACCATTTTCAAGCAATAATGGAAAGGAAAAGGATCTCTCTGCTGATAAAAAGCGTTCAAATGATCCTCAAACTGTTAAAGACTTGAAAATGATGCTGACTGTCATTTGAGTTGACAATCTAGAATATCTGTGAAAAATGTAATTTGCATAATAATTGTTAATGCAGTGTACACAGATATTTTTGTAGAACACAACAATATCTCTATTAAGCCAAAGGTCATTAAACATCAGGAATGTCAGGAAAACACAGCACTAAGAACTATCCTCCACTGCTGCAGTCAACTATTCCTACCACACAACTAAATATCTCAGATCAGTTTTTGTTAAAGGAGTAGTTATCACAAACATGTCTCCCATCAAATCCAGTCGCGAAAATTAGCAACTTCAGTCAAACCCAAGTCTCATGTCCCCATCTTGGGTGAATATCGTCTATGGCTTGTTTTAATGCTCTTTGGGGGTCATTTACCCCCAAAGAGCAAAGTGGAGCAAAAAACAAGCGCAGTTGATATTTGCATTTCTAAAAATCAGCCGCAGAGCAAACTTAGTGCAGGGGTCCTCGTGAATATGCAAACCAACTCAATTTTGTGTTTGCTGTCATATTTATCATGACTGTGTGAAGTAAAACTGCGCAAGAAATGAGTACGTGGGAGAAGCAGGTGTAAACCTTCATGCAGAACAATATAATGCAGCTAGTGTAAATGTTCCCTTAAAGGCTCTGTCAGAAATAAAAGCCGCTGCAGTTTTGCGCAGACTGTGCTCGCGCAGTTCAGTCATTTGCGGCACACGCAGTTTCCAATAGTAAATCAGTCACTTATTTTAAGTACTACTTGCAATTTAGCTCCAGGCTTAGTAAATGACCCCCATAGTGTCACATCTAACTGCCAAGAGGTCTGCAGTGGGAAATGATTACAAAGCTATAATGTGGCGTATTAACATGTGTTTAAAATTTTCATTTATATGCACCGTTCTCCATTTTCTCTTAAAAATTAAAACTCCACAATTTCCACTTTAGTCAGTGTGTGTTTATGCCAAGCCTAGACAAAGGTGAAGGTCTGTGTCAGGTATGGCATGTGACCTAAAACCTATTTAATAACATAACTGTTTAAAAAAAAAAATTGCAGAGGTTTTTTTTACTCACTGGGTCAGAAAAATGTGCTTTGATTTCGCTTGAATCTGTATTTTATCGTCGAAGAGAAGAACGAAACATTGTGCCACGGTCATAAGTCACATGCCACAACAACTCCCATAAATGTGACAGATGGCCATTTGAAACCCAGATGATGACAAACGGACTTGGAGCTTGCGCATTCATAAAATCATAATAGAAACAATAAAACCTTTTGATGTTCATAGGAATTGCCATTATTCGCCCCGTGTCCGCACGTTCTTTATCTTCTGGTCGAAAGTGTTGCGTTTAATGACCGACGCTGAGGTAGTAGAAATCAGATCCTCGATGCGTGGCCCGTCACAGTCCGTTTAAGTAGGCAATATGCTGCTCCTTTGTCGACAGCATCAGCAGGCAGCAATAATGTAGGATTAAATCAGTTATTAAGATACACAGTGTAGGCTGATAATACTCCGCTGTTCCGGCCTCTAAGCCTTTGCACGGGGAGTCTTAGCTGATGCGGATGCCGATAGTGGCAATGTATAAGTGAAAGGGGTTTAACGCATTTACATTTCTAAACAAAGCTCAAAGTGGCATACTCATGAGGCAAATAAGAAAGGAAAGTGCCCAGTGGACTTGCATGGTCGAACGTTTGCAATCAAATACTGTATATGACGCCTTTTCTTCACCCAACTGGCATATTTGGCCTATATTTTTAATCCTTTTTCTCCCGGATATACTAGACCTTTCAGACACACTTTGGATATGAACAAGCCCACTTTTGCTGTGTGACTCTAGTTATTATTATATATATTCACATCTTTTTTGAAGTGGAACGTGTGCCATCATGAAACGTGCACACAACAGCTACAGTATATTGGAGTAGAAGCCTCCACTTCTGATGTAAATGTTCACATTTTCACTGAGATGTTGTACAGCTCCCGGATGTGTTGGCGGCTCGTTTTAAAGAAATTGAAATATCTAGTATTGACACAAAAGACTGAATTTCTATCACCTTCCATTCCAAAGTTATGTCTGATAGTCGGCGATGTTGTAGCTGGCAGGGCATGGACCTCGAAGGATCCCTCCAGCACCCGGGTCGCCTATGCCCAAGGTCAGCCCTGCAGCTGTAAAAGCGGCAGATTGTCTCAAGTACAGTGTGGCACTCAAATACTGTATTCCCTTTTAGATTTGCAGATTCCCAAGAAGGACTTAAAGAGGGGGTATTATGCTTTTTTCAGCCACATAGCACCAGTCTATATCACACTACAATGATGACGAGACCGTCTGTTGGTCTGTAAATGCAGTGAATTAGAATAACTGCCTTGTATAAAATTGCTCTTTCAAAATGGTGGTAGCGAATGACTTGAAATAGGCCCCTGTCTCTTTAAGAACCTCTGACCCTTTCCGACACGCCCCCTCCACACGCTGTCTGTGGCATCACAACACTACGCAAACTACGATCGGTGCATTTTACTTTTTATTGTTGGAAAGGAGCTACTGTTTATCACTTTGTGAACAATGGCCACACAGGATATTATTTGGAGACAAACCTTCCACACCGGACGCTTGGAAGGGGCTCTTGCCTGAAAAATAACTGCTGTTTGGAGGCTCTCTCTTTGCATCTGCCATGCCCTATGGATCTCTAACTATACCCCCATGGACGACACCAGGATCTGCAGGAGCCCATACGATTCAAAAACGGACATTATCTGTGCAGGTGGACAGTGGTTTTTCGAGGTTACCCCGTTAGCTTGTTATAATCGACTACAGCTCATTGTTGATGAAAAGTCTGCAATAAACCACAAATGTGTAAAGCCAGGCTCATTGTGTGATCATCGTAAAGGCTGCCTCGAGTAGTTGCTGCTTTATTGACGTTATTTGTGCATAATATGCTGCCTGTTTTCAATGAATGTTGTGAAGGTGAAGGTTGTTAGCTTGTCGCGGCTAATAGTGCCTTAGCTCCGGGAGAAAACCACTCGGCTACGACTCACTGTAGATGAAATGTGAGCAATAAACTACAAAATCAACAAGCCAGGCTCCGTGTGTGATCATCATAAAGGCTGCTTCAAGCAGTTGCCTGTTTTAGTGACGTTTTCAATGCATAATATGCTGCTTGTATTCAGTGAATTTTCCCGTTAGCTTGTCGCGGCTAGCTTGTTAGCTCCGGGAGAAAGCCACTCGGCTATGACCCATTGTAGATGAAATGTGAGCAATAAACTTCCAAATCAACAAGCCAGGCTCCGTGTGTGATCATTGTTAAACAGTTCTTTATGTGTGTGGTGGTTTTATTGACTTTATTTGTGCATATTTCTCGTTTTCACGTGATGACTCGAGGTTTAGCTTAGCATTAGCTTTCTCCGGAGGCTCTGTGCATCATCAAGGCCCAGCGCAGAACCAGACACTGAAATAAGCGTTCTTGTCACCGGTTTTAATCCTGGGTGTTTCGGTAACAGAAACACTGATGTGTGTCTTTGTAAAAGTCTGCTGTGGCTCCGGTTCACAACACATGAAGCTAATCCTCCATGATGACTCTGTTTACATCTTAGGGCAAGACACTGCGGGGAGGGGGTTCTGCTGAGGAGCAGTGGTTGGTTACTCGGCTGGTGACGAAAGGTCGGAGGCGTATCCTGGAGGTCGGAGGCGTTTCCTGAAGGAATCAGGCGTTTTATCCCTAAAATGGCCGCCATCAGAGTTTTTACAGATTACTCGAAAATACGTGAATGTGCTAAGGCAACACTTCAGGCATGTTTTTAATGAGGGAATGACTTAATAACATGATGTAAAGCTTGAAAAAGTCGATTTTGCATAATACCCCCCCTTTAACAAAGTTTGGGAGGTTACATCTCAGCTCTGTCTCCAGATCTGCCAAGTGCTCACCAGCAAAGACAGTCGAAAGCCACATTATAGGAAATATCTTTGGACGACTGCTGTGCTTTGGATAGATTTGCTGAATGGACTTTAGCCACATACTGGTATCGCGACTGTCTCAGCACTTTTGGCTCTTCAAGATACTATTACGCGCAACGCTACTTCGACAGTATTTATATGAAGTCATTGGAAAGACATCAGCCGCCCTGTTGGGCGGTAGTTAGCTCGACAGCAGTGGGAATAAACCATGTGCTTCCTTTCAACAAAGCAGTCGGACCTTAATTGTTCAAAGACTGTGCGATCTGTGTGCGCTGCATTTTTCTGTTTTTAGCCATAAACAAGCGTATATAGCACCAAAATATGTGTTTTAGAAAAGAAAAAGCTTGCATCATTTGATTTATATTCACACATTTAGTACAGTATTGTATTCAGCAGCCATTACCATCCAGTCAGTACAGTTAGGACAGTGTTACAGTTTAGAAATGTATATTAAATGTCCAGAAGAGATTGAATCTATTGGTATTTTTCTAACCACGGGCCAGATTGATATTTCAGTGCCAATAATATTTGCACTGACATCAATCTGGGACCGCGCCGGCTTGAATCGTTCGGGAGCGGTCTGCACCAAAATTATGGAACGAGTTGCCCTTGCACATAAGACAGGCTTCTTCTGTGCCTGTTATTAAATCTGTTCTTAAAACGCACTTGTTCACTTTGGCTTTTAACACAGCTTGAGTTTTCGACATTTTACTAGATTTTATTCATTTGTATTCGATGCACCTTTTGTATTGTATTTCATGTTATGTTTGACCTTTGTAGCACTTTGGTCAATTCAGTTGTTTTAAAGTACATTATAAATAAAGTTGCCATTGCACGTTTAACGCAGCATTTGCTGCTGATTTGAAGAACACAAATCCACTCAATGATTAGTTTTGAAACAGTTATGTGTGTTTGTGTTATGTGTTGCAGCACCTCGTGGTTTTTGTGATCGCTGCGTTGTTAATACAGATGCGTATTCACAAACTTTTCATCTCAAATATATGGCTTTGGCTGAGTCAGGATTCAACCAGCAAGCTGAATTCTCACGGTATTTGTGAGTACTGAGATATGTTCTTACCTGAGCTTAGACGAGTTGATCCGTACCTGTCTGGTCTTTGTGCCTGTGGAAGAGCGTAGTAGCTTCCAACTTCACCCCCGTTTGGAACTATAGGAATATACTGGGAGAGGCCAAATGCTAACAACATCTTTGGTCTTTTTGCGTGACTGAGGGCACACACAAAGATCCAACAGGTACATATCAACTCGTCTAAGCTCAGGTAAGAACATATCTCAGTGTGTAAAAACGGTGACCTGTTCCTTTAAAGCCATACCGCGTAGAATTTTACCCAATAAATAACATTTAAATGCAAGCATTTATATCATGACAGATATTTTCATCATTGACGATGATCATTGACATTGACCTCATAAATGTACAAACAAACATTTATGAGGCTCACCTCTCCTAAGATATGACTGTAAACTTTACAAGGAGTGGGTACGTCTCCAGCTCGTCTCCATGGAGATGTGACGAAAGGCAGTAGAATTTGAGATTTAAACAGGTTAGTTTCTCATCCAAACCCATTCTTCTATTACCCACTGCAGTAACAGCATTGTCTGTGTTGAGTTGGTCATTAGGAGCATGTTTTGTTTTGCCGTAACAGTATAGTCCAAATTGTTACGCAGTGTACCTTTAAGATGGATTCCCATGTGTTTATAAACTCACAAACACCGTGAGAATTCAGCTTGCTGGCGAGGTTAGTATTTTTCACCATGATTCTTTTTTTGCTGGTTGAATCCTGACTCAGCCAAAGCCATATATTTTAGACGAAAAGTTTATGAATATGCATCTGTAGGCCATCTTACATTTAGTTTTTTCATCTTCTGCTCTGACAGCATCCTTTTTATGACACTGCCCACTTAATTTACTGAATAACGGGGCTTGAGCGTGCTACGCTTTAATGTCAGACTCCTTTTATGCGTTGTTTACAAATTGCAGTATTGGTTGCTGCGTCTGAGGGAGAATTAATGCTATGAAGATGTCACAGATGTTTTTAATGGCGTACAGCTGCGTGCACACGGATCAGTAATCCGCGGCCACACTGGGATTTACTCTCATAATACATATCTCTGTGAAGATTAAAAGCACCAGCGCGCATGTGTGAGAATATACATGTGTGCTCACCAGGCCCAAGTCTCTGTGTCTTGTGTTTTTATTCTGCATAGTGGACTTTGAAAAGTAATCCTCCAGCAACACTAAGTTCTTGTGAGAGACGGGTTTAGTGGTTATTAGTTTTCTGAATGCCTATATAAACATCAACTCTCTCCTGATATCTATCTACGGCGCAGAATCTTAAGAGGTAATGGTGTTTGAGTTCATGACTGCAAAAAAAAGCTATACAACTAACTTAAACTAACTCTTTCACTAAATAAAAACATAAACTTTGCCAGAGGACCAAAGTCCACATTCCATGCTTCCTTTGAGTCTTTGTTGTTTAGTAAAAAAAAAAAAAAAACAGGACTCCCCAGACGCGAAACGCAGGGTTTCCGCGGGGCATTCACAGTCTGTAAATGAATTGTGCCAAAATCAAGGCCTTCAGTGTCAAATGGCATTCGATTTGATTCAAACTGGTGTTAAATCGAGATATTTTTGTAAAAAATTCCTGTAAAAGTTCATTGAAAATACCAAAAATGATGGCCTAAAACATGTTCAGCTGCAGCTTTGGTTGAAATTGACCACATTTTTGGCTCAAAAGTTTCTCGTTTTGTCCAATTCTCTTTCATCTGTTTGATTAAATGTTTGCAAATCGTACACGATGAAATAGACGCTGCTTTTGTGTCGTCGCATTTCCGAGGCGCCGTAGAAAGCAACACGAGCACAACATCATGAAGTTTTAAAGGAACAGGCCACCGTTTTTACATACTGTGATATGTTCTTACCTGAGCTTAGACGAGTCGATACGTACCTGTCTGGTCTTTGTGCCCGTGGAAGAGCTTGGTCGCTTCCAACTTCACCCCGTTTGGAGCTATAGGAATATACTGGGAGAGGCCAAATGCTAGGAACATCTTTGGTCGTTTTGCGTGACTGAGGGTACGCACAAAGACCAGACGGGTACGCATCAACTCGTCTAAGCTCAGGCAAGAACATATCTCAGTATGGAAAAATGGTGGCCTGTTCCTTTAAGGCAGAGTACAGCGCTGTATCTTTGTTTGGTGAGTACCGTAAAGTTGTATGAGCGGAGAGAGGGGGCGGAGTTAACCGAATCCAAGCGTTTTGTCTTCCGGGTTGGAAAAAATACCTCCAGGAAACACAAAAATGAGTGCTCCATAGTGTTAGAGGTACAATATATCACATAAATGCCTATACTTTACTTTGGAATGGCTAAAATTGCATGATACAGATCTTTTAAGATTGTTTTTTAAAATATATTCAGATATTGGGATAGTTCTTTTAGAGAGCTGTCAATCTCATTCTCCGCGCCGCTACACACACACATACAGTGGAGGTGAGTCGGGTAAAGGGTCTTGCCCAAGGACACAACCAGACTATTTGTCCAGGCTTGGCTTAGGGGGCAAACTGTCTGCCCCTTATCCAGTGCTGCCAGAAAGTCGTCAAATCGAGGTTTTTCTGCCACTGAAATCAGTCAAGTCCGTCTACACTTCATTATCTTAACAGGCGTCGCAATAGAATTTCAAGGCTATTACTCAGAATATTCTTGATCAGAGACACAATTACGACGTCTCAGCCAGTTCACGCCGTTGTGCCAGGCTTGAACAAAGCGTTGAAGGCTTCAAAGTCAAGATTTTACCCGAGCACACGTGTTGATTCGCTGTCAAAAACAAAGCCTGCACTAAAAGAAAAGCTCAAACTGTGTGTGTGCGTGTGTGTGTGTGTGTGTATGAAATGGATGCTCAAAGCGTTAAGTCCGAAAACAAAAAAACGGGTCAATTTGCATCCGCTTTCACACATTGTAGCCGCGTTACACTAAAACGACTGGCCTCGAAAATTGGAAAAGTGGTCCTTAAACGTTAATTAGCAATTTCACTTACAGTTGATGGAGAGTCAGGCGTTTTACACTGTCTCGTTAAGTGCCTTGTGTAACATTACGGCGAACCCCTCTCTCTCTGTTTCTCCTATTGAGACGCATTGTGGTGCGCTTAGAGTTATAAAAAGAAAAGAAAAACACTATACTGCATCAATATAGCAGGGCCCACAGTAAAAAAAAGAAAAGACCTTTGAAAAACAACATGCTGGAATAGTTCTCAATATCCTTTGGGTCTACCATATATTTTATTATCATGATTTTGATAACACGCAATAACACACAGTGAAATGCATCATCAAATCTACACTATCAACTGGGGCTGAGCACTTTTTTTTTTACAATCAATCAAAATTTTGTGGCATATAACTGAAATATAGCCTAAACAGAGACGTCTATGCCCATGAAATATTTACTGACTCATTTTACGCTTAATAATGAATTAGGCCAGGGGTGTCTAAACTATGGCCCACTTTTAATTGAATAAAATAAATGAAAATCCATTAAGAGAAAGCTGTGGTGAAGGCTGTTTATTTTTACTTTAACCTCTTCACCCCCGCCTTAACCGAGCACATTTTCTCCAGTTTGACTTTACCCAAAACTAAAAGCTTCTTACAGCCTATAGGCCAGTGCCTCATTTGAAAGCTAAGACCCGCAAAACTGATCTAAACAGATCTTTTTCCTCACGTTGTTGTCACCTTTCGTAGCGTGGGCATCGTCGTTTTTGTCGTTTTTTGTTGCGTTTTCATCAGTGTTTTTATTTCGTTTTTGTCACTTTTTTGCTGCTCCTTTGTGGCTTTTTTCCACCCCTTTTTGTCACTTCTTGTTGTTGTTTTATTGTGTTATTGTGCTACATTTTTGTCACTCTTTTGTTGCATTTTCATCCTTGTTTTTGTCGCGATTTTTTTTCAAGAAGCTTTTAGGTTTTGGGTAAACAGGAGAAAACCTACTCGGTTCAGGTGGGGGTTAAGAGGTTTTGTATATTCAATTAAAAAGCATAGTTGGCCTTTATTGAATTTGCTCACTTTAATACAATAGAGGTGAGGTTATATATCTGACCTCTACTGAGTGCGGCCCAGTTTTTCTGTATGTGGCCCTCAGTGAAAAGTTTGGACACCCCTGAATTAGGCCAATGAACAATCACCTTTTTAGTCCATTATCAATTTAAAGGAATAGGCCAACGTTTTTACATACTGAGATATGTTCTTACCTTAGCTTTGACGAGTTCTTTAGGACCTGTCTGACCCGTGCCTTCAGTCACGTAAACACAGCGCAGACGGCGTTAGCATTTAGCCTCTCCCTCTCTCCTCTATAGCTCCAAAACAGGTCAAGATAGAAGCTACCAAGCTCTTCCACGTTTTAAATATGGTTACGTGAAGTGTTCCACTACAAAGTATAATTACGCAAAATTAAACAATGTGGATTTTCTAAGCGGATAAAAGGGTCGACTATAATGTAAGGCGTAGTAATACCAGGAGTAGTTTGGCATCCGCACAGTAAAGTGAAGATTACTACGCAGTAAAGTGAAGATTACTGTGCGGATTTCGATCGGTGGCCTATTCCTTTAAATATACAATTCAAAATAGCATTTTCTTGTTTCTTGCTCTAATTGTCAATGTCAACTTTATTTCTATAGCACATTTAAAATGCAAAAAGCCCAAAGTGCCTTACAAATTGTAAGAGAAACAAAACAAAACAACACATGCGCACAAATGTAAAAGGCAAATATCAAAACAATAGTAAGTAATCGGTGTTCAGCTCATCTCATGTTCAAAAGCCAGTGAGATTTAAAGTTCTCCAGTGTCTCAGCGGCTCTGACCCACAGAGGGAGACAAGTCAACACTGTAATTGTGTTTTAGTGCTTGTGAGATAAGTTCTTTATCCCAAAACATTCCCAAACATAAGCCTCTTTAAAAAAAGATCCCGACCGAGCTGCAAACGACTCTTTACTCCGTACAAGCTCGACATGGCTCATCTTCATCTTTGTGGAGGGCACAGGCATGCGATTCCAGTCGGAGGTTAGTTCATCGACACGACAGGAGCTTGTGTGAGCGGTGCAGCGCGGCCCGGGACACTGAATGGAGTGATTAGCGGCGGCTAACTCAAAGCTAACAGAGAACAAAGCTTTAGTTCTTTGTGGCAGCTGCTCAGTGTTTAGAGCATGTGTTCACTGTACATCCACAATCCACCGCGCACCAGACGCAGAAATAAACAATGCGCACATGGCGGAGCACACACGCCTCTCGCCGCTCCGTTCACATCAATGGGCCATAGCCGTCAGCTGACATGTGTTACGTAACATCATGATAAAACTGCAAATGCGATTGACATTGCTCAGCCGTAGTATCAACAGTCATTCACCAAAACTCAGGAGTTATGAATTTGATATGTATGTGTATCAATTCGTGGTAAATGTTTTGCGATGTGAAATATTTTCGGCTGGAGGACGATGAAATAAATGGCGTAATTCCTTTTTTTGGAGAGCAATGCGCTGTTTATTAGAGATCTATCAAGTGAGACGGGACACTGCACTGCAATTCCCCAGTACCTGTGGATATTTATGACTGAAGCTTGATGCCTGTGGACTGCCTGTAATAGAACTGATAAACAGGGCAATTATGCTCGCGGCGCCCTTAGCCCGTATCGATAAGGACATTTGGCTCTAAAACATAAAGCGTTTGGCCTTTCTTTTGCTGACAGGCTGTAGTTTAGTGCGACCCCTGGTCCCGCCGTTTACTAATTTTACATATTGCCAGTTTGTTTACGGAGCCAATTATAGACTTGCACAAACAATAGGATTTATGAGTGCGCCCGAAGTGGTGAGCTGACAGTTTATAAATCTAGATTTTATAGTTCTATTGCTTGCAGTATAGCGGAGTGCTGGGGGGCAAAATCTGGCAACAGTTTGTTACCAGATTTTGCCCCGACATCACCACAATAATGGAAAGGATTACACAAACAGAGCTCATACTCAAGGTAATTCAAGGTGCTTTACCGAGCGAGAAAGAATCAAACTTGCAGATACATTGGTAGATTTGTAGTTTGTCTTGGTCTGAACACATTTAATTCCTAATTTCCGAAATACGTGCTGAGTCACAGCTGAGGCGAGCTGCGCAAACAAGTGAGAACGGCAGCAGGTTGGGACAAACATCAGTCAAACATCATTGTAAATGAGCCAGAACTGTGGAAACACGCGGGACTGGGGGATCCAAATATTGTGTCACGCTGTACAGCCACACCATCTCTGTAGGACAGTCGCAACCTTGATTTAGAGCTAACGTCCACAACAGCTTTTAAATGCACTCACTGAGGGTCTGCTCTTGCTTGAACATAATTATTGCAGTGCTTCCACGTAGCATTTAGAGTAGAGTCAGAACTCTAGAATCAAGTCCAACAGCTGTAATCAGGAGCACTGAAGTATGTGCTTTAGTTCTTCGCATGTGGTCCGAGTGTGTCAGAGCTGTTCAAATTAATATAATAGAATCGTGAAGCCCTTAATGCAACTGCTGCTGTTTGTGGTGTTTCAATGTTTAAGTCCCAGCTAGCTGTCACTCTCTCTTGTCTTGACTCGACTCAACATTGATAGATTGACATGTCACACATAATTTTTACATTAACATGTGCAGCTTTTACGATACATAATACATAATACTGTACTTAAACTCGAAAAGGAGTTCCCACCCCTGTAATGTATCATGATTTCATAGCAGGGCAATGCACAACAACCTGATGGCAACGATCTCAGCCAATCCCAGCTGCAGCAGGCCGACAACGCAACCACACACCGGCAACGCACCAAAGCCGCCACGCCAGTGACACCTCTCGCTCCAACAAGTGACAGGAAGCCACGTTCAGTCAGTACGACCACAAGTGCAATTTGTTGGTCTGAAAAGTATGATTTGTTTTTTCCTTTTCCTTTTTTTCTTTTTTTTTATTCTTCTTTTTTGTAACATTATTCCAGTCATGCACACTGGCTTGTAATATTCAACCAATTATGGGTACAATACTTGAATTTATGTTTTCTTTTCCAACCAAGTATGACAATCACATTTTTTTCGCGTCATGTGGCATCATATCAATGTAGTGGTAGAAAGATGCAGCCCCCCCCTTCCTGCACAACAACCTCACTATATCAACGGGACGCCACCACACCATCGTCCCACCGCACCCAGGATCAGCCACAATCATCACACGACCAGTCGCCACCCTGCCATTATTGATCTCACACATTTCAGAAGTCTGGAATCCATCCATCCATCCATTTTCTTCCACTTCTCCGTTGCCGGGTCACATTACACCAGCCCCTTATGACTCCTCCTGCAGGTGGTGGGTCCACAGAAGGTTCTGACCGGGCCTGTTGGTCTCTCATAAGCGGCTTCTGAATCGCTCTTTGTCTGACCCGTCACCTAGGACCTGTTTGCCATGGGAGACCCTACAAAGCCCCCCACAACAGAGCTCCAGGATCATTAAGGCTCTCAAACCCCTCCACCACGTTAAGGTGGCGGTTCCAGGAGGGGAGTCTGGAATTCATTGTTTATAAAATCACAATAGTCCCTGGTTAGATTATATGTTTTCCTGTGTAGAAATCCCTATCACTGTGTTGCGCACCTGACCTGGATAGTTCCAATGGATTTCCATGGCGACATCCAATTTAGATTTACCTTATTATAAATGTATGGTGTCTTTCCTTACTTGCGTACCTGTCCCTCATTAGCTTCACTCAGACTTACTTGCCAAAAAAACCTGCACAATTTACCAGTTTTCTTATGGCACCAACTGTTTCACACACTGTCACACGGAGCTCTAATATGGGCATGACGTAACACCTTTTTATAAAACAACATAGCCGACATTCGTCTGATTTAGAACTGCGTGTTATTCCCTCTCGAGCCACGTCAATCCACTTTGACCACTGCTTCCGACTTGCATCAAGACTTATACATTATTTCTCTCGCTCTATGCTCCTGCACCATGTCTGCCTATTACCCACTATATTCGATATCTGTCAGACGTGTGGTTCCACCAGTCCTCGCCCTCCCATACATGCAAGAAAACAGAGATTAGGCGTCACCGCGGCTGTTACGAAGTCTCGGTAATGGATTCGGGTTTGGCGGCGCGTAGTTTTCTTCATGGTTGTGAGAGCGTTTGATGTAAAACAGTGAGTCTTTGTTTTCGAGTGAGCGTTGGCGGCTTTTTGATGTGGGAAAGGTGGTGCGGTCCGTCCACTGTTCGGCCAGTTTTGTCAGGGAGAGTGACAGCAGAGCATGCACCTGTCAGAAACCTCCGGATAAGATTGACAGTGTTCACAGCGCACGGGCACACGAGTGCTGACCTGGTGCGCCTTTTGTTTGCGTCTCGTGGTTAATATGCATCCTGGAGAGTGCTCGAGGTGGGCCTTTGCAGTGACACACGGCTTTGTGAATGTGTGCTTGTGCATATGTTAATATGCAGCCAGGAGAGCCTTTTTTGCGGCATGTTTGGAGGCCCAGATGGTCAGCTTTAAAAAATGTAAAATGGGTTTAATAGATGGCCGTTCTTTGATCATGATTGGAATACAAATGTTCAGTCAAACGGGATTTATCAATTCCTTCACTTGATCGCTTTAGCTGTTGCAGGTGGGCGTAGCCTGTTGGACCTTCAGAATTTGCTTTTCAAAGGCAGGCAAACAATCGTTCTATTAATTCAGTGACACAAAGTTAGAAATCCCTGAGAATGTTCAGTTTAAAGAGAATGTCTCTTCCTCCTTACGCAGCAATAGATTAAATGGAAGATTAATGTGGACCAAACAGATGCATGTTTTTGGTCTCATGCAGGGCTCTAGACTAACATTTTGGGTTGGGTTTAGGTGCACTGGGACATTAAACATTACAATAAACATAATTTAAAAATGATTTTGATTTTAATATTTTATACTTTTACTCCTCACAGATTCAACAGGAATATCATTATAACAACCACACTTAGCTCTACACTGTTTTCATGATAATGAATCAATTTTCAAGGTACACTGGGCACACATGCAATGAGTGCCCGTAGTGACTACATAGACGACTGCAGAAACAGTGAAAAAAATAATTTTTTTGGTTTATCAATCTAGCTGTGAGTTTGTGGCGAGAGTGCACTGTTATCCAATGTGCCATTACGGGTAAGGTATAAGGTGTACTTTATTGTCCCTCATAGGGAAATTTGCATTGGACGCATCCTTCGATGCCGTGGGCAAAGGATGTGGAGATGTGGAGCCAGGCTGATGGTCAGTAACGCCTGGCTGGAGGATTAACCTATTGTACATGTTTTTAGTTGTCAGGGAAACCTGGAGGAAACCTAGGTAGACATGGGAAAACGTGCAAACTCCACACAGAAAGGCCCTTTCCGGGAAGCATGAGCACTAACCGCTGCGCCACAGTGTCGTCTGAGATATAAATAATACATTTTCATAATTGTTAGAGAGACTAGATGCAGGTTGATCATTTTACGGCACTTCAGACCCGAAGTAACAGCTTTTTGAGTGACAGTGCAGGATTTTAGAGGCAGTTGTGGTGAACAGGTCTGGGCTCCTTCTACACATTTGGACATTGCTGGAACATGTAGGGGGAGGAAGAAGCTTAACATACACTCCGTATAGTCCCTTTAAAGCTATCAGCTTGGTCCAAACACAAGCATAGCAAAGACAATCTTAAAATGATGTAGTCAAAAACAATAATGCCTTTTGTAGATGTAAAACTCTCCCACTCGCGGTTAATGTTGCCATGCAATTGCTTCAAACACCAGGGATGTGGACTCTGCTGAATCGGAGACCAGTGTACAGGGTGGATTTCTGTGAGTTTGTAAACTCACAAAAACCTCTCGGCGAAATGAAATTGGTGGCACGGAAATATGCTTCACATCCTCGTAAACAGCTCACTCCTCTGCTTGAGCTGTAGTACAAATGTCAAAGCCTTTCACTTGGATGTTAAGTGCTTTAATGGCAGCACTGCACTAAAAGCGTGTGGGAACTTTTTAGACACTTTCTCTGCAATTAGATGTGTCAAGGAGATGCATTTCTTCTCCCCATTTGTAAACAAATTTTGTCAGGGGAACTGTGGTAAAAGACAAGTATTTGGAGAACAATTCAACTGATACTGTTTGCTTCAGCAACAATGTGCCAACTTACTGACTGACACTTCAAATCACTCTGATCAAACCTTGAAGAATAGAATTTCAAATACTTGTACAACATGGTGAGTTTAGCTTAGTTTAGTTTAGTTTAATTTTATTTGAGCAACTACATTTTCCTGATTTACAAATACACATTAACCAGTCACAGCTGCTCAAAAGGAGTAGGCTGAAGCAAAGAGTGCCTACCCCACATTCAACCTAATAAACGTTTACCATTTACAGAAATACATGAGGACTGTATCTACAACCAAGAAGAAGTTTGCACATAAAAAGGAAACGAGATTACATGAGTGGAACGCTTGGACTCCATTGCTTACATTTCCTATTGAAAACTATACAAGTAACAAGAAAATAAGAAAAGTCATGTATTCGATTTTCCATACCCAGGCACATACAACTGTGTTTAAAATGTACATTTATGCTATTGCATACATCAAAAATGAGAATTATGATCATACAAACAAATGCATTTGTTATTATTATTAATACTATGAATGTTATTACCATCATTACAATTATTAGTTTTATTATTTTTGATGACATCCTAGATATTGCTAATATTATAATATTACAATATTATACAGGCATATTTAATATTCAGAGATTAAATGGAATCTTGTTTACTAGACACAGAGATCCTGATAAAACATTTGTTGTCATTACTATTGCCACTGCAATATTTTTATGCACAAGTGTTGGTTTTTTTATTTGTATTTATTTATTTATTTATTTTTTTGCCCTATATAGTGTGGTGAGCAGTGGAACTAGGAACTATACATGCCTTTCAGTCATGTGACTTTTGTTGTTATGGCGGCCATTTTGAATACCGAAGTAGAATTATGCAGTGCTTACAACATGCAACAATAATATCGCTAGTCAGGATATAAAAGAAAGACGGCTGATTGGCAGTGGCATTTTAATGTACTCGTAATCATTGCTCAAGAAGATAAGAGTGCAAACACAGCCCCAGAGACGCACCTTTATTAGAAACCAATGAGCATGCTACCAGTTAGCATTTAGCTTCAACAGCTCAGCACCAACCTCTCCAAAGCCCTGAACCACAAACATCTCGCCTTGGCTACAACATGTGAAAGGTCAGAGCTGTTACTGTAGTATTTCCTCAGTGTTCCGAAATGTGAGCCACACATGTGTTTACCGTGTTGAAGCCAATGACAGTTGCTAACCGGTAGCATGCTAACATCTTGAGCAGCTTAAACACTGATTCAGACTGAGACTCTGTTGACATGACAAACTGTAAAAATGACAGGGAAAGGTTTTCTGTTTCCTCTTTGATGGGTTAATTTAGTCTGAAATAAATCCTGCTGTAGCTCCACATACAGAGCTGCTACGTCTGTGCCACATTTGCTGGTTATATCACATAAATATGCGTCTCTGGGGCTGTGTTTTTACTATTATCTTCTTGAGCAATAATTCCGAGTACATAAAAATGCCACTGTCAATCAACTGTCTTTCATTTTCATCCTGAGTAGAGATATTGTTACATGTTGTAGTACTGCATAATGCTACTTCGGTATTCAAAATGGCCGCCGGAACTCTGCGTGATGCCATTGGAAACACATGTATATCCACTTTTATGTCTAAATTCACGAAAAGCAAGAAGGATCAGCATTTTGATATCAGTTTAACACTTTCATTTATTGTTGATGCTGCTATACCAGTTTCCGTTTTCAAGTACAGTGAATTTGCTTTCCTCCTTCCCTTGCTTGTGTTCCTTGTTTCTCGCAGTGGGGACGGGAAGACTCTGAATCATTGGTTGTTAATGGGACATTGACTATGCCGGTCACAGCCGTAGTGTGGGGAGGGGGGCAGCTGGCACTCCCCGGGGACGCACACCCGTGGCACATCCATTATTCATGGTTCACTGTGGGCTTGTAGCGAACACTGACACCCGACCTGCCGAAATCAAACAGGGCCAGTGATTTCAATGCCCCTTGGGAAATGCTGTATACAGAAGGGCTGGGGTATAGCGGTGGCCTGCAGGGGTGAATCCTAAACGGAAAATGCGAGTGAGTGCCGCTTATATGTTGACGTGGTGACGTTTTCTGGTAGATAACAGAGAATTTGTGTCAATGTGAATACGACTTTGTCAAAAGATCAGTGGTTTGTGTTCCTACTGGTACATACTGCCATTGTGTTCTCACGTGAGACCATGAATGTGCGTGGCAGTCTTGCTTCAGTTTACAGTTTAGAGTATCTGCCGATATCTGATGATAACCGATACCAACAGACTTCCTTAAAAGTGTCTGTCTCTGAGTGAAAAAGTGAATAGTATTTTACAGACATGATTTTACAGACCAATTGTCAAGTATATCTGTGGGAAGGTTTTTTTGTTGTTGTTTTTTTTACAAGGATCACTGGACTTTATATCCTTGGCTACATGACAGGCTATTAGGTTACATTAATATTTACAACTCACATAAAGTTACCTGATCATTACAACTTTTGCATTACAAATGTGTTAAATTAGTTATTCTTTAACAGCTTTTCAACTAAAATACAAACACTTGGCCAGTACAGCAGTGGCTATTTTATTTTATTAGGTGTTTCCATCTAAGTTTCTGTTCCAGTTTTGATTAGTTGCCGTTAGCATTAGTATGCTGCCACTAGCTTTAGCATGCTTTTGCATTGCTATTACAATACATTCGCCAATGTTAAAACTAACTCAGCGATTGAATTCTTTTGGCTCTTAGCTTTAAAATTCTGATGGTGATCCGCCATCTTTGCAGCTGTTAAAAGCTATAAAAAGTGGAGAAAAAAGCCGCTAACTCTGTTAGCTGCTGAGTTACTGCTGGTAAATACATCTAACACACTGTGGTGTCCAAGTGTTTTAATGTGAACAATAACTCCAGTATTTGCACCATTAGTTTACAATTGCTGCTAATCCCATAATGCTTAGCGATATGACGTCACATTCCCGAACTCAATTGTATATTTTCCGGTATCGGCTCCGATATCCGATACCAGTATCGGATCAGTGAATCCCTAATAATGAGTTAACAATGCATCTGGATTATTTTTTTTATAAGATAATGTGTTGTGTTCTTTAGGTAAATGTGTCTCAGGGTTTCCCAACCAGAGGACTCAAGGACTTAGCAGGGGGACTTGGAACTATTTCAGCTGGAAAAGGAATGTAGAACTGAATACTATTAGAGGTTTTGAGCATTTTGAAAACAACACTGTCTTTTTACTCACAGATAATACTTCTAAGTGGTGCCGTTCTAAATAAATTGTGACTCCCTTGGGGAAGTGTCCAAGGGGTCCACAACACAAAAAGAGCTTGGGAACCACTGCTCTAACTCACCATCAAACCAATGCAAGGGCACTAATAGAACCAGGATCTTTGCATCAAGAAATCTCTTGTACAGATTCAGAACCACAGGGACCCATAAAGATAATGTAAAGATCAGGTCTGTCCATATATCTGTCTATAGAACTATTTTGCATGGGATGCTTAAAAGAAGAAGAAGCCTGGAACAGCCCTGTCCGAGTGCCTCCTGCTGTTAACTTGTCACAATGTTGATTCCGTCTCCAGTTTTCCCCATAATACAGTTTTATAGAAGCCCGTTTCTCACAACGGCTCCCGCCTATACCGCTGACAAACTGTGCAATAAACTTCCCTTTAAAATTTAATTAAGTAATGGATCAAAATGAAAAAGGCAATTCCTTTTGTTCGCGCCTGCAGATCAACATGAATCTGTGGTGGGATGAAGGAGACGCAGCCGGAAATGTATGGTTTACTGGATTAGCCAGTGTTTAGAGGGAAGATGGCGGAGAGGACCGTCATTGCTATGCAGGGACGCCAGTGAGCCACTATTCAGCCTTAGAGCCAGAAGGTGACACTAAAACCAGGCGCTAAAGAGTGGAGTCAAGTAACACAACTAAACTCTGAACTTTTTGCACATGTTACTTGACTTAACGTTGTATCAAAAGTCTCATAAAAAAGTCGTATTTGTTTTAATGTACTGTAGGTAAATATGCAATTGTGAGGCAGCTGATTTAACCCTAGAACACTATTGCCGGGTGGTTTTCACCTGAGCAAATATATTTATGAGATTTTCATTATGCTGCATTTATCTGAGTGTCCTGGGTCTCTTGTCTTTGACATTTTTGATGGCCTGGGTGTTTTCCTAATTCAAAACGCACTTTTTCCTACAGGCACATGTTTGCAATAGTGATAGAAGGTAGGGTAGGGTTAGTGTATGTAATCAGGCAATCTTGCCCTTTTCAAGGTTGACATTCAAGGCTGCAACGTTTATTTTTCCGACTTCAACGACAGCTTTGCTCCAGTCGCAGAGTTCGGTGTCTCTGACCTCACAGCAAGTGAGTAACACATGTGTAACACTAGATCAGTATAAACATCTCAATTTGAGCACAATAATCCAAATTTTAGCTGTTTTGACTAGGTAAGAAGTTCTTGGGCATTTGTCCTAGATTATTTCACTTGTTCTGAGATGTTTCTGACTCGTTTCAATACATTTCGTCCTTATTTCAGGTCATTTTCATTGCCAATGGGGTAAGAAAATTGGTCTGATCTCATTGGCAATTTTACTTTCTTATTTCAAGCGAGATTTACCTTAGAACTGGTTTGAAATGTCCTCAAACAAGCAAAGTAAACAAAGGTCCGATCAGGAAAAGTGTCTAAACAAGATACATTTCCTCAATTCAAGTCATTTAAGCCAATGCTTGATATTCACTTTTTGCAGTGTAGTTAATGTTCGTCAGCTGGTCATTCATTCCCATTCAAAATATGCCAAGGACACTGAGCCTTCACCAGAGAAGTCTCACAGATCCAAGGAATGGGATCAAAAAACAAGTTTCCATCTTCATTATTTTATTTTTAAGGAATTTTTTGTTCCCAAATTCCTAATTTTCCAGTATTTTTGGAGCATTTTTGTCTGGTCCTCTCATTATGCTTTTCTTTCATTTTAGACATGACACAGTTTAGTATAAAAGAACACGACTCGAAATGTGTCATGCATTGTCATGTTTTGATAGATTTTAATGGCAGCTACTTTTTATCGGGTGTTTTATCTCGGCGTTAGTGATGGTGTTTTGAATTTGAGCGATAGTGTTCTAGGGTTAAAAAGCCTTAATTACAATTTACATGTGACAAAATGTAGTATTTTCTTGGTTATAATATGCTGTAACATGTGTTTTTCCATCATTATTCCAGACGCCATGTTATTTTCACTTTATCACCACGTCACTGCACACAAAAAATAAAGTATATAACATCTAGTTCTTCCAAAAGGTTCCAGTTGCTACAATTCCACACATAATGGACCCATTTTCTCTGATAACAGCCGTCCTGACGCACAAGGTCTCCGCTTGTTGCCTGCGTCCGTAATTGTATTTAGCTTGTGTAGCCGCTGTATTAATAGTCCTTTATTTGATCCCTGTTTAGATTAGCCACGTAATGAAACTAACTTCGTGTTTGCTGCGTTTCGTCTGCGGTACACAGCCCATTTCTCACAGACAAAGAGCCCCTGAAGTCCCTTTAATTACCCGGCGAGATGCGTCGAGTTCTCGGGTTGCGTGTTTATCTACTCCGGCTCGACTGCTTCCCACGGGCACCCTCCTCGCCAGGCTTCTTTGATCTTGTTACGTGGCTAATCTAAGTTACATTTTTTCTCTCCAGAATTTGTTTACTGGCTAGTCGTTAGTTTGTTATCACATAAATTGACATCGCTATCAATAGTCGAAGGTATAATTTAGTCCTGGGGGGCCAAACAAGATGCTCAAAATGTTCGGTCGACTCCTAATTATGCTGTTTATAAGATTGGTAACACTTACACAGCTGTGAGAGATTCCGTTTCGTCAGAAGAATTTGTCCTGTTTCTTAATTCCTGTCCCGCCATGGCGCTTGATAGCGTGCATTTTGAGTTGTTTGGAAGCGAGCCAGCGGGCACTCAATGTTTCATCAAATCTGGTAGTGTCACTCCATCGAGCTTGTCAGCGCGTGAGCCCACGTTGCTTTAGCTAAATATGCTTTATTGGACATGCAGCACTTTGCAGACTTTTGCGATGACACTGCCAAGAAAAGTGCGGCAAACGTTTATGAAGCGAACTTTTGGGGGCCTTCTTTAAAAAGCTGGCTGCCACGGCAACAATCCGCAAGGGTTTATATAGAGAATGAAAGAAGAAATTACAGTCAGCTTGTTTCAAAAAGTTAATAGATATATTTTTGCTCTGATGATCTTTGGATCCCAATTTCACACAAGAACGAAATTATCTGCCACAAATTTGGCAGCTACAGTAGAAGAAGTCAATATTAGACAACAAGGCGTGAAGTGTTGGCAAAGGCGGCAGTTCTTATCTCGACTCTGGCCAAGAATTAACCCGGCAAAAAAACAAGAGACAGACTTTGCATTGTTTGTTTCATACTCCGCTCTCTCCCCCCTCCTGCCCCCGCCGATGCCAAGCCTCACATTAATGCGTTTGTCAAACCAGTGAGCAAGAAAGGGCTTTAATAGCTACTCAAAGCGGAGAGCTATCATGGGAAGACTTGTTGTGAGAAAATTACGCATCTTCAGACCCGCCAGGCGCGACACACAGGGATAACACAGGGCTTTTTACACAGTAGTGCCGTCTAAACACTCTGTTGGCTGCGTCGGAGGGGGAAAAAAAAGAAAAAGAAAGAAAAGGCATCATATGGGGGCTTTGGATTCATCCGGCATTACAAAGAGAGGGGTCTGTCTCTGGTCTCTGGATGCATTTTGTCTGTAGACCCATTTCCCTCGACTGTACCTTCACAATGCACTGATCGACAAATGGCAATGCTTAGACAAGATGTGGAAAATGCAGCGTTTGAGGGGCAGATGGAGCATGAGATGGACAGACGGATCGGTGAAGCGTCTACAGTGATGTGTTCGCTGCGTATATGGTTGTGGTGAAGAAGGAGCTGAGGCAAAGCTCTCGATTTTACAGATCAATCTACAAACCCTGATCTCTGCTCATGTGATCTGGGTGATGACCGAAAGGACAAGGTTGCAGATACATGAGGCCGAAATGAGTTTCCTTCGCGGGGTGGCTGGGCGCACCCTTCGAGATCGGGTGAGGAGCTGTGCGGATGCCAAACTACTCCTGGTATTATTACGCCTTACAATATAGTTCCCCCTTTTATCCGCTTGGAAAATCCACATTGTTTAATTTTGTGTAATTATACTTTGTAGTGGAACACTTCACGTAACCATATTTAAATAGGGAAAACGTGGAAGAGCTTGGTAGCTTCTATCTTGACCTGTTTTGGAGCTATGGGGGAGAGGCTAAATGCTAACGGCGTCAGCGCTGTGTTTACGTGATTGAAGGCACGGGTGAAGACCAGACAGGTCCTAAAGAACTCGTCAAAGCTAAGGTAAGAACATATCTCAGTATGTAAAAACGGTGGCCTATTCCTTTAAGTGGTGACGTCACAGCTCTACTTTCGGGTCCGCATAGACCGGCAGATGTGCGAGAAATTACAAAAAAAGTCTTCAATACCATAAACAATATTTCTGAAACTCAACAGAGACTTACTGAACATACTTCTTTATCAGGCCCATTAGCCAAATATGCTGTACGTACTGCTATAAAAGTAATATTTACTGAAGTTGCTACTTCCGGGGCTAGCGTAGCTGCTGCGCCGACTCGGACGTTAGCATTTTTCTCCGCTAACCCCAGATGTAGCGACATTAGTAAATATTACTTTTTTAGCAGGTGCGACATTTTTGGCTCCTGAGTCTGAGAAATAAGTAGGTTCTGTACTCACCGTTGAGTTTCAGAAATATTGATGGTTGTTTTCAAGAGTTTTTAATGTTTTTTTTCTTGCATATTTGCCGGTCTGTTTGGACCCGGAAGATTAGCTGGAGGAGGAAGTCTGGGCATCTCTGCTCAGACTGCTGCCTCCGTGACCCGGCCCCGGATTAAGCAGAAAAAAATGGATGGATGGATGCTCCGGTTTCCCCAACTTTTTAAAAATTATTTATTTAAAAGATACACAAGCTGAATTGGTGTACATATAAATGCTAAAGCTGTGATTCTCGGAAATAAAATGTCCCCTGCCAGAGACACAGTCTTCACTCTGTCTAGTAACCCAGTTTGCACCTCTATTTTGTAAAGGAAATGTGCTTTTATCGAGCTGATTTAACATATTCATATTTCAATATTCCCTCACAGATTATAGTTATTGATCCTAAAATACCTGTATAACTGAAAGAGGATTGCATAAGGAAGGGAATTAAGCACACAGTATCATCTTCCAAGGCAAGCATATGAGAGAAAAGCTGAAAATAAAGTTACAAAACGTTTTTTTTTAGTTTCCAAAAACCTAACTCGGCATCACTTTATTCATTAGTGGCACAGGCCTCCACAGAACCTTGTGTGCTGTGGCGGTTTTGCGGGTGTTTTCGTGACTTTCGCGTCTGGCTGCATCCAAAATATAAAAACATTTGCCTAATTCTCATGTGGCTAATTTGCATAAACTCACTGATGTTTGTGCCGTTTGATGCTGTTCTCCGCAACTTCTCTTGACAAATGACCGTAAAAAGCCAGCGCTGTGTTTTGACAACAGACTGACCTTCAGCCCATTGTCCTCTGGCGTTTTAAAGAAAAAAAGTGGAAAAAAAACATCAACGCGCAGGCACATAGTTCTGTTCCAGGCTTTGAACAAAAATAATGATCACAAAGATACAACAAATTATTTACCAAAACGCATGACACATCCGGGAGAAAGCTGCGAATGCATTTGGTTAATTAGCTTTCAAAATAAGGGCAAAACAATGGAAAATAGTGGAGCTGTCCTTGGTTTTAGCTCAGGTTCAGAAGCAGTTTGCTAACTACGCTCTCTTCACACAACTGCAATTATCAGATATTTACTTTAAGGCTTTGCTGAGGATTAACCGGCACAGTTTTGACTCAGACGAGCTGTTTGTTCCTGCTTATGAGACGTTAAAAATAATAAAGGCATTGTAAATAAGGGGTTATGCCAGTGCATTACCTGAACTTAGATGTGACACTAAAATTTAGATCAATGTTGTTCTGCTTGGAAATATATAAATCCTTTTTTATTTTTTTATTTTAATGAAATGCTTTCAGTAATACAGACGTGTGAAATAAACATTTGTAAAAACAAAGCGCTTCAGACCTCGGGGAGTATTTCCAGGACAGTTACCTTGGGAGCTTTACATTGGCAGCTTTTACTATAAGTGTTCTTGCATTCTGCTCGAGACATAATGATATAGCGGTAAAAACAGGGCACTTAAAGGCCACATTGCGGAACATTACAGGTACTGCTGTGTCATTTGGCGTATTATTTTGATCTATTTATTATGTGTTTCAGTCATTTAAAAGCAAATGCAACAACAGCATTTAAGGTGAATGAAAAGGAGCAGAAAGAAGTAAAAACATACGTCTGGCCCCATCAACACAAAATCATTTGCAGTTTGCACTTTCAAGTTTGTATCATCAAGACATCAAAACACAAAAATACATAAAGTTGATCTGCTTTTCCGCAGTGTCATATTTCTGTAGCATTGATGATATAACATACTTCTTAAACACATAAATGGACTTAGCAGTTTTAATTTTACGATCAAGACTGTTCCAGACTGACTCCTTTGATTGAGATACATCTTTCCTTTACAGCCGAAGCCTGGGTTCATATCTACTTTTTCTCTTGGTGAATCTGTTTGGCAAATTGTTTGGTAAACTTTCCAGATGAGCTTTATACATGTTTTTTTTATAAAGTTATACTCTACTAATTCAGTTTGTTTTGCAGGTACTTCCCCAAACTTCAATGCACTAGATCAGATATGGAACAATCAATGAGTTATACAGCAAAAACAATGCATCGTTATTTAGAGAATCTTTGACTTTATGCAGCACAGCTTTTATTTGGGCTATTTTTACTTTGACATTGTCAATATGTGATTTCCATGGCAAGTGTTTATCAATCATAATATCTAGAAACTACAGCTCATGTGCCCTTTCAATTTCTAATCCGTTAATAAACAATGACGCTTCGACATTTTTCCTTTTACTACAAAAAGAATCATACATTTATTTTTGCTGAAATGTAGGGACAATTTATTGGCATTGAACTGCTTCATCATTTTCTGGAATTCATTCTCTTTTATAGTTTTTCCTGAATAGAATAAAGTGATGTCATCCACAAACAGAATGCAGCTCAATAACTGAGACACAGACACAATGTCATTTACATGTAGAAGAAAAAGTACAGGTCCTAGTACCGATCCTTGTGGTACCACGCAAATTATGTTACCATTTTTTAGACTTTATGTTGTTAATTTCAACAAACTGACTTCTGTGTCACAGCATTTACTAAACAGTTTAGTGTCAACTAGTCTCCAGGCCGGTGAAGGGCCTATCTCACCGTCCTGGAGACTAGACTACAAGTCAGAGAGATGTCTCCGTAGATGTTGCTGCAGCTCCACCTGTGAGATAGGTCCTTTACTAAACGCCTTCTCCTGTGAAATTAAAGTCACTTATTGCCTGCACCTACTCAGTCCACCAGGTCACCTCTGCACCCCACTACAGCAAAAAACCCATTACACTTGTGATTACTCCTGGATGAACTGCAAACTCAGACCATAGGCAGATGAATGGCAAATACGATGGGGGTTCAGAGACATCCCAGCAAAATTAACTTCTCCTCGGCCAGTCTCTGAAAGATAACCGCAATTCAATTTTCTATTTCTGATTGAATGTTTGAGAACTTGACTGGGTAAACAGCACCGGGCGGCAGGTATGCTCTCTATTCATAATCAAACAGCGGAAAATACGATCAAGCGCGGGGCGTTTTGATTGTTTTAACCCAACAACACAGTGGCCATGTGTAATTGTCCTTACGAAGCTTTAACAGTGGGGGTGGAGCGTGATGGAGTGATAGCAGTGCAGATTTCTAAATAGGGTGTTGAGATGCGTGTGGACAATTGCAGTTTGTTTGACAAGGCAGAAAATACAGTAAAAGGCACGATAAACGTTAAGTGAATGTGACGTTTGGACACTCGCAGAAACAGCAGGCTTGGAGCAAGGTGAAAGGGGAGTTGGTTAAGGAAACATGGTCAGCCATCCTGGGACAGATTATGTCTAATTTGTTGAAAATCATTAGGCGTATGTAATGCCTGACCAAAAAAGCATATTGAGTCGGACCACATGAATACAGCCCGCATTCACCCTGGCATTGTTTCATTAAGCGCCTGCAATGTCAAAAAATCCAGTGTTGCATTCATTCTTCACCAAGATTGATGATGGGAGAGTGTGAACACAGCGCAAAGCCTTCTCCAGCACATCCCAAAGACTCTCAATTGGGTTTTGATCCATGTGAGAAAATGAAGTCTCCCTGAACCACTCTTTCACAATGTGAGCCTGATGAATCCTGGCATTGTCATCTTGGAACACGCCCATGCCATTAGGGAAGAGATGGAATAACCTGGTCTTTCGGGATGTTCAGTTTATCTCATTCTTTGGGCTCATAGTGTCGCTGAAACTAAACCTGAACAACTGCAGCAACCCCAGATCAGAGTTACATCAGTGTCGCATTATATTCAGGGATGCTCGTTAAGTATTAATAAGCATTAGTAATCTTCTTTGGGTGACGGGTTAGGATTAGGGTTTGGCCTATTAATTACTAATGCTTAAGCAGCTTAATAATATCTTTACAAGCATATTATTCATGGCATATTAATTATTAATGCGTATCAATGCCTTATTGATGGAGTTCAGGACTGTGATGTCATATCGCTAAGCATCATGGGATTTATAATAAACTGTTTTTTTGTTCACATTAAAACACTTGGACACCACAGTGTGTTAGATGTATTAACCAGTAAGTGACTCGGCAGCTAACAGCGTTTATCCACAGTTTTTTTCTTTCTCTACTCTCCTGAGCTAATGTAAGTCTATGGGAAATGTATGCTAACAGCAATGGGTGAGGAACGTGCTTCTCTATGGTCCTCATGGCGGGGAGCTGACATTGCTGTAATAACACCCCCTTGAGGCCAGGGGCGACTCCAAAAGAAACAGGATTCTAATGGGATTTCAGACAGACAAAGCCTGGCTCCAAAGAATTACATTTTTTCTAGAAATCGCTATGACCCATGTGATAAAGCTGGGCTGGGTGATATTTTTAACCACGCTGTTTTTTGTACATCACTAAAAAGCGGATGCCTGTCAGTCAAGCCCTGGAGCCTTTTTGCCCCCTTAAAGCAGTACTAAGTAACTCTTCCCCCTAGAGGCCATAAGCGCAACTGCGGGTGTAGTAGCAAGTTACGATTTTTTAACTTATTAATTGTCTTGGAGAGTAAATACTACGCTGACAGGAAAGGTGAAGGGAGAGAGAGTTACTGTGCATCCAATTATACAATGGAAATATTTTTTTTCACTCACACTTGGCTGTAAATACTGTTTAAAGTGACGTTAGCCCGCAGTTAGCTTTGCCCGTTAGCATGTTAGCTTCTTCTTCGTGATTCCATTAGTGTGTATTGCTTTCTCCGGACCGGTGGCAGTCAAGTTGCAAACATGGTTTTCTGTCCAGAGACACCAGGGGGAGATGAAAGACCCTCCAATCATCCCATAAACACTTGTAACCCAAGAGTTATGATAGCTGATTCACTCACTCGGCGCATTACATATGTCACGACCAAACGCTAGCGAAAATTGGATCAAATCGTTTCTAAGGAGTTCACCCCTCCCACCTGATTACGGAGCTCAATTGCGAAGGTCCAGACCCTTGTGCGAGGGTATGGTAAAACCAGGCTAAACAGCCACAAACACAGGCTAACAGTGGATTTTTTTTTACCTCTTTACTCAACGATCACTCAAGTAAACCTGACATTTTGACCAAAACAACATTTACTTTTACAGTTTCAGATGTTTCCATACTTTTATAGAAGATATACATATATATACAAACCACCAACCGTTTGTGACGGTCACCAAAAACTCCCACGTCGACGCTCTCTGTGTGGAGGATGAAACATTGTGTCTGCTCTAAAAAAAAAGTTGTCTTGTTTTGACTTTTACTTGTATTTTGAAATTAAATGTTGCATATACAGATAAATGAACACAATACAAGAAAAAGAACCCCCGCCCAGGAACCACCAAAAAGAGCATCCAGAAATCCTTTAGAGAAAGGTTTTTGTTTCTTTGAGGTTATCTGTTGAAAGAGCCTCCCGGTGCGCCGCCTGCGTGTTATAGATCCTTCAGTCAAGACGCCGCACGCTAATGGTTCAGCACATGGTCGAACAGGCACTGAAGTCTGAAAGGCCCTCACAATACATCTATCATCGGCCATGTTTCGCGACTGCCACCCCTGAAGAAGCAGCCACTCCGAGGTTTTTTTGCCGCCAAACAATGGTTCCATTTAGATCGGTCGATGAACGGTAGCTCAGGCAGGCCACTTAAAGAAACTCGCTTATTTTTCCTCACTTGAAGAACTTGTTGAATTTGAAGATGGCGGGGTGGAAAAAAAAAACATGGCCAAGACAAAAGAACACCCTGTCAGTCATCACGCGGGGAAGGTAAAAGCATTGCCGAACTTGACATGCTTTGTTCATAAGATTAAAACGAGATTAAATGTGCTTTCAGACTTATAGCTGCATCTTCGCCCACACTCCGTGGCAATGTCTGAATGAAGAGAGCGATTGTGTCAGAGGAGAGCTTCTATCGAATCTTGCGAGACAAATAATGAACATTCAAGCCTCTTTTCAAACCCCCATTAATTTCTCACCAATTTGGAGGAGTTTTTAGTCAAGCGCACCATTGTCGGCTGAAAAAAAAAAAGAAGTGGAGCTTGCCTTTCAATAAAATACTTCCATAAATGTGTGAGCCCGGTTCCTGCACACAATAGAGGAGAATATGCATTGCACTTACGGAAATTATACAGCATTAAGTTGAAAGCAAATTACAAAAGGGCAAAAATAATGTTCACCTGACTGGAAGGACCTTTAACCTGTTGTGACAAGCCATGACACAAACACAATGTTAACTTCAGCTGGCCTTAATTTCAATAAAACATTTGCAGTTTGACCCTAAATCAAGGTCTGTCTTGTCAAGCGTCACAATATAATAAAATCATTTAAGTTCACATAAGGCAAAACCAAAACATTTTGAGAGTGGACGGGATTATGTCTTTGCCCTTCATTATGTCATTAGAACATATTTGGTGACGTCTCAATTCCTCACTTGAGAAATACGTGCGAAACACGCCAACGTTGAGTCGACATTACATGCGTCAAGGCAAAAAAACTTGCAAAAATCATCTCCAATCGTTTTGCAGGAGTTCACCCCTCCCACTTGATAATGGAGCTCAATTGTGAAGGTCCAGACCCTTGTACGAAAGGCAATTAGTACGAGGGTATGGAAAAACCAGGCTAGGGCAGGCAAACCCGCCCAAAAATATCTGAAAAAACGCGGAAAACGTCCGGACATACATTGTTTACTAGTTCAGGGGTTTCAACTTTTTTGGCTGGGACCCCAAAATTGACACATAAACAACTCGGGACCCCCATTGTATAAAGTTTTTACCTCTTACGCTACTTTAGGGAAGTAAATCATGTTCAAGATAATATGTATCTAAACAGTTTATTTGGAATAACTGAATGGATTTCACTAATTATAGGCTGGTTTACACTAAAAAAGGTACTAAAAATAGTAGCATTTTTCTTTTCACGATTCTTTTCACGGTATTTTGCCAGAAGAAACTTAAAAGTAACTCTAAGTAGTGTAACTCAGCTACATTTTTGAAACAGTAATATGTAATACAAACTGTAATCACTAATATAGAATTTATTCATTTTTTAAGGGGACTATACAGAGTTTAAAGAGGGGGTATTATGCTTTTTTCAATCACATAGCACCAGTCTATATCACACTACAATAATGACCAAACCTTCTGTTGGTCTGTAACTGCAGTAAATTAGAACAACTGCCTTGTATAAAATTGCTCTCTCAAAATGGCTGTAGTGAATGTCTTGAAATAGGCCTCTGTCTCTTTAAGAACCTCTGACCCTTTCCGACACGCCCCCTCCACACGCTGTCTGTGGCATCAGTGGGGAGGGGGTTCTGCTGAGGGGCAGTGGTTGGTTACTCGGCTGGTGACGAAAGCTCGGAGGCGTCTCCAGGAGGTGGAGGCGTTCCTAGGAGGACTCAGGCAAACCTATCCCTAAAATGGCTGCCATCAGAGTTTTTACAGATTACTCAAAAATACGTGAATGTGCCAAGGCAACACTTCAGGCATGTTTTTTAATGAGGGAATGATATAATAACATAATGTAAAGCTTGAAAAAGTCGATTTTGCATAATACCCCCCCCTTTAATAATGTTAGAATTATGTATTTTCCTTCCCCTACATGTTCCATCAATGTCCTAATGTGTAGAATGAGCTCAGACCTGTTCACCACAACTGCCTCTAAAATCCTGCACTGTCACTCAAAAACGTGCTACTTCGGGTCCGAATTGCCGTCATGCCTGAGCTAAATATAGAAGGTGCAGTTACACGTATGACCTGAGGTGGCAGTAGTGAGTATAAAATGCCGAACTTGCATCTAGCCCCTTTAAGTAACTTGCCCAACACTGAGCAAGACACAGTAGCGACAGGTTGTTTGGTTCACTGCTGAGGGTCATTTCTTGTGGGGCAAGATATAGAAATAAAACCATTCATTGCCATAACATGTATTTATACTTGTCAAAGAACATAATGTGATCATACTCTTTTCGTGTAACAGTACGCCCAATTCCTCTGGCCCCCGCCGCACATGGACTAAATCTGTGAAATCCCTTTGTTGAACTTTCCAAACTTTTTTCTTCACGCCGACACTGTGGCATTGAGGACGGTCTGCTCTCGGAGGTGCAGAGTAAGTGGTCGGAGCGCAGGGCCGTAGGTAGCAAGTACATTTGCTCATTAAGCGCCAGGACTCGGCTGAAAGGCTAGTTAGCTAAAGGACGTTACACAAGGTCGAGTCGGGCTGCCTTGGAGGAGTAGTGAAGCAGAAGAGCCACAGGAAGACGGGGAGAAAAAGATAAGTCACGCTGAGTCGTTCCGTGTGAAGTTGCAGGGGATTGAAGCATGAATTTGGGGTTCTGTACTTTTGAATATGAGAGATGAGAGTGCAAGATGTGCATACTGGAGTGCATCTTTTCATTATATCCTTCATAACTGACTTGGTAAAAACAAGTAAAAAAGAAAAAAAAGCTAAAATATTCTCCAAAACATTGAAACAAGCGAATTTCTTCAGCTTATTTATATTTTTATAACATCTATGTAGAATTGCAGCATTCTTTTTTTTCTTCTGTTCACTTTTGCAGCAAGTTTTATGTATTATTCCTTCCACTTCTTCACTCTGCTGGAGCTGTAGATGATCAGTAAAATCACAAGGTAAAATTCTCTAGAGCTGGAACATTAATAACACGGTTACAGACTGAAATAAAGAAAACTCATCGCTAATTAGTAGAGTATAGGGATGCACCGATACCAGTGCTTGCTTGTACTCATACTCATGTGTCAGGTCCCGATACCAGAAACCGATACCACTTGACGTGCGCCCGGCGCTCTCCACTGAGGGGAGAAAATAGCAACAAACTGGAGAATTCTTTAGTGGAAATACAATATGCCACATAGAGCTGACTTTATTACAGACGACACTCCCTAAATCACAGTCTGTGCTGGATTTAACCAGAGCTATGTAATGTAAATAAATCTGCAGTGTTTCCAAGATACAGGCTAATGTTGCTAATGTTGCTTCTGGCGATTCGTACTCCGTGTTTTGCCCAGGGGCTTATTAAAAACTTAAAAACTAACCCAGCGACTAAAAAGTCCTCAGATAATCCAAAATAAAGGTATACAGCATGTCCACATTGCGCAAAAATGAGCTGCAACAAAACAACCAAAATGCTGTGGTTAGTGGCTAAGTTACTATAAACACACGAGAAAATCTACACACAGCTGGAGTAAAGGCAAAAAGAGACCATTTAACTGCAGTAATAAGCAACCATCTCAAAACTATTGTTAAATAAAAAATAATAAATGAATAAAGCACAAGCGCTGAGGAGCTTTTCAACATTAGCTGTTCTGTCTATGATGGACAGTGCAATAAAAATTAAAAATAATATTGAATAAAAATAAAATAAAATAAAATGGCATCAGTACAATTCTGATATAACTTCTCTTAAAAGTGTTGCCTACTTTACTCAAGGAAATGTAAAAGTAAATGAGCTAATTACTAACCAATCTGCTGTGAAGAGGTCAATCTATAAACCACCTACTCACCTCCAAAAGTATGTTGAAGAAAATGCCTTGTACTCGTATTGTATTCAGTATCGGCAAATACTTAAATCAAAGTATCTGTTTTATAAAAGTGGTATTGGTGTATCCCTACTAGAGTATCCTCGCCCTCGTAGTTCTCATTGTGTAACCTTGTGGATTTATCTGCTTTCGCCTAGAACGTGTTCCAGTAACTCTAGATCAAAATGAATCAGAATAAATCAGTGGTGTGTTGGGACCAGGAGTTTTGGTTTGAGTCAACCCACACTGCTGCCCAGCACAACAAGTTCATACCACAATTTTGCTGCCGGTGGTTTAACTCATCCGTTAAATTGCCAAACTATTAGGCCATCGGCTAGCTCTCAGAAAGGGCTTAGAAAATGACTTTTGTTCCAGGAAATAGGAAATACTTTTTATTTGGATTTTTATCAAGTACAATAGTTAAACTTCTTCCACAAAAATTTCCACACGCAGACTCCCTGCAGTTAATGAGAAATTGGCTCCTAAAGCGGGGAAGTTTGTGAAAAAATGGACATTTTAGCCTCTATAGGCATTTTTGACTCCAGTTATTTCAAAAGGTGTAAAGGCCACAGACTTAAAATTTTACAATCATAAAGACAATACTAAAAATATTCAATATGTGGTAAAAGAAGGTGGATAGGAGTGCTAGTTTTTAAGAAATAACTTTTGAAAATATGCCTTTTTTGAAATATGCGTCCTATTGAAACAAGCACACTATGGGACCTACCATTTCCCCATGACATTTTCAAATTAGATTTTATGAACATAAATAACAAATTGCTCCAGATAAGTTTCAAACATTCTTTTATTTTTTGTGATTTTGGGGTTTTTAACCATCAGAAGTAGATCAAGTGTATCTTGGCATATGGACGAAAGCTTGACTTCAGTCTTGCCTGTTAGATCTTGTAATTCATTCAATATAAGACCTTCTACTGCAGTGGTTCCCAACCTTTGTTCTTGATTCCCCTCCTGTGCATGCTGTAGTCAGCCCGGGGCCCCCCCTCAGTCGAAACAAATACAATAAAAAAATCAAAACCTGAAAATATTTACCAATATGCATTTTAAACACATTTTCTGAAATTAGATAGTTTTATGCACCTGTTGTGATTTTTAACCATTTTAACTTGTGCAAATGTATGACCTGACACTCTGACCAGACAAAGCTCTGGGCCCCACCTGCCGTCCCAGGAGCCCCCGCTCCCCAGGTTGGGAACCACTGTTCTAACGCACTCTCTATCCAGGCAAGGAGGCTAAAAAGTTCTTGTCGTTAGGGTCCTTTAAAGGCTCTTTCTGATGTAAAGTGTAACTCCTGAATTACTGTCCTCGTTCAGTGTTTCAAAAGTTCACTATTATTTCTCAGATTAGACGGTGATCGGAGGAAAATCAGCTCGAATCCTTGACATCAGCCTGTCCGATCTGAAATCAAAAAGTACCGTTAAGTTTAATTTACAACTAGTTTATTGTATGTTGATGGTAAATACCTTATATACCAATTTTTTTTTTTATTACATTGTATGTACAGTTTTGGGGCCCATATGAGTAGATTATTAGTTAAAAAATAAAGTCTAGTGTCTGGGATGATAATGGATGATTGTGGATCTGTGAGTGGTTTGTTGTGCCTTTTCTGAAACCGCATCCTCCTT
Organism: Gobius niger; assembly: GCF_951799975.1. Taxonomy (NCBI): domain Eukaryota; kingdom Metazoa; phylum Chordata; class Actinopteri; order Gobiiformes; family Gobiidae; genus Gobius; species Gobius niger. The sequence continues at coordinate 7,486,611 of NC_136871.1, read as the reverse complement.
CCTTTTCCTACTCACTAACACTGGAAATGCATGTTCCCTCGAAGGAAAGGTCTGTCCTAAGCTGAACACGCAGCAGGAGAAGTGGTTTATAAGCATCGATGCGACTCACAGGTGTGTGTTTCAGAGAGCAGCCTCATGCACTAAACTATTTATGTTCCATGTTTATTCACAAGAGTCACATTTTACAGTCATATAGATATTTGATCATGAAAAAGAAAGCAGAAATGAGACCAAATATTGGCAAGTTTTAAGAAGCTAAAATATAGTGTACATATGAACAATCTGAATCTGAAACTCTAAGAGGAAATTAATGTTCAATTCAAAGAAGTAGTGTAAGTGTGAAGCAAAAGGAAGGAGGCGGTTTCAGAAAGGGCCAAGGTCAGATGCCACAGAGTCAGACACATTTTGTTCTAGGCCCAAGTTAGAATTTGATGGGGAAAAAAAGAAATCTCACTTCTCTGATATTAATTTAGACCAACCCAATAAATCCCTGTAAATCTAAATGCATGACTTGATTATAAGACGGTGATAAACAGAAAAATACATGACATACCTCTAATCTGAGGCCTCTGACGACTCTGCAGTTCATTGATGATCTTTAGCAGAGTCTCATCAGGATCATTTCTCTGTTGTCCAAAGTCCTCCAGACAATCACAGGAGATCTCGTATGTGGCCACAGATGGCAGGTTCTCCCACTGTAAAAATACAGACAAAGCACATTTTAGGTTTTTAACAAAAAGTACAGTCAAGAATCAAAGCCATATCTGAGGAGCCAAAAGGACAGAAACTGAGAATTCAGAGCTTAGATTAATATAATATTTACTATAATTTTCAGTCAGATAGTCTTCAAAACGTGTTAAGAATATTGCTATAAAAAGGCCTCTAGGTAAGTGTTGGATCGCAGTTTGCAGAATATGTTCAGCATTTTTCAATGTGAATGCAGTTGTTCCGAGCCCTGGAACTTCCCATAAATACATACCTCACTCTTTCATGTTGAGTCTTTAAATGAAGTGAGGCGAGGCTTTACAGGACCAGGCTCCACCACAACATGTTTTCATCACGTAATTGTCCTGGAAAATGAAGAAAGCAGATTCAACAGAAATAACTACAGCAGTAGGGCAGGCCTTATGTATCATGTACAAGTAACTGTACTAATATTCTCCATTTTATCATGGACTTAATTGGACTTTGGAGTGAAATAAGAGACTGAAAGGATCAGTGATTCCAACTCACACCGAAGAGACTTATTCCAGCAATAATAAACTATTAACCACAGTTTACTGCAGTGAACAACCACAGACTGTAAAAACAACAGAGCTGTTCACAGTGGCACTCTTTAATTTACTTTTTTGATTGGTTTGCGCTTTATTATAGCAACAACATTTGACAAACTTTGATAGGTTCAAATGTCAACATGCTTAAACATCTTTTTGGTGTAACTAACTGGTAAAGTTATTTGCTATTATAATTTCTAAAGCAAATCAGACAAATGGGGAACTACATCCAGAATGAGAACAAACTACGAATTTTCTTCGGGTCATACATGCAACGTGAGGCACAGCACGTGTGTCGCTCCCTCAGGCATTATTTGTATTAGCATTATACTACACAATAAATAAGAATGTACTCACGAGTAGGACAACCCCCTGGCTGCCGTTTTAAGAGTCTTTGCCTGGCGTAGGTCTGACGATCTTTGAAGAAGAGTTCGCAGAAGTTTGCAGTTCATTTTCCTCGCTGTCCAGGGAGTATAACAGGTCTATGGTCCAAATCCACTCGTTTGCGATCTTCGTGAGTGTTGCCCACTCTGCTCGAGTTGTTCTCGCTGCAGAGGATCTAAAGTTTGCCTTCAGAAAGCGGGATTTTCTCCACGATAGTAGCTAACAGCTGCGCTGTCAGTGAAGGCGCTCCTCTGGGCTGCGTGTTTACTTCCGGGTTGTGGTGTCAACGCGATGCGCCGATTGGTCAGAAGTAGGTCAGGTGACCCTAAAATCATACGCGCCAGAAGAAAATAGTTCCCATTTCACGCTCGAATTTCTCAAAAACTGCAGGGTTTCTGCATGTGGAAACTTTATTTGACCCCTTTTGTTTTATTCAGTTTCAGAATATGCAAAGAAATTGTATTTCTGATTTCCTGGAACAAAACTTCACGCTAGAAAAGCTAGCCAATGGCCTATATTGAACTTTCATCGTTTGCTGCAACATGGGCACATTTTCTTTCCGGATTATAGGGCTCATTTAAAGTCGACTCAGGATACTTTTATGTGAATACAAACCATGTGTTGCAGTGTTATCCCAAACTAACAATTAGAGGTCGACCAATATACCGGCCAGCCGATATATCGGGCCGATACTGCCAATAAAAGGGTGATATCACTGGAACGGAAAGTGATGCATATTGTACTGTGCATTGGAAAGAGCTGAGAGACGTCTCAGTAAAAATCTGTTAAAAATGTGTACACCTCGGATCATATTTTATGTTTCAGACTTTTGCGTATAATTTTATAACTATAAGAGATAGACACTTGCCGCTTTTTGTTTTGGAAACTGCATATTTTTGTCTTTAAAACGAAGTATCTACTAAACATGAACATCCTGAAGAAATCAGCCCTATGCCCGCAATAAAGCGCCCCCTGCTGTCACAGCTCAGCTTTTACAGTTTAGAAGCATCATACACTGGATTATAGACATTTAGAACAGTTGGCAAAAATATCGGCCTTACATATCGGCTTCAGCCAAAAATCAAATAATAATGTAGATACAAGTATCATACATATATACATATACTTATCTATATTATATATATATACACATTCCCACTGGTTTTATACAAATATACATAACACAGGTATCTGCACAATTTGTATTTATTTTATTTATTCAAAGGGTAAGTTTACCACACTATTAATTTAGATGAGTTTTAAATCAAACTCATAAAACCAATAAACTTCTAATTGACTACGTGAACTTTTATTTTTATTCTTCTTTTCAATTAAATTAAAATGTGTCAGCCTATGCCCACTAACTAGAATTTAATTTAAGGAAGGCCAATATAGAAATGTTTGGTCATCACGACATCACGACATCCCTCTGAAATAACCCTAGAACAACACTCATACAAAGCAGCAACCATCATTTTATGCCTTCAATTTCCTACTTGAGTCACATCCAAAGGATACATTTACACATATGACTCATGCGCAGATAATTAGATTTTATTACAAATGGTACAAATGATAGAAGGGTCATAGTCTTCCATGCTTCAAAGTAATGGGTCCCAAAGCTCGTGAAGGGTATGGGCATGATTATTTTTTTCAAAAGTCATCCTTTCCAGTGGTAAAAATTCTGATAACTGACACAAATCTTTTAAAATTTGGAGGAAATTTATCCTCCCAGCGTGTGAGTATGTATTTCATTGCAAAATATGTTATAGTAATTAGTAATCTACATTTTTTTCTGTTTAAAGCCACACTGTGTTGAATTTTACCCAATAAGTAAAATTGAAATACAAGCATTTATTTTAAGGCAGATATTTTCATAATTGAAAAATACCTCATAAATGTACAAACAAACATGTGCTTTTGCTGTGAGCGGCTCAGCTCTCCTCAGACTTTGCAGGGAGTGGGTTTCCAGCTCGTCTCCATGGAGATGTGACTAAAATCAATATAATTTGAGATTTCAAATGATACAGACGGCATCGCATCATAGAAATAGAAAATACAATCTTCTGGGAGACAGTTTTTAGCCATTTTCTTGTGAAATATTAACTTATTTATCATATACAAATAAAGCAAAGTCTAAAACGAGTCCATATGGATGTTTATTCATAGCAGATTGTTCAAGTAGAAGCAAAAAAAATGGAAGTTGTAGCTCGCGCTTGTTAGCATTAGCATTAGCACAATGCTAACATGAAGCATCATGTCAGCATTCTCCGTTATTTATGTATTTATGGGCTGTTGAAAACCTTGCTCCTCCCCATGTCTTTGTATCTTTAATTAGTAGAAAATTATATTCAGAATTGCTGGGTTGCAGGTTCTAGAATGTGATGATGTCATTGGACCCAGCGGGGGGGCAGGAGCCAGTTTTTCCTATTAACAGCATTACACTTTCACAAGTTGTAGCTAAAAAGAAAATATATGAATTAAAAAAATTATCATTAATATCAGTCACCGGGGCCATGATCTCTCTGTAATAGGCCCAAAATTTCCTCCTAAACAAAATATTGTTTCCTCTATATAATATCATAGGCCTGTAAAACACTGTGATGTCACCTGCAACCCAGCAATTCAGAATTTGTTAAATTAGTTTTTGAATAAGTAGAGAAAGTTTAGATTTTTCTTGTTTTCCCCTGAACCGTTTTCAAACATGACCATATATGGAAAAATCCAGAGATGCCGTCTGCATCTATAGATACAGACGGCATCTCGTCATAGAAGGGGGCGTGGCCTCGCCAAGGAGGAAAATAGAATGTTTTGGGAACACAATTTTTCACTCTTTTTAGCCATTTTCTGGTGGAATATGAACTTATTTATCACATACAAATAAAGTCAAATGTAAATCGGTTCCATATGGATATTTTCTCACAGCAGATTGTTATGTAGAAGTGAAAAAACGGCAGTTGTATTAAGCGCTAGCTAGCGTTAGCATTAGCCCGATGCTAACATGTAGCATCATGTTAGCATTCTCCGTTTTTTTATGTATTTATGGGCTGTTGTACCATTTTGCTCCTCTCCATGTCTTTGTATCTTTATTTAGTAGAAAACTATATTCATAATTCAGCATTTGTTAAAGTAGTTTTTGAATAATTAGAGAAAGTTTAGATTTTTCTCCAAATTGTTTTCCCCCTTAACTGTTTTCAAACATGACCATATAGAGTATGGGCGATTCTAGAGATGCCGTCTGCATCTATAGGCTAGCTTCTCATTCCAAATCTATTCTTTGATTAACCACTGCAGTAATAGCATTTTCTGTGTGGAGCTGGTCATTAGGAGCATGTTTTGTACTCATGGCAACGGTATTGTCCAAAATGTTACACAATGTGCCTTTAAAGGGAGATCTACTAACAGGTACTTTTTTAAATGAGTACCTTTGTAATAAAAAGCAGTGCTGTATTCTTGTGGGCCATGAGTGCATATTTTGACTCCCTCAAAACCTCCTCACCGCATCAGCCAGTAAAGTAACGTAAGGCTTATATTTTTTGTCATTTCGAGCCCCTGTCCGTGTTATCCATTTAAAGGGATTTCGCTGACCGGCATGCGCTGAGGACCGAGGCGGATCTCCTCCGTACCACGGGGGCTGCGCGGGCGGCCGGCTGAATGGGAAATCAATAACGTCAATGGGCTGAGCATTAGGAAGGCCAAGTGGTTTTAACAGCGCCATTGTCATTCCGCCATTTTTGTAAAGCGGCTTGTGGGCCATTCTTCTCTTCCGCTCTTCAATTTTCAGAGACAGACGAAGACGGACAGGCGCAGGCTCGAGGCGGAGAGGACAGAGACAAAAGAAGCGGTGAACCCGCACAATCAAACTGGAGGCAAATTCTTCACACACGTCCTCTTTATGTCTGACAATCGTTCACAGCGCCGCTCAAAATGTGATCCCTTTTCCGCACCGCCAGCGCCCGAATTGAAGCCTTCTTGTTTTCTCATCAGCGCCGAACACTTTGCCCTTCCCCGCCGAGGTCAGCCGCTATAAAGAAGGTCCCCCAACAATCACACTGTGCAGAAAGTGAACTCCTCCTAAACCTGTTATTTCAAAGTTTCTATGAAAATGCAAGGTTTCAAAGCAGTGCCACTAAAGGCAGGGGTCTTCAGAGTGTTTTGTTTTCACGGATAGCGACCACAATACACACAGGAGACCAACTTTCAATCAGCGTATTAAATTGTGCTTCAACTCCGGCACAATCTTGTTTATTTGGTAGTTTTAGACAGAATGCAATGTGTGCTCCAGTATTATAAGGCGTGTAAATGTATGAATACACCATATAAGGGAAAAGTAAATCAAAAATTGTCATATATATCAATGATTCTGGTGTCCCTCTGCTAAACCAAAGGCCTCGTGGAGGTCACGACCCTCATTTTGAAGACTTCTGTGTTGTGTTTTTTTCCCCCTAAATGTCCCAAGCAACAAATTGCTTTCTTTAACCGTCCCCATTGATGCCCTTTGTAGTGCCAAAGCAAAGTCTGGATAATCTTTTCTTTTTTCAAAGAAGAAGAAGAAGAAAAAAATCAATAGTTCATTTTATTCTTGCCCAGGGCCATGTAAGTATGAGGCCAGTCTGCTTACATCACTGTGGCCACTGCTGTTGCAGAGATGAGCTTTTTGTGATTTGACGCATGCTTTCATTTATATGTATATTACACAGCAATAAAACGTGTGCGGATTTGTTAAGGACATTGTATATTTGGCAATTAGACCTACAGCGGATTGCACTGTTGCTGCAAATAACACTGGCTGATACAGTTTGGAGGCCCCTATAGGCTGCGTTCACGAGACATCACAACGTTCTAAAGAGAGATTTTCCAGACTATATGTCGCTCTGGAGTATGAGACGCACCAGCCAAAACATGTGTAATGAAGAAGAAAACAACAGGCTGAACAGGCGTATGGTATGCAAACATATCACATTTATGGTTACATGAAGCATAAACAACGAACTAAATAGGCGTCTGGTGTGTCAACGTCACATAAACAGTTCAGATAACTAAAGCATAAAGAACAAACCAAACTCCTCATCTCACTCCAAATCACTAAATCCATTGAAATCACTTCTGAACAATCGCCATGGCAACGACCTGGGCTGGGAGGGCGTAGCTGCACCGTTGACAAGCCTCTCCCGGCAGCACGTTTTTCAAGCGCTCATTCTCAACTCGTCCCTCCAGCTGTGGCCATCGAGCTTTTAGCCCGTGATTTGCTTTGTTTGCTTTCTTCATTGCGGTAAGAGTCACCTCCACTTTTCGCCAGTCCCTCGCAAGTTTCTCGCTCACTCCAAACTTTCTTTCTGCCGCTCGATCAGCCTGCAGTGCCCTCTCGTGGCATGTGAAATTATATATTTTAATTAAAAAATGAATTAATAAAAATCACATATTAGTCGCTCCGGAGTATGAGATGCACAGGTATACAGTTTAAAATTGGTTTGTGCTAGATCGTATGCTCTGGAGGGACGGTCTGCTGTGATTTTGTATTGATCTATGAGTTGGTTTGTCTAAAAATACAAATAATCCTAATCCTAACCCTAATCCTAACTTTAAGGTTAACCATTTCCCTGGCCCTAACCTTAATTTGTGCCATTAAAGGCGGCTGCCCTCCGCCTTTAAAATTGAGGCGGAGGGCAGCTGAAAACGTCACTGCTGGTAACGATGGCAACTGTCAAAATGCAGAATGCTAGTTTTATTTCATTGATAATTTCTCTGTAATTCCTGGGCCAATTCACACATGGAACAAAAAACTGTCACAAAGTTCAAAGTCATCTCTCCCACATATGAACCATGGTCTAATTATTCCCTCATGAAGGCGTCTAAAAGCGGAGACAACATTCAAAACCATGTGTGATGTTAGGAAGGACTTTCAGCCATAAAAAAATAATATACCAGGTTCATAGATCCAGTCACTATCAAATAATGATCAGGGAAAACATTTGGACATTTAATTTTTTGGAAATTTCTCACAAAAACTGATTCTCTCCCATAGAGCTGTATTGGCACCTGCCCTTGAACTGAGATAGAATTCTAGTCATCGCTCTACTTCCAGGTCCAGCTGAACTTTAGCCCTATTCACTATGATGGGATTTAGCTGATTTTAACCTGCTGTAGAGCCGACAACATAAGAATCTCAAGGTTCAAGGTAACTTTATTCGTACCAAAAGGTATATTTGGTTGGCAAAGAGTGAGACATCGCCACACACACAGATACAGACCAACATACAATAGAGACAGGTACAAGACAGATCTGAGCACAGCTAAAAGGGCTGGACGTTATATAGAAAATAAAAGATCACAAATCTGATCACAAAGACATAAAACATTTACTCTGGAATTTCTTTAATCATACTTTTCTGGCATTAAATCATCAACTTATTTTTTCCATACACAATGAAGGCTTATTTTAAATCTAAAAATATCATATCATACCTAAAACATCATTTTACCTGGAGAAATGGTGACCTATACTGTTCGAATTAGGTCTAAAACAATTTTTGGCCTTTTATCTGTTGTTAGTTCAGCAGGAGATTCAGATAACAATGCGTTTTTTGCTGGCACTATAGTAGCTAATTATACGTTTGTTAAGTGGTGACGTCAAAGCGCTACTTCCGGGTCCGCATAGACTGGCAGACTGTGCGAGAAACTACAACAAACTCTTCAATACCACAATCAATATTTCTGAAACTCAACAGAGTCACTGAACATACTTATTGATCAGGCCCATTAGCCAAAAATGCTGAACCTACTGCTATAAAAGTAATATTTACCAAAAATGCTACATCCAGGTTTAGCGGAGATAAATGCTAACGTTTGAGTTGCCGCAGCAGCTACGCTAACCCTGGAAGTAGTAACTTTAGTAAATAATACTTTTTTTGAAGTAGGTGTGGCATTTTTGGCTAATGAGTCTGAGAAATAAATAGGCTCAGAGTTTCAGAAATATTGATTGTTGTTTTAAAGAGTTTTTAAAGAGTCGTGACGCACACTTAAATGTATTGGCAAACTGCTGTAGCATCATCCCTGAAACCTTGTTAGCACATCTGAACCAAACTCGATGTACGTATGTATTTGACATCAGAAGAAAAGGGACACTGTATTAATCATTTTCTGTTATTCAAAAAGATGCCAAACCCTGAAGTTGCACAGCATGAATTGCCCTGTTTATCAGACTGTATAAGTGGTTAAACAGCTCCTGGCTAGCTTAGCGTTAGCTCTTAGCTGCTGCCTGAATGCGTTAGCTCCCACAGACCTCTTCCACATCCCAATTGTTCACTTAATATAATTAGAAAACAATGCGCTGATTTAAGCTGATACATCCGTGCCAGGGATTAGTAAAAATGCGCTTTATTAAAATGTGCAGATATTAACAACACATTCGGCCTTTATCTTTCACAAACAATGTAAATCTATGGTGGCAAAGGCAATTCACTCCCCTAGAAGAATCTAAATGAATTCCACCAGCTAAGAGGAGATTAGCTTTGTTGTCCCTCAAAGGGAAATTTGTCTTGGCCATGAAGTTCAAGAACAAGCATAGCAAAGCCTTGTACGCAGGCCACAATAACATAAAAACACAAGGACACAAACGAATAAACTAATGCATATATAATCAGATTTTTGCATTCAGTTAAATTAAAAGCAGAAGTCTTGCACTTAATAGGATAAATATAGGACATCAGAGTAGGAATTGAACGTTTTCGGAAATGAACATAATGAATCCTGCATCTTAAAGGCCCTATACCTGATTTTTTGACAAACAATGAAAGGGGAAGTCACTAAATTTAAATGTTAGGTGTGTCCAAACTCATTCGTAAGTTTCCTAATATAGTTGAAGCATCCAAAAAAAATTCTGAAAGTTCATGAAATTTACACAAATGTTTTATAATTTGATGCACACTGTTTTCCCCCACAAACATTAGAGTTTGCAATATACTAAAGGAGGATAAAATAATTTTCAGGTATGGCTCTTTTAAGAAAAAATAATGTAGTAGCGTATTAAAGGGGCTAGATGCAAGTTAACCATTTTATACTCACTACTGCCTCCACAGGTCATACGTGTAACTGCAGCTTCTATATTAAGCTCGTGCATGACGGCAATTCAGACCCGAAGTAACACCTTTTTGAGTGACAGTGCAGGATTTTAGAGGCAGTTGTGGTGAACAGGTCTGGGCTCACTCTCATCAGGACACTGTTGGAACATGTAGGGGGAGGAAAACACATAGTTTTAAAATTGTTTAACTCTGCATAGTTCCTTTAAAGAAGGCAATTGTTTGGGCCCCTCTGATGGGCGTGCACGTCTGCTCTCACCTTAAAACAGCCCTGGTTTTGAATATTGGTTACAACGGTGATCTGTACCATTCGTCTTGTGGAGAAATTGTAGCTCTCAATCGGAACACACATCTGGGTGTATCTGCTGTGGAGCGGCTGTGAAATCAGAGATAACCAGAGAAGGGAGCGCACGGCTGTCTGGGTAACTGTTGTAGGCAGTAATGCAGTCGGGCAGAGTGTAGAGCCTCGTACTGCAGGAAACAAAAGCTCTCCGACTCTATCATGCAACTCGTCAATTTGATGCGGGTTACTTTTCACAGGAGTATTGTATTCTTGGTTCAGAAAATAAACGAGGGATTGAAATATACAGGGGAAAAAAGTCATAGTGAGAAATCAATGTAGACCTGAGTATAATATAAAGGGAACAGCCCAATTTAAGAACAAAGAAATCCAGCACATGCAGCTTCAATACTTGCAAAAAATAATATTTCAAAAATCATTAATTCATGTGAAATTTTGGCACATGGTATAAAGAAGCCCCATTGTGCCGGGGCATGGCATAGTTAAACAAATGACTTTTGTGCAGCATTTCTCTTTGTGCTAAGATTGGTATGAAAGTTATCGGGTATATACAATATTTAAAAAAAAAATACTGTGCAACTGGTTCACTTATATGAATATAGGAAACTCTGTCTGTTGGAGGGAGTAAGTGCTTCTGGTCTGAGTGGCCATTGGGACAAATTGGCAGCCATGTTTCTGTCAGTCAACGCCAGGGCAGCTGTTGCTACTGGAGTAGATTTTCACCGTTGAGTGTGGGGTGTGGATGCAAAGGCAATGTGCACGTTTCTCAAAGCAAGTATTACGTGTATAATCATCATAACGTGGTGGGTAAAGTAGTCCGAATATTTACTCAAGTAAGATAAAAGTACGCTACTTGGAGAAAAAATGATTTCAGGAGTGCGAGTACTGAGTAAAAGTGTAAAAGTCGGATTAATGTTTCAGTAGTGACGTCAATCATGAGAAACAAGGCATGAAATAATGTGAAAATGTTAATATTTTCATAGAAAGTACCCCCAAAAAATAAATCATTATGAGGAATTTTCACTCATGCGCTTGTGTGAAGCCATTTATAGTGAAAAAACAGAGTTTGCTCTTTTAAAATCATAATGAAAAAAGAAAGTACTAAAAATGACCCTGATCAAAAGTTTATGATCAAGAGGAATGAGCCTTTGTACCATTCGATTATGAACAGAACCTTCTCCACAACTACCACAAAAGACTCCACGCTGTCGTTGATGTTAAAGGGGGAAATACACAGAACTGGGGTATGTAAACTTTGGATCAGAGTCATTTTGGTACTTTCTTTTTCATATTATGAGTTAAAAATAGCAAACTCTGTCGTTTCACCATAAATGGCCTCACACAACCACTAACTATGTGCAGTGTTGGGCAAGTTACTTTAAAATTGTAATATTTTCTAGAATAGTTGTTACAGCTTTGAAAATGTAATATGTTTGTATTACATATTACGGTTTCATAAATGTAGCTGAGTTACACTAACTTTGTGTTTCTTTTGAGTTACTTTTGGCAAAATATAAACTGAAAAATGTAATAATTCCACCGAGCAGAAGTGCAGTCAGAGATTTCCTTTTCCTTCATTATCCCCATTCTCTCGTGTTTTGTTTTGACGACATTCACTACACACAACTGCAGATCTTATACACCAGAGATCAACTTGATTTGGTGCTCATTTTATTTGAGGGCATTTTTTCATTCATACATGTAAATGCATTTGTAACTCGAGCTACTTGAAATGTGATGACTAATATATTCCCATATTTTGTTTCAGTAATATGTAATATTCCTTAGTTACTGAAAAAAGTAATGTATTTTTGTAATTCATTACTTTTGTAGCTCATCCATCCATCCATCCATTTTCTTCCACTTTTCCGTTTCCGGGTCGTGGGGGCAGCTGTTGGATATGCCCAAATCACATTGCACCAGCCCCCTATGGCTCCTCCTGCAGGTGGTGGGTCCACAGAAGGATGGCCTCACGATTCTTACCGGGCCTGTTGGTCTCTCATAATGAGCTTCTGAACCGCTCTTTGTCTGAACCGTCACCTAGGACCTATTGGTGACCCTACCAGGGGCACGAAAACCCCGACAACAAAGCTCCAGGATCATTCGAGCCCTCAATCCCCTCCACCACGTTAAGGTGGCAGTTTCAGGAGGGACTTTTGTAACTCATTTCTTTTGTAATACGTCACCCCCAACACTGACTATGAGTAAACGTCTGAGCACAACTGTACGTACCTCATTTACTGTCTGGAAAGTACTTCAAAAAGTTACTTAAGTTCATGTACTTGAGTAAATGTAACTGAGTAGTGCCCACCTGTGATATTCGAAGCGTCATTTCACTTCTCTTCTTTCTAAAGCCGAGGCTCTTGCTTAGCTGTTGTCCAATAGCCTTATCCAGAGTGTATTGTTTGGCAAACTCCACCGCCCACTTGGTGACGAGTGGAACATCTCTGAAACTAAAGGCCCTCATTGTGGTTGACATGCGGCGGCTGTAGGCCTGTGAAATTTGGCACTTACATCCCACGCTTTCATTGTTTCTCCTAAAAGGCTCTCTTTGAACTGTCACTGCGCCACATAACTGTCAGAAGGCATCACATTAATCATCGCGCGGTGGCAGCGGCTCGGACCAAATCCAAACTCATATCGAGGTTAATCTAAATGTTAATCTGAAACTTCCCGCGCTCAGTGCCATGCCACCGTGCCAGTCTCCGCTGTGCTCTCCATCAGATGGGACAATTAAATTTTGTGGTCCCAATTCCCCTTGCAGAGAGTGGCATCTGATGGGTTTTATAGCTGAAATCTTAAACCCATAACATCACAGTCTTTTAAATGCGCTGTGGCCATATCTTTTGGACAACTGATCTTTCGCTTCAGCTAAAACATCACCAAACTACTCACTTTTTACCCCGGTGTCATAAGAATAAAACAATCCAAGCGGCGCTGTCGAAACTGAAAATAACATCTGCAACTCGCCGTCCTTATCTTACCCTTAAACAATGTAGCATTTTCTCTGGCATAGCATAAAGTTAATGAGGAAGTTCTGTTGTCTGTGGTTTCGGTGGGAAATGTGACAAGACAAATAAAGCCACGCGGCGTCAGATTGTTTACTTTCATGCTGAGTCACATATTTCAAGCCAATTGTTTCCTGACAACCGTCTGTGCACAATGTTTGCTAAGGTCTGGTTAAAGTAAGGACACAGACAAAAGTACAAGTAAGGAAGTGCAACGCATTTTATACAACTTCATATATTATATTCTGTTCTCATTTCTTCATTTTCTCACCATCCATCCATCCATCCATCCATCCATCCATCCATCCATCCATCCATCCATCCATCCATCCATCCATCCATCCATCCATCCATCCATTTTCTTAAATCACATTGCACCAGCCCCTTATGGCTCCTCCTGCAGGTGGTGGGTCCACCTGCAGTAGAAGGCCGGCCTCACGATAGATACAGACGGCATCTCTAGAATCGCCCATATATGGTCATGTTTGAAAACAGTTACGGGGAAAACAATTTGGAGAAAAATCAAAACTTTCTAAATAAAGATACAAAGACAAGATACAAAGACATGGGGAGGAGCAAAGTGGTTCAACAGCCCAAAAATACATAAATAACGAGAATGCTAACCTGATGCTACATGTTAGCATTGGGCTAATGCTAACAGTTAGCTAGGGCTAGCTACAACTGCCGTTTTTTCACCTCTACTGAACAATCTGCTATGAGAAAATATCCATATGGGCCCAATTTACACTTGACTTTACTTGTGTCTGATAAATAAGTTCATATTCTACCAGAAAATGGCTAAAAAGAGTGGAAAATTGTGTTTCTCTAAAGATTCTATTTCCCCCCTCGGCGAAGCCACGCCCCCTTCTATGACGAGATGCCGCCTGTATCTATTCTAACCAGGCTGGTTGATCTCTCATAAGGGGCTTCTGAACCATTTTCTGATTTTCTCAGTATTTATATTATTTACCCCCTCTTGTTTTTATTATTTATTATACACAAGATGCCACATTACAATCACTTCTTCTTTGATTGCTACGACTATTTGCATCCCCTTAGTGTTCTTGAGAGCTGATACAAAGACAAAGTGTTATCAGTCACCTTGAGTCTCTCTCTCTAAAACCAAAAAATCAGGTTCAAAATCTAGGAGTGATCACAGACTCAGACCTGAACTTAAACAGCCACATCAAAGCAAAAACATCAGCAGCTTTTTACCATCTGAAAAACATGGCTAAGATCAGAGGAATAGTGTCAAAACCAGACTTAGAGAGACTTATCCATGCATTTGTCTCCAGCAGGTTAGACGACTGTAACGGCCTGCTCACTGTCAGAGCTGCAGTACATCCAGAACGCTGGATGTACTGACAAGAACCAGGAATTACGACCATATTAGTCCAGTGCTCCGGTCTCTGCACTGGCTTCCTGTCACTCAGAGAATAGACTTTAAAACAGCTCTGCTTGTGTACAAGTCTTTTCATGGTTTAGCACCAAAGTACATCTCTGACATGTTAGAGCCGTATGAACCATCTCGGACCCGGAGAACTTCAGGGAGGGGCCTCCTGGTGTTTCCCAGAGTCAGGACTAAACACGGTGAGGCTGCGTTTCAGTTTTATGCAGCTAAAATCTGGAACAGTCTTTATGAGGATGTGAGACAGGCCTCAACTCTGACAATGTTCAAATCCAGGCTGAAAACAGTTCTTTTTGCCTTCTTACTGTAATTCATTCATTTTTATGTTGATGTTTTATTGATTCTACCTGTTTTCTTTTAATTTCATGCAATTGTGAAACACTTTGAATTGCCTTGTGTATGAATTGTGCTCTACAAATAAGCTTGCCTTGATGAAACAAGTGAATGTTTCCATTGTGAGATCAATAAAGTTCTATCTTGTTGTATCTCTTCAGTAAATTCAAGGACAAACCTTTCAATCCCAGCTCCCTTGAGGACGGCACTTCGCCCACCTTGCCTCCAGTGTCTGTGTACATTGGTGTATCAATAAGAGTGTGAATGGGTGACTGGTTCCTTACTGCAAAGCGCTTTGGGCCTGATAAAGGTAGAAAAGCACTATATAAGTTGAGTCCATTTACCATTTCAATACTGCAGTTGTTCTCAAAAATCTAACTCCACATATTGCTCCCAAGTATCACCCATGAAATATTCTACTTTCAGAGTGCCACTAAGGCTCCCTCTGACCATCCTAAATCTGGACTAGATCATATCAATATCACCCAATATGGTCTAAATTTGTCCTAAAGATTGATTAGACTGAATACAAACCACCAAACTAATCCAATACTAAAGCATACATGAAATTGTATAATTAAAATCAATACAATCAAGCAATTTTAAAGCCCAAGCACCACCAGTGATGCATGGTTGAGAACCACGACAATACAATATGTTTTACAAGACTTTAAATGTTCTAATATTATTCTCTGTCTAAGTGATTAAAAATGTATTTCATTTTCAACAAATTCTGCTCATGATCTCGAATGTGCAAATCACTGGGTACAATATACTCTCATTTAGATGAAAAAGCAAAAAACTGAGGCACTCAAAAAGGTTTAAAAAGTTAAAAAGCCTTTATTTTACATGGCTAACTGGATTAAAAAGCCGTTTTAGCTCATAGGCCTCCCTTTAATCTGTTACGAATCATCCCTGCACTGCACCAAAATGATGTGATTTAAACATATTATAAACAAATATCTTATATCCAAGCAGTGCTCCTCACGCTGTATATCAAGGTGTGCTCGTTAAGTATTAATAAGGTATTAATAAGCATTAATAATATGCTTGTAAAGTTTTAACACATTACTTATCATACTTTTATCTGCTAACATACTAATAAGGTCATTAATAACAAGCTTATTCATAGCCAACCCTAAACCTAACCTTAACCCTTACTCTAACTCTTAAATGATTACTAATGCTTATTAAAAGCTTTCACCTGGAAAAAAAAAACTATGCCTAATCTTCACTGTAACATGTTTAAATATTGCACTGATTCAATGTTTCCCCATATATTTATATTGGAAATCGTAACTTCAAGAGCCTTTTTCTCAAAATGCATTTTCCTCTCATTATGGCGTCACTATCTCGACCTCAGTAGCTCCTAAAGACTTAAAATTTTCCTGCCTTGGTCTGAACAATATTTTGAAGATTTTTTTAGAGGAATTTTTGAATATCTAATTTCTCGCCTGATTTATTGAGTCAAAAAATAAGGCGAGAATTCAATTTTTACAGATTTTTCCACTAAAAAACTGCTTATTTTAAAACTAAACAAGGTGTCCAAAATCCCCTCTGATAATAAAATAAAACCATAAATTTGAAGGTATCCGTTATTCAGATTTTGATTTTTTGCATTTTTAGGTATAAAACATCTTGTTTTTATATGAAAGCATAAAATTACAGAAAACTTACAGCATATTTTTCCCTCACATTTATGCCAGTAATCTACAGCAAAAGTTTCAAATTGATATCTGTAAATTTAAAAAAAATCCCTATTCACCTGCAGTGTCTCGCCTTAGTGAATGAGCACACCTTAATCTAAAGCAATACCCAAATCATTCAGATTTGGTTTTGCATATGATTTTCCAACTCCCGAATTCACCGTAACATCTCCGAGATCGCAGGGCATCCGGGGGTTCGTTAGACTCTATCTGTTCAGTCAAAACATGTGAGAACCCCTGGTGTTTCCTGGATGTGTATGGAAAACAGATTAAAGTGATTCAGCCCCATGTGCCCAATAAATAATGTTGCCAACAGAGGCGCCTGGGCTGACGAAGTGTTTTTATTAAGGCTTAAAAGAATTCCTGCCATCTGGTGTCATGGTTATTTTTAAAGAAGAAAAATGAAAAAAGAAAAAAAAAAATTTTGAAGGAGAAAGCCACCTGATGACATCCTCAGGTTGAACAGAACGTTTTGTCTTTTCAAGAGGGAGACATGCGAAATATGCAGGCTCAAGAAGATATACAAAACAAGCACAAAGAAACAAGACAGCTAAGAATGTTTTTGATCAAGGTTAGAGAACAAAAGGCCAGTTTATATAACACAGGCTCTTTTATTATGAGCTGCCTGCCATAGTATATGACTGGCTCCCATTCCTAAAGAGACATTTGCTCTGCAGTTTAGCCTCGTGTGCTTTATGCGTCAATTGTTGCATCACTGCACACGCGCTGAATGGTGTGCTGCAAGTCGTTGTTGGTTAACAGCCTCAAATGTGATCAAGCATTTACATTTTACAGCGCTGTGCATAAAAATGTGCAAAAATCAGCTTTTCTGACAACATCACGCATAATGAACTGGCTGGCGATATTCAACAGTTAAATGGTACATTTCCTAACACGCCGCGGTCTCGCCAGATACTGTGAGTGGATGTTATCATCGTGTTAACATATTTCATGTTTTAATTAATCTGTATCCGCGGAATTGATTTTCCATAACTGATGTGGGTCTGTTGTCTAAACGTTTTCATTTATCTGGTGTCTCTCGTCGTGAGGGCCTGTGGAGAATTCTCTGTGCACTGACGGTGGCTCATTTGGTTGAATTGTTTTGCTTCTTATTCGGCTCCATTCGCTTCGGTTACTGTTGCCGGCCGTCAGCCTCAGGGCAGCTGTGGCAACAGTTGCAGCCTCAGAGTGTGGGCAGTGAGAATAAAAGCCCATGTTTAAGTAATCCTTCGTCTGAAAGTGCCAGCCCACGCTCAGTAAGCAACACGTCATACGGAGGACGCTGTAAAGTCTGAACACCTTCAACAAACTCATACTGTCTGAGGTCAAGCTCTCTGTGCAGATCGACATGCTTTCCCGTCGCCATAGTTGTCATCACCTTGAACGTCTGCCTTTTGTTACAGTAGAAGACGCATCATTGCTCCCTCTGCTGGTGTTTTGCAGAACTACATGTTAGAACATCTGATTGATTGATTGAATATTTTATTTCGAGCTACACAAAACAGACACAAAAGCGAGAAAAACAATAATAATAATTACAAAAAAACAAACAAACAGCATTCTAGCTCGAAAGGGAGTGGGAAGAAGACAAGCTTATTAACTCCCACCCCCTATTTACTTCAATAATAATGTGGTTGCAATAATAACATATGGTTACATATTTACATCAAATGCAACAATGCATTACATTAAGTCATTAAGTGTTAGTATTACTGTTATTCATAATCACAATCTCACCTCATTTGAAAGCTAAGATCTACAAAACTCATCTAAATGGATCTTTTTCCTCACGTCATCAGATTTTTTTCCCTTTTTTTTGAGGGTAGTATTCAATTATTATTAGAATTTAGTATTAGAAAATCCACATTGTTTAATTTTGTGTAATTATACTTTGTAGTGGAACACTTCACGTAACCATATTTAAATAGGGAAAACGTGGAGGAGCTTGGTAGCTTCTATATTGACCAGTTTTGGAGCTATAGAGGAGAGAGGGAGAGGCTAAATGCTAACGCCGTCTGCGCTGTGTTTACGTGACTTAAGGCATGGGGGAAGATCAGACAGGTCCTAAAGAACTCGTCAAAGCTAAGGTAAGAACATATCTCAGTATGTAAAAACGATGGCCTGTTCCTTTATACAGTATTTACAGCCAAGTTTGAGTGAACACAATTATCTCCATTGTGTATAATTGGATGTACAATATCCCTCTCTCCACATGCTACGACACCTGCAGTGGCGCTTATGGCCTCTAGGGCGCACAAGTTGCTTAATACTGCTTTAAAATATAGTTTTTGGGTATTAAAAATTGCATTAAATTTCACCTGTTTCTGCCTGTATAAACCCTGATTCTAGACTTTATATCAGACCAGCAGAATCAGTCCTGAAGAGGTCTATTCTAAACATACTGAATATCTTTGCTCTGATGAAAAACTCCAGGACAGTGGAGAGCCCACCCAAACAAGCTGCAATAATAGCATTAATTACAAAGTGTTGTTTCAGGAGCCGAAGCTAATGCCATTTTTGATTTGCTACCCAATAACTTAAGTAATCACTTGGTTTGGAGGGAGCGATTGCAGTTCGGTCCATTTGAATTCACGGCATGTGTACTGATATTTCGACAGGCCTCCACTTGCAGCTTGATAAACAGCTAAGTGAGAGCATCTGAGGCTGCCTTCTGTGGCTATACGTGATCGCGATATCTTTAAAAGGCAGCTCCTCCGACTTCCACAGGATTCTGTCATGTTCCTCTGCACATCTTTTATTTCTCTGCTTCCACCGGGGAGCCAGCCAAGCGGAGGGAAATGGCCCCTTCCTGTGTCTTTTGACTGGCTGCATATACTCCCAGTCCTTCCCCCTCTTCTCTCGTAAATAATGCTTTTTCATTGCCCGCTGTCTGTCTGTTTCCCCCCCGCAAAGCATTTTATGAAAATCAGGAGTTGTTTGAAGTTAAAGCTTATTCCAAACCTAAATCTCGAGCCTTTTAAAACGTCCCCAAACTCTTTGATATTCCGACAGTATACGCCCGAGCTGATTGAATTTGTATCCTTCTACTTTCTTCTTTCGCAACCTAATTTTGTTGAATGCGCCGGTGCTAATGTTGCTGAATTGGATCTGGTTGCTATCAGCATCAGTTAGCCTTGATGACGGCTCTGTGATGAGGCGAAGAGGAGGACGGGAACGACTCGGCGTGTTTGTTTTTCGTTTTTTTGACTGTTTGAAGTGGCTCGCGCAAGAAGCGAGGGTGATTCTGAGTTTTTTGCGCTCCACCAAAGCGCCCTATGTAGATGCGCTCGCTCTTCAAAAGGACGCTTCAAAACGCAGCTTTGTTCAATCTCACACTCGATATTTCCGTATGAACGCATTTGATAACTATTCGGTATTATGCGTCACTGAGATTGAAGTTGCAATATCTAAAAACATACCCTATACAGGAAGGTTCTGGGTTTGATCCTCGGATGGGACGGAGACTTTCTGTGTGGAGTTTGCATGTTCTCCCCTGCGTTTCCTCTGGGTGCTGCAGCTCTTTGGGACTCCCCTGGTGAAATAAAGGGGGAAAAAAACACAACAACAAAGATGGGTGAGGGGCTTCCATCAGGGTCTATTGTCCGAGTGGATCTCTCCTTCTGTGCTTCTCCCTCTCTATTCTTCTTCTTGGGTTTTTGAGGGGTTTTTTGCCGTGTGGGAGAACATAAGATGAGAAAAAGATAAGATAAGATAATCCTTTATTGATCTCACAACGGAGAAATTCACTTGTTACATTCAGAATTCAATAAGATCACTCAGGGTGTGCAAAAGAAAATGTGCAGATTTGAGTGAACAGTTAAATAGTAAAGAAAAAAAAGAGGTATCTTATGTACAATAAGAAAAAGCAAAAATCTTAACAATAAGGAAATGAGAATAAATAAAAATAGAATAAATATTAGAACAGACAATAAAAAGTACAATATCGAGGTGCAAAGTTTACAGTCAAAAAGTGTCAAAGAGTGACGCTGATACAGAGACATAGTTTAGCAAAGGGGGTTATTGCACATGTTACTTCACAGTCTTGTTGTACAGCAGTGGGGATGAAGGACTTGCGGTAGCGCTTCTTCCTGCATTGACTGACTGTGTCTCAGTCTTCCACTGAAAGAGCTGCTCAGCTCCTCTACAGTCCCGTGCAGTGGGTGGGAGGTGTTGTCCATGATGGAGGTGAGCTTGGCTAACACCCTCCTGTCCCTCACCTCCTCCACAGAGTCCAGGCGGCAGCCCAGGACAGAACTGGCCCTCCTGACCAGCTTGTTCAGTCTGTTCTTGTCCCGCTCTGTGCTGCCCGGGGCCCAGCACACGGCAGCGTAATGGAGAGTAGAGGCTACCACAGAGTCATAAAAAGTCCTGAGCAGAGGCCTGGTCTCTCCGAAGGACTTCAGTCTCCTTAGAAGGTGGAGGCGACAATCTAAGGACGGGGGGACCCTCTGCTTGTTTGGACATTGCCGCTGTGTGGACAGTATGTTTGCCCGGACACTGCAGTGAGTGAGTGAGTGAGTGAGTGAGTGAGTGAGTGAGTGAGTGAGTGAGTGAGTGAGTGAGTGAGTGAGTGAGTGAGTGAGTGAGTGAGTGAGTGAGTGAGTGAGTGAGTGAGTGAGTGAGTGAGTGAGTGAGTGAGTGAGTAAAAAGTAAAAAAATTACCATTGGTTTAAATGACTTGAATTGCAACTTTTGTCCTAATTTGACCAAGTTTACTTTGCTAGTTTTAATGACATTTCACACTAGTTCTGAGGTAATCTCGCTTGAAATAAGAAAGTGAAACTGCCAGTGGGATAAGACCAATTTTCCTACCCCATTGGCAAAGCAAATTACCTGAAATAAAGACGAAATTGATTGAAACGTCTCAAAACAAGTGAAATAATCTAGGTCAAACCCAACTAAATCTTAACTAGTAAAAAATTAATTAATGATTAGTAGTTTTTGCCTTTGGTTTGAGAAAATATATTTATTTTAGTTACACTTTAGATCAAGGGTGGGCAATTAATTTTCATAAGGGGCCGCATGAGAAGCCTGAATTGAGTCGGAGAGCCGCACCAACAATAACTTATATCGGGATATAAGTATAATATATGGAGAGTGCATCGCCGGGTCCATAAACAAAAGTCCCAAAATAAAAACAATTGTTTTGATTGGGAAAATACACTGAGGGGTTTATTTCAATAAATGAATAATAATGAGCCTGACAGGACTGTAGCCTCATAAAAACGACTTAGACTTATTGCACTTTACAAGGCGTCACAAGTCTGTGCTACATTGTGGTCAATATTCATTCACGCCACACTCCATGGTAGTAAGCGACTTTTGTAGCCACAGCTGCCCAGGGGCAGACTGTCCATTTCCCACTTGACTACAATGTGTTGTTTATATCCTGATTTCTTATTATGTCAGTGCCCTCTGCTGGACACCTGTGGAATTCTTATTTAATCTGCCCCCTAGTGGCTGGAGTGAGTATTCTGGAAATGAAAAAAAAAAAATCATAACTCCACACAGGAATGGGCTAGACTAGAGACTTACTTTTTTTTTTGACAATTCATGCTCTACATGTTGTGGGCCGGACTGATGTATGCCGTATTTTGACCAGGTCTGCTTTAGACTATTGTAATTTGTAGCAGGAAGGGGAAAGTTCACACATTAGTACATTACATACGTTAGTTCAGAGACACTAAACTAGAAAGTGGAAATGCAGATATAATTTATGAAGCTTGAATGCTAAATCCGTTGTGATACATTATGGTGTCATACAGTCAAACAGACCCCATACAACTTCTGCCACAAAACCTCTTTCTTTGTTCTAACATGAGAAACAGCACATGCCAAGCGAAGCTATAACCACAACACATGGTAAATCCAACCGCTTTTATCGCTAACATCCTGCTGCAGATGCCTCTTCCCTCTGAACGCTCCTCACAAAAGCTCCAACACAAATACGAGCGTGGGACTGCCGGGTGCGAGGACTGTCAAACTCGACAGCCTGTCATTAGCTCCGCGTTCTCCCTATAAACCCATAAGCATACATTCTTTTGAGTCGCCCATCAGCTGTCAGGACGAGTGCTTGAGCAAATTGGCAGAAGGAAGGTACGCTTGAGGCTCGTGTGCCCACAAAACGAGAAGTGAAGCTTTTTTCAGTCTGGCTTTTGTGAGGACTCTGCATGAGCCGCTATATAAAGTCAAACGTTTAAGACCCAGTTCATCGTTTGGACTGGCCTTGACATTAAATAACCGGCCTAGGAGGGGAAAAAAAATGTCTGATGCCCAAGTTAGACTGATCAACTTAAACTGGCAGGCAGACACTTTTTATTTTCTCCCCATCACTGACTCATAATGTGTTGTGTTTTTAGCCAAGGGGAAGTCCTTTATACCACATAACTAGATTAACTCGCGTAAAGCTCCCATCAGCTCAGCTTAATTTAACCCCCCAAACCCTCTCCAACACCCAACACCCTCCTCCTCACGTCTGCCCGCCCGGTCGTGAAACTGAATAGAAGGAAAGTATTGTATCAAAATTACTGTTTGGTGGCTGTTACATTTTTAACAATGTTCTTTGTGCATCCGTCGTGTGCGGCATATGGACCCTGCAGATGGGCTATAATGATTCATAACTGACTCAACAATAACATATTTGTCTGAGGCTTATCCCTGGTCAAAAGCAGTTGGGAATGAAGTCTGGGCAAAAGACATATGGCAATCGTGTCCTTTAGATCATTTTGAGGCCATCATTTTGAAGTAAATTGTCGTTACGTTATTCTAGAGTTCATTTATTTATTTGTCGTGAACAGTGTTGGGGAGGAACAGATACACATTTAGCCTCTTACCCGTCGCCTTAATCGAGTGCATTTTCTCCAGTTCGTCCTAACTCTTTACCCAAACCAATAAGTTTCTCAACTTTAGAGCCAGTTTAATGTTTAATGCCTATTTTTAAGACCTACAAAACTGATCATTCATTCATTCAAGCTTTATTAAGGACACAGAATCCTGGTCCATAGTATTGAATGAAAACAGAAAAGTTATGCTAATAAAACTGATCCTAACTATCCTAACTGTCGTGTCCCTGCTGCATTCTTGTCATGTTTTCGTAGTGTTTTTGTTGATTTTTCATTGTTTGTTTGGCCACCTTTTTGGTCGCTCTTTTGCCACATTTTTGTTGTATTATTGTTGCTTTTCTGGCACGTTTTTGATGCTTTTTTCAAGAAGCTTTTAGATTTGGATAATGCTTAAATGGAGAAAATGTGCTCAGATAAGGTGGGGGTTAAAGAGTTATGAGTGTTTAGAATGCAGTTGCTTTCCTAAAGTCACCAGAATACATTGCTGTACTCATTGCGGTATTTTGAGATTTTATCGAAATCGCAATCACTACTTTAGTCAATCTCAATAATCGTCATGGACTTTATAATCGACAGGTTCACAGGCAGGTTCTTTAGCAGAAACAGCACCTAGTTTCGGAGATTGGGTGTGGCAACAGAAGGTTTTGTGTGTTAAATGTTAAACTGGAGGAAAGCATTTGTTTTTGTTGCAGTGGAGGTTTGCATGAAAGATATATGGCTGGTGTACACTGCGATTTTTTTGTGTGTCTTTTTAGATGTCACACTGCATGAAGTTTGGACAGCAAAATTATGAGCTGCTCTCGTCTCCACTGTGCGAGCATTCAAAGAGACAATCGTAGCTCTGATCAAAGTTTTGTCGTAGCATTTCAGGCTTCAGAAGGCGTGCGTTTAGCTCAGGCGAGCGCAACATGCTAGCAGTGTTCATTTTCCGCAGAAAAGTCCTGTGAAACGCATAGTCGGACCCGCTCATACCTGGCCTCTGTGCTGATGTGTTGATGGGACACTGACAGAGATCCTCTCTGCAGCAAGAGGAGGCTCACTCTACGACTAGTGTTCCAAAATATCAGACACTGCTTGATGTCGGTCGTACAGCGGTACGGTACAGTCTATTTTAAATCTTTGTCCCTGTGTCACTGTACGACCTAAGACCTACGATTTTCAGCTATGACCTAAGATTATTGTCACGACTAGTGATCGTACATCGTAGACGGCCAATGTGGTGCAGTGTACACTCGCCATAAGTTCATGAATCTGCTACATGCATTTTTTTTTATCATGAAAACATAAAATCGATTAACATGAGAGCTCCATCAATAATAACTTCATAGTTCCTTACAGCAAAACTGCATTTGGTCAGTGCCTTTATGTATAAAAGTGCAAAGTTGTGGAACTCACGACCCACTGAATTTAAAACCATGACAGAGTTTAAAATGTTCACCTCTCGAGTTAAGTCTTGGCTGAAATCAAAACAGAATTGTACCCATTTGTAAATTTGTAAATAGCACTGAGTTTCTGTGTGTAAATGATTTATATAGTGTATATAGGTAAGTTTTTAACATAAAATTGAAAATGTTAATTTAGTGTAGAAAGTTAATGACTGAAAGGACAAGATCGCGAATACAAGGGGCCGAAATGAGTTTCCTTCGCAGGGTGGCTGGGCGCACCCTTCGAGATCGGGTGAGGAGCTCAGTTACCTGGGAGGAGCTCGGAGTAGAGTCGCTGCTCCTTCACGTCGAAAGGAGCCAGCTGAGGTGGCTCGGGCATCTGTTCCGGATGCCTCCTGGTCGCCTCCCGCGGGAGGTGTTCCAGGCATGTCCTAGTGGGACAAGGCCTCGTGGAAGACCCAGGACACGGTGGTGGGACTATGTCTCCGAGCTGGCCTGGTGTCGCCTCGGGGTCCCCCCAGAACAGCTGGAGGAGGTGTGTGTGGATCGGGAAGTCTGGGCATCTCTGCTGAGACTGCTGCCCCCGCGACCCGGCCCCGGATAAAGCGGAAGAAAATGGATGGATGGATGGATGGATAGTGTAGAAAGGCCCAACCAGGGACTGGAGTTGAAAATTAGCACAAGCTATAAACTCCTTTTGCATCGCATCAGTAACAAGCTTGTTTTGTGTTGACTTGCAATGTCCCTGTCAAATAAATCAATAAATCAATAAAAATAAATAAAAAAAAATAAAAAAAATCACAAGCCCTACTTTTTTGCGTTCCTTATTAGTGGTAAATAAGTTCGTAACAGGATGGACAGCAATACATCTCTATAACAATTGCAAATGAATAATGTTTTTCGCAATATCTACACCACATTTGTACATAGATATAAAGCAGATCAGTGTGAAGGTGTTCCACATGTGCCTCAGAATACAATTCTTTGCCTGGACAAAGCAGAAAACAGAATACGCTACAAATCCCAATAAGTATTCAGTATTAAATAACTACATGACATGTTGTTTGGGGAATTCAAAAGGCAATGAATTTACCCCTGAACTATTTTGGATGTTTTTGTTGGTTTGAATAATTTTAATTTTTTTTTTGCATACCGTAGGCATGAAATGACATAGCAATGTAGCTGAGATTTTCATTATTTGAAAGCCTTCCCTTTACTCTACCATGTTTCTTTTCAGGCCACTTAGCAACATACAGTTTTTTTTTTACTAACCTCCATTTTTAAACCACTTTTAAACGGCATCCACTTTGTCTTTCCAAAACGACTTTATTATCCCCGCTGACACCCTGTAGTTAGTTGTGCACAGTTGGCTGCTTACGGCCCTCCAAGATGCTGCCACTTTTCCCGAAGTGACTAGAGCCTGTAATGAGGATGTGTTTATAGAACTGAGCTTTGATATATTACCCTTACTCACTCACCGCGTATGGTAGAAGTAAACGTCTGGGTCGAATGTGACTCTAGTATGCGGGAGGAATATAGGGGGAAAAAATGAACAAATCGCATAATAGGAGGGGAACTGTGTGAGGCGGCAAGAAGGCAAGTGACGGAGAATTATGTGTAAGAGGCCAAAGCAAGGAAGGAGGGGGGCAGATTCTAGGACACTAAGCAGAAGAGGGTTGTACGAATAATGAGGGATGGATGGAAGGAAGGGATAAGCGGAGAACCAGTGAGGGGAGGGGTCCGTGAAAGAACAGAGCCCATGTGGAAGTGCTAGGCCTGGGGGATTGCTGCGCATTTATCCTCCTCTGCAGCTCCCCTTCTGAAGCACTACCTCCGGAAAAGACTTGAAAGCCGCGGTGGTGGCTGCTGCTCGGCTGATCTGCTAATACCTAAAGATACACCCGGATTCAGCACACTCGTCTGGGGCGGGACGGGCGCGGGAGTGTGCATGCGGGTTAGTGTGGGGCTTTTGCTGTTTAGTGTTCGAGGATCATATCGCATCCCTGCAGATGATACGGGGCTGTGCTGCAAACTGGCTGTGTTTGCTAACGCGAGAAAGCAAGTCTATATGATTAATTCAGCGGCAAGAAAGGCATAAAACAGTCTATGTGCGATTCTTCATAGGAGTAAACATGGCAGACTTTATTTTTACGTTATTTTTGTGCAACCCATTTGTCTCGTTTCATGTTCAGATACACCATTTTTGGATAATGGTTCCAACCAGGATCAACAGCCGCAATTAGCAGCAAGTTAATGAGACTGCACCTGTTTACTTGTGAGGCTTCACTAAACCACTAAAGCATTAAAAGTTCATTTTTGCACATCGCTATCTTCCAGCGGTTGCAATCTCATTTACTTAATTTACTCTGACCAGGGAACTGACTTGTATGTGAGATTAGATTTATTGTCAGTAGAGTTCGGGAATGTGATGTCGTATCGCTAAGCATTATGGGATTAACAGCAATTGCAAAATAATGGAGATTTTAAAAGTTAAAATACTGGAGTTATTGCTCACATTAAAACACTTGGACACCACAGTGTGTTAGGTGCATTTACCAGCGGTAACTCAGCTGCTAATGGCTTTTTTCTCCACTTTTTATACTGTTTTGAGCTAATGTTAGTCAATGGAAATGTATGCTAACAGCTGCAAAGATGGCGGATCTCCATGGTAACTGTGGAATTTCCCGAACCCTATTCACCTTATTCCGGAAATTCGCATGGGCGCCCCCATGAATTGTGCCCCTTTTCTCCCATCAGTTAACATGAGACAGGAGAAGTCCAGATAAAGTCAGTCACTACACGAAAACAAAGCCGTTTTTAGGCCGCGCAGAGAAACTTAATGAACATTGGACATTTTACACAGATCAATCGACGAAACATCAGATTTTAGTGCTGAACATTTTCCCTCGTTCTCCTTTTGAATGAACGGGCTTCGCACTTTACCGGAAGTGTCAATACAACGGAAGTGCCGGAACAAAGCAAAAAGAGGCAAAAGTGGGAGGGGCAGAATAAGGTGAATAGGTTTCATTCACGTTCTAGAATGTGATGATGTCATGATGTCAGGTGGAGCGCAGGGGCCAACACAACTCTGTGGGAGAAATACAAATGCTTTTCCTCATCAGTGTTTAGAAGGGATTGGATTCACAAACCTGACACATGATTCTTAAGGCTGAAAGTCCTTTCTACTGGCCAACATCACGCTCAAGTTTTTGAATAATTGTCTCCACTTTTGAATGCCTTTATGAGGAAAAAAATAGACATTCGTTTATACATGCTGACGGAGCAGACACTGAACTCTGACCGTTTTTGTAGTAATGACTGAGATATTTGACAAAAACTAAAGGACAAAAAAATCTGCAGTTCACCAGTTACCATAGTTACCACAATGGAATTTTCATTTGCCTTCAACCTCAATTTAAAAAAAATATGGGCTCTTCAGTTTTTCACTCTTTTTAGACATTTTCTGGTGGAATATGAACTTATTTATCACATACAAATAAAGTCAAATCTAAATTGGGTCCATATGGATATTTTCTCACAGCAGATTGTTCAGTAGAAGTGAAAAAATGGCAGTCATAGCAAGTGCTAGCTAGCGTTAGCATTAGCACTATGCTAACATGTACCATTGTGTTAGCATTCTCCATTATTCATGTATTTATGGGCTGTTGAACCACTTTGCTCCTCTCCATGTCTTTGTATCTTTATTTAGTAGAAAACTATATTCATAATTCAGCAGTTGCTAAAGTAGTACATTTTTTTCAAAATAGTTTTCCCCCTTAACTGTTCAAACATGACCATATATGGGCAATTCCAGAGATGCCGTCTGTATCTATTCACCTTATTCCGCCCCGCCCACTTTTGCCACTTTTTGCGTTGTCTCTGCACTTCCGTCGTCCAGACACTTCCGGTCGAGCGCGAAGCCCGTTCATTTTAACGGAGAACGAGGGAAAATATTCTCCACTCAAATCTGATGTTTAGTCGATAGATTTGTGTAAAATGGCCAATGTTCATTTGCACCAACATGTCAACACTGCACCGTTTCTCTGTGCGGCCTGAAAACAGCTTTGTTTTCGTGTAGTGACTGATTTTATGCGGACATCTCCAGTCCCATGTTAACAGATTGGAGAAAAGGGGCGGGCACAATTCATGGCGGTGCCCACGCGAACCTCCGGAATAAGGTGAATAGAGCAATATATGTATGTTTTCAGGTTCTGGAATGTGATATGTCACAGGACCCAGTGCGGGGCAGGAGCCAGTTAACAGCATTACACTTTCACAAGTCGTATGTAAAAAGAACATTTCTAAATTACAAAAATGATGAGTCCATGATCTGAGACCAAAAAATTCCTTAAAACGGCAGAATTTTACCTCTATATAATATTATAGAACGCTGTGATGTCACCTGAAACCCAACGGATGTGAAGGGGAGAGTTCAGTTTCTTGACAGCTTGGTGGGTGAAATAGTCCTTCAGTCAGCTGGACCTGGCTCAGATCAAGACTCCAATGTCTACTCTTGAAATGGACAGAAGAGGCAGAGAGATGGGGGCCTGGGATCTCTGTCTTTGATAAGCCTGCGTTATTGAGCTTAGCTGGATGACTGTGTGGTTTGGTAATCTGACTCTGAAAGAAAAGTGGTTTGCTCAGCCAGCAGGACCATTGTATGTGACCTCCAGGAGCGACAAAGTGCAGCCAAAGCCGGACTATTAAATCGAGCTTTACAAATGGTTAATGACGCCTCAGGCCACCCTGCTGGAGCCATTTTTTGCCATTTTAACAGTTTCTTTCCACAAGCTGCAATGACACTAAACAAGGCACTTAAATGTTAAGTTTTCATGTGGCATTTGTTTTGATGTGATGTAATGTCCTTGCAAATGTTGACAGTCAGTACAGCGTTCCAAATTATTAATAAGATTATTTTATAAGATTTATAAGATTTATAAGATTTTCTAAACCGTCAACTCAAATAAGAGTCAGCGTAATTTTCAAGTCTTTACCTGTTAGAGGATCATTTAAATTTGATTGAAAATACCTCTATGTATTCAAAAATAAATATATAAAAAACTCAAAATCTACTGTTTACAACTCATCGTTTCAATACATTTTAAAGCTTGTAATTAACTGAAAATTGTCATTTGTTGAATTTGCAGCATTAGGAGGTCACATTTACTGAAATCAAAAGATATTTCAATCAAAAACATCTTAACAGGTCAAGTTACATTTTAACATTTTAACAGCCCTTCTTCGATAGCAGCTTCAAAATTCTTAAATCCATTAAACCAAGGAGTTTTGGAGAATTTCTGCTTGGATTTCTTTGCAGGAGGTCAAAATAGACTCCCAGAGCTGCTGTTTGGATGAAAACTGCCTCCCACCCTCATAGATGTTTTTCTTGTTGATGTTCCAGAGGTTCGCAATAGGGTTGAGGTCAGGGGAGGATGGGGTCCACATCATGAGTTTCTCTCCTTTTATGCCCATAGCAGCCAATGATGCAGAGGTATTCTTTACAGCAGGACATGGTGCGTTGTCATGCATGAAGATGACTTTGGGAAGGCACGGCTCGTCTTTTTGTACCATAGAAGAAAGTGGTCAGTCAGAAACTCCACATATTTTTCAGAGGTCATTTTCACACCTTCAGGGATCCTAAAAGTGCCTAATGGGGCCGACCAGCTCTCTCACCATGATTCTGGCCCAAAACATGACTCCACCACCTCTTTACTGACGTCACCGCCTTGTTGGGACATGGTGGTCATTCACCAACCATCCACTACACTGATTTGACCATCCAGGGTTACACGGCCTCATCAGTGAACGAGACTGTTTGAAAATGAGTCCTCATGTATTTCTGAGCCACTGCAGCCGTTTCTGCTTCAGCTTTAATGAACAGTTTAGGGGAGGCCGGATAGAAGGTTTATGCACAACTGCAGCCTCTGGAGGGTCCAACACCTTGATGTTCGGGAGACTCCAGAGGCACCAGCAGCTTCAAATACTTGTTTGCTGCTTTGTAGCTGCTGTTCTCTTAATCTGATGTTTGTCTGGCAGAAACCGCCCATATTGTGCCTTTATCTGCACAAACCTGTGTGTGCTCTGAATCCTCCACAAATCTCTTAACAGTATGATGATTACGCTTAATCTTTCATGAAATATTGAAGGTTTTCATACCTAGACCAAGGCATTAAACTATTTCACACTTTTCATCAGCAGAGAGATCCTTTTTCTTTCCCATATTGTTTGAAAATGATGGTCTGCTTAATAATGTGGAGCATCCTTTTTCAGTGCTTTTTCCCTTAACTGGGTTTACATGAAAACTAATCATCACAGGCGTCTGAGATTGATGTCAGTGATTCAAAGAGCCCTGAGACACAATACTATACATGAGTTTCATTGAAAAACTATTTTTTTTTAACCTTTTTGACACTGAAATACAATTTGCATAATCATTTGGAACTCAGTGTATAGAAACAAACAGATTACGGACACAATGACACAATATTGGAGTCATGGGAAATTTGAGTCCGACTTAATCCAGCTTTGTTTGATTTCGGCTTTCGTTAAGACAGACTCGCTTGTTTGATTTGTTTGACCCGATGTCATACGAGGACACTTTCTTGTTCCTTTTGACGAGCATATTACACCTCCGCAGACTCCGCCCTGTCCCGCTGCTATCTTGACCGCACACCACCCCGAGTCACCGAGGAGCCGGCCAGATTAAAAGATTAGATCCTCAGAACCATCGCTCCCCCCCCTGCGCGCGCATCGTCACCTCAAGCTACACCCACGAGGCGAATGCAAACGTGGGGCTTTCGATATGAGCCGCCTCATTCTCCAACCTGTATAAATAGAAATAGAAGTCTGCTGGGAATTGGTATAAACTCCCTCCGAGCTGCGGCGTGCAGCAGAGAGTGCGCACGCTGGGAGGTGGAGAGCCTGCTATAGGGATTTATGCCGCGCGCTTCTCAGTGGACCGTGTGGTTTGTATTTAGAGAGGCTGTGATGTGATGGATTCACGGGGGAATAACACAGCCTTGGTGCAGAGAAACTTGGAGGAGCTATTTGTTTGTGTTCACCAATTTGCGGAACATACACGACAGACAGTGCGGTAATTTATGTGCCGTGGAAACATCAATATGGCTCTGCAAAAACAAACTACTGAATTATCTGGCAGTTAATGGCGTAGCTTATAATAACCCTGAATAGTGACACCGAAGCAGTGGGGGACTCTCATTATTCTTTGGGTGTCAAGCGGATCATTAAAAAAAGGACTGCTAGTTTCCTGTTTGAAGCGGTATGAGAAGCTGTGTGATGTAATTTGGCACCTCTCAACATGTCTCTATTACCCTCTGCTGCTTCATCAGGCAATTCCAACAAACCAAGGCGGTTGTGGTGTTGACTTTATTTAGCCTCCTTATTTTTGGCGGCATAATGAGTCACACTCTCATCTCAGGCACTGGGTTTGACTCCTAGCTTGCCATTGGTGTTTGAGTAGAGCTTGCATGTTTGAGGGGGGTTTTGTGTCTGTGCTTGTTTTTCCCATCAACCTGAAACATGCACAGTAATAAGGCCATTCTTCCGAGTTAGTACCTTCAGCCTCAAGTTGGAAAAGCATCAACAAAGTCTCTCATTGGGATCACAATTTTTCATTCGTTTTAGCCGTTTTCTGGGGACTATGAACATATTTCTCACACACCAATAACGTCAAGGTCCATATGGATGTTTTTTTTTTTTCTTCACAGCAAATTGTTCAGTAGAATGCACCACTGGTCACGCTCCATTATACCTGCAGGAACTCATATAACGGCAACCCTCCACCCGTGCACCCTGAGGTCATCCAGTAGCCTCCACCTTCATGTTCCTACCACCAAGCGCTGAACCATGGAGGACAGAGCCTTCTGCTCTGCCGCGCCAAGGCTTTTGAACAGCCTCCCCGTGGAGACTCAATTGAAAACAAACCATTTTAAGAAGGCTCATAATTGTTAATGTTTTGAAATGTGTGTGTTTTCTTGTAGCATGTAAAAATAAGAAAAAAAAACTGCTTCCTACAAATGCGCCCATTTTGTTAGTCCCGTGACCGGATCTGATTTAAATTGATCGTTCCATCCCCATTCAAATGAATAGACACTAACATATGGTGAGTTTTGCTTTATGCTTATCATGACATTTATATAATCTCTGTGACATCTTATAAGATTTTTAACGGCCAGTTGATGTGTATCCGACACCACAAAAACTTAAAACTGAATTTTATTTAGCATTTAGCTCAGAGGACGCTTTTAAACGCTAATCTATAATATATCTAATAAAATCTCCAAAGGTCTGTACATTCATTATTGATTTCTAATTAGGCTTTGACCTTACCTTTATGTGGTTGATGGTTGACAACAGCTGAAAACATCTGCATCGTTCATACACTACAAAAAGTAAACATCAAGCATTGGCTTAAATGACTTGAATTGAGGAAATGTATCTTGTTTTGAGCGGTTTTCACTCATTTAGACACTTTTCCTGATCGGACCAAGTTTACTTTGCTTGTTTGAGGACATTTCAGACCAGTTCTAGGGTAAATCTCGCTTGAAATAAGAAAAGTAAAATTGCCAATGAGATAAGACCAATTTTCTTACCCCATTGGCAAAGAAAATTACCTGAAATAAGGACGAAATGTATCGAAACGAGTCAGAAACACCTCAGAACAAGTGAAATAATCTAGGACAAATGCCCAAGAAATTCTTAACTAGTCAAAACAACTAAAATTTGGATTATTATGCTCAAATTGAGATGTTTATACTGATCTAGTTAAATACTTTTTGCAGTGTACTTTGCAATGTTTGGTGGCTATGCTAACGGCTATTGGAAAAATACAGGTTAACGAACTCTGAAAAGTCTCCCGGACTAGCCGACTTGCTAACTGTCCACATACGTTAGGATCAAATGCTGCTTCACTTTTTTATTTCTATGAGTAAACCACTTTGGTCCTCTCTCTGTATCTTTATTTAGTGCTGCTTCATACATGACAATACTGTATATGGACATTTCCAAAGATGCCGTCTGTATAGCATTGTGGTTGCTCACTGCCCATCCGTTTTCCCGCGTGAACACAGACATCTAAAACATTGCTTAGAAAAACAAAATCATTTACTTCATAGCAATTGTGTTGAAAAAAATAAGACCTGTGAATGATGACTTCAGTGTTCAGTGAGATTAGCTGTGTCTTCATCAGCAGTCCTTTCATTATATTTAGCACCTGAGACTGTTTGGGAAGAGAAATGACTAATCCTAATACTTGCCAAGACTGGAGAAACAGGCCACTCTCTACCTTTTTCAGCCTGACTGACTTTGGTTTGTTTGCCTGCACCAGGATTTATTGGACAGCTTTCACGCCAGCTCAGGTGAACTGTAATAACAAGTGTATTGAGTTTGTTTTAATCGGATGCGTGAGGTGTGAAAGCCCCTTAAGTGCTAGCCATGCGAGTAATTCAGGAGTTTCCAAGCCGAGCAACATGACCAGTGTGGACTGACTTCAGCCCCTTTATCTTACGGACAGTAGGCAGGAGAAATACCAAAATTGTCATCTTAAACGAAGGCCCACTACCTGAACTTTTAAGAGATGTTATCGTTTCTCAAAACTTTTCGGAAATATAATTATGCTTTTCGCGTTTTATGTAAGATTTTTCCTCCTCATTTTCTGGTGTAAGAAGCAGCCAGCTCTGGTAGTGGTATCTATCTAATTGGACGAGCTTATAATTATGCCATTGTATTAACACTGGAGCTTTGGATCCACAAAAGAAAAGTGATCCAAACGGGACCAATGACTTTGCTTTACAGGGGTTTGAGTCGTCAAAAGAAAGAAAAATACAAAAACGCATAGTCATCGCTTTAGTACTTGCTCTGTCAAAAGGGCTTAGAGTACTCTCAAAGCAATAAAATAAATTCTATAAAAGCAATTACAGAAAGTGTGTTTTCAGCCGCTATTAATTGCAATTTGGATTTCAGTCTACTCTTGACGCAAAGACCCCGGAGTTGTTTCAGAGATGGCTATACAATGAACTCAATGTTTGTAAAGGAAAAAAAACAAGTTTGTGAAAATTAAACCACAAGAGTATCTCAGTGCTTGTAAGAAACCAAATAGTTCTGTTCCTTTTCTACGAGAAAGCCTACAAGGCCATCAGCAACATGGCTCTGGGGTTAGCGTTCTTGCCTCGGTTCATGGGTTCCAGTTCTTTTTGTGTGGAGTTTACACACAAAAAGGCCATAGATGTTCTGACGCTCTGGTTGCCACTAAAAACATCCACTACTGCAGGTATGGGCAAACTTTTCATTCAAGGGCCTCAATTGGGTTTGGGACGGCTGCGTTTTAGGGCGTTTTAGTAAAATAGTAAAATAGACTGATTACTTATCTTTATGTCAGTGAAGGTGGTGTTGCTCCTTCTTTTTAGACAATATACATCCTGGGCTTGGTCATGTTTGTGGGCTGGATGGAAGGGCTCTGTATCGGGGCCTCTTTAGAGCCAGTGCGTGTAAGTTTGCGACTGTGGATGTGGAGCAATGGATGTAAATAATTCCATGGCTACAATATGCTGTGTTACAATGTTTTCTCCAGTTTGGCTTTACCCAAATCTAAAAGCTTCTTGAAAAAAAGTGACAAAAATGAGACGAAAACCAGGATGGAAAAGTGACACACACAAAAATGTTGGAAATGTAACAAAAAGAATGAAAAAGAGACAAGAGTGCGATGAAACATGTGATGAAAAGGTGACAAAAATGTGATGAAAAGGTGACAAAAATGTGATGAAAAAGTGACAAAAATGTGATGGAAAAGTGACGAAAATGTGATGGAAAAGTGACACAAAAGTGACAAAAAGTGACAAAAAAGTGACAGAAATGTGACAAAAAAGAGACAAATATTTGACGAAAAAGTGACAAAAATGTGAGAAAAATGTGAGAAAAATGTGACAAAAAAGTGAGAAAAATGTGACTAAAATGTGACAAAAAAGCAACAAAAGAGTAAAGTGACGAAAAAGTGGCAAAAAATTGGACGAAAACGCAACAAAAAAGAGAATGGAAAAAATGTCAATAAACAATGCGAGGAAAAATATCAGTGTATATATATTAGATCAGTTTTGTCTTAGCTTTCAAATGAGGAGTTACTCTGGCATGAAAAAAGTGACAAAAATGTGACGAAAACCAGGATGGAAATGTAACCAAAAAAAGCCTCAAAAGTAACAAAAAAGCAATGAAAAGAGTGTGATGAAAAATGTGATGAAAAGGTGACAAAAATGTGATGAAAAAGTGACGAAAATGTGATGGAAAAGTGACAAAAAAGTGACAAAAAAGTGACAAAAAAGAGACAAATATTTGACGAAAAAGTGAGAAAAAAAGAGTAAAGGGACGAAAAAGTGGCAAAAAATTGGACGAAAACGCAACAAAAAAGAGAATGGAAAACATGTCAATAAAGTGACGTCAACGTGGCAACAATGCGAGGAAAAATATCAGTATATACAGTATATACGTATATTAGATCAGTTTTGTCTTAGCTTTCAAATGAGGAGTTACTCTGGCCTGTAGGCTGCAACATTTTAGATGTGGTTAAAGCTGAACTGGTGAAAATGCACTTTTTCCCAACACTTTAGTAAAGTTACATTTTTTCCCCTTTTTGTACTTCATGTTGTCTGCCACTTCTGTAAGCCGTCTCTGCCGCTTCGCCATCGGCCGTCAAAGCCGATGGGAACTGCCTCTTGCATTTGGAATCTGATATGATCCATATGAATAAAATCATTTTGACTGGTGGTATTACGTCAGCGTGAAGCTTGCTAGCTGAATGACATTAATAGTATTCTCATTCACACCTCGACTCCTCTGCTTTTAATCTGTCTACCTGTTCTTACAACACCGACCTACACAAGTGCACCACCCCTGCGGCTGTCTGTAAGTGGTTTTACAGTTGCCTTTAACAGCGCTGCTTTGTTGTTATCGATTTACTCTGCTTATTCACTCGATCAGAATCCCCCGTATTTTCAAATCAGACGACAGGCTATTTAGAGAGACGTCGTGCTTAACCAGGTGTGAGTTGCTGCCTATGGTAAGCTTAAATGCGGGAGCAAACAGCCGGCGATAAGAGGTCATCGCTCTGGGGCACTAATATCATCTTGTACTTAGCAGGATGCACCTTTCCATTAAATGTCACTGAATTAAGAGGAGGAAATATCATGTTGTAAGGAAGGAGAAAGCAGCGTGCTGTGCATGAGGTTGTGTCTGTCCTACTGTTTTGCGTGATTGCTTGATTGTGGATTAGAGAAAGTGTTACACATTCTGTATGTATTCCCATGGTTATACTACAGACTTTTTTGCATAATGGTAGGAGAAGAGTACTTAAAATAGCAGCGTTTTGGAGTGTTTGATGCAGTGCTTGCGTGGAGAGACAGCATGCAGTGCCAGTATACAAAGCTATACTGCACCCATGGCCTTAAAGTTGTACAAAAACTTTTGTCATTTTCTTAGGCCCGTCCATACGAAGTCAAGCTGAGGACCAATCCAGTGTATGGTCCATACCGGCGTTTTGGGGGTTTGTAAACGAACATTTTTCAAACTAGGTCCCAGAGTGGGAAGATCTCAAAACGCCGTTTACGTGGCGCCGTTGTTAGGACCTCTCGGCAACTTTTACTAAAACGATGACATCACAGCACCAGAGTGGCGTCTGTGATCCATAATCTACTGACCTCATACTGAGTTTTACTCATGGATCTATGATGGTTTTACTCCGCTCCTCTTTGCTTCACTGCAGTCCACAAGCCACAGGTGACAAGTAGAAAAGTCCGGTCACTGACAGGTTTTTCTGTATTAGTTCCGTTTTGTCTGAAGAATAAACTCGCCTCCTCGTCTCTTCTGTAGATCCTAAATCCTTGAATCAGTTTCATTTTCACTGTTTACATTCCACATAACTTTACTGCGCATGCGCCCTCTACATCTTGTTCTATTATCTGTGTTGCCGTCACAGCGCCTCACACAGGCCTGGAAGATGAATTGTGCCGTTTTCACAGACCTGAGTCGACCCATGTGGACGCACGCATTTACTAAGCTGGCTTCCTGCTTACAAAGAAAGTTTCTGAAAATATAAGCGTTTTGTCTTCGTGTGGATATAGCCTTAGTCTACCTTGACAAAATGGGTCAGAACTGTGAGCAGGACTGTAGGCAGACTCACTGGGGCCTACGACAATTAGATTTGACATGCCTCTCCTCCATAATAAGAAACATAAACCCATAGTACAACACGCATTTACCCAACAATATTCATAACCTGCTAAATGTTGTCTGAGAGCACACGGCGAGAAATACTCACGGTTCTCTCGTGCGCTCGCCTTTCCCAGTCAAGCGCTAAAAATCGACTCTGCTTCCAAAAGGCAACCAGTCGCGGGGGGTGATTGCGCGAGTAAATAATGTTCCACCAAATTAAGAAGCCTAAACTCCGCGCGCTCCATCAAGACGCCGGTTTGCTCCTTGTTATCAGGACACATGCTTACAAGAGCGTGACACCGTTTTGGCCGATAGCTCCGTGTAAGGCTGTCAGGGGGCCCCCAGTTGGCGTGATTAGTCCGAAGTTATAGACAGTAATTAGCCGAGTTAAATAGCGGCGCTACAATTCCCCCGGGCTACGCCAGTGTCAAGCATAGGCGGGTGGGGAGGGGTAGTGCGGTGGCTAAGCTAAAGCAGGTAATTAAATGAAGATTGCATGCCATTGACTGATCTCTGGAGCATCCTCGTTCCCTTTCTCTCCCCCCACTGCCTCCTCTTTTGCTCGCTTACTTTAACACCTCCTTCTCTGTCTCTCTTGTCTTTTTTGTTTACCTCCCGAGCCATTTACTCTCTCCTCCAACTATTCCTCCTGTTTCCTCCCACACTCTTTATCTCTTTAAATCTTGAATCACTTCGGAAGGTTTCAACTTCCTTCATTTGCAAATATGAAAGAATCTGTGCTCACTTGTGATTTTTTAACAGGAACGCATTTTATACTCGGATTTTCTGTTTTGAGAAAACACATTTTCAGCTGTGAAAGGAACGTCAATAAAACTCACAGCTATGGCACGTTCAGGTTACACTCATGTTGACCTTAGACCTTTCTGGGCTGAAGGGCTCAGCTCGTCTGAAACACAAATAACAAACACAATAAAAATCAATGCGGCAAGTCTTAAAGCGGCTAGATGCAAGTTAGTCATTGTATGCTCACTACTGCCACCTCAGGTCTTATGCATAACTGCAGCTTCTATATTAAGCTCATGCATGACGGCACTTTTTGAGTCACAGTGCAGAATTTTAGAAGCAGTTGTGGTGAACAGGTCTGAGCTCATTCTACACATTAGGACATGGCTGGAACATGTAGGGGGAAGAAAATACTTTAAAGGGGGAGTATCGACTTTTTCAAGCTTAACATCATGCTATTATGTCATTCCCTCATTAAAAACATGCCTGAAGTGTTGCCTTGGCACATTCACGTATTTTTGAGTAATCTGTAAAAACTCTGATGGCGGCCATTTTAGGGATAGGTTTGCCTGAGTCCTCCTAGGAACGCCCCCACCTCCTGGAGACGCCTCCGAGCTTTCGTCACCAGCCGAGTAACCAACCACTGCTCCTCAGCAGAACCCCCTCCCCACTGATGCCACAGACAGCATGTGGAGGGGGCGTGTCGGAAAGGGTCAGAGGTTCTTAAAGAGACAGAGGCCTATTTCAAGACATTCACTACAGCCATTTTGAAAGAGCAATTTTATACAAGGCCGTTATTTTAATTTGCTGCATTTACAGACCAACTGAAGGTTTCGTCATCATTGTAGTGTGATATAGACTGGTGCTATGTGATTGAAAAAAGCATAATACCCCCTCTTTAACATTTTTAAACTTTAAAATAAGCTAACAACTAAGAAAAAAATCATAATTTAAATGATTATAGTGACAGAAAGGACTGTAGTTTCCCTTCCCTAAACTATAAACAGCCCCAGTAAATGGCCCTGTCCACACAAAGTCAAGCTCAGGACTAAAAAAATATGTTATCAATCCAGCGTATCACCCACACGAACCCGGCATTTGAGGGGTCTGTAAAATTAATATTTTCCAAACGTGGTCTTGGAGTGGAAAGGTCTCACAATGCTGTGTATGTGGCTCCACCCCAACTTTTATTAAAACGATGAAATTACAGAGCCAGCGTTGTATGTTATCCATAATCTACTGACCTTAAATTCATTTTTACTCTGGTCTGCGAGCAAGTAGAATTGGTCTCATCTTTGATCTGACAGTTTTTTTTAATTTTTTTATTCAACAATTACAAACTGTAATATCTGTCTGACAGTGAAAGTCCGGTCACTGACAGTATTTCTGCTGTAGTCCCATGACGTTTGAACCATAAATTCTGTACTAAATTGTAAATCCATGATGATGTTACTGTTTATATTTAGCCATCCCATATTTCTTTTGTGTTATTTGGTTCTTACAACCATTACTTCTTCTTAGCAATACTTTATATTGTCCGTTTTATTTTTACGTACTACCGGAAGTGCCGCCGTTAGCCACTTCCTGTCTCACGAGAGAAGAGAGTTAGACCTTCTTAGTTCTTCTGTACCTGCCTCACTCTGTCATAAGCCAGCACAGCCTGTAAGTTTGTACAAACAATATATTTCACTAGTATACGTTTAGTAGTAACTGCATAGAGCATTTTGTGTTGTTATTGACAATTTATTTCTCCAAAAGTGACGTTTTATCAGGCGTTAGCATAGACGCTAATTAGCCGTTAGCTCGCCGCTAACGTTAGCTTGTTTACTTTTTCAGTTATGTTTATTGGTGTATTTTAATGAGTCCTAGCAAGTGGTTTAGGGGTCATATATTTAGTTAAATGCTGTTCTTATCCATGTTGCTACATGTCATGCTCATACATGCTCTGTCTGTTCACAGTTTTGCCATTAATTCATCTGACATGCATCCAGCCAGTAGACAACTCAGCAAAGAGGAACAACGGTGTGGTTATTTGTCGAAAGATGATTGTCTATGTGCCTAGCTAGTGCTAGGGCAGAAAAGTTTACTCACCAAAAACTTTACTGTGCATGCCCTATCTGCAATCGTCTTCTATTATATGTGGTAGCATCACAGCTCCACACACAGGCCTGACATATAAATCCCAGTGATTTTACACACATGACTGGATTTTGTGAACGCCCACATTTACTCAGCTGGCTCCGTGTTTGTAGAGAATGGGTTTGTCTTTGTGTGGCTATTCACCTTATTCCGCCCCGCCCACTTCCGTTGTACAGACTCAAATCTGATGTTTAGTAGATTGATTTGTGTAAAATGGCCAATGTTCATTTGCACCAACATGTCAACACTGCACCGTTTCTCAGCGCGGCCAAAAAAAGCCTTGTTTTCATGTAGTAACTGATTCTATGTGGACTTCTTCAGTCCCATGTTAACAGATAGGAGAAAAGGGGCGGGCAAAATTCATGGCAGAACTTCCGGAAAAAGAGGTTTCCCAATATTCTGTATATCTTAAAGAGGGGGTATTATGCTTTTTTCAGTCCCATAGCACCAGTCTATATCACACTACAATGATGACCAAACCTTCTGTTGGTCTGTAAATGCAGTAAATTAGAATAACTGCCTTGTATAAAATTGCTCTCTCAAAATGGCTGTAGCGAATGTCTTGAAATAGGCCTCTGAGCCTTTCCAACATGCCCCCTCCACACGCTGTCTGTGGCATCAGTGGGGAGGGGGTTCTGCTGAGGAGCAGTGGTTGGTTACTCGGCTGGTGACGAAAACTCGGAGGCGTCTCCAGGAGGTGGGGCGTTCCTAGGAGGACTCAGGCAATCCCTAAAATGGCTGCCATCAGAGTTTTTACAAATTACTCAAAAATATATGAATGTACCAAGGCAACACTTCAGGCATGTTTTTAATGAGGGAATGACATAATAACATGATGTAAAGCTTTTGCATAATACCCCCCCTTTAATTATTCCTTATTAAAAATACATATTTATAATTCTAATGCAATTTATTATGGTTAATTTCATCCTTCCAGTGGTTTTAAAATTCTATCAGTGTTTCGTGCACTGCCGCCGAGAGATGTGTAAGTTCCGATTTTGTTTCACAGCTGAAAATCCGCATTCTCAAAGAAGGCAATTCAAACATGGAGTGAGATTCATATCCGTAATGCTAATGAAAGCATCACAAGCATAACACATTTCTTCACATTTGCAAATGAAACTAGTTAGTCCATGAATTTACACAATTTGATTTACACACAACTGCTGAAAATGACATACAGCTTTATTTTTCACCTGCGCTTCCTAATTGACTGCTATCTTACCTCACGCTCTCTGCCTGTCTGTCTCTCTCCTGCCTCGTTCCCTCCTCTGCTCCCTAGCCTTGCACCTGAGATGAAGATAGCAGTTAATGATGCTGTTTTTTAAAACCACTTTAGCAACTGCCCTATAGCTCACTGCGCTCTTACCAGACAGATAGCGCTTCACTCTTTTTTTTCCCCCTCCCTTGTGCGACGGGTCTACGCACACGCACTATTTCTGTGTTCCATTAGCAAATTGCCTTTCCCCCGCCGTTTTCTCCTTCTCGTCTCCACCTCTCCACCTGCCCCCTTATCCCTCCCATTACCAAACTAACTGGAGGAGTTTTTTTTTTCTTTTCTTTTTTTTAAACAGAGGGTAAAACATTCAAGTTCACGTGCTCTGTTGTGGCTTTGTTTTTTTTCTTTAGAAATCTGAGAGCTGATGTGCAACGGTGTGAGAAAGACAACCCCAAGGACCCAAGAGCCAGCGTTCGCTCAAGAGTGGCAGCAAGGTCGCCCGACTGAAGGATGGTGAGTCTGTTATTTGCATATGCTGTGGGGTATGAGGTAATAAGGTCTAGCACGCTTCTCCATTTTAATAATGTAGAAATGAGTTACAATAACCATTAGTCACCCGATTGGCTGTTTAATATGCTTGGCCAGCGACTGCCTTCTTACTTCTTCCTGCCTATGAAAGAAGAAGGGGCATACTAAAATAAGAAAGAGATTTTTTGCCAGTGAAATTCATGGAGATTTTGTATGCACACAAATCGACTAGGGTCCCATGTGGTCCTGCAGATGATATAACATTGCAGGTTCAGTTCATTTTCAGTTTTATAGAGAAGTTGAAATATTTCTGAAATGGTAAAACAGTCCACAGAGTGTAGAGATGTTGATGTTAGAAATAAAACCATTATTTTTCAACTACATGACTGAAATCTCACAGTATGAAGGCCCGGACTTAACATTTTGTATTTTTGGAACGGTTTAC
Organism: Gobius niger; assembly: GCF_951799975.1. Taxonomy (NCBI): domain Eukaryota; kingdom Metazoa; phylum Chordata; class Actinopteri; order Gobiiformes; family Gobiidae; genus Gobius; species Gobius niger. Next base: position 7,443,599 of record NC_136871.1, on the reverse strand, counting down.
AGCACATGTAAGACTATCACAATTATCACCTGAGCAAATCTGATGTCTGAATGAAACTTTCTTGATAGGCAACAGCGTCATCTCACTGTCCTTGTATGAGCATTGTTAGACAACCACTCAAGAGTGCCACGACAAACAAGAAGCAAATAAACTCAATCATTGTGTTCCTGACCTAAAGTAGTTGTGTAAGCACTGTAGAAACTAGAGCTATTTATACAACTCTTGCGATACGAAGGCATTTCTATAGTAGACAGGTGATGGGGAGAGAATGTCCTACATGGCTTTCATGCTGTGACCTTGTTCTCAATGAGTAATGCACTATAATGTTGTATTATTCAGACCAACACTGGATGATTCTCTTCAAATATAATATAAAGGTTAACTGTAAAGAAGAAACTGAATGAATGAATGTCGTGGACACAGTTAATGTGTGTGTACTTCAATGTCAGTATTCAGCGCTCAGTTGAAAGTTGGATTTTGTTAAACTCAATAGATTAAGAAGTTCAGACTTTGTGATGCATCATTCTTTCAATAATTGTACCTTCTTGGGACTATAGATACAGACGGCATCTCGTCATAGAAGGGGGCGTGGCTTCGCCGAGGGGGAAAATAGAATCTTTAGAGAAACACAATTTTCCACTCTTTTTTGCCATTTTCTGGTGGAATATGAACTTATTTATCACACACAAATAAAGTCCAGTGTAAATCGGGTCCATATGGATATTTTCTCACAGCAGATTGTTCAGTAGAAGTGAAAAAACGGCAGTTGTAGCTAGCGCTAGCTAACCGCTAGCATTAGCCCGATGCTAACATGTAGCATCAGGTTAGCATTCTCCGTTATTCATGTATTTATGGGCTGTTGAACCACTTTGCTCCTCCCCATGTCTTTGAATCATTATTTAGTAGAAAACTATGTTCATATTTCAGCATTTGTTACAGTAGTTTTTGAATAATTAGAGAAAATATACATTTTTTCAAAATTGTTTTCCCCCTTAACTGTTTTCAAAAATTACCATATATGGGCGATTCCAGAGACGCCGTCTGTATCTATAGTCAAAAGCTGTTGACATTTGACCGCATATTCTCCATGAACCATTTTGTAGTTGCTGAACCGTATTTTAGCAGCAAGAAGCAAAAATACATGCGAGCTCATCTGGTTAATTCAAGGGACATGAAAGACTGCGCTTTTTGTCTTTTTGTTTGTTTTCATTCCGTCTTTCAGTATTCAGTCCTCACTCCCCTTCCACTACATGAATTCCCAGTGCTCTGGATTAGCCCACATCCCGAAACTGCTAAATCATCAGCTTATGGCCACGTCTTAATATGTCTAGTCCTGTGTCAGCCGTTCAGATATTAGGGTTAATATCGAACTGAAGGATCCAATCTCCGAGATTATGTGCGTTTGATTTTGTTTACACCATCTGCCATGGCTTGTAATTGAATGTAGTGCATGCTATAATCTGATATAACCAGGGGTGATGTTTGCTGCTATTGGATGCCTTGGAGGAAGACAGCTTTGCCCGTTCAAATCTCGCAGGAATTAGCTGGTGCTTATAAGCTCAAACAGGAAGTGCGCATGAAGCTGAAACTGCAAGTGTAAAACAGTTTGTGATTGAATGTTAAAAATCGAACGGTGATGGTCAAATCTTCCACAAGAATCGAATCCCGCTTTTATCGCTATATGCGCTCCCGAACTAAAACCCCGGGCTTGTTAGAACCAGTGCAGGTCCCAGTTGGTCAGTCCGCACCTCGGGCCACAGCGTTTGATGTAAATGCCCGTGTGTTGTTAGTCGAAGGCTGACATGTGGAGCGACAAGCGTTCAAGAGCAGCAGGGGTTCACTGACACGCTCAAGGACATGATGGCAGGCCACAAGGCTGCCTCCGGGACAAATGGTTGCGATTAAGCGGCAAATACCTCCCGCTTGACATGTGATGATTCATTCTTTAAAAGGGGTTCTGGATTCGGGGGCTGATATGCAGAATCAACTTTTATTACAGCTACAAACAAAGTGCAAGGTGGTGATCAAGATGCATTTTCAAATATTACCAAAAAAAAACCCTCTCTAAAGCATTGGTGGGAAAAAATATAAACATTGACAGTTTAACCTCTTAAACCCCACCTGAACTAAGTACATTTTCTCCAGTTTAGCTTTACCCACATTTCAAAGTTTACAGCCTATAGGCCAGTGTAAAGCCTCAGTTGCAAGCTAAAACCTACAAAACTCATCTAAAATGATCTTTTTACTTGTGTTTGTTGCTTTTTTGTCACTTTGTCATCACGTTTTTGTCGCTCTTTTGTGGCGTTTTCATCTTCGTTCTTGGCTCGGTTTTTTTGGCTATTTTGACACTGTTTTGGAAGAAGCTTTTAGATTTTGGATAAAGCCAAACTGGAGAAAATGTGCTCGGTTCAGGTGGGGGTAAAACAGTTTTCTTTGGCCTGTTCTTAGTTTAATACATAAACAAAGGCCTTTTCTTCAGATTTTGGTCAGTAAAAAGCGCACAAATAAAAATTCAAGTCATACTTTGCTTTAATCGATATCTTAAAAAGACAAGAAGAAAACTCATCCGCGTCCTCTTAAAACACAACACGCGGGCTCTGTGAAGCAGCAGAAATCTTCAGAAAGTTGCTGCTTCTCCGCTGGTGTCATTTCGATACAGAGCTTCTAAAACGCTTCCAAATTGGCCGCATTGAATTAATTTGATCCATCGCCCAGCCCTACCGATACCTGAATGATTGATGAATAAAATTTAATATCGTCTAGAACCAGAAAACTATTTTTTGTCATTTACTTGAGCTGAAACAACCGATGAACTTCCTTTAACCTCTTTACCAGAGTAGTTTTACCCAAATCTAAAAGCTTTTGCCCAAGAGCTTGCAGCCTATAGGCCAGTGGTTCTCAACCTGGGGGTTGCGAGACAAATTTGGGGGGTCGCCAGATCATTTGAATATTTTATTGTAGCAGGTGTTATGTGCTATTTTACCAGAGTGCTGTTATTTGTTCGTAGTTTGATGAAATTTATTTCAGCCATTTGTTTTTTAAGAATTATGTCGGCCCGGCTCACGGTGTGACCCGGGCGGGGGGTCAAGAACCCCTTTACCTGTTACAATGGGGGTCGCGGCTCCAAAAGGTTGAGAACCACTGCTATAGGCCAATGTAACGCCTCATTTGAAAGACCTACAAAACGTATCTATTGGCTCGTTTCCACCAGCCCTACCCTTCTCTACTCTACTTGGTTTGGTCCTACTCTACTTGGCCTGGTTGTGTTTCCACTATTCTGTAGAATCTGATACTATATTATCCATGGTTACCAGGGTGTATCCATGGATATGGCTTTGTTTTTGACTGTATCCATTGGAAACAGTACCTGCTTGGCCTGGTTAGTACCACGGCCAAGCAGGTACTAAAAAAAGTACCAGTTAACTGTAAAGTGGGCTGGTGGAAACATTTCAAATGCAGGCGAAGTAGAGCAGGGTAGAGTAGAATAGGATAGGTGGAACCGAGCCATTAAGCTTCTTCCTCGTTTTGGTGGTCCAGTTTGAGTCGTTTTTGTTGCTTATTGTACGATTTTTGCCACATTTTTGTCACATTTTCGTCGAGTTCTCGCGTTTTTGTAGTGTTTTGGCCGCATTTTGTTTTTTAGAGTAATGTGACTGTGATGAAACCACAAAAATTTAGCAAATGAGCCGTTACGCTGGCCTATAGGCTGTAAGCTCTCGGTTCAAGAGGCTTTTAGATTTGGGTAATGCCGAACTGGAGAACATGTGCTCGGTTAAGGCGGGGGTTAAGAGGTTAATGCCAACCCCGAACAGCCAAAAACCACCTGCTTTCAATACTTTTATCTTTGATACCAGCCATACAGGCCATACTGGAATCGTTCTGCCCCTGTATCATTGTGGACTCTTGATTAAAGTAATGCGATTCAGAGTTACAGTAGTTATTCAGTGAGTTAGTTATTCAGAAATCTGCTATAATTCAACCATTTATTCGCTATGAATGCATTTCAGAAGCATTTTTTTAATAACAGTTAATTCAATATATTTAAACCCACGCAGTTCGTTCCGATGGCCCGACATTACTTCAAAAAGAAGTACATTTATAGCCTTGACATACTTTTCAACATACTTTTACAGTGACTGCCACTATAGAATATTCAGTAACAGTTTTTCCTCCGCTGAAGAACTGACTTCAAAGCTTGCTCCCCTGATACAAAAAGAGGATAAAACATGTGATTTTGATTTCTTTTTTTTCTCCCTTGCTCTTCTGAGTTCAAAGAGATAGACAACCAAAAAGTGTGTCATTGGTACCATGCCAGGATAAGGTATTACTAGCTCTAAATCCTTCAGCTCTGATCAAAAACCTAAGAATTACTGCTCACACACACGCACAGACGCACTGGTTGGCATGTTTTCATAACAATCAGATGAACTGCCGTGGCCTTTGCTTGGGGCCATGTAGTGTAGTCCAATGGGCAGTCCGCAATAGATCAAGGGACTGTATGTGGTCAGGGATGCTGGACGGTAGCCAGGTGCTTGTCACATGGTTTAGATTTACTGCACGGAGAAGGCCTAAGGATGCGCTGGATAGAAGAGCGCATGTGTAAAAAAAAAGAAAGAAAGGTCTCAAAGGTCTGGGCCAGAGCATCTTTCATTTAACCAAGGATATGATCTATGCTGAACCTGATCCAAAACAGGTATAACAAGTTCTAAAGTAATTTCAACTTATATTTAGATGGGAAAGAGGGGAGTGAACCCTACATGTTGTAGCGGAAAGTAAACATGGGCAGAAGACGCAAACTCTACACAGACAGATCCCGCAATTGTTCTTAATTTAGTATTTGTTGACAGTGTTTTTCCATTTTCCTCCGCTTTATCCGGGGCTGGGTTGCAGAGGCAGCAGTCTCAGCAGAGATGTTCAGACTTCCCTATCCACGCACACCAGGGCTGAACGATATGGACAACATTTCATATCTCGATATTCATGCGAGATATCACGATATCGATACGATATAACTATGGGTTAGGTGAAAACTAAGCATTTTTCAAAAAACTAAAATCGTAACACAAAAGAGTGCAGTTTTATCGATGAAAATCCTTATCGTTTATATCTTGCTTTTTCCATTCTAATATTTTTAATGTTCATAACTTGATATCAAAACAATAACGATATATTTTTCTTTTGCGCTATTGATTTCTTGAATGTTTATATCTCGATATCGATACGATATATCTTTCAGCCCTAACGCACACCTCGTCCAGGTGTTCTGGGGAGATCCCGAGGCATTTGGCTGGAGACATAGTCCCTCCAGCGTGTCCTGGGTCTTCCCAAAGGCCTTCTCCTAATGGGACATGCCCGGAACACCTTCCCAGGGAGGGAGATGAAGGAGCTGCAGCTCTACTCCGAGTTCCTCCCAGGTGACTCAGCCCCTCACCCTACTTTTTGAGAAATAGAAATCTTACAAAACTATCAAAACATTTTTTTACATGCTATTAGAATATATTGATGGAGACTCACAATTTCAAAATCTTTCCACAGTTTCTAACCAGGCAGCCTGCCAAAAATAAGGCCAAAGATTGATATGTATCTTGATTTGTTTGGAAAATGTACTTGTCACTCACCTGTCTTCTGACTTGATGTAACACAATTTTCAAAGAATCAAAACTTTTCCTACGCAAAAAGAAAAAAAAACCTTTTGTAGAATTGCTGAGATTTGGCAGTCAAGAATCACATTAAGACTTTCAAGTATCGAAAATCTATTTATCCAGACAAAACTTTGCAAGCTGTCCGCTGTAGAAGCAGATTGTTATGCAATTTCTCCAATCCTCAACAAGTACGCAATTTGTCCATGATTTGCGGCTTATGGATGTAAAAATCATTTAGTTTCATCTGTTTTCATAACGGCGAGAGAGAATGCGTCTCGGTTTCTTGCCTCATTTGCTGGCGCTAGTGTACTCGCATGCCTCCATATGTCTGGTAATCCTGGATACTGGCACAAATCATCGCGCTGGGAGCTGGGGAGTAGACAGCCTTTCTGCAACATCCATTAGTTCACAGACAGGGAGCGAATTTAGCACATTAGACAAAATGAAGAAAATTTCGCAAAGGGCTGAATGAGGAGTGGGCTCTGCGCTGGCTCAAAGGGGTAATTTTACAGCGGCTTGCGACTGAATGGACGGATGTGGATTTGGAGACAGCCAGATGTTGCACCAGGGAACCCATCTGCGGCACGACTGACCAAGTGTGGCGCGCTCCGAAATTGGCTCAGAAAAAATTGCTTCCCATCGTACGAACAGATGAAGCAAATATTTATCAAGTACACTTTACACTTTTGGTAAATCGCCACATCTGTAGCATCTGTTGTTCTTTCTTTGCCTGTACTCGGTGGATTTTAGTGTTGTTGAACTTTTTTTTTTTTTTTTAAAGAACATTGAGGAAGATTGAGGTTTATTCATTGGTCACAAACAAAAGAATATTTTAACATTCAGCCTTTATTACTTTCGTTTTTTAGTCATTTTTTTCTGGGCTAGATTTGTTACTGCTATGTTTTATTCACGGATTGATAATTGAACTACCTGGATGTTTTTTTTTTTTTTTTTTTACACGAAAAACATGGCTGAATGCTCAATAAATCAGGTTAGGAATGAGAGATTAACGCCCTATTTACACCAAGTACGTACATTATGTCCATGGCCCGTTTTACGTACTTCAAATCACGCATTCTAGTTTACACAGTGTCAGTATGTCTTTAATCCGTCATGTAATAATGTACCTTTTTCATCGCATGTAAATCAGTAATGACAGCTTTATTTTCTGAGTTTAAAATGCAGTATAGGAGTTTATATGCATTTCCTAGATTATAACTCATTTTTTTAGGCAATGCTTATGTTCTGCTTGTCTGTTGACCACCAATTCATTTTCTCGTAGGAGAGGTGTGGTTTACGATTGTCCATAGCCGTTCATTGGGCGATACGAATGTCTATCATATGCGTCTGCACGTAGCCATAGATACAGACGGCATCTCGTCATAGAAGGGGCCGTGGCTTCGCCGAGGGGGATAATAGAATCTTTAGAGAAACACAATTTTCCACTCTTTTTTTGCCATTTTCTGGTGAAATATCAACTTATTTATCACACACAAATAAAGTCAAGTGTAAGTCGGGCCCATATGGATATTTTCTCACAGCAGATTGTTCTGTACAAGTGAAAAAACGGCAGTTGTAGCTAGCGCGAGCTAACCGTTAGCATTAGCCCGATGCTAACATGTAGCATCAAGTTAGCATTCTCCGTTATTCATGTATTTATGGGCTGTTGAACCACTTTGCTCCTCTCCATGTCTTTGTATCTTTATTTAGTAGAAAACTATATTCATATTTAAACATTTGCTACAGTAGTTTTTGAATAATTAGAGAAAATATACATTTTTTCAAAGTTGTTTTCCTCCTTAACTGTTTCTAAAAATGACCATATATGGGCGATTTCAGAGATGCCGTCTGTATCTATAGCCAATCATGTCATCGTATCATATGACGTATGGGGTCCCGCTGTCCGTAAACAATCTACATGCTTCCGTATATCGAATAGCTCTTCATCATCTTGCCGTCCCTCCTCGTTCTGTGATTGGTCCCCAAATCCATGCGAAAATCTCGGCCATGGTCCCCAGGCTGTTGTGCAGTTCGAAATGACTCGAGCGCACACAGCAGCATGGGTATTCCAAGGCTATTGTCCTCTGTCTTCCTCCCCTTGTGTGTGTACTCCCCATCCTCATATTTCCAGCGTCTGAAGAAAACGTGGCCTTTCAGATCGTAGCAAGTTTGTGTGAGAGATAAAGAAAGGCTGAATATCTTTCGAAGAGACTAAACTTTTTCCATGAGGTGTTGTTGTTGTTCTGGAGTGGTGTTATCCTGTTTGTCGTCCCACCGAAACATGGAGAAACTTGACGTCAATGTTAAAACTAGGCAATTATCCGGTGTTTTGCCCTTTTGTTGAGCGCATGGCTCATTATGCAGGATGAACAAACTACTGCGCTGTAGAAAAAGCTATTGGTGCCCCCCCCCAGCGTCCTTCAAAAGTAAAACAACCAGATTAATTTCATTTAATTCCGTGGACGTAGCATACTCAGGCTAAATGAGGCGTCAAAGTTCCTTCCTTTAAATTACAGAAAAGTTGTGTCTCCTTAAGGTCTAGAAAGTTATTCCTTCTCATAATTTCTCCCACTTCTACCCCTGACTTTGAAGGCCTACACACAATAGTCAGCAAGACTTTTGAAGATACCGTAACCCTCGCTGTATTATCCCCACCACAGACATATAACAATATTGATGCACTCTTGAGTTTTAATACTTCTCCACAGCACAGCCGGCTTGTCCACCTGTGCGTCCACCAGAAAGTAGTTTTGTCTTCGCTATATTGGAACCAAAAAGAAATGACATAATATTTCTATTTCTAAGACACTGCCTGGGATAATCTCATACACACAATAAAGCGTTCCGCAGTGAGGGCCCCGCGTGTTGTAACCCTTTTATCGCGCCTCAGAGCGACTGTGTCCGTGGCAGATGGGAGAGGTGAGAGGCGCAGACAGAGAGCGCGCTGATCATTACGCCGCCTAAACTGTGACTGGGGTAATCATTTAGTGTGTTCACCGGTGGCAGCGGGTTGGCAAACAGACACGCTTCATGTTAAATCCATCTCCTGTGGTGTATATTGATCTGCGTTTGTTCAAAAAAGAAATAGCCAGTTCATTTTTTGGGGATTTTGTTTTAGAATAGAGCTTTTCTTTTGGATAGGCAAAGTGGCTGGGAGAAAAATGTCGAAAACAAAGCTGGAGGCCTGATTTTACAAATTTAAAACTGGGGCACTCCGGGTTTTTCCACGGGAGAGTCCACTCCTGACTTTCTTAGACAATGCGCCAGAACAAAGCTATTTGTTTGTGAAAGTCTCATCACCAACCAGCCATAAGATGAAAATTTTACAGTGAGTTTACACTTCGGCCATTGATACGAAGGGCATCTTTGGAATTGTCCTCCATGCATGGTTAGGAGCTTTCGCGTCTTAACATCTGTGGTCTGTATCTCATCCTTTGGCCAGCTTATTATTCCTGCAGGGTATCTGATTACTGGCAGGGTGTAGCTGTTTATTGCCCGGGACTTGGCTGGCTTCTTAGGACCTGCCTTACACTTTGGAGGTATTTGGCTGTAGCCGCTTTCCTTGTCACCTCTTCGAGGTTGCCATTTGCTTCTGGGATTCCAAGGTACCTTGTCACCGTCCTCAATGTCTGACATTGTTCCTTCTGGGAGTGAGACCCCTTCTGTGTGGACTACCTTCCCTCTCTTAGTCACCATCCAGCCACACTTCTGTAGTCCAAATGACATCCCAATGTCTGCACTGTAGATCCGGGTGGTCTGGATCAGTGAGTCGATGTCTCGCTCATTCTTAGGGTACAGCTTGATGTCATCCACGTAGATGAGGCAACTGACGGTGGCCTCGTTCCTGAGTCGGTATCCATAGCCATTCTTGTTGATTATTTGGCTGAGCAGTGGGGACAGGGCGTCTCCTTGGTTTATGCCACATTTGATGGAGACTTGTGCAAGTGGCTTGCCATTGACCTCAAGGGTGGTTTTCCACAACCTCATCGAGTTTGCAATGAAGGCTCTTAGAGTCCTGTTGATGCTGTATTGCTCCAACCATCCAGTGATCCAAGTGTCTGGCATTGAGTCGTAGGCTTTCTTGTTGTCAATCCAGGTATATATAAATATATATATAAAAATTCTTACAACACGTACAATACTAAACAAATGTTGAAATAAACATTATGACAGATAAAAAGAATCATTTTAAAATATTCAAACTTTGATTGAAAATGGTTTCCTGACCCATCAATTGAGAACCACTGCTCTATACAGTGCACATGGAAAATGGGAAAGGAAAATGGACAAGGACATGCACACTACGACCAATGAAGAAAATCCCAAATTTTTCCACTCATCTCTCTGCAGTAAAAATGTACAGTTTCTCCTATGTTTCACTCCCCCCTAAAACATCCTTCCTCAGCCAGAGCCATGCACGTGCTACTGCTGCCCCCTCCTTCCCCCAGCCGCTGTGCAGTCTGCACTGGCGCTGCGAAGGGACTTTTAATGAACAGGCCGTTTATTGATCTGTGGACAAAACGCTCGTTAATTATGTGCGGCTGTGCATTTAATTGAGGGAGTGAAACAAGGTCCCTCCTCGCCGGGCTAATGGATGGTCAGGAATGAGGGGAATTTGATTGAGTCCAGTGCCATCGGGCTAAAGGATGAGCCGCAAACAATCAGTCACTGGATCTCCCTCTCGCCGCCCTCTGCGCTCTCTTCACTGTCGTCCCTCGTACCGCCACTCACTGTCCCACTGCACCGCTTTTGTTTGAAAATAAGGGGGGAAAAAGGCGTACCATTCTGCGAACTTAGCCTCTCTTTTGTCTAAACTCTTTGATTTTTGGAACGTGGATGAATGACAGTGATGAAGATTGAATACATTTTCTTTATGTTCTGAACATACTGAACAAAGACTGCAAACAATTAGATTAATACAGTAAAGAATGTAGACCATTCTCAGTCTCTGTCATTTTGTTTGGCAAATCAGCTGTTTGGAACTCCGCCCACCACTAAGGAGTTGTCATTATTTGATTTGTCCATTCATTTGAGGTTCCATTTTAGTTTGTATTTAATTAGGCACAGTTCCAAACAGCTGATTGCCAACCAAAAATCACATGACTGAGAGTGGTCTGTACGGTAAACTTTAGTTATTTCCTTTAATTTTGTTGAAATATCCTCTGAACTCACCTCAGTCACATATTTACACATGAAGTAGCTCTTTGTCATTTTTGTTGCATAAATGTAGCTCACCGTTTAGGGCGGCTACATAGTCAGGGACCCAAAGTCTTAAAAGCTCTTTGAATTGGGTTGAACCTGACATGGTCTGCTACACTTTTTATTTGTGTTTTTTCTTTTAACTTTGACCCCCCAAAAAGTGGCCATTTTAGTGTATGGGTTGGGTAGGCTGTCAATAAATGCATGAATAAAAGTGACTTTTGACACAGTTCTGAGGTTCTAAGTCTGTAGATTGACAATTGGTCTTTAAATCATCACAGATCCAATGATTTTGGTTGGATTTTGATATTTTTTTCTGTGGAATGTGTCTACAGTCTGTTGAAAATACTGGCATATTGACTGATGCCATAACTGGGGGGAATAGTTGATGCCAATGAAGTAAAGATAAAAATATTGGGAAAAAGTGAGAAAACGGCTAATTTTTTTTGCATTAAATTGATGCAAAAATGTGTAGAAATGTGTTTTAAGAGCTATTTTTTCAGTGGATGTTATCAGCACATGTGTTCTGTGTATCTGGAATGCATTTATTGTCAGCCTACCCAACCAACTGAGGATATGAGGGAAAAAAGTAGTTTTTTACTTTTTTCTGATAAAAATACATGGTGCATACACTAAAATGGCCACAATTCGCGATTTTTCCAGCAGAGCAGACCCTCCAATCCTTAGGGTCAAAGTTAAAAGAAAAAACAAAAATAAAAAGTATAGCAGACCATGTCAGGTTCAACCCAATATTGAGACTTTGGGTCCCGGACTAACAGTTAATGCCCAACCACTAACTATTATGAGACTATATTGCAAAGCAAAGAAAAAAGCTTTTTTGTACTAAAGAGTATTGCATTTGGAGATACGGTACCCTTATGATCACTTATGAAACTTGCCGTTCGTTTTGGAGCTCGCGCAACTTGGTGGAGGTGTGTAAGGTTACACACATATGACAATTACAGAACGATTTGTTTAGAACTGTGCGACGACCCAATTAACATGTGTTTTCCATAATGTCATACCGATCTCTAAACAAACGTGTCTTGTCAGCCCTGGTGCTATAACCGAGCGTGCCCCGGTGGGTGCGGAGCTGCAGCAGATTAGACGATAAAGCCGTGTCATTCACAGACTCTTGTGCAGTTGAATGGCGCTGTTCAAGTGCACAACCACGCAGGTGTAATCCCCAGCGGGACGAGCCGTGTAGCTTAAGCGTCGCTGTATGAGCTCAGCGTGACTTAGACTCTCATTAAAAGGGGCTTATTTATCTCTCCACCTCGTGAAGAATCAAGGCTATAGCGTTGAGATGTCTCTGGGCTGGCGGCAATTACCATACACCCATCATCAAGTGGCTTTTCCAGCGTCGTGTGTGCCGTAAGAGGGATGTGCCTTTACTCGTGTTTCTTGTGTGCTCTTCAAAGGATTTTGCTGTAAATGATCACGCTCTGCAACAAGCTTAGATCTTAGAAACTCTTTAAAGGTGTATTACGGAATGTTTTTTGTGATTATTTTTTCATTATTGTTATTATTAGCGAGTATTTGACCTTTTAGTCACCCAAAAAACAACTTCCGGCTTCAAAACAGAAGCACCGTCTCATTCATTAGAATATAATTAAATACACACATTTTAAGTGCCACTGTAACGCAATCGAGACACATGTTCGCTCTCACTTTATCCAGTGACAATAATAAAAAGAGGTGAAGCTGAGCAGCATGTTTACGATAAGGACCAGTCTTTTCAGAGCCAGGTTCGCACTTGTTGCAGCGTGAGCAGATAAACAGTGGATTTTAAAGGAAAACTCGCCTGATAAGCACTTTTATAACTAGAAAGACGCACAAATAAACCAGCAGCAACAGCTTTAAGTTTAGACATAGCTAGCAGCAGAGGTAACGTTAGCATTTGACCTGTTGTACAAAAACAACATACCTTAGAAATGTTCCCTGCCATCACTGATCCAATTTTGAACTAACGAACTGCTGAATGAACTAATGAATGAGGCGGTGCTTTTATTTTGCCGTGCTAGCAAAACCGGATGTTGTTTTGTGGGCGGTGAGGTTACCGTTAGCTTAATACACAGAGTCAATTGATCCTAAAGTGAAAGCAAAGGCGCCATGCGAACCTCTCATACAGCCATTGGTTCACAAAAAGGCAAATCACGCACAAATATCAAGTTTTGTTCCATAAGTTTCAAGTTTCAAGTTTAATGGTTTTGTATAGCCCAATATCACAACAGAAGTCGCCTCACAGGGCTGCACCAAACATCAAGGCAATAAAACAGAGCAATAAATATGACAATTAAAAGTTCAGGTAAATATAATGGCAAATATAATGTCCAATAGGAGGTAGTGGCGAGCGGCGTGGGCGTCCCCCGTCCTTAGACTCTCCAGCACGGCAAGGAAAAACTCAAAAACCCGTCAGGAGAAAAGAGAAACCTTGGGGAAAACCACAGAAGGAGAGATCCACTCCCATGGACGGACAGGCTATAGAGACCCAGGCCGAAGGATCCCTCAGCAGACGGGCCAAGATCACAGACTGTCCAGTCCTCAGATTCCAGAATGCT